>NC_059085.1:26732539-27332539 GCF_020497125.1 Mauremys mutica | reverse complement strand
TCTAAACTATTACATGAGATATGTAGGATTGTTCAGTGTGTCCCCTACTCAACAAAGCACTGAAGCTCATCCTTATCTTTAAAAGTTTGCTAAGGGAATCCCTATTCAGCGAAGAACTTAAGTCCTGTAATTAAGTTTTTTTGCTAAATTATGGCCCTTTAGCTTTGCTGTTCATAGTTAAAGAAGAGACCAGTCAGTCTATGTTATAGCTTCTTGAAGTACTGAGTCCAGGACATGGCCCATACATGAACCAGCCAAAAAGTAAAGCCCCTCACCTGCAAGTGTTCATGGTTATGAGCACCCTCAATTCCCAGTGAACTCTGTCAGAACTGAGTACAGGATCAGCTCTTAAATGAACACAGCTCAGCACTCACTCTGAGTCAAGTGCATATATATTTGGAAATGTACATTCTGATGCTGCATCTATGTGTTCTCTTCAAAAAGAAGGCATGGAGACAATCTTAGTACATTTGAAACTTAGCACCAATTAAATCACATAAAAGTTGAAATAAGACAACAGGTTTTGGTGCTGCCAACTTATTCAACTATCCTATCCTCTGATGAAATTGTGAATAGAACCAACATTATAATCTATGCTTAGTTGCTACTTGGCTGGTTTTGTGGGTGCATCATGTTTTGGATTCACTAATAGATGATGGCAATATGGTCACAGATTTTTCCACTTATGAGCTCTTGGCTCCCAAAGACCAAGAAGCAACTGACATAATTAACCAAACGGGGGGATGCTGAGCATAGCAGACCTTTTCTTTTATACATCTGTGTTGATTTGTGTCAATACTGCCACTGACCCAGTCTATTTCATCTTAGGCATTTTTATTTTATTTTTACAGAAATCCAAACAACATGTCTGTAAACAGTTTAATTGGGCTGAAACTTCTCAGCTTGGCCACTGACTTAAAATAAAACGTATTTTACATAATTTGAAATATAAAGTAGACAGCAGATGGCAAAATGGTTTAGATCAGCTGCTTGAGGTTATTCCCTATTTTGTTCTGTATTAACAGAACTCCAGTTAAAGAAGAGACTTTTCCTTCTACTAAGATCACACTAGAGAAGCAGGGTAGTCCAATGGATTGGGCACTTCACTGGGATTCAGGAGATCTGCATTCTATTTCTGGCTCTGCAACCAACACTTGCTGTGTGCTTTGGGCAAGTCAGTCCACCTCTCTTTTCATGATTCCCCTCCCACGTTACATTCTCAATAGAAAGGTAGGCAAACTCTTCAAGGGAAGACGTAGGTGTATGCTAGGGCTAGTGCTACGGCTTCAGGTGTGTGCCTAGCATGTTGGGGCCCTGATCTTGGCTGGGGTCTCTATATGCTACTGTAATACAAATAAATAATAATAAAAATAAGGTTTCACAGTCCACAAATGAACTAGTCAGTAACAAATATGTAAATTTAACAAATTCCATCTATTTAGACAGATACTGCATAACTTAAAGTAGAACATTCAAAATGTGAACACACCAATTTATCCTTAGTTTTGGGGCATTCCCTACTTGGCCCATTCATGATATCCATCAAGCAAGACTATATTTGATCTTCTGTAAGGAACAGGTAATTGTCCCTTCTCAATTAGTCCCTCGACCACTGAACTGTGGAACACATAGCTCACTGCCTGTTGCAAGGCAGATCTGCAGTTTATGTAATAGTTGCTTTGTTTTCATCAACCCTCTCAGAGTTCTGTGTCATCAGCAAATTTAACTGGTTTATAGTTGGTCTGTCCATTTAAAATTATTTATATGGTTTACTAATGACACAGGTCTGAACTCAGATCTCTGTAGAAAACTCTCTGACCATTGATTACAGCTCCTCTTACCAGTACTGTCCATTTTCTATCATGGAACCTATTCTTCGTCCAGCTCTATTTCTTGCTACATATCTGTGTGTATACTTTGCAGTTTAAGGGGAAATCAGTCATAGAATGTTTCTTTAAGAGTTTCTTTTAAGAGTTTCTTTCCTGGCCTCCAGGAAAAACAGCAGCAAAGAGCAAACTTACTTTTGTCCTATGTACTGTACCAACTGATTTCATTTTGTGTTCTCTTTGCGGCAGGACCAGTGCTGATCCCTGCCTGGTGACCGGCTCCCTAGTGAGCTCTGAGGGCAAGCCTTTATACTTCCGGGTCGCTGCCTGACCCTCTGAGGGGCGGGCTCTGAGCTCCCTAGCTCCGCCCACTCTGGTCTCTGGATGGGCTCATCCCGCTCCGGGGCAGAGGGGAGCTACACTGCCTCACTACAGGCTCATAGAGCATTTGTTAAAAAACAAGAATAAAATCTGACAATTTCCTGCATTATGGGCTATTTTCTCTCTCTCATCATTTGATGCACATCTCAGTCAATCACTGGCAACAGTAGCAATGCTGCCAACTCTCACAATTTTATCTTGAGTCTTGCAATATGATATTTTTCTTAAAGTCTCTGTTCCTGGAGTCAATATTATAGATAAGAATCTCAGCTTTTATTTAAAAAAAGAAAAATAATTTCATGGTTTCAGAGAAAATCTTGAAAATATGAACCCTAAAGAGACAAAAACCAAAAGGCAAGTAAAAAGAACCTGAAATATATTATTTTAAAAATCTCATGGCGGGGGAAGGGCTGACTCATGATTTCTGAGTGATTGGAGTTAGCAGTAATGAATATGAAAGGGAGTGGTTCCCATATCCAAGAACAATGAAAAAGGGAGGAAATAGATTTTTTTTAAAAGTGACATTCTTTCTCCTCTCCAGTACAGTTACACATCTTGGAATCATTGAGGGCAGGAGCTAGAAGACACCAGAGGTTGAATGAATTTGGGTGACTAGAAATTCTGAGTAGATCACCCAAGGGCTCACCGACTTTGGCATTGCTACAGGGGTCATATTTTCGCACGACTGAACTGCTCTTGAACAATTTATGGGTCAATTTCTCTAAGTTAGAACAACAAGCCTTTTCATTAACATCAAACACGTATGGCTACTAGGTTTTTTTTTTAATCCGACTCCCTTTCAAATAATATAGTTATTGTGGATAAGACAAGAAAAATGAAAGTATAGACTTTGATGAATCCATGTTGACTGTTCCTGATCACTTTCCTCTCCTCCAAGTGCTTCAAAATGGATTCCTTGAGGACCTGCTCCATGATTTTTCCAGGGACTGAGGTGAGGCTGACTGGTCTGTAGTTCCCCGGATTCTCCTTCTTCCCCTTTTTAAAGATGGGCACTTGTGAGGTAAGGAAGTGCTATTATTCCCATCTTGCACGTTAGGGCCTTGTCTTCACTACAAAAAAAGTGTACTCTTGAGTTACCTAACTTGAGTTAAGAACATACCTTTTTTGTAGTCACACATGATGTCTGTGATGGAAGATGGAATTGAACCCAAGTCTTCTGGCCAACCTGATTGCCTTCTATGATGAGATAACTGGCTCTGTCGATATGGGGAAAGCAGTGGACATGATGTACCTTGACTTTAGCAAAGCTTCTGATACGGTCTCCCATGGTATTCTTGCCAGCAAGTTAAAAAAGTATGGATTGGATGAATGGATTATAGGGTGGATAAAAACCTGGCTAGATCATCAGGCTCAATAGTGGTGGCAGATGACAGAACAAAAAGCAATGGGTCTTAAGTTGCAGTGGGGGAGGTCCAGGTTGGATATTAGGAAAAACTATTTCACTAGGAGGGTGGTGAAGCACTGGAATGGGTTACTTAGGAAGGTGGTGGAATCTCCATCCTTAGAGGTTTTTAAGCCCCAGCTTGACATAGGCCTGGCTGGGATGATTTAGTTGGGGTTGGTCCTGCTTTGAGCAGGGGGTTGGACTAGATGACCTCCTGAGGTCTCCAACCGTAATCTTCTATGATTCTATATAAGACAAAGCCCCAAATATCAGGATTTTCCCTATAAAATCGGGGTGTCTGGTCACCCTAGGTTGACTGGTCAGCTCATGACTCTGAGATTCTTCTGTACTAAATCTGCACTGTTGGGTTACACTCTTGTGCCAGTAGGTGGAGACTAAATCTAATTTATTTGACTGGTTCACACTCTTCTCTTGACGCCCTTCACCTGCCTAGTTTTTTCCATTGCTGCTACTGGAACAATTTAGATTGGCCTTTATCTGTCCTCTGCTCTTTGCAGATGGATTATTGTGTTCACTGAGTATCTGAAATCACAAGTTTGTGTAGGATATACATTATCACAGTGAAAATGTGTAACAGCAATCCTGTCCAAATATCCATCTTGTGGAAATACGTCACTACCTACTGGGCTCCATCCATGGGAATTTGGCTGCAAAAGAAGTGTAAGATTGGATCCTTTTACTTCAGGTCTGGTTTTCTGTGGCCACCAATCACTGATTTGTTGGAACTGATCATACAGCCTCCTTCATTAGCCTACTCAAAAACCATTCTCACCATCTTTCCTAGTAAATTGAGCCTGGATAGTCATGAAAAGGTTTTCAAGCAAATGTGTATGTACCACACATCATTCTGCATCCTTGCTTCTGCAGTTTCTTTGCAAACTGTGATCAATGCCTCAACACACTTCAGAGTCAAGTGATGTCTTCTGCCGGGATCAGAGTGACAGCTCCTTAGAACAGAACTCCAGCCATGGCAATGAAAGAACAGAAAGCTCTCTCAGCAGGCCTCTGATCAGCAGCAAGACATTGCAAGAAAAAAGATGGAACTCATATGTTCACAGGAGAGAATATCATACAGAAAATGAAAGCAAAAAGTGAATGTAGTGCACACAAGCTGGTAGAACTGAAGCAAATTATCCATAATATAGGTACATTAAAGAAAATGGCAATACAGACCTCCCCATACTGCCCTGCCAATGTACCTCTTGCTATGGAAGGGCCACATCTGTAGTGGAGTTCACAGAACAGGCAGATTTTAAGCTATTTACACTCCCTGCTGACCAAGGCTGGTTTTGAACTAGTGATGTGTAAGTAAAGGCTCTGCCCAATTACCAAATCTCAGTATTGTCAACTCTCATGACTGTATCATGACTCTAGCAATTTGTGTGTTTTTTTAACCTATCTCATTAAAACATGATGAAAGTCACCAACTCACGAATTCTCCTTTATTCAAAATGGCCACCATCTGCTATTACTGTCACGGGGGCTAAAGTCAGCAAGATGGCTGCCATTAGTCTATCTGAATGTGGAAGTGAGGCTGCCCTTAATAAAGTCAGCTGCTGTCTCCCACTGTTTTCAATTACATTGAAGCCAGGCCCCCAGACAAATGGCTGCTGTCCTATGGTTTGGTGGGGTAGACCGGACACGGACTGTGCAGAGACACTTTGAACGGTGAATGGGAAGAGTAAGGGGGAGCAGGCACTGGGGGGAGCAGGAGGCAGATTTAGGGGCTGCAGAGAATGTTGGGGCAGGAAGGAGGCTGAGGGGGGTGCAGAGGTTAGTGATGGGATGGGAGATGGAGGAGATGGCAGCAGCCTAGCCTGTGGGTAGTGATGGGTAGGGGTATTCCCCTCCAAGCAACCTGGGGAAGACAATGTTGCCAAACTCGCACAAATTAATTGCAAGTCATGTGATTTTGGTGCCAGCAGGAGCTGTCATGAGGAGAGCAGCACTACTGATCCCACAGTTTTCATGGCTGAGTATATGAGTGAAGCTCCATGGAAGAGCCTCGGGGCTAAGAACACAGACCTGCACTGCTTTCATGTATGGCCCTATATCAGGGAGACCGTTCTGTGGCAGCAAGAAGTAGGAAAGGGGGAACCCATAGACATGGTGCTGTTGGGACCCAGAGGAGAAGCATCAGGGCCGTGAGAGGTAGAGAAGTCTTGCTGCTGGGTCAATACAGTAATAGGAAATGAAGGGAGTTCCCCTATCTAGGGATGAGGAGAGGGTAAAGTGACATCTTTATCTGAGCAGCCAGGGAGAGGTGTGCATTTTTGTTGACTTTTCAAAGACTGACATTCTCATGCACATTGGCAGAGGAATAGAGGGAATCATAAAGTCAAAAGAGACTAAAGGAGGCATTTTATTTCTAGTTTAAGCTCTAAAGATTCCACTGCCTCTCACCAGAAGATTTACAAGATCTAATATTTCTTTGGCTAAATTTGATGTATCCAGCATATCTGGTTCTAAATACCTTTCATGTGCAGCAAGGCAAAATTATCTTCTCGGGTCTTCATGACAGGTCTCTACGATATGCACTGAACTCATATTGGAGCCTCACATGTAGCAAGAGCAGAACATAGAGAGGTCCACCATGAGACTTCAAGGAGGATTTTGCCTCAAGACATTTCCATACATGAAGGACACCAAGGATTCTAATAGATGTAAATCTGATCATTTAACTGAGAAAGTTTTCTAGTCTGATCATTTAACTGAGAAAGTATTTAAAGAACCTACAGAACACTGTCCATTCATTCACTTGTCCTGCTTTCTCAGTTATTTAGACCCAGAGAGCATTACCTTTTTCATAAAGACATGAAAACTATACTATTTCCATGGAAATGGATAAAACGCAATTCACTGACTTGGTCCACAGAATCTCTGATTAATACAACAGCAGCCTGATTGTGAAAGAAAGCTTTTTTGGCAATCAGGACACTACTAGGTAAAAAGAGGGACTCATGAGTAAGGAAGGATTTTGAACGTATAGAAAGGATCAGGCAAACGCTGTTATACACTACTCTTCCCCTTTCAAATTTGGAAGGCGAATAATAATAATAATAATAATACTGATGCTTTGTACTTATTTAATGCCCTTTACCAGATGACCTCAAGCACTTTGGAAAGGTTAGTATAGTCCCTGTTTTAGAGATGGAAAACTGAGGTAGACAGAGGTTCAGTATCTTGTCCAAGGTCAGATGGCAGAGTCTAGAATAGAAACCAGGTCTTCTGACTAGCTGGGTTTCAGGCATTTATACTGTGCTCATTGCCATAGTACCAAGGGGCCAGCTCCTTGGCCCTACCCATACACCACATTGCCATCTGTCTCTCTTTCCTTTTCTTCAGTGTGCTATGTCATAGTTTGACCATGCTGTTTCCCAACTGTTGATAGTAATGCTCACCTCTTCTTTATCTCCCACTTCTTCCAGTCGTACAGCCGGGCTGCCTGTTATGCTGGATTAGTGAATAAGGAAAGCTGGGTGGTAAATTAACTGTCACTTAATTTCCTCTAGTCAACACGAAAGCCACAATGATAAAGCGAACTCAAGCCTTTCATCAGAAGGATTTGAATTCAGTACAAACACAATAAATTAATTTACAATTCCAAAAGAAGTGTTCCTAACTTTCACATCTTCCTTTGCATAGAATCGTTAAGATTTTACGATTTCTCTCCTCTCATTTTTCTCTCTTTAATTTTGTGGCACTAGACAGGATTTGCATTTTAGCATCTCCAAGTTAACTAGTGCAATAAAAAGATGATAATTAGCTAGGGGCTGGAAGTTCATATAATCAGTTTGCTGAGTAGCATGAATATAAGTGCAAGTCAGCTGATGGATGTTAGCCCATCCCTTCTGCTTCTGAAAATAGCAGCAACCTTGCGCTATGAGAGGAGTGCTGAGCAGAGAGGGGAGGTTACTGTTGGAGTCAGGGGACCCATTTACATATTATTTAGTATTTGGATGATTCATACAGTTTTGAACACAAGGGCCTCAAACAAGAATATCATCCTAATCTGAATAGGCAAAGTAAACCAAAACACACCTTAACATTTGAGCAAAAGATGTTATAAACTAGAATCAAAATGATCCTAGAAAGAAAGAAAGAAAGAAAGAAAGAAAGAAAGAAAGAAAGAAAGAAAGAAAGAAAGAAAGAAAGAAAGAAAGAAAGAAAGAAAAGTCAACATTTAGTTTCTGTGTATGTACAAAGTATAACAATACATCATGATCTTTATACATCTTTTATACAGATTTTTCTCCCTGTTAGGAGAAACAGGGAGAAACTGTGTAGCTTCACTGTAAGGGAGACCCAGAACAAATCCATTAACGCTATAAATGTTTTGTATGACTCACTTACATCAAGACCTATTAATCCGGTACAAGTTGTAGCCAGTTAATTCTGAATCAAAGATTAAAATATCCTGTGCTATTTCAGCTAAAGAAGGGCTATATATAATATTTAATTTTACCATTATTCTGAAGTTGCTCTTAAAATAAAGTTATAGTCTGAAAAAGGACTAAAAATCACAGTTACTCAACAAATCTGCTCCTTATGTGACTTTCAGCCACATATACTAATTTTATTGACAAAAATAAGTGGTTTATCCAGTTAGCCATGCAGAGACAATGCATCTCTATGAGAGTAAGATGGATTCTAATCAGTCTCATGGATCAGCAACATTGTCAACTGAGATTTAATGATAGCATCATTATTACTAGTGGTGATGCAAAAGCCAGAAGAAACAGATTGATTTTCAGATCTCAGGTGAAATTTGCAGAGTTGTCAATTAGAAAAAACAACAACTTTGATTTGAGACAGCCTCTAGTTTTTAAGTGGAAACTTCCAACCAATGCAAAGGTAATGAGAAACACATCAGTTCTAATGCTGCACTTGCACTATAATGTGCATTTATATTTGGGCTGTTAATAACATAGGGGGAAAAAAGCCCAGCACCTTCTCTCTTATGCAGACTCTTCCTTCTAGAATTACATTGTGCAGCTGGTTGCAGAAAGGGACTCTGACTACATTTGAAGCCCTGATTCTGCAGTCAGCCCATCCAAATAAAGAATAGCACTTAAGCATAAGCTTAAATGCTTTCATGAATTGGTTCTCATTATATCTCACAGCTATCTGTCCTCCAAGAAATCGTCATGTTCCCCACTGATTTGGTTTTTCTTACGCCTCTGCAAATACTGGAGGATCATGCATCTTGTGCATGCAATGCTTATGGCGATACAGCAGAGCTGTGCAGGCTATATGCTTCTGTCAGAAATGGCAGACAGCAAGGAGGGTCGCCCAGGTTCGTGGGATTTTGAAAATATCTACAGATATTATGGGATATAGATTACATTATGGAATGGAGAGAGTTGCACACTTGGAAGTTGACCCCTTGCTCACAGACACCCCTGCACAACACATTTCTGCCCAATGATACATTGCCAAGACTTCCCAAAAGACAGTGCACTGAACAGTGGCAAGTTGTACACTGGGATACCTACCCATGGTGCACCACACCGTGCATTGACACAAGCACTCCCAATAAGTACACACAATGCTGATGCAAGGAGCCAAATATGCATATGCACAAGCAAGACACTAACTGTGACGGCTTTATGCCAACATAACTTGTGTCAACCAAAGTCTGTAGTGTAGATGTGGCCTCAGTCACCTACCTCCGTGTCAGTGAAGCTTCCCCTCCTTTCTTTGGGTGTCTGTTATACTCTCAGGTTACTTTGATAGATAGGTGTGAATAGCCTGCCTTGCCATACCAGCCACACAACCCTTTTTTTTTCTGTCAAAACAAGGGATAATGGAGTTTACTCAAGTTCTGCACCTGGTCATACACTTTTCTCTGGCACAATACCCACTGTATTTTTTGCATTTTCCTGAAATTACCCATTTCTATGCATTTTTTCTTATGTAATCTGCAGCGCTCAAAAGGAATGCATTGGACCTGTCAGCACATCACTTGTTTGAATAGCTGTTCTTGTTCCAGTTTGACTCATCAGGTTCCCTCAGACTAGTTTAGCATTCCACCCAGGGTGACTGTCTTCCCTTGAGAAGGTTATTTTGAATGTTAATTAGATTTTCACTGTCCTGATCTCAAGTGTCAGCCAGAAAGCTGCTCTGCCACAAACATAATATTAACCAGATTTCTACCATATTTTTCAATCATTCTAGTCTATGTCCAATAGGAATTCCTTTTGTGTGAGATTCTGTCCAGCACTTAGTCATTTCAGAACGGTGATGAAAATTCTATTTTGCATATTTCTATATTCTTGTGTGATAAATATATATTTAACTCTATAAACAGTTTAAACTAATCATTTTGAGATACAGCAGCACTTTATTTGCTTTTTTTTGGGAGGGGTCATTTGATTTTAAAAGATGTAATTCAGTTTTATAATCCGTTGAAATTTCTACGAGGCTGTAAATCCAAAGGGAAATCTTAAACAGCACTCTGCAATCAATCTTTAATCTGTTTCTTTGCACACATGCACACGCACACACAGTTCCTTCCTGAATACAAATAGGATCAAATTCTGAGTCTGCTCCTGTCTTGGATTTTGCCAGTTTTTAATGTGATACCATGAGATTACCTCATCCTGATATTGTAGCACTCTAATGCATCCTCAGAGGATAGTGCCCCTTATGTGTAGGTTCAGTTAATCACCAATGTAAAGCAACCAAGTAGTTTTTAATACAAAAAATGGTGTCATCCGGGGGAAATATTTAAGAAGAGATTCAGTGTTGTTACAAGATAGAAGACAGCCAACTACAGAAGTTATTCGCTGAGTTCCTATACCAACACACTAGCAAAATCTGCTTTTTTATTTGAGATTCTGGTTCCACAGCAGATTTAATAACCCTACTTTAACAGGGTTGCCAACTCTCATGATTTTATAAAAAATCTCATAATATTTAGTGTTTTTCTAAAAGCCACAGTTCTTACAGACAAAGTTATTACTCGGGAATCTCAGCTTTCTTTTAATGAAAAAAGTAAGTTTCTGCCCCTTGTTGTGAAAAGTTACTTGAAAATGTAACCAAGTGTACACTAAATGCTCAAACACCAGAAAGCAAATCAAAAGAACTCAAACTAATTTTATTTTCTTTTTTTAAATCCCATGATATTTAAACCAGTCTCATGATTTCGGGGGCCTGGCTCATGGTTTTTGAACATTTGGTGTTGGCAGCAGTACTATTTTAAGCTGCTGCACCTTTTCACCCTCATGCACTGTTTCCCTGAACTGCCCTTTTTTGGCCTATTTTATTTGTGGGTAGGTGTGAGAGAAAGAGAGATCCTTCACCATCCAGTACCACACAGCTAATAATAAAGTCCATATCACATCAACCCACATTTTACACACCAGAGTGAATTGCAGGCATATATAAATTGCCATCTCAGCTGAACCCACGTGACACCAAAATGAAGGTTTTGAGGCCTAGTGTTTTGACTTGATTGAGCTGCAGGCTTGGAAATGCTCTACTTCTTTAAACACAAAGTAGCAATACAGCAGCTCTGGCCTACATGAGTGAACACGTTAGCAGGGCTGGTGTAAAATACTCTCACTTTCTAAATTCATTGTTTTGATGCCCAAGCCACCCAACTCCAAACAATTATAAAAACCACCTTCATTCCATTGTCCTTATGTAAAGTATGTTGTTCTGAGGATGCATCTTGATGAGTTGTCTGTTATGTTGATGTGGAACTTTTTTTTGTTTTGTTTCACGGATTTACCATGACAACACACTATAGCAACTCTGTGTGCTAGCAGATCTATCTGTGGCCTGACATCTGGGGGAGATTAGGCTGTTTGATGCGTGAGGAGCTAGGAATCTTCTAGACTCTGCAGCCGGAAAGTCCTGCTTCAGCACAGCTGGTATAGTCCACAACTATGGGACACCCCTCCAGCAACAAATACCAGCAGAGATGACCTGTACCTGCTGATGGCGGGGAGGGCGGCAGAGTGAGGGCAGCAGCTTCAGCAGATGTTACAGAGCATGCTCAATACAAGCCAAGCAGCACCTCTGGAGGGGACATGTGACCCCGAGTGCTGCCCCCACACATCGCCTCTGAAAACCAGGGCCATCCAATGGAGAAATAGTGACTCTTTGTCTTGTGAAATACCAAGCTAGTCATCAGTCCCGTTCCCCCCAAATGGACCGTTCTGTACCTTGCAGCCTTCTCATACCTCCTATTAGAGAGCTGCTTCCTTCCACGCATAGGAACATAAGAACTGCTATACTGGGTGAGACCAGTATCCTGTTTCTAACAGTTGCCAGTATCAGAGCTTCAGAACAGGGCAGTTGGAGTGATCCACCCATGGCTTCTGGCAGTCAGAGGTCTAGGGTCACCCTTAGCATGGGGTTGTATCCCTGACCATGTTGGCTAATAGCCATTGATGGACCTATCCTCCATGAACTTATACAGTTCTTTCTTTAATCCAGTTATACTTTTGGTTATCACAACATCCCATGACAATGAGTTCCACAGGTTAATTGTGCATTGTATGAAAAAGTATTCCCTCTTGTTTGTCTTAAACCTGCTGTCTATTAATTTCATTGGGTGACCCCTGGTTTTTATATTGTGGGAAAGGGCAAAACACTTTTCTCTTCACTTTTTCCTTGCCATTTATGATTTTGTAGGCCTCTATTATATCCCTGCTTAGTCGTTTCTTTTCTAAGGTGAACAGTTTTGTAGTCTTTCCTCAAGTGGACATCTTTCCATACACTTAATCTTCTTTGTTGCCCTTCTCTGAACTGTGTCCAATTCCACTGTATCCTTTTGGAAATGGGGTGCTGAGAACTAGACACGGTATTCAAGGCATGGGCACACCATGGATTCATATAGCAGTGTTGATATTTTCTCTTTTACTTTGTATCCCATACCTAATAGTTCCTAACATTCATTTAGCCTTTTTGACTGCTGATGCGCATTGACCTGAAGTTTTCAGAGAACTATCCACAGTGACACACTCATGGAATTCTATAGATTGGTAAGGCATGACTTCCCTTTACAAAAGTCATGTTGACTCTTACCCAACAGAGCATATGTATCTATGTGTCTGATCATTCTGTTCCTTACTACAGTTTCTACCAATTTGCCCAGTACTGAAGTTCGGCTCACTGTCCTGTAATTGCCAGTGTCACCTCTGGAACCATTTTTCAAAATCAGCATCACATTAGCTACTTTCCAGTCATCTGGTCCAGGGGCTTGTTTCAGAGATAGGTTACATACTACAGTTAGCAGTGCTGCAATTTCCGATTTGAGTTCCTTCAGAACTCTTGGCTGAATGCCCTCTGGTCCTGGTGACTTATTCCTGTTTAATGTAAGCCAGGGGTCGGCAACCTTTCAGAAGTGGTGTGCCGAGTCTTCATTCATTCACTCTAATTTAAGGTTTCGCTTGCCAGTAATACATTTTAACGTTCTTAGAAGGTCTCTTTCTATAAGTCTATAATATATAACTAAACTGTTGTTGTATGTAAAGTAAATAAGGTTTTAAAATGTTTAAGAAGCTTCATTTAAAATTAAATAAAATGCAGAGCCCCCTGGAACAGTGGCCAGGACCCAGGCAGTGTGAGTGCCACTGAAAATCAGCTTGTGTGCCGCCTTCGGCACCCGTGCCATAGGTTGCCTACCCCTGATATAAGCAATTTGTTCTAAAACCTCTTCTATTGACACATCAGTGTAGGATAATACTTCAAATTTGTCACCCAAAAAGAATAGCTCTGATGTGGCTATCTCCCCCACATCCTCTGCAGTGAAGACCAATGCAAAGAAAGTCTGTGTTAATTCTACCTAAAGAAAATTGAGATAAGGCTGTGCATGCTAGCATGATTTGAAGAATGGGAAGTGTGCACTGGGTGTGGTTATATGTTAGAAGTGAAAGGATGTTTGTTGTGCAGAAGGTGAGAAAGAGGGAATCTGATGTGATGACATGTGGGTGGACAGGCATATGAAGTGTGTTGGTCCAGATGTCAGTGTTGATTAACTGGTGATATCCAGGATTTTTAGTGATTGCATTGATAGGAAATGCACTTCAACAACTGTAGCTCAAAGTTAGCCAACTTTGTGTGTGTATGCGCGCACACAGAGGAGAAAAGTCTCTTTATAGAATATTATTGCAGGAGTTTCCCTATTCTCTTCATAGAAGTTTTGAAGTTGGAAAAAAATGTGTACTTGAGCCTGCCAGGATAAGGATATTGCACTGAAAACCCCAAGTCTAACAGGGATGTCTCTCCTGTTAGGGCTAACCCCCGAGACTGATCTCTGTGGGCAGGGGCGGCTCCAGGCACCAGTGCAACAAGCGCGTGCCTGGGGCGGCAAGCCGCCTGTCGGTCGCTGTGAGGGCGGCAGTCAGGCCGCCTTCTGCGGGTGATCTGCCGGTCCTGAAGGCGCGGGACCAGCAGATGACCCGCAGAGACGATGCCGAATCCGCGTGACCAGTGGATCACGCACAGGCATGCCGCCGAAGGCCACCTGACTGCTGTGCTTGGGGCGGCACAAAACATAGAAGTCTAGCTGTCTGTCTGTGGGCTTGCTCCTGCACCCGAGGAAGACAATGGCAGAATTTCCATTGAGTTCAGTGAGAGTAGACAGGTTCCACATGAAAGAAAAATGCTGCAACAATCGAGTGTTCACTTTGTAATGGTAGCGTTACTTCAGCTCGTGTATCAATCATTAGTACTACAAAGTTCACGTTGTCCTATATATTGTTCACACAATATTATTTATCTCTTAAAACTCCATGGACACTGAGCTTGTGTTAGAAATATCAAGACTTTAATGGACTTCAAGGAGTTCAGCCTTTTAAAGGATTTTGTTCAAGTACGAGCTATAACATGGGTTTAAATTCATTTGTTCCTTCGGCCAGAGCCCCAGATGACAGCCTCTGATTGGTCACCACATTTAGCTACACCATGTATTATTTAGATCACGGGTGCACAAACTTTTTGGCCCGAGGGCCACGTTGGGAAATAGAAATTGTATGGTGGGCATGAATGCTCACAAAATTGGGGTTTGGGTGTGGGAGGGGGTGATGGCTCCGGTTGGGGGTGCGGGCTCTGGGGTGGGGCTGGGGATGAGGAGTTTGGGGTGTAGGAGGGTGCTTTGGGCTGGGACCAAGGGGTTCAGAGGGCGGGAGGGAGATCAGGGCTGGGGGAAGGGTGTGGGAAGGGGTGCAGGTTCCGGCCTGGGGTGCGGGCTCTGGAGTGGGGCTGGGAATGAGAGGTTTGGGATGCAGGAGAGTGCTCCGGGCTGGAATCGAGGGGTTTGGAGAGTGGGAGGGGGATCAGGGCTGGGGCAGGGGGTTGGGCCATGGGGAGAGGCTTAGGGGTGCAGGCTCTGAGCAGCGCTTACGGAAGCAGTGGCATAACCCTTCTTCGGCTCCTACACGGAGGTGTGGCCAGGCTGCTCTGCACACTGCCCCATCCACAGGCACCACCCTTGCAGCTCCCATTGGAGCTCAGGAGGGGGCCATTGGAGTACTCTGGAGCCAGAGCGGGGTCATGCCCGGCTTCTGGAAGCGGTGTGGTGCAGCCCTTTACCCAGGGCTCCAGCTGGAGCGCTGGAGCAGGGCTGAGCTGCATCGGGCCCCCGACCCAGCGCCCTGGCCAGAGTGCCGGAGCAGAGCCAAGCCGTGCGGTCTGACCCCCGACCCAGCACCCAGGCCAGAGTTGGGCCGAACTGCATTGTGCGGCTCCTGACCCCGCTCCCCGGGGGAGCTCGCAGGCCGACTTAAAACAGCTCGTAGGCAGGATCTGGCCCACAGGCCATAGTTTGCCCAGCCCGATTTAAACTCTGATCCATATTGTAAATGGACTTTATATTACTTAGACTCCTCTTAGAAGGAGATGAAATACTTTTCTTTGTGAATAAATTCCTGAACCCTTTAATAGCTGGGGACAGTGCAGTTGAGAGGGAACACTGTTACAAACTGTTTAAATGTGTATAATTGCGGTGCTTTAGTAAAAACATGTTCACCAGCTTCCCATAAACTGCTTCAGCAGACCTAATGCACTCCATTTTACTTGAGTTTTGCTAAGTTGCAACATTTTCTTTAAGGTTCACACAAACATAAATGCAATCAAACCTTAGAAGAGCAATGAGAGAGCTTACATCTATCTTCTTCCTCTAACACCCCACCAATCTTTTGTTTATTCCAGGTAACATTATTGGTTCTGGAATCTTTATTTCACCAAAAGGAGTTCTGGAACACTCTGGGTCAGTGGGACTAGCTCTTGTTGTTTGGGTGCTTGGAGGAGGGATTGCTGTCCTTGGATCTTTATGTTATGCTGAGCTAGGAGTTGCTATCCCGAAATCAGGAGGGGATTATTCCTATGTCACCGAGATTTTTGGTGGGTTAGCTGGGTAAGTATTGCATCCTTCATCTTTTATGATATTTATGAGGTGCTTTGAAAACATTTTATATTAAATATCTAGTGTAAAAAGTCAATTTTCCCTTGTGCTGAAGTTGCAATTAAAGTGTCTATTTGTCTATAAGAAACTGTTATTAAGTGATTCTGACCGTTTTCAAAGAATACTATCCTGTACCTATGTCTGCCTTTTGGTTATTTTAGTTCAGCTTGGTGAAGGAAACTCTCTGGCTAACCTCAGCCAACTGAATAAAACTGATGATGTGACAGTACAGTGTTGCAAACTATACCATCTGGTATTTACTCACTCTCTCTCTCTCATAGATATACATGTAGATATAACCACTGAAGATAAGTCTGAATGAATACCCTGAATCTGAGCAGCCTCAGACATAGGGAAATTTGAACTGGAGCTAGATTTCATAGTCCAAGTCCATCCCTAATTATCAGAGTAAGAGACAACATACTCCTACTTCTGTGATGTGATTTCCCGGTGATTTCACCTTCCCACAATAGGATATGGTAAATCACTTACAGGCCAAATTTAAAATTTTCTAGAGAAGCACTTCAGGATTTTGGTCCTTAGCTTGCACCACTGTGGTTCATATCTTGGAAGTGTACAGATCACTTCACCATGATATTCTGAAAAATTTGTAGAAGGGAAGATACGCCATTTCACATCACGTGTCCCTGAACAACTGCGAGTGGAATAAAGTGATAAAGGGAGTGAGGAGGAGTAAGAAACTATAAGTTTATATTGCCTATAAACTATAAGTTTATACTGCATATTAAACGTAAGTTTAAAAAAAGCTGTGCTTGGCCTCTATTCACATCTCTATTTTAGATGCTTCTACACCTTCTGGATTCCTTGGCGATTTTATAATCAAAATAGGTGTTTTATGTGTTACTGTTTTATATATGAAGAGTAAACACACTCTGTGCAAACTTAAATGACAAAATGAATGGGGGTTGGTATTGGCTTTTTTTTTAGTATTAAACAAAAATATTCTCTCATCTTAGCTAACTGTTGTGCTCAGGACAGTGAGTCCCAGGCCTGTAATACAAGCAGGCACTGTGAAACATTCCCTGTGGACTATAGCTTTGCTCATGCTTGTCAGATTACAGTCCTGTTTTCCCACACATCCACTAGTTTGTTTCTGTGTACAGACAGCTACTGCAAATGTAAAAAATTACAAGGTAACTTTCAGATACTGACCACAGGATTCAGGCCACTACACAAATTTCTTTGAGAACCTAGGTTCCTGAGATGAACCATCACTTTATTAAAATCCCTCAAACACCTATTAGCCACTTATGTGACACACTTTGAATATAGCACCAAAGAATTCAGGACTGAAGACGTTAAAACAGCCAGGCTACCTAATCTCTTAAGAACTAAGTGGCTCATTGTGCCCTTGTGGGAATAATTCAAAATAAGGAATGGAGAACGTAAATTTTAACCAGCAGAGTTTACTTTGAATTCTTCCATTCGAGAATAGAAAGTAAGATGGCTCCATGTATACGGCATTGTTTTCCCCTGGGAGGGTGAGGGTGGGGTGGAAGGTATTCTTCACTCGAGTTAGCTAACTCATGGCAAAATCCTAGTGAAGACAAAGCAGTTTGTAGTTTTCACATGAAATACTAGGTCAAGCAATTTAAAGACTATGGTTTACTTTCAAGAAAACTACAAACTGTTTTGTCTTCAACTAAAATTTCACCTGGAGTTAGCCAACTCAAGTTACTATCATATCTTTTTTCTAGCGAACACACAGCCAACCTGGCTGAGCTCAGGGATTTTGTTACAGGAACACAATGTCCACACAAGGGCCACTTGCTTCCACATTGCCACCTGCTTCCCATGGATAACAATGTTGCTGCCAGGGACATGTTGCCAGCAGTTTTTGTAATCATGGCTGTTCCTTGAAATGAGGGGAAAAGCATAAGACACTACAGACAATGCCACTTGCTATGATATGAATGTTTCATATAAGGGAACCCAGAAAGTCGGTATTCACCCCCACAATATCAATTAATTTTAGTAAGAGAAAAAAAAGAGAGTAAGAGAAAAACCCTAATCAAAAACTGGAGAATAAAACCTGATTTAGTTCCTAATCAAAGTGGCAGCAGCTTTCTTCTTTAGGTCTACACTAGCCAGGCAATATCAAGAGAAGTATAATCTTATCTCCTGATGAAAAATAATGCTCCAATTTTCTATCTCCAGAATGACTTTATTTGTGCTCCTGAGAGAACCAAAGACTGTCAGTAGAGTATGACACAGGGTTGTTTTAGCTGAGGAGTCTTCAGGTACCTTTTCTGGCTAAGTGATAGTTGGGGAAGTGGGGAAGGAAAAGACCACACGAGGGGAGTAACGAATCTCACACCCCAGATGGTATTTGGGATTTAGCGGAAGCCAGTGGAGGTGATGATGTCATTTGGGTCCTTTTCTTTGGCCAAGTCTGGTCAGGACATCTCTCAGGATCAGGCCCAGTAGTGTCACTGTGGATCCCAGGAGATGTCGGAGTAGCAGCCATAATGGTGAAGCCCTTTGTGGTCTCCCATCTTTCAGGCAGCCAGCATTGTGGTTGCTAATTTCCCCCAAAGTCTCTTTTTGAGGACCCAGAAGTGAGTGGTGGGTGGAATAGTCCATCCCCTGATTGTTTTGTCCACCAATTGGGCCTAATTTCCAACACACTGATTTTAGTCCATTGATTTTTAGTCCCACTCTCCTTTCTTTTCCTAGGCATGATTTTAACAATCACTGAGTTATTTCACTAAAGCCTAATTTGGTCTTTGTCTCCCTTTTACACCTTTCCCATCAACGTTCATTGTGATAAGTTATTTAACACTTTATAAACTTGTATCCACTTTCCCACCGTTAGGCTCACGAGGCCTCAGTTATCACTACAGAGGTCTGCTCCCTGGGATAGTTAATCTGAGAGGGAAACCAGGTCAGTAGGAAAGTTGGGTGCCAACAGGGAATCCTAGTCAGGCCTGTGGTGGAGGGCAGTGGGAGCTACTTAAAAGCCAGGGAGGAATAGACAAGCGGAAGGCAGCTGGTATGGGAAGGGCCATATAGGAGTAAGCAGCATTGTAGGTGGATAGGGATGGAGAAACTGGTAGGATGGTGCTGGGAATATGGTGCATGATATTGTGGGGAGGGGCAGAGAGGGAGAGAGATTGGCTTTGTGAAGGGACTGAGCAGCTGCATGAGATGAGGGAAGAAGCAGCTGCAGGAAAGGGTATAGACAAGAAAATGGGAGCAGCCTCCTATGTGCTACTTTATGGCAGGGATGACCCTGTGCCTGCATGTCCCAGGAGTACAGTAGGAAGATGAGAAAGGAGTGCAGGACTGTGCACCTAGGGTGTAATTCTTTGCTACAGCAAATTATCAAGGACAAAGTAACCAAAATGTTGAATTTCTAAGGCCAAGCTGATAGAGATCCAGCACTTCGGGGAACTTTACGAATATGTTTATGGGAATTATGTCCTAAGGGAGTGGGGCACTCAATTTCCATTAATTTTAATGAGAACGGGGCTTCCAAATCCCTTAGGCATTTTTAAAATCATGCCTATAACTCTGCTGTCCTTTTCCTTAGTAGTCACACAAAACCCACAGTGTAGCAGTGTCCCTTTGCACAAGAGCAAGGCCTTGGGGGAAGCGGTGAGTTGCGGGGGGGGGGGGGGGAGAGTCTTAGGGCAGAGCACCCACTGGGAAAAACAAAGGTCAGTGCCTATGGACCCTAGTTCTTATTTTAAACTGTCTAAACCTCTTTTTCTAAAATGTCTGACTCCTTCTCAGCTTTGGTAAGGCGAGAATGATTTTAACATCTCAGATTCCACCATAGTGAATTACAGAGCAATCCCAAAAGTTTATCAGATAATGCTTCAGCTTCTGCTTTCCTGACATTTTCAGACACACAAATCAAGTCTCAGGAAAATGACTTTCCATTCAAACGCCTGGGGCAGTTAACTGAGTACATGGCATAACTGCCCTTTCTTTTTTCAAAACTGATTTTTTTGTATTATCAACTTGGGTTAAAATCCCCTGGCATGCTATCTTCACGACTGGAACTGTTAATAAGATAAAACGCAGCAGCTTTAACCACTTGCCTTGCTGTTTAGTTTGGCAGTTATGTATTCCACTGCCAATACAGACATTTAAACACAATTATGTCCAAAAAAGTCCTGTCTCACTTCAACCCAAGTTAACCTTAGGCCATGTCTCCACTATGGGTGCTACAGTGGCACAGCTACAACACTGCAGCTATGCCACTGTAGTGCCATCGCGCAGATGCTTCCTACAGCGGCTGAAGGGGTTTTTTCATTGCTGTAGGTGATCCACCTCGTCTATAGTAGGGGGGTTAGGTCGGCTTAATAAAGACAGTCAAGGAGGGTGAATGTTTCACACCCTTGAGCACGGTAGCTATGTAGACCTAATTTTGAAATATAGACCAGGCCTTAGTTTACTCAAAAGAGTTCTTTTTCTGTTCTGCAAATCATATTCTCCCACCTGTGTTGTAGTTTAGAGCCAAACATTACCGTGGCGACTTATGTTGCATAACCATCTGTGCATTAATTCCCCCAAGCTTAATAGGAACAAATTGATCTCCTTTTAACAAATACCAGTTTGGGCTGAAGTGTTAATAGCTTTTACTCAAGACGAGGATTTAATTAAAACACCTGAGACTAATAGCAAAATTAAGATTAAAATATGCCTAATGTTAATTGAATCATCCTTTCATCATTATTTGATCTCTGTTTTGAGCTCCCTGTTTGACAGTTCGGCTTCATAATCCTCTGGCAGGAATCTGCATTTAACTTAATTGGTTTTATCAAACCTGCATGTATTTCATTCCATGTGAAACAAATTGAGTATCAGATCTTTCTACTGAATTATTCAAATTCCCAGTAAATTTCATAGTACAAAACACTAATTTTAATGTGTTTAGTATTGCAATATACACATGACTGCCGATGTTGACTGAGATATTGGTTTTAGGACCTGATTTTCAAATTCTTGCTTCCAATGGGCATATGTATTTTCACCTGTATACACCACTATGTGGACTTTGCTGCATTCACCACTGTACATGAAGATATTAGAATATTCATGGGAAAAACTCATGAGTTTTACCCACAAACACTCCAGTCCTTGCACACACAGGTGTCAGTGCTACAGCACACTCACACCAGTCCACACCCATCAAAATTCCATACACACAGGCAGAGGCTGGTTTGAGGGGAAAGGGGCACTTTCATTTGACCAGAAAAGCAATCAGGTGAGTCAGCATTGTCAGAGATCAGCATTGTCAACAACTGGTTATTTCAATCTTTAAGTCTTATTAATCTTTGATTATTTAACCCTCAGGCTCTAACATTATAATCCAAATAAATTCCTTTTGAGAGAATCCAAAAGAACTTCTACTTTAAAATGTGTTATAACTAAGTAAAATTCATATCCCAAGGACAGCTACCAACAGCACAGATAAACCCCCGGTGTTATGCTTTTTCACACAGCCACAGGATAGCAATTATTATGTAAAATTCAGTGTCTGTACAGTGCCTAGCACAATGGTATCCTGGTCCATGACTGGCGCTCCTAGGCGCTTGGTTAATACAAATAATAATAAACAGTGTGAAAGAACTTGGCTGAGCTGCTTCGTTAAAGAGATGAAAACTGTAGGAAATGGAGGGAAAGAGCCACTCAAAAAAAGTAAAGAGAGAGAGAGAAATGCGGTGGGATTTTTAAAGTACATTTTGTCATTTGGAAATGTAATCAATTATTTCCATGTGCCAGCTGATTTACAAAGTTAATGATACAATAGTTTATAAGAAAAAGAAAGTTCGAGAACATGCCATGCTCCTCTGGAACAAAAAAGGGGAAAACTAACATAACAGGAATGAAGAGCACTTACCAGCTACAAGAAAGGAGGGTGCAGCAAGGAACAATGAGTTGCAAAATGACTCCCTTAGGGCTGGAGCTGCTTTGCTCTGCCAGATTTAAAGGGCCAGCTACAGAAAGGCATGCTGGGAAAGAAGAGCTTATAAGAGAACAGCCCTGGACTAGGCAGCCTTAGTATGAACTAGAAAGTTCCCATCCAATTGATAAGAAAAAAAATGTATTTTAAGTTAAGATGAATGCTTCCCTCTTAAAGTAAAAACCACTGAACATGTGGAAAGTTTGTGGTGCTCAGTCTGACCAAAGGAGTTGCCTCTGAAGTGAGGTCTGAAGGTTCTGTTGCTGCAAGAAGGAAGCCCAGTGGATATCAAAATATCTTGGTCAGAGACAAGCAACCCATAAATAATACATTTTCTTTATATACCCCTTTCAGCCAGCCATCTCATTTTATAAACATCTACTAGGCCTTCCTACATCTTTCTGAGGCAGGTATTTTTATCCCCTTCCACAGAGTAAGCAACTGAGGGATGTAAAGGCCTACATTTTCAAAAGTATTCACTCCTTTTGGGGAAACCGTTTCAGCTACCATTGAAGTCAGTAGAAGTTGCGGGTGCTCAGTTGCGCTTATTCAGGTCCTACGTGTCTCAGGTTGGGCTAACAAAAACAGAAGCACCTATAAGTAAAGTGCAGGCAGAAACTTGACACAAGTCACAGCGTCCGTGGCCCAGCCAGGAACATAGCTCAGAACTTCTGCTCTAGCCATTAGACAATGATCAAGACAACTTTAAGATTAAAGAACAAAGAGTGTGTTGTGGTAACACATAATGCTAGAACCATCTTTTTCCTTTCCAGGAGCACCATTTAATCCAGTGGTGATACTCCCATTGTGACATGCAAAGCTAACTCAATATGCTGACAGAATGTCTCTACTCCTTGTTGTGTGCATGTTTAAACTGTGTGCTACATCACATCAAATTTATATGAAAAAACAGATTGATCTGGGAAAATAAGAGTAAAGAAAGGTTGGGGGGGAAACCAGAGAAGTGATTGTTTTGGTGGGGTTTAGAAAAATAGCTACCTAATTCTGAGGCTCCTATAAAGATAGTCATCAGATTATGAAACTGTTGTACAGTCAAATGATTCTTATTGGTGTAACAGCAGCACCAATTGTTTTTCTTGTGAATACAGTTTTTTGCTGCTATGGAGTGCAGTGCTTATCATGTACCCTACCAGCCTGGCTGTTATCGCATTGACGTTTTCAAACTATGTTCTACAACCGGTGTTCCCTAATTGCATCCCACCTTATAATGCCTCCAGGGTCCTCTCCACGGTGTGTTTATGTGAGTATTGCCTAATGTTCTTTATGCTCCTATGAAGTTTATGTCAAAGAGGTTTCATATTCTCTTAGGGGCAAATCCATCCCCTACTCCACCCCACCCCAATGGTCAACTGAAGTCCCCTTTGCAGCAACCAAGGTAGTTCCACTGTGGTGGTCGGAGGCTGAATGTGGGGAGGGGAGGTGCTATATATCATGCTGGCTCAGCTGAGTCTTATTTTCAGTTTCATCGTGTACTATAGGGTGGTATATTCCACAAAGAAATGGAACAAAGAGGAGGTGTGCACATCTGGATTAGGTATAAACTGAGGTCCGAGGTTCAGGTTGAAAGATGAATAAGGGGTGGGGCTCAGTATGAGTAACTAAGACCCTTTTACTGTATTTAAGCCACTGTTGCTAACTCAACAAATGGGTTAGCAATTCACAAGTCCTTTATATGTGTGTGTAAAAAGCCAAATGCCACCACTGCTTAATTAATTACTAAGGTTCCCAGAGGGGAGAAAATCAGAATGAAAGGGGATGGAGAGACTCACCACTTCCCCTCAGGCCTGGTCTACATTACAGCGTTAGGTCAATGCAAGTCAGCTTACGTCAACCTAACTATGTAAGTGTCTACACTAAAATTTCACTCCTGCTGTCATAACTTGCCCACTACACTGTTTTAATAACTCCACCATCATGAGAAGCATAGAGTCAATGTCAATGCAGTTATGTCAACGCAGTGTTAGTATAGATACCATATTGCTAACATTGACTGTTGCTGGCTTTCAGAAGCCATCCCACAGTGCCCCACACTGACAGTTCAATTGGTGCTCCTGATGAGGACGCACACTGCTAACACAAGGAGCAAAGTGTAGACACACACAAGTAATTTAATTACTGCGGCAGCTGTACGCCGACGTAAATCAGGTTGACTTAATTTTGTAGTGTAGACATGCCCTCAGTTCACATAAGTCCCTCCTCACAATTAGGGCTTCCTAAGTATTGATGGGGCATCCGGGATAGAGCTCTGGCAAACTTCCTTCTGAAAC
Source organism: Mauremys mutica (assembly GCF_020497125.1). Taxonomy (NCBI): domain Eukaryota; kingdom Metazoa; phylum Chordata; order Testudines; family Geoemydidae; genus Mauremys; species Mauremys mutica. The sequence goes on along the minus strand of NC_059085.1, from coordinate 27,308,268 downwards.
AGGCAGTTTTCTAGGGTGGAGTTAATCCTGCTCGTCAGACCCATCCAAACCCAAGCTAGATTTCTATCTGATCTGCTGATAGGAAACTAGCAGTCTATGTTTCTCAGCATTTGTTAATGAATATTCTGAAATATACAAAATTTTGTTCCACTGAATTCAGTTTTCTGCTCTCTAGTACTCCTGACTTGGGTGAACAGCTCCAGCGTTCGATGGGCAACTCGCATCCAGGATATATTTACAGCAGGAAAACTGTTAGCCTTGGCCCTTATCATTACTATGGGCTTCATACAGATCTTTAAAGGTACTCACTGAGAGAGCCTAAACATTGGCACTGTACTATTGGTGAAATTAAATTCTCTTAGGAAAGCCTATTGCACCCATCCCATTGTTTTCTAGTTCTTAGCAGGCCAGAGAAGAGTTCTGAGGGCTTATTTCATTTCCCCTGCTGACAGAGTTCTCCGCTACAATTAGCAAGCATTTGGATTTGAAAGAAACTGGACAAGGAGGTAGCTGGTGATGCTACTTGATCTGTGGGAGGGCAAGTTTCAAGCAGAGCCTAGCAAAGACACCACTGTGTAAGCTGGACAGAAATATGTGACTAAACTGAAAATAATTAATGTTAATTGCTGTTAATTGAAGCTACAGGATTCCTTCCAAGTATGGGTGCAGTCACAAAGGAAGTATTCTTCAGAACATAGCGTGATAAGTAATTATCAAACAGGCAACATAGTACAAAAATAATTGTGTAGCATCCTTACACAAGTTTCTCTCTCAAAGAAAACTGTTGTTTTCAATAAAGTAAAGCTCTGAACTGAAATATTGAGAAATATCTCACTGGGTAGATTTATACTGTAATTTTATCAATGACCTGTTCCTCAAATGTTAAATTGCTTTTGATGAACTCGGTATACAAGGCCCCAAATCAACAAGCAATGTAAGCAGTAGTTTCAGTTCCCCTGGAAGCAGTGGGACTACTCACGTACTTAAAATTAGACAGGTACTTGGGTATCTTACTGATTCAGCCCCATAATGGAAAGCACAGGACCCAAGGGAGGAGGATGTTTTCAGCATGTGTGAAATGGGTCACGTAGAGAGGACAGAAATACAGTATTTACAACTAACCAGGAAGAGAGGTTAACAAATTGGGCATAATTAGGCGAGAGCACCACTTTCCAGGTTAAAAATAAAAAAGCCCTACAGCCTGAAAAATTCCACCTGCCCTGCAGGGTTTTTTTCTGAGTAGAGTGAATGTTATTGAAGAACCCTGGGTTCCTGTAGAGGAGACATTCACTCCATTCAGAAGAGATGAGAGCTTAGGACATCAGATACCAATGCTGAGCTGGTATAAATTGTCATAGTTCCATTGAAGTCAATGGGGATCACACAGGTTTTGTGGCAGCTCTGTCAATATAGCTAGTACTTTACTATTGATTAAATTAAATTCTCTTTGGAAAGCCTATTGCACCCATCCCATTATCAATACAGCTATGACAATTTATACCATCAAGGCCGTGCCCCAGGACAGTTTTGTGTGAGAATCTAAAAGAAGCCCTGGTAGTTTGACGTTAATGTTTCCCAGTTCTCAGGGTGCAAACCAGTGAAGCACAGGCTAAGATTAGTAAACATAATATAAAATGGAATGGGCACAATTCTAGGAAGTTTACAACTTTCACCAATCAGCACTTCCACCAATCAGCATCAAAATATTTTACACTTCTGACTTAACTTCTTGCTTTTGTTCTGTCAATAGGAAACTATGAAGAACTGACACCAAGCAATGCATTCAATTTTTGGATGTCTCCATCTGTGGGACAGTTAGCATTAGCTTTTCTTCAAGGGTCATTTGCATTCAGTGGGTGGAACTTCTTGAATTATGTAACAGAAGAATTAGTTGATCCCCGCAGGCAAGTATTTATTTCCATATGACCCAGATACTTTTGAGTTAAAGACAGTGGAGTCAGTCTGTTGGTACCATGCACAGTGTGTTCTGCAGCAGGACTGACATCACTAAATGTCTATACATATCTAAAGTAAAGGTTATTAAGGTTATTACGGTTATCACCTGCCTTTTTAGATCCCACATGGAGCAAGTTAAATGAAGGTGCTGAAATTAACAATGTCTTTGGCTCATCAAGTTAGACATAGCTCTCACCGAACAAAGATATCATATAGGTGTAACACGGATATCATGGCACTATTGAACTGTCTATTGCTTACATATTAATCTATATTAATGGGACTAAACATAAATATAACTACCTATTGCTTATATGTTAATAGCACTAAACATAACTAGCTATTGTTTATATATTAATCTATACCATTGATGGGATGCCTCACAAAATTACATTATATTTTGTGTGTGTGTATTTTATATCTATATAATACCAAAACATATTGTCTGTGGTCTTGGTTCTTCAGACAACATTTCCCCCAAAGGGAACACACAAAGAAGAGATTAAAATGTCTTTTTACAGAAGAGGCAGAATTTTCCCTTCCCCCTCCCCTCACCCCACTCCATTTATGAAACACTTCCGAACCTGCCTTCTTCTGTGGTATGTGCAGTGTGGATACTGGCTGCTGGCTGTAGGAATAAAGTTCTCTAAGGGTGATTGGCATCAGGTTTGGTGCTGATAGTCCAGGCTTTGAAATGAGTTATCCCTCATCATGTTTGAAAAGCTAGGGGGAGAGCGGTTTCCACCCAGAAGCAGCAAAAGCGCAAAGGTTTCAGAAATTCTGAGATGAAAAAATGGAATGATGAATTCACATGACACTTCTTGGGTCTTCAATTGGTTCTGGATGTTCAGCACACATACCTCAACCCAATTAAGCAAGGTATAATTTCAGGTAGTACACATTCTGGATGGAAACAAATTACAGCCTCAATCCTTCAAAAACTTATCTGCATACTTTAACTTAACCTATGTAAGTAGTGAGATGTTCATGTACATAAAGTTATGCATATTTATAAATCTTTAAAGAATTGCAGGGGGAAAGGAGGCAGGTATGGTGCTCTCTCAAGCAACTGTAAACATTTTCACAAACATCCAGAATTTTCTGAGCAAAAAAGAAACAGGGGAAAGAGTTAATGTAGTGATTGCCAGCAGAAATTGGATACTGCTATCAAATGCATGAGTTTAAGAAAAAAAATAATTCCGTTTGTGTTTTGTAACATCTTTAGCTACAGAAAAAAAACAGTTTGGCACATAGTTTAACCTGATGGGTTATCAACAGAGTGTTAGAGATGCCAATTCCAACTCTCTGAAAGTTTTGCAACAGAATTTTATCAATTCTACTGTTTTTGAGGGAGAAATATAAAATAAAGCTATTTTCATTAGGGAAAAGAAATAAAACTCAATCTCATATCTATACCGAAACCTTGCAAAAGTACACTTGTGAAAACTATTTATTAACCTTTTTTGCTAATCTGACAAAGCCAAAAATCAGAGCTATAGTGAACACATTCGCCTGAGTGGAGTGTACACACTAAATAGCTCTCAGGGTCTATAGCGTGCTTCTGTCACTTGGCAAAGTTTCTCAGTGATAAATGAGAGAAAAAGGCAAGTCCATTACTTTCCATGGCATCATTTTTATCAAAGAGAGCCTCGTGTAAACTAAATTAAACTTACAGGAACATTATTAAGTCTTGTTAGTTACCACAGTAATAGCTTACACAACATAGAAAACTTATAGGAATTCTTTATGAAGAAGCAGCTTTCTGGTATCTCCATCACAGACATGTTGTAAATTCTATTTGATGGTCTTCAGCTCTATGGTGATATCCTGTGTTATATGGATTTATAATGTACACATACATGAAGCCCTGTAATGGTTTTAGTATTCTCAGAACTGTAATATGTCAAACTAGTGAGAGAAGTACAGATATGGGGTGGGGAGAGGAAGGAGGGGAGTTTCTCTTGTTTTGTTCTATGTCGCGATAGGGCAGTAAAGCACAAAACCGGATATAAACTTCCCCAAAGTTGCCATGAGGGGGTGGGACAAGGGGTGGGGTGGTATGGTCCAGTTATATGTGAATGTAATTTCTTATCAAACCTCCTAATTCTTCAATTAGGAACCTACCTCGTGCCATATTCATATCCATCCCATTGGTGACATTTGTGTATACATTCACCAATATTGCATATTTCACTGCCATGTCACCTCAAGAGCTCTTGTCCTCCAATGCTGTGGCAGTAGTAAGTAAACCATTCCATGGATGTCTAAAATATACTTTAATTTCAGTTCTGTGCTGTGCAGTGTATTTCAGTTTCTCTGCCTTCTGTTGCTTTAGACATTTGGTGAAAAGTTACTGGGCTATTTTTCCTGGGTTATGCCAGTCTCAGTGGCCTTATCTACATTTGGAGGAATAAATGGATACCTTTTTACCTCATCAAGGTTAGCTGGAGTGCAATTTTATGAACATTGTCTAATTTGGGGAGGGGATGTTTTAATGTAATTTGCTGCAACAATGCTAGCTAGACATTTTATGTGTTATAGAACGATCTCAGGGTTGGGCACATTAGATGCATTAAATTATGAATTGTTCCATTTCAGTCAGCAGATATCATACTGAATAGCAGGATCTCCTGCAAAAGAGCCCTTATGATCTACTGGAAATGTCTGCAGGTGTGATGGAATGATTTGTACTAAGAATAAAACATTGGCTACATATTTAGACAATGTAATTTTACAATAAAGTTTCAGTAGCTACAAGCTTAACTATGCTTAGTTCAAAAAGTAGATTGAAGAAATGAGGGTTATAGGACCAAATTCCATTCTCAGTGACATGGACATAAATCCAAAGTAAACCCATTCATTTGAAGGGAAGTTTACACTGGCGTAACTGGAACTAGAATCTTGCCCATAGTCTATTACATTTTTTAATTTAATAGAAATTTGAGATCTGTAAAGAAAATAAAATACAAACATCTGTCAGGAAAGAGATAACAATACAGCTCTTCAATGCTTTAGCCAAGTCACATACCTTCGTGCTCTCAAAATGTGGTGAGACCTGACAAACCAGAGAACATTTAAAAACATACAACAATTCATGTATTTAAAAAAATAAAACCTTGAGAGATACTGGGCCTGATCCAAAACCCATTAGTCATTAGAAAGACTGTTGATTTAGGCTCTATCATAGATATTTATATGGCTCCCATCACCAGAGACTCTGAGAGCCCACGGTTTTTAATGTATTTATCCTCAAAACATCCCTGTGAGGTAGGGCAGTTCTATTAGCCCTGTATTTACTGAGCCAGCTTGAGACTAAGGCCCAGATCCTCCTCAAAGGTATGTGGGCTCCTAATGTCCAAATACCTTTGAGGATCTGAGCCTAAGTGACTTGCCCAAGGCGCACAGGAAGCGTGTGGTAAAACAGGAAATTGAACCCCCGTCTCCAAAGTATCAGACTAGCACCCTAACGACTAGAAAATCCTTCCACTCAGAGACTCCCATAGACTTTGAATTAAGCCAATTAAGGCTGATGGAACAATACAGCTAAATGTTGGAATAACTTGTATACTGAATGTTCCTATTCTGCTTCCCAGGTTATGTTTTTCTGGAGCTCGTGAAGGTCACTTGCCCAGCTTGCTTGCTATGATTCACGTTAAACACTGCACCCCAATCCCTGCCCTTCTAGTGTGTGTAAGTTTTACTTTTTGTCACATCTCATCTGCTTAAACAGGAGTGCAATTTAGAAAAATCTTTGTTTGCAAACTGAAATACTTCATTTAAGAAATTGTGAGCCCTTTTACCGCTTCTGTTAGCTCAGTGCAAACGTTTAATGTGGAGAAAATCTCCCTGCAGTCAATGCTAATTCCACTCCACAGGGTTAGTTTAGAGCTTGCTGCCAAGCTAATAGCCATAGTGGGCCCCAGGTACAGGGCTAAATGCTACTCGTTGTTCAGTAAAACTAGATGCTTTGTGCAGTGTTACATTGATGCTCTGCAGTGATAACTTGAGCTTCTGGAGAATAGGGTTGTCTCCCCTTTACATTGGCCCTGTAAAGAAAGTGAGTAGAGAAGATCAGCATAACAGATCCAAAAGAAGCATATACCAGCTGAACACATTGGGTAAAACAAGGGGGACACCCAATTACATTAAAAAAGCTACTTTAAAATGTAGAAAGAAAGGATTTAGATTTGTTTCTTGGTTTGGTTTTTTACACAATGTAAACTTATCTTATAGCAGTGAGTTCCACAAGTTGTTACTCAGATTGAGTTGTTACCAAGGTGGTGGGGTTGAGCCCAGCATTTGGTCTTAACAATGTGCATAGTCATCTTGTAAGAAAAAGAGGGAGAATTATTACACACCCCCAATTCTCTCTTACTCCACGACACATCAAGGGGATCAAGACCACTTCCTTCCAGAGTTTAGTAGGAGTCAAAAAGGTTGTAGTAAGACTAAAATGTGCAGTTATAGTTTATTTTACATTCTTCATGCTTCAATAACTGTTAGCATGAAAATTCCCTCACAGGCACATTGGCTGAAATCTTGGCCCCACTGCAGTTAGTGAGAGGCTTTTGCATTGCAGTGGTAGTCAACTGACTTCAGCGCAGCCAGGATTTACACCCATAGGTGATGTTATTCTCCCAGTGTGTGGCTAGCTATAGCTGTAGTGCTATCACAGCCCAGCATTATATTTTTCTCAGTAACCGTTCTGCATAGTTTATGTTTATATAAAATCATGATCTAGCCAAAAGGTGGCAGTGCCCTGGCATCTTTCCTGCCCATATAAACCCACATAACTCAATGTCTGGAATCTTTTCTGGTTGAGCTGCACTACACAATCTGTGCGGTGTGTAAAACAAGCAAGATCCAGCTCCAGTATGGACTCACATTGGACAGCCGAGCTGTGGTGATGCAGATGAAGCAAAGTCCCTTTGTCCATAAAAATATATCAGCTCAAATAATGTGCTGAGTGTCAGTGACTATCACTTTGTGCTAGCCAGAGCGTAAGCAAGCTCCCTGTGCAGAGCAGAACTGGCAAATCAAACAAATGCCAGCTACCCAGTTTGTAGAGAACATTCCCTGTAAATTACTGTGCAAATTACAGAACCAACACTGCATATGACTGAATCATTCAGTGGTAGGGATTTATTTTACATTTCAGGATCTACTAAGTGTTGCTCTGAAATATTAATTTCTATATAAATAGTAATATAAAAGTAATATACTGTACACAGTTACAATAGCAAATTATGTCAGACTTTTAGGCAAATCTAATTAATGCATCATGATTTTTTTAACAAATCATAGCCTGTGCATAAAGGTAGACCTAGTTAAGGTCTCAGAAGATAACCATGTTTTTGCTATTCCTTTCCAAAATAGGGTGTTTAAACAAGGTGGCCATTAATGCAAAGTGAATGGGGTTCAAACCATTTAAAAGTCTATTTATTGGGGTGCACAGCTCAGTAGATTCTGATCGTGGAAGCTCCTTTACCTGAGGTTTTCAAAAGAAGGCTGAATAGCCATTTGTCTTGGATGGTTTAGACATAGCAAATCCTGCACCTTGGCAGAGGATTAGACTTGATGACTCTTGCGGTCACTTCTATGGTTCAGTGATTCTGGATGCTCTCACATTAGGGTAACCATATTTCCCAAAGGCTGGGGCTGGCGTCACTGCTCGCTCAAGCCCTGCCTCCCCCGCTGTGTGGGGCTAGCATTGCTGCTCACCACCACCACCCTCCGCACATGTTCCTTTGTGCCCCACTTTCTTGACAAAAGTGGGCATTTGTCCTGTTTGCTCTTGCCAGCTGATCAAGGTAGCAAATGCCCACTTTTGCCAAAAAAGTCGGGATGGCTGGGATAGGGCTTAAAAAAGGGATTGTCCCGGCCAAAACAGGATATACGGTCACCCTGTGTCACGTTTTGAAACTTTTCCCAAGCATTATGCATGGCACTGTTGTCAAGAAATGGGGTCCGACCAATTTGGCAACAGGGTAATTTGATCAGGAATATGCTGGAGACAAATCCCTATATAGTGAACACAAGATCTGATTGCCTTAGTGTCACCTACACCTGAGATCCCATCAGCCTAAGGGGCTTTGCCACAAACCAGCTAATCATGGCAAAGAGAGCACCTAGAGCAAATCAGATGGAGGTGTTACATGACATTGATACAAAATAGTATGCGCTCCTATTTTAAACCTTTTCAAGTCACCAGCTTCAGGATGAAAGTCCCCAAGGTCTCGAGATCCCCTTAGGGATTCACATTAGCAGCTGCGGAGTGGTGAGACACTTGGATCTCTAGCATTATTTGCTGGTGTCAGCGGCACATGAGAGCCACCCACCTTCAGGGGTATTGCCACAAACCAGCTAATCATGGGAATCAGGAATCTGAGCAGGGAGAAGGCTCACAATAATGGAGAGTGAAATCATGAGAGGTTCTGGGATCCCACTTTGGGATCTGCAGGTGCTCAGATTCTGGAATTTAGTGGATGATACTTTATAGTTTTGGGTCATTTGTATGACAGTAACACTGCATATGGATGAATGATTATTATAGTTTTAGAACACAGCACTGTCACAGAATACATATGGGGTTTTGATGAATACAGGTAAAAATGTGATCAAAAGATGTTTGAAAAACCTAAGTTTAGTGAGGCATAATTACCTAAATTGGGTCCCATTCTGCAATCTTCTGAGCATCCTTAACTCCTGGCTAATGTCAGTGGGAAGTGAGGCACTCAAGACCTCTCAGGATCAGTCCCATAAACAGGACGCCAGCTCTGTTAGCATTAATAGTGTTATTCATAAACAAAGCAAGTACAAATAAGCAAGCTGATGCATGGAAATTTCCACCTGCCAGTTTCTAAGCAGTAGTAATGCAAACAAGATTAATGATCTAGGTCGTTTTCAGCGTGTCCCACTGGCTGGGAAAAAAGAAAAGAAAAGCTAAAGCTTTTATTCTTTATACTATATACGGGTCACCTAGAACAAAGTAATGTACTAACCACAGAACGTTTGTCTACAAGAAATCCGTCCTTTCCCATAACAGACAACTTTAATTTTGCCAGAAGTCCTGTCATAGAGTTTAGCAGCTTTTAAAAACACACATAACAGAAATTGGTGGAGTGAAGCCATTAAAAGCATGTACAGTAAGTGCTCTGTTCTCCAGTGTAGTTACACCTGCAGCACTTAGGATCAATCCTGTGCCCTCTGACGGCCACGATTAAAAACTCCATTGATTTCATTAGGAAGCAAGAACAAGCTTCAATTCAGGGGGGAAATTTTGGTGATTAAAGTTACTGAGTTACAGAAAGCTTCTGCCTGAGAATAAAGCTTACAGCAGTTTAGATCCTATAGCATTCTCCAGTTAAAAATCAGTCAGCTTCATTGGTCTTACTGTTCATTGGCACCCTCTTCCCCTTGTGTGCAACCCAATTGTGTACATTATGAAGTGCAAACACTGGAAATATGCTGACTGCAGGGGGTGGGGTCGTGATCAGGCCTTTTCTCAAGAGTGTTCATTTTTAACATAGTACATAGTTAATATTGGTGCTGACTATTCTTCAGCTGTGGTGCATTGCAGATGTTCTACTGCTTTCTGAACAGAGTATCACAAATTCTGCCTTAAGCCAAGGTTGTTGTGAAAAGCCTTAATATCTGGGTTGTGCTGGGAGTTCAGCCAACTCTGCTCAGGAGACGCAAAGGAATGGAAAACCCCTCAACCACATAGCTGCACCAGGGATACTACAGGCCCCTTCATGGTTGATGAGCTACACTCCCTGTATCGCTACCCTGAAACTTCTCGCACGCTAGTCCAGAAAGCCCCGTGGATGAGGTTCACAGTGCACAGGTTGCAGACTCATCTTGTCCCACGTTCTCCACCCCCAATGCAGCAGACCAACACTGGAGTCATTCAGGACCCTGCACAGCCACCGAGATGGTGGGTTAAGCCCAGCGTTTGGCCTTAAAAATGTGCCCAGTCATTTTGTAGAAAAAATGGGGAGAACTACACACATCCTGGCTATCTCTTACTCCACGCACGTTACCTCTTTGGGTATCCAGGCCACTTCCTTCCACTTCTGGTGTGTCCTCTAGTCATTGTTTGACCTGGGTCATCACATTTACCCAGTGCCAATATCAACAGTCACATTTTCAAAGACAACCTCTTAACTGGCACTCGCAGTTCTGCGCATGCAAAGGCTGGTTTGAGGCCCCTTTGAATATTGGGTTTCAAGCACTTGTCAGAGCCATTCATGTTATTAGTGAGGAGAGCTCTGCATGAACGCACAGGCCTAATTGAATGACCACGACTAACAGCATCATTTCAGGGAACATTCTCCATGCATTTTTATCAATAGATCTATAGGCACCTGACTTCAACATAAACAACATAAATCCAGAATTGCCATTCAATCCTGGGTTTTTGTGGCACCCTTTTTATGTAGTAAACAGACACATAGGAGTCAGTAGCAACACCCAGCATGGGATGTAAATAAAAGGAACTTAATTGCTTCTTGTTGTTTTTAAGCAAGTTTTTCTGGTGATGACTCAAATAAGAATGTGCTTCTCTCTTGTTTAGTGTTTGACCACTATTATCATCATGCTTGTTGGAGACACGTACACATTAATTAATTATGTATCGTTTATTAACTACCTCTGCTATGGAGTGACAATCATAGGCCTGATTGTGTTGCGCTGGAAGAAACCCAAAATCTTCAGACCTATCAAGGTGAACATATTTAAGCCAAATTTCTTAGTCCTATGGTCTTCCAATTAACAATCTAAAGAATGTGTCAACCACAGCAAATCCCTTATCAAACCTTGAAGTACTGTTTATTATTATTTCTGTTGTTTATTATGGTAGCGCCTAGAGGCCCTGTGGTGGGAGGTACTATACAAACACATAGCAAGAGACATGTTTCTGCCAAGTAGTAGTTATAGTCTAAAGAGACAAGGCAGACAAAGGATGGGAGAGGAAACAGAGACACAGCGAGGTGACGCCTAAGCTCACACAGCTGCGTTTTGCCAGAGATAGAAGTAGAAGCCAGGTCTTGTGACTCCCAATCCATTGCTCGATCCACTAGCCCTCACTGCCTCTCCCCTGTCTACCTTGCAGAATGCTGTTACATTTCTGTACGTGTCTCTTCTCTTCCCTCCCCTCTTAGGTGAATCTCCTTGTTCCAGTCACTTACCTGCTATTTTGGGCATTTCTACTGATCTTCAGTTTCTATTCTGAGCCAGTCGTCTGTGGAATTGGACTAATTATCATATTAACTGGAGTGCCCGTGTTTTTTCTCGGAGTGTACTGGAGAAATAAACCAAAGTGTGTAAATAGGCTAGCCGGTAAGAACACATTATAGTTCATTAGTTCAGCCTCACTGTTTGTTCATGAACATGTAGGAATTTGTTTCAACCTCTCAGGTCTACATTTCTACCAATCCACAAAGGGTCCCAGGGACTGTGTGGCATTCACCAAAACTACCATTAAATTATGCAGCTCTGCGGAGCTCTTTGGACATGATTTTGCTGATCAAAGTCTTTAGGTTTTACCTCAATTATTTACTTCTTGACCACATGAAAGAGAATTTAATGCCAATACACGGTATAAAGCTAGAAGCAGGAAAATGTGATGCATATGGCACAAGAGATCATCAGATTTATAACTGAGCATAGGAAAACTGCCTATTGATAAAGATACCCCAGCCAATTTTTAGACCCTAAACCTGTACACAGAAGAAACTAGGTTTCTCTCAAAGTACAGACGTTTCAGTGCTTAATTTTTCAATAAGACATAAGGATGCTAAGGTCAGGCTGTGAAATGCAAATAGAGAAACAGATAAAAATCAACAGACTAGAGAGAGCAAAAAAAAAAAGAGAGAGAGAGAGAGAGAGAGAGAGCGTGGTGAAGAGGTGTAGCTATCATGTGACTGTCAGGAAAATACAGAAGAGCACTACTAGCTTACCCGTTCTTCTCTGCAAAGAAGCTGACATCCCATGTGTAAAAGTGCTCTCATTAATACACCACTTTCTAGAATTTAACAAAGGTTTCAGTGGCTTGTACATTGGGGAAATATTAAAAAAGTAACCTTATTAAAATAATTATTTCATAATGGTATCCAGATAGCTAGGGATAGCCTGGGTTTACTGCCAGGTCCCAGAGATGTAAGCTGAGCCAGTCTGACATACTCCATTCAGCTGGACTATGAGCATTCAGCTGTGGGAAGAGGCAGGAAATGTCAAATTTTATTTTTATGATGCTACAACTTGTTCATTTAGAGTACTGTAGTTCTCCCTTTGCATGTTTTCTGCCCCTCTTTCACATTGCACATTCCTCCGTTCATCCAGCTTGCTTATTTGGCCTGTTCAGCAGAGCACTTATTCAGGAGTGTACCTTTAAGCATGCGAGTAAGTCTCATTGAGCTCAAGTGCTAAATAAATAATAAACCAACACTTAAGTGTTTTGGCAAATCAGACGTTAGCTCTATCCCACTCCCACCTACTTTTGTGCCGATTTTGAATGTGTTCATTCCCCCAGCACATTACTGATATACAACCCAATGTATGGCCAGACTTCCACATGCATAAGACAGGAAAGCCAGGATCTACCACTCCAATGAAAATAAATCACACACCCAGTCATACCTCTTAGCTAGAACGAGGTCTTTGAGATTATTAAAAAAAAATTGCTTTAAGGCTAGGATGTCCAAAGGAGTCTAGAAAGATTAGGAACCTTCCACCCTATGAAAGTCAGTGGGAATTGTGTGCCTAAGTCCCTTAGGGTCCTTTGACTCTCAAGACTCAACGCTTTAGGAAAAAAATTAATTCATCATTTTAACTGGAAAAGAGCAATAATATGGTATGCTGGGGTAAGCCTCACCGTACTTGGACTTGCATAAACAGCAGAGCTTTGAATGTATATGTGCTCACATAGGAGATTGTTTGAGAGGACTCAGATAATCATCCCATTAACAAAGTGAGTTTGCATTTTTCATAGAATCCATGACATACTGGGGACAGAAGTTGTGTTTCGTCGTCCACCCTCAGGAGGGAGCTCCAGAAGAGGATGATCTGCCTTTCACTCATTCTCAGCTACCAGGAAGTGAAAAGTCCTTGAAGAAACAGTGAAAAGTCCTTGAAGAAATAATGAAGCAATCGATGAGACAGAAGTAGTTTTTTGTTTACATGTTGATTTTTGCAAAAAGTTTTTCTTGAAAACAAAAAATATGTTGTTAGAAATTGGATACAAAAGCCCATGAAATGAGCAACACCTTTACAACAGTCCTTAGCTCTTAGCTTTTCCTAAAAAAATAAAATAAGGAGCTGGTTATTTATTTCTGACAGTGTATTTCAGTCAGCAAGGAAGTTTAGTGCACATACAGTAAGCTAAGTTCTTCATCACCAATTCTAGCAGCCTTAGGGTTGTACTGCAAAGCAGATTAATCTGGAAATTTCAATAGTGAAAATAAAATGGGGAAAGTCAGTGGAATAGGGGACGCCTGTGGTCCTACTCATGCTCCCACTGGAGTCAGTGACAAAACTCAAATTGATTTCACTGGCACAGGGTCAGACCCCACATGACCCAAGTAGTTTTCAAATTACAATCTAAAAAACTCAATTGTGCAAACACTTCTGCAATGAATAACTTTACCCCTAAGAGCAAAGTTACACCCAAGCCTATGTATTTGCAAGTTTGGGTATTAAAATTGTGACCATTGTTAGAGCGAACAGTAAGGGTCTGTCTACACAGTACAGGAAAACGCACTGCTGCGGTTCGTGGGCTCGGCTCAGGTTTGTGGGGCTGTGTCACTGCTGGGTAGACTTCCAGGCTCAGGCTGGAGCCTGGACTCTGACACCGTACATGTGGGAAGGTCCCAGAGCTCAGGCTCCAACCCGAGCCCAGTAGTCTACACAACAATGAAACAGCCCTGCAGCCTGAACCCTGCGGGACTGAGTCAGCTGGCATGGGCCGGCCGCAGGTTTTTCTTTGCTGTGTAGACATACCTTAAGATCTTATCCAGGGTATTTACATAGAATACATTAGAGCTGAATGTATAACTTCTGCACTGTATATGATCATTTTTGTCATCATTCAATTATGTAAAGAAACCATAGAAATTGTGATATGATCTAAAGTAACTTCAGTCTTCAAGCAGTTTTGCAAACAAGGAGTTGGAGTTTGTATTATGAAATCTGAACAGCTGTTATTACAATAACCAGAAAAAAAGGTGGGTGAGGTAATATCTTTTATCTGACCAACTTCTTCTGGTGAAAGAGACAAGCTTTCAGATTTTAAAAAATGTATTTAAACTGATTTTAAACTTGGTTAGTCACTTCTTATAGCATATACTTTTTCTTCAAACAGGAATTGCAAGCAATATTTGTATAAAACAAAAACACCAGCCTCAAGTACCACAATCTTTATGTCTGTACATTTGATGTGCTACTTTAACAAACAAATGCCAATAGAGCAATTATTGGCTAATCATTGGTGCTTCTAGGACAGGCCGTCTATCTAAGGCCTCCTCTACATGGGAAAGTTTCAGTATAACCTAAGGTGTGAATTTAAAAGTGACAGTTATACAAGAACCTCCTCCCCACCCTATGGACACTTATAGGAAGGACCCTACCAAATTCATGATCCATTTTGGTCAATTTCACAGTCGTATGATTTCAAAAATCATAAATTTCATGATTTCAGCTATTTAGATCTGAAATTTCATGGTGTTGTAATTGTAGGCATCCTGACCCAAAAAGGAGTTGTAGGGGGTTCGCAAGGTTAGTGTGGGGGGGGGAGGTACTGCTACCCTTACTTCTGCGCTGCTGCTGGTAGCAGTGCTGCCTTCAGAGCTGGGCTCCCGGCCAGCAGCCGCTGCTCTCCAGCTGCCCAGCTGTGAAGACAGAGCTGCAGCCAGCAGCAGCACGGAAGTAAGGATGGCATGGTATGATATTGCCACTTTTTCTTCTGCACTGCTGCCTGCAAAGCTGGGCCCTTAATCAGCAGCCACCACTCTCTGGCCACCCAGCTCTGAAGGCAGCAGCACAGAAGTGAGGGTGACATGGTATGGTATTGCCATGCTTACTTCTGTGCAGCTGCTGGCGAGACGCTGCCTTCACTGCTGAGTGCCTGGCCAACAGCTGCTGGTCTGTGGCTGCCCAGCTCTTAAGGCAGCACAGAAGTAGGGGTGTCAATACTGTAACCCCCCTAAAATAACCTTGCGACCCCCCCTGCAACTCCCTTTTGGATCAGAACCCCCAGTTTGAGAAACGCTGGCCTTCCCCATGAAATCTATATAGTATAGGGTAAAAGTACACAAAAGACCAGATTTCACAGTCCATTATGTGTTTTCACGGCCAGTGAAATTGGTAGGGCCCCACTTATAGTATTAACAGCTGGGGGAGGAGGGGGTTGGGTTTAGCTTGTTTCTTGGGAAAGGATTTAAGCTAAACCAAAGTCACTCATATAGTAGCCATACGGGAGTTCAGAGTGATATAACTGGTAAAACTCTCTGTCATAGGTTTCACCCCCACTCTGAACTTTAGGGTACAGATGTGGGGACCCTCATGAGAACCTCTAAGCTTAATTACCAGCTTAGATCTGGTTGCTACCACCACCCAAATTGTTTAAAAACAGCTGTTTATAAGTCATTTGGGAAACTCTGTCTTCCCGCCCAAAATCTCTCCCTCCCAAGTACTGTAACCCTTCCCTGGGTAACCTTGAGAGACTTCTCCACCAATTTCCTGGTGAACACCGATCCAAACCCCTTGGATCTTAAAACAAGGAAAAAATTAATCAGGTTCTTAAAAAGAAGACTTTTAATTAAGGAAAAGGTGTAAAATAAATACCTCTGAGAGATTAGCATACAAGCTACTGTCACAGACAACAGATTTAAAACACAGAGGATGTTCCCCTGGGCAGAATCTTAGTTACACAAAAGAAAACCCAATTTGATTATCCCTCTAATGCAAAAAGACAACGTCACAAAAGGAAATAAACATAAGCTAAGTTATTCCTTTTCTAATACTCACTACCCTGGGTGATTTCTTGATCTTTTTCACATTGGCACAGAACTTAATGAACTAACTGAACAAAGGACTCTTTCCTCCTTCCTTTTGTCCCCCCATTGGTTCCTCTGGTCAGGTGTCAGCTAGGCTAGGTGAACTTCTTAACCCTTTACTGTCTGTTTATGACACTCTCATGTAAGCAAGACCTTAGTAAAAGCATAGACAGCACAGAAAGGCATTGGAAAAGGTACTCAGACCTTACAATGATGCACATGTGCCATTGCAGCTGCACTGTTGTAAGATAAGCAACGTAGTGCCTCTTTGTCGCCAGGA
Source organism: Mauremys mutica (assembly GCF_020497125.1). Taxonomy (NCBI): domain Eukaryota; kingdom Metazoa; phylum Chordata; order Testudines; family Geoemydidae; genus Mauremys; species Mauremys mutica. Next base: position 27,291,981 of record NC_059085.1, on the reverse strand, counting down.
GAGAGCTCTCCAGACAAAAAACTAAAACCACTCCCAACGTGGGACGGTAGCTTCGTTGCCGGGAAAGCGTCTCCTGCCAACGAAGCCTTGTCCACGCCGGCACTTTTCGTCATTAAAACGTGTGTTGTTCTGGGGGATTTTTTTTTCACACCCCTGACCGAAAAAATTTGAACGACTTAAGTGCAGCGTAGACATAGCCTGACTATCACAACTAAATACAAGGTGGAACAGAGTATTTAGCATAAGTAGTTCACACATATTCTAAGAGACTATTCAAGGTGTTAAGAGTTCAGTGTAGTTCAAAAACTTCTCTCTTTCACCAACAGAAGTTGGTCCAATAAAAGATATTACCTCACCTACCTTGTCTCTCTAATATCCTGGGACCAACACAGCAAACAAATGACAATAACCAGATATTTATGCTAACCTTAGTAAAGTTCTACTGTCAAATGGGAAGAAAAAGAACTCTACTGTGTTTCTAGTATAATTGCACTGGGGAAAAAAGGAACAAATTCTGGTATATTTCTATTTTTTCTAATGTGCTCACACAAAAATTCACCTTGCCTTTGAAGACAAACTCCACATTTCACCCATGTTCAATGAAGAAACTGTCCTTAATTTTTTTACCACCGGATGCTGATTAGAAGGTGCCTTAGTATGTTTGTAGCTGTAACAAATTGATATGTTTACAGTTCTAGTAGTGGCTTATTTGGTAAATTTATGGTGGTTGCAAATGTAAAAATGTGACCATTTTCATACCAAAGAATCTTTTGAAAAACACAAAATCACAGAATAGCTCTAAGCAATATTCCAATAGCTACTACTTTGTTGTAACATTTAGAAATATAGATGATCATATTTACTACTTTTAAAATAGCCATATCAATTTTAATTTGCAAGTATCATGATTTACTGTATTTTAAAGGCCTTGGTACAACAACTAAGGATTCAATTGGTCTCTTAGTTTGTCAAGTACCATAGGACTACTCTCTACAAATACACAGAACCTGAGACTCAGACTATGAGGCAAGTTCAAGGAAAGCATCTTCCAACAGAATTTAGCATTTAGAATGTGTTTTTATTTTAAATATATACATCCAGATGGTATATATCCAGATCTTTCAGACAGTAGATATTTTAAAAGGAAGCACAATGTACCCTCCTCTCTTTGTATGAAGCGGTTAATCAAGAGACTATTAAAATATATATGTAGTTAGAGAGAAAGTGTGTGTTGTGTATATACATATATAAATGCTAGAGAGACTCCATATTTAAATAATCTTATGAATATGTAGCTTTGCAAATGAAAGTTACATACATGAAGCCACATTTTTGACAGAGGATGGACACTCATCACTGTGCTGAAGAAAAATCTATATTGGTTTACCATGATTTACCTTTATACATGATTTACCTTTGCCTTTCAAGGCTTCCATGACCAAGATTCTGATGTTCTTTAGATTAAAATTCATGCTCAGTGACAGTTTCAGAAAAGATTCCTTCCCCTTCCAATATCACAAGATAGCAAATTCTATAGAGTTCACCATCAACAATAGTTTATTTCCCCCAACAATGAAGATACGAAAGTTGGCTGGAGTTTAGGCTTTGCAGAACTCTTCAGCAAGGAGCCTGTGCTGTTATGAGAAAGGCACAAATAATAATATACTGCAACTGCTGTCATGGTTTCACTTAGATTGTTTGTTTGTTTGTTTAAGGAAATGAAAATCAGAATTAAAGGACCAATTGCCTCACAGTTATTTATTGTTTTTGGCTGAAATCTTTCCTGATTCCGCTACATTTTCATACTTTAAAAATAAGAACCCTCTGGGCTTAAAAACAGGAGGCTGAACTTAGAGATGTTTTGGATTCAGGGTTTTCGTTTCGGCCCATCTTTAATCCATAAATCACCTCATTTGAAAGCTGTTTCAGCATGTTTTATTTAGTGATCACAAACAGCTTCATTTATAATCTCAACAAAATTATATTTTAAAATGTTTACATTAGTTTCTAATTTATAAAATATCTGACTCAAAATCAATGTGCCCAACCAGCAAGATAATTTCATGCTCCACCAAAGAAAAAGATCTAATGATTTAAGATGGACTTCATCTCTTTTTAAATAAGTGAAGGAAATGACATCAAAACTTCTATTACCCAGACTTCTGTCTCTCTTTCTGTCTTAGGTATTTTTAGAATGTCCATCGTTGTCCTAGCATTCCTACAGGTGGTAGAAAATGGCCTACTAGTCCAAATTTAACGTTCTTGTTATCATTTTAAAGCAAAGTATCAGCCTAGTCAGCCAGTTTTTACCACAATAGTATTTTAAATAAAAGGGGAAAGGTGGGGAAAATGGAGCCCATTTGATACAAAAAGTCATGTCAGGAATCTCTTGATATTTGATAGAACAGAGTGAATAGCGTTCAAAAGAGAGATTGAAATATGAAACCGGTGGTGTTCAGGACCACTGCAATCCCAAGATATTTGCTATCCTAATTGAAACATTGCTAGATTCCTCCTCCTCTACCATATTATTATTAATATTCTCTTTATTGACAATATGCTATTTTTTCCCTTACTTGACATATAAATCCATATAAGCTGGATATTAATTTTTCACTTATCAAAAAGAAATGCCATGACCACAGAGAGAATTATGTACCATTTATACTTCAATAGCAACTTTTTTTAGGGATGGATAAACTACGTCAGAGTTATGGGGTTGTTTAGAGCTGAGAAATAGACCCATTTCTATTTATTTAATTAAAAAGCCCAGGTGGTATTACAGTCACCTGCACACAAAACAAAACCCAGCTGCCTTAAACTCCAGTAAATACAACTGAGCATATTACTGGTAGAAAAAGTTGGATCAAGAATTGGGCTTCAAATGAAGTTTTTAAATAGATTTACAGTCTCTTGTGCTTTAATACTGATCGTTATAGGGCCATGACGACTGTTGAAAAATGCTCTGTCGCTGTTTTTAGCACTTCCAACAATCCAGCATCCAGAAAATCCAACTGGAGGAGAAGAGAAATTAAGTACAAAGTTACAAGAGTATTTAAAGTTTTATAAACCAGAAGAGAAACCTTGAAGTTAGCTTTACAGCAGTTTGAAAGCCAGTGAAAAGATGGATGTGACAAAGGAATTTACTTTTTTGTTCAAATTAAAACACAAATTATGAGAGTTTGCACCCTCAATTACCTCAACAAAGTAAAGCGAAGAGAAGGATGCTGTTTTCATCACTCTGTTCACAGGCTGAAAAAAGCATCAACAAGTTAGTGCAAAGTTGCAATTACAAGTCCATTCAAGTTGGAGATATTTCAAGGATTTACAAAATACCTTAATCAAACGAACATGAACAACAGTTCAGTAACAAAGCTAAATTGTACATGTAAGTGCAAAACTCAACACAACCTTACACTATGGAGCTGCAGTTGAGGCCTCCATAATGACAACTGGGTTCTGGGACTTGGAAATTCTAGAGCATAAGGATTAGTCCTCACTCATAGCCATTTCCTTGGCTGTAAATGGATTTCATGGTATAAAAATTAATCTGACTTCCTGTAACAAGAAACTAAAGCTAAGCAGAGCTGATGAGTTTTGGTGAATCAAAATCCTGCAGGTTTGTGAATTGCTGTCAATACACAGCAAAGAAGACATACCTCTAATTTGTTCTCTTGTATTGGGTTTAGGATCCATCTATAAAATCTTTGAAGTTCTGTCTCTGAGTTGGTGGCCTGGCTCTAAGCAGACATTCATCACTTTGTAGGTCCCTCATCTGGTGCATTGGGCTTGCCGTGTGCACATCCTGCATTTTACTAAAACTGAGACTCAAAGCAAGATCTTTGTGGTATCCAGACAGCAGTTTTACCTGGTAAACCCAGAGAGAGTCTCCACTAACCATACCAGGTCGAGTTGCACTAAACAGGTCAAGGCTGAAAGTCAGTGCACCACCCAAGCGTGCACTGATTTAAATCAAAGCAATTTAAATCACCAATTTTAATCATGATTTAAATCAACGCACAGGAAACCTAGATTTAAATCATTGATTTAAATCATATTTTGCATTTTTACTTTTTAGTTTCTTTCCTAAAGGAAGGTTATATACAGTCCTCACATCAAGGACATATCAGACATTGGTTGATTCTCATTAGTTGGTAACCTTTAAAACATGTTGCTTTATAATTAGATATACAGCCTTTACACTAAATTTGTAGAAGCAGCAAAGAGTCCTGTGGCACCTTATAGACTAACAGACGTTTTGCAGCATGAGCTTTCGTATTCACCCACGAAAGCTCATGCTGCAAAACGTCTGTTAGTCTATAAGGTGCCACAGGACTCTTTGCTGCTTCTACAGAACCAGACTAACACGGCTACCCCTCTGATACTTGACACTAAATTTGGTACTTCTTATTGGTCACTAGGAGGATACACTGTATCTATACACATATCTTTAAGCAATGATATAGTTTAACTTACATTTATCCAGACCCTTAATTTTGAAACGTTTTATCGATAAATCACAAAAAAAATTGTGTCAAGCACTATTGGGATGGAAATTCCAATTCAATTAAAATATGCAAAAACAGCATTTATTTTCATTAAATAAAACTACCTTAAAAGTGCTGAATGCATGAGAAAACACATGTATCAAAATATGTTTTAAATTTAAAACTGATTTATTAAACAAAGAAATTATCTGTAGTTAATGAAATTGATTGTTTCCAGTAGATCTCATTCTGTCATACTTGATCTTTATTATTCAGAGCCTGGAAGAAGAAAGCAAAAACTTTCCTGCTTTTTCTTGCTCCAAATTGGTTTCTAAAGTAATTAGATTACTAAACTGAAACAAAGAAAATATTTTATCTGAACTTGCAGTAGAGGCTACTGCTATCAAAAGCTGGTTTAGCACTTCAGCAAACTTTTGTTCAGTTGTATAGCCAGTAACTTCCACCAGTGCAGTGGTCTGATTTTCTTTGAAATTTGGCAGCCAACATGTACTGTTTAATATTATTTTTTGATTTAGCATAAATTATTTTTTATAGATTTTAATAAATTTAGGTCTCAACATAATTATCAATTTCAAATTTAATTTTAAAGTAGATTTAAATAAAATAATCCAATTTAAAGTTTGAAAAAATTTGTTTTTTAAAATCCATTTGTACCCACCCCGGCACCATCCCAGTAGGTGTGATCCCAACTGGAGTATCCATCCCAGGACAGGGCCTGGGCAGGATTGTGCTCCAGCGGTTAGCCCTGTGCCACTGCAGCCACACTGTTACTTTTTAGTGAGCTAGTTCAAATAAAGTTAGTTTGGGTGTGCCTACGCAAGCTGCAATCCCGTCTCCTGAATAGACATCGCAATACAGAATTTGCAGGTGAAAATCAGCATTTCCCCCATAAATCCAGGGCAGATACATACATTCTAGCATTTTTGTTTGCAATGGATTATGCCTGTGCCCTCATTTTGCTGTGACGCTAAAAATCTGACAAAATTACAACCCCAGTTGAAGACACCTTGTAAACGTGGCTTTTATTTGTTTCCAGTAGAAAGAAGAGTCCCAAAGTCTGGTGATATCACTAAACCATGCCTGTTACCCAGGGCTGGCTCCAGCTTTTTTGCCGCCCCAAGTGGCAAAGAGGAAAAAAAAAAGACACGATCGGCAGCACTTCGGCGGCTGCTCTTCATTCTTCGGCGGCAAGTCCATCCCTCCAAGAGGGACTGAGGGACCCACCGCCAAATTGCCACCGAAGACCCGGACTTGCCGCCCCTTTCCATTGGCCGCCCCAAGCACCTGCTTCCTGCGCCGGTGCCTGGAGCCGGCCCTGCTGTTACAACTTCTGATCACAATCCTGAGGGTGACCAAACTTCACGGGCCCCACTTCATCTTCCACACTGAAGATTTGCCACATTTTACAAGGCTAAGACTCAAGGTCAAATCCATCCCTGTTGCGAGCCTAGCTCTGTTGAAGGCAATGGAATTGTGCCCAGTGACTTCGGGGCTGCATTTGGCTCTGGGCCTACCTTCTGTTTCTCCAGCTCTTTAGCCTCGTTATCTAATCTCTTCCTGGTAAAACATGCAAACGTCATTCACTCTGCATGCTCAGCATTGCAAAGTGCTATTATCCATGTTAGGTTGCTAAGCATCACTTGGCAACGCGTGCCACATACGGCTATGCCTCTCCAGCACTTCTCCCCTGCGTTTTTCTTTCACACCTGATGTGCCAGTAAAAATTCTCATCTACACCAAGGACAGACAGACATTTCAGCTGGCAAATAGTTTGGGGATAGATTCAGGGCTACGCAGCTTAAAGGGCAATGAGACTCCCCCTCACCCCTATGCAACTGCCCAGGCTAGGTGTACAGTGTTAGTGGGCGCCTTGTGCTTCTCCTCCCTCTACCAGGTTATGGGCAGGAAATGGGTTGCGGGGGGGATAGGCAATGAATAGACTGAGCTTTACCCTCCCTCCTCCCCCACCCAGCTATTGTGAGCAGGTATGGGTGGGGGCGGTGAGGGGGCGTTAAATAGAGGCCAGCAGAAAATTACTACTTCCCCGGAGTAGGGGAATGGAGAGAATTGACACTATCTGAGCCACACAATTCATTCCCTGGGGTGCTCTGCCACCCCTTTTTAAAAGCTGTGTCCTTCCGACACAACTTGCCCCCTAATGATCAACACTGGCCCATAGGACATTCTGGGCAGAGGCTCTAACCAGAGACAATTAGTTAGCACAAACGATTCATACTCTATAACATGCCATCCAGCTGCTCTCCAGAATACTTCTCGCTCTAAGATGCGACTAGCTTGCAGGAAAGGTGTGAGCTCTTAGATGTTGCTGAACACAGAAACTGGTATTTTCTTTATAAATATTTACCACTCCGGCATTTCCAAAACATTTTATTTTAAAAAGGAAGCAGATTTCCCATTGCCCGCAGGATGATGCTGGGAGAGTTTACCAGCTACACAGCACTACCATTCGCTCAAACTTTTTTGGATGCGGGGGGGAGGGAGCTTCTTTTGAGTCTGCCTTGAAACTCACAAAGCAGCATGATCCATAAATTATCCTCAGCAAAAACAAGGACTGCACTCAAATATTTTTTCAGAGGACGCACTCAAGGTATTTTTCATATATTTTTTCGCTCAGTGTTGTTTATAACTCTTTGTGACCTTGAAAATGAAACGTGTTTGCTTTCCAGCTTCTTTGTGCCATCCACTAGCTACACATACCTGTGTGTTATTGTAGGGCTATTTGTGACTCTTTTTTAAAAAAAAACAAAACATGAAATATTGAAGTAGTTAAAAGAAAAAACACAGTACTTAGGTTATCTTTTCTCAACAGATATGCAAGAAACCAGCATGTCAAATTTTGGGCTTGCCAGTTTTGACTTTGTCCCTTTATAGAAATTTAGGGTTTTGACTGGTGTGTTCAAAGATGTCCAACTGCTGCTATATTAGAAATATACATTATACTGATCTGATGGACTCGTAATTACCAGTGGCCTAAATTAGGCCAAGTTTGCCCTTATTTGTCTTCTCTTCTCATTCTTTAATAATCCCACATACCACCCTGTATTCCAGCTGCAGGAAAAATTCCTGATAGAAGTGTCTCCCTATAGTGTCACTTGCCATGACAATAATCAATGTGTTGTGTGCATAAGGCAGGACAAACCTCCAAATACTTTGTAGCTACTGCAGTAGATGTGGGTATTACACAGTGCATGCATTGAAGTCAGAGGCTGGAACCAGCAGCGGCTCCAGACACCAGTGCTCCAAGCGTGTGCCTGGGGCAGCAAGCCGCGGGGGGCGCCCTGCTGATCTTCGTGAGGGCGGCAGTCAGGCAGCCTTCGGCAACTTGCCTGCGGTAGGTCTCCTGGTCCCACGGATTCGGCGGTAATTGCGGCGGGTACGCTGAAGCCACGGGACCGGCGGACCTCCCGCAGACGCGCTGCCGAATCCGCGGTACCAGGGACCTCCCGCAGGCATGCTGCCGAATCCACAGAACCGGGGACCTCCCACAGGCACTCCATCGAAGGCAGCTTGCCTGCCGTGCTTGGGGCAGCAAAAAAGTTAGAGCCGCCCCTGGCTGGAACACATGCATCAGTGACCCAAGGAGGCAGAGATGGAGCAGAGGAAAGGGCAGGCTTATCAGTCCTCAACTCCATGCTCCCAGTACACGCACGGGCACTAAGGTACAGCAATGGAGCAGCAACGAACCACCAGCTCTGGCTGACTCCTCACTAGCAACAGAGTGAGCAGCTCCCACCAGACTCTTCAGAATGGTTTATAAAAGGCCAACGCTCACCAGAAGGGAACAACTACAGCAGTGTGACCAATCTCACAGCTCCACCAGCTCCTGGTGCGAACAGAGCAAATCTTCATGGATTGTTCCTTCTGCACTTTGGCCACTGACATGGACAAGGAAAGGTGAAGGTGTCTCCTTTCGAGGGCCAATGAAAGGAACAAGCCTTGACAACAACAGAATTCATCCAATTCCCCTCACAACAGTGACAGCATTTGAATCTGGGTAGTTGGTCCCTACCAGCATCAAGGATGCTTAAGAGTCCCATTGTTACCTACTGAAAATCAGCCAGGGAAGAGCCAAGGACTCTACTATGAAAACTTGAACAAAGGCTAGAGAGAGGGAACTTTCACCAAAACAGTTATGAGTATCCCCTGTAGCTGTGAAGAATGAAGAGGCTCGGAGACCCAGGAACCCAAAGAAGCTGTTTTCAGAGGGAACAAGACCTAGAAGAAGTTATGCCAGAGTTAATGTTGGTTAATATTTGCCTTTTAAAACCATTTGTACACAGTACTACCGATGCATTTTCAGCCGGTTGAAAGGAGTGACTGATACCACTGCTGTAAAGAATTAAGGACAAATTTTCAGATATGCCTCTAAAGAAGTGAACATAAAAAAATTTGAGGGCTTCTACATATGTACACACATGCAAATGTATGTAGTACTTTTACACAAAACAAGCACATAGATGAGCAAAGAAGGTAACTGCAAATGTAAGAATATTTGATTTGCAAATGTTGGGTAGCACATGGAATTGTGGGTGTGCGCATTTTTAAGTACCTTTGACAATTTGGCACTACATGTTCAAACTAAGGCATATGCATGATAAAGTATGGTAAAGTTTTAGAATGTTTCATGGAATAAATATAAACATAAGCGAAATGTTGCAGCAGGCTGAGATGTCAACAAAAATCACCCAAGAAGGTAGTTACACAACAAACTTACATATATCGGACTGTAGTACAAACTGACAGATGTCAGAAAGTTCAGACACTCTCTGACTCTCACTGTTTTAACAGCAACAAGAGAGACGAACAGCATTTGGAGTTCAGTTTTCTCTTTAATGCTTGCACCATTCTTGCTAAAGAACTGTGGTTAAAGAGAGTTAAATACATCAGACATGATTTTTTTAAAAATGTTAAAATAGTTCCCCCTTTCATTCAAAAACGTCAAAGATCCCAAGAAGTGCACTATGAGATTAACATAAAAATAAGAATTTAAACAATTTTATTGGCTTAGTAACTTCATCTTATGTAGCCATTGAAGCGAGATGATATTTTCCCTAATCTCAAAAGGAACAAAGGTTATTATTCATTTTTCCTTTACATTTTTGTCTCAGTTTTTCCAACTATTTTTTAAGCCTTTATGAACATGCAATTTTTATTAAAACAAATAAAATAAAGTTTTTTTCATGGAAAATTAAATAAAATTAAATAAATCTTTAAAAGCTGGGGAAATACTAGGTCTATAGTAAGGCAAACCTCATATCTTCTATCAAGTCCCTCCAGTCCATGATATTCTAATGCACAACTCGTTTGTACTTACAGAACACAACAGATTTCTCCTGCAAAATGTTTAACAAGAGTTAGGGATTCTTCACTTTAAGCAATATACTAGACAAAACAAAAATCACAGTTTATTGCAGACTACAAAAAAGTTATGTGCTTTTCAAAAAGCAACAGGGCTGTAAATTTTAGTTATGCAGGGCTATATGTTTCCACAAAGAGGAAGCTGAACATTTCCTGGATGATGGCATTTGTAAACTTCATTACAGCTTCAATTTTTCAGTTTTGAGTTGTGATGCTTAAATATACAAGGAAGAAATAAAAACTGATTTGTTTAAATTACCATTTAGTTATCAAAATGAATCTTCAACAGTACGCAAAGTATGTCTGAAAGCGATACTAAGAAATTATTTGAAGTTACATCTTTTTTAAGCTAAAGGATGGCGTTACTAGTTGTGCACTGCTGTACCAAAAGATTGTTATGTTCTGAAGTACATATTTCAACTTAAATTGTCAGAAGAACATTACAATCGTGATAATATAATTTAAGGCTTAGTAGGATCAAAATGATTTTATTATAGAAAGAAATATGTTTCTGTAACAGAATTAAATATACATTTATTTATAAGGTTCTTTTTGTTTGTACAGTATTTACCCTGAAATGTAATCTTCCACCCAATTATAACTAAGTTTACTATTTTATAAATACAATTCTATGTACTTAAAATTACTTTTAGACAAAGAGAGACACTAAAAACTGTAGCCTTGGACACAAACATCCCTGGCAGGTTAATGACTACAGTACATGTCCTTTTAAGGGTGGAATGTACCTAAAATGCTTACAAATGCTAGGAAAGTAAAATATTTTCAAAACTACTTTTTTGTTTGGCTAAATGACCTCTGAACATACAAATATGTGGAAGGAAATATCTGACCAAACAGTATTTTTATTTTTTACTTCATGTTACTATGATTCTTTACTGGAATGCACTTTGACCAAAACCCTTGCCTACTCCTAATCTTCTTACAATTTTGAATCTTCTGCTTCTTCCTGGTTCTGGAAAACACAATATAAAAGTAATTTGTGTCAGAGGAAAAATAAAGCACATCAATGCTGTACTTTCACATTATGATTTGGCAAAGCCAACCAAAGCACAGTGAGCCTAGCCCTGACCTCATTTCTTGGCTGGGACTCCCACTGGCAGTTCTGTAGAAAGATCAAGGGCAGAACATAGCCCATTAAAAGGATAAACACCTTGACACTCAGGTCAATTCACCCTTCACTGCACAGGCTCAACTCCCATCACATTCAAGTGACCTGCAGGAGTTAAAGACCATTTGGATTGTGCTGCCCAGGTTAAACTCCTGTGTAGTTTTCATAGAAGATCAATTAATAACCCTGTCAGCACAATATGGAGTTAAGGCTCCTATTCAATCATAACTGGAAGCTGTTCTACAGTAGTAGACAGTCTCAGAGCACTGAGATACACACCATCCTGCACCTGCTTCCCTATAAAGGAGTGGCAACTAACTTACTTTCTCCATTCTAAAAAAAATTGCTGACAGTATTTTTTTTAATTATGTGCTTCTTCAAAAGAGGAAAACTAAAGTAGAAATTGTACATTAAAATATGGGGTGAAATCCTGGCCCTATTGGAGTCAATAGCAGAGCTCCCATTCACGTCAGCAGAGCCAGGATTTCACCAGATAATGTTTGTTGTTCTGTAGTGAGTCACTCCTATCTAGGCCACATCACCACCTCTCATAGTTACATAGCTTAGCCATTTTTAATTAAAATTTAAAAAGCAAAAGGCACAGGGGTCTGCCCAAACTACTTCAAAGTCTGCACATTTTCAGTTTTGAAAACAGTGCCGATCTTTTCAGCTAGCATGTATCTAAAAGAACCACAGAACAATGTGTATACCATTAAAAAATCCACTAACTGCAACTCCCACTCTAGCTAGTGAGAGCTGGAAGCACTCATTAACTCTCCAGACCTGCAGCCTGTCAGGGTAATTCGCTGACAGGCTGCAAGACAGTTTGTTTACACTGACCGGCCGCAGTTCGCCATTCCCAGCCAATGGGAGCTGCGGGAAGCAGTGGCCAGCATATCCCTGCAGCCTGAGCCGCTTCCCGCAGCTCCCATTGGCCAGGAACAGTGAACTGCGGCCACTAGGAGCTGCAGGCAGCCGTTCCTGCAGTCAACGTAAATAAACTGTCTCACGGCCTGCCAGCGGATTACCCTGACGGGCTGCAGGTTGCCCACCACTGCTCTAGACCAGGCCCTAAAATGGCATTACACTAAAACCTTAAAAAAAGAGAAGAAAAAAAAAAAGATTCAAACTTAACAAAACCATTGTGAATATGATAAAATATCTGATAATACAAATGTGTTGCTGCACATGGGGCTTAATGCACTCCAGTTATCATTAACATGGCTAATTTGTTATTACAAAGTTATAGCAGATAAAAAACCTGATTCTTCTCTGTATGCAGAATACAGAAACTTTGGTTGCAATCGATGCTTTTGGATATCTATGGCCCACAATACACTTCTGAAGGGAATGGAGAAAAAGTGGTAATTTTCAGAAAAGAGAAAGAGGAGCCATAGGGATTTGACTTTCTGCTAAATGTATTTTGGGGCTCTGTAAACATTGTTTAATTAAAACCAATAATCTAAAAAGACAACAATTTGATATTTCTAGCTGAACACTGACAGTTGTAACTCCCTGTGACTGATGCCTACACAGACTGCCAACTGATTTCTCTCTAGCACATTAATGTCAATGGTAAGTGACTTTAAACTAAAACTCAAATTCCCTGATTGCAAAGTGAAAGTGAATAAATGAACAGAACAAACAAAGGAGGATGGAAATACTCCCAAATTGTGACAATAGAGTCTCACTCACTCTTGGCCCCTAAACACATACATTGGCCTAGTTTTACCCCACTGGAGTTTCAAGCATATCAACAAAGACAAAATTTGTCCCATAGTCTTGTCATAGGTATTCTACTCCCTCTGGGATAAATGCACATTGGTTCTAACAGACTACACTGAGAGCACGGATGTGTTGGTTATAATCAGTGTGCTCTGCAATGTACATTTTAAAGTTACAAAATCTACAGGGCCAAAACAAAATGTCATTAGCAAACTAGTAATGATTCATCATCACTGGTATTGATTTCTGAGCGGGGAGTAGAGGATTCTAGCATTGGCACTTCCACAGAATGGCAACAAGCCGCGTGAATACCCAAAGGTTCTTCCCGATAGGAATGAGGGCAACATCTCTGCTGTCCATCCACCTGAATACAAACATTCATAGGGCTGTCTGAGTAATTAGACTCCCACTTTTTTAAAGGTAATCTACATGGCTCTTCACTCAGCGGATGACTCCTGTTTAAATTACTGTTCTCTGTGACAGTCCTTCTGGATACCGATCCTCCACGGAGTGTTTCTGTAACACTTTCAGACAAAGGGTCTCTGAAAGCTTTTCCTGAATCCACCCTCTTGGTTTGTTTAAGCTCAGTGCTGGAGGTCTCCTCAGCACCTGAAGATTTGTCACTGTGTCCAGTCTCAGGCTCTGCCTGTGCAGCCGTGCAAGTATTAGATAAAACACTAGAGGGTGATGGCTCTGTGGCGTCAGTCTCTGGCTGCAAAACGCTACTTCCAGCTTCTTGTAGCCCTCTAACCTGGCCATAGGTCTCTGCCTCTGAATTAGGTCCTTCAGGGGAAGGTGAGGGATTCTGGATACTTCCTTCGGTGTGATCGATAATTCCATCACCCAGCGTTGTTTGGGAAGTGTGCGCAGGTGTTAAGAGAGGGATCTGCCCTCTCACTCGTGGCCTGTGGAACAGTCTGTTCCAGAGTCTGCCCAAGCGCCTCCGAGATGAATTCCGTCTCGATGAGTGGCGTCTCATCTGTCTCCTCATTGCTGTTCGGATGTTCTGCAGCACAGATGCCTATAAAACAGAATCAAGGAACTGTAATTTCTTGATGTTTCCACTGGAGAACACTATCAAATATCTAAGACTGTCCTGCCCACTAAATTCTCCATCTGACTCCTAAGAATGCTACTCAGATGGAAAGGTTACAGTTTAAGTTTAAACTCCTGCTTAAAAATCAAGCCAAAGACGGCTCATTCTGCATCAAACTTCTTTCCTCCAGAACTTTTTCTCGCCACTTGCATTTAACAAGCCCCACCCCCAGCAATAATCAACTCAGCATGGTTAGATGCAGGATTTGCCATACTGGACCACACTATTGGTCCACCGAATCCTGTCTCATAGGCACTGCCAGGAGGACTTGATAACAGCTGATGCCTCAAACCTCCCCTCTGCTTACATAATTACAGTGCTGTGTCAGGTCATGACGTTATCACAATGGGGAGTGAAATGCATTTGACAGAGAGAGAGAGGGGAAGGCAGATATGGGAGACTACACGGCTACCCCTCTGATACAAAAATACAACAGGACTTTTTGTTAAAAAGCTTTGCATTTGTTAATAAAAATAACTCCAGAATTTGTCAGAAGACAAATGCCCACACTCCTTATCGTATTTTCTATACAAAGGAAATTCTTTTGTACTTTCAGCTTGAAATGCTGGTTTCCTTTCTGTTTTAGTTTGATATTTGTCTATTTATTGCTATTTTGATGTAAAACTTTTTTATCCATTTAGCTTTCAGCATACGCATGAGTCCCCATTTAACTAGAAAACTTAGCCAGATCACTAAAACGTATAACAGTACAGAAGAAATCATGTTGTTACAAGAGCATTTCCACAAATTAAAGTGACTTCATTGTTACTGTTGCTTCAGATTCATTCAGTCTATCCAGTTTTTGATAGTTTGAACGTAGAATGAAACCATTTACTTGTGATGCATTGTAAACAGGGAAATCTTCAACTGGCGGGATAAGTCCTTGTGCAATGAGCTGCCCGTAGGAAGGTGGAGCCTCACGTCGTACAAACTCTGCCTCAAGACGAGTCATCTGGGTTTCAAATGCTCTGAAACCAACAGAACCACAGTAAAATGGGGAAGGAACCCACAAAAATTACACAAACAGACCTTTCTAAAAACAGAGTCTTCTCTCCCAGTTCACTCAGGGCTAGTGTCATCAGCCAGCATTAAAACAGATGTTTTCATAACAACAGAAGTAAAGGTAACTCCACTGTAACTCACTGAAACCCTTCTCTTCACTAGGAGGCTGAGATATGCAAAAGAACTAACAGTATGGTATACCGGCATATTACTGTGTAAATATAGAGGAAGAGAGTCAAATAGCCACTTGTCAAAATGTAGGCCATTAGCTTTTACTGCTAAATAAACAGCACAGTGGCCATTTTTTTAAATCCCATCAGTTTCATTGGACCCTGGCTTAGTTTTACTGTGTGTTTCAAAATTCACTCGAATGGATATTTTATTCTTTCCCCTAAAGTGATTGAAAGAAAGGCTCACCTAGTAAAGTAAGGACATTATGAACATACAAGATTTTCACCTGTATTCCCTGGTCCTTAGTGAGTAGAGTTTAAATGCACAACCCAGTGCTATCACCAACAGCAAGCCACACACAAGACTCCCAATCAGAGCAGCTGTGATGACTTTTCTGGGCACTATAACCAGACAATTATGTTCATCACTTCCATCCTGGCAGTCTTCTTGGCCGTCACAGCGCCAAGTCTCAAAGATACAGAGATTTGTGCCACAGTGAAAGTTTCCTGGTTGGCATGTAAAGCAGTTCTTTTCATCTGAGCCATCTGGGCAGTTCTTTTGGTTATTACATCGGTCAAGTATTGAATAACACAGTCCACTGTTTCCTTCGCATGGGTATTCATTTTTCTGGCAAGCTGGACAGTTCTCTTCATCTTTGCCATTTGGGCAGTGCCACCAACCATCACAATGCTGCTTATCTGTGAAACACTCCTCATCACTTCCACAAGGGTGTTCCCACGGAAGGCAGTAACCTTTCACCTGATAAGTTGCATTGAATCCATGGCCAGTACTCTTTGATCTGGCATGATATGAAATGGTGAGCTGACCCTTTGAGGACTCCACGCTCACTGCGTGCCTGTTGTTGTGATATGAAAGAGTTTGCATTAATTTATCACCTCTCTCCCCAATTCCATCATACACCTTTACATAGTCATTGTACCCTAACTGTAAATCAAGTTGCAAAAGGACATGCCGATTATCTTGTGTGTCCACATACCAAGTGCAGCGAAGGTCTGCCCGGCTGTGATCTGCACGGAATAAGTCTGGGGAAGCGAAAGACCCATAAAAATTACCCAGTCTTTTGCCACATGAAAGATCAGGGCAGTTATCTTCATCTGAACCATCAATACAGTCTTTAACTGAATTACATCTCAACTCATTTATCAAGCACTTGGTGGAATGGGCTATGCTACATTGGAATGTTCCTGAGGGACAGATGCTGGACTGAGGCTCTGTTGGAGGGATGGTGCAGTTTCTCTCATCCGAGTTATCCCCACACTCATCCATGGAATTACACTTCCAAGTGTTGGGAATGCACTTGCCGTTTACACAGTGGAATTCATCAGACTGGCAAATAGTCTGGCCTATTTTTCCTGTGGGGGGAAAAAATAAATATTTAAACTTTTAGAAACATATGATGCCATGTGTTCGTTCTAATATTTTATCCCAGTGTGCAGCCATTGACTCTTGGTCCAGCTCTTCGCCAGAAGAATTCTCTAATAAAGCCAAATGGTGAAAATATACAAGCTTCTAATGACTCATTGGCATTTATAGAAGACTTTGGTCAACAGAAGCCACTTTTGTCACAGGATTTGGGGTCAGGGTGGTTAAGTATTTCTGCATAGTCCAACAAAAATTAATTAAAATTGTACAGAGATTTTTACCTCGGATGTAGGAAAGGCGAAATCCCTGAGCCTGTCCCGAACTCAATGCGTCTGAGTGGAAAAATATCCAGACGTGATCCCGTGCAGAGATAAAGGAGGGTGGTATGGAGGATCCACACACTCTGTACTCCTCCCTCTTGGAAGAGGGGCCAATCATCAGCCAGTCTACTGCACATTTCTGAGAGTCCTCCAAGTCAAAGTTCTTAAAACTGCCAGGAGCAAAGAAAACACAAATGAAAGACAGAGGATAAAATCTGGATTTAAGGACACAGCCTTTCACATACCAAATATCTGATAGGAATAAGTTAGACACTCATAGTGCAATAACTGTGCAGGCAACCATGGCTGTCATCATTTTTCCATTTAGAAAATGCACCCACACCAGAAACTCAAGGTCCATATACAAAAAAAACCCCACAATAATATACAAAGCTTATTGACAAATCAACTTACATGAACACCAGCCCAAAAAAATCCCCGACAGGGTAAAATGATGGATTTTTCATCACTTGAAGTTCTTAAATCAGGACTGGATGCCTTTCTAAAAGAAATACTCTATTCAACCACAAGTTACAGCCTACAGTTATGCAAGTCAGATTAGGTGATCATAATGATCCCTTCTCGCCTTAAAAACTCTGAATAAATAAAACCCTTCTTGGACAAAGAACAATAGAGAGCTGTGCAAAGAACCCCAACAGTATCTGGAAGGGAGAAACAACCAACTCTTTGGCCTATGCACAGGCAAAGGGAATGCAGAACAGTTCCTGAGTCTAATCCATTCTTTCCAGCTTCACATAAGTGCTCCACAAAAATCACAACAGCCCTAGACAATACAACTTTGTCTCCTTGAGAGAGGAAGTGTTGACCAGGACCCTGGGGCTATCCCCTTGACAGAGTGTGTGTTGCTGTCACAAAAAACATACCCAAGATACCAAAACCATGTTTTGTTTTTGTTGCATGCTGAAATGGGATTACCTAAGGCTAGCATGTTAAAAGTTAGCATAATACCCCAACCACATAACACTGTGGACTGAGAACTCTCAGAAATGGAGAAAGCCTTACCAAAAAGATGGGCCACATTCTACACAGAAACTTTCATAGATATTGGAGAAAGCTCCATGAAAAGATAAATGGTAGAATATGACTGTCTGGAATGAATATCAGAAATCTAACTCCACAATATCAGAAAACTATAAGTAAGACAAGACATTTTCTTTGGGGCAAGAAGAAAAGTGAAGCTGCCATGAAGACTAAAGAATTCACTCTGGCCAAGAATCTCAAACTGCAATCGTCATTCTTTTTTTATGCATACACAATATCCAGAAAAGGTCTATGACGAGGAGATATGATTAGCAAGAGAGAGGACATGGCATCAAGAGAATGGAAGGGGGCAGGGGGGTTAAAAGCACAAAACTGAAATGAAAACTCAGAGAAGTCTAATAAAAAATATGCAGTGCCCCAGAACGATCTAGGTGACAGAGGATAAATCAGCACAGAAATACACCTTCTACCCCGATATAACACTGTCCTCAAGAGCCAAAAAAATCTTACCGCGTTATAGGTGAAACCACGTTATATCGAACTTGCTTTGATCCGCCGGAGTGTGCAGCCCCCCCACCCCCCAAGCACCGCTTTACCACATTATATCCGAATTCATGTTATAATGGGTCGCGTTATATCGGGGTAGAGGTGTAGCTTAATTCACCTTTTTCAAATCCTTTCCTTCTGTGATGTTCTCTGTCACTCTCTAGTTTGCAAGACACATCCCAAAAATACATCATTCTCCAATACCAGTGATACTATTAAATCCTGGTAACCTATGGATTTAGTAAACCAGGTAGTGCCAGAGATTTTCATTGCCAGGATGGGAAGGCAGAATATTCACAAAAGGTAAATTAAAATGTTCTCTGTCCGGTATATCCTTCAAGAGCCTTCTTGGTGATGATGAAAAATGGACATGCAAACAAGAAAAAGCAAGAAAGAAATTGTTTAGAATGATGCAAACTGCATACAAGTAGAAGTATTGGGATGAAACTAGCAAAGAGAAAATTATGGAGGAACAACAAGAATACCTGCCGGCCAATTATATGTGTTAGCCTATGAAGCAATCCATCTAGTGAAATAATAGATGCTCAGTCATAAATGGATAAAAAAAAATCACTAGAAAAATATATTGAAGTGAACAATCCTGCATAACCTGAGAGAGATGGACCAGATCACTTATTAGGTCTTTTCCATCTCTAATTTCTATGATTAATTATAATTCTCCAGTAATGTGCTTAATAAATGTTGATGATCCCCAAAATTTGTCCTTCTTGAGTCCTGCCTTACATTTTAATTCTAGTAATTTAAAATGAGAAATTTCAACCACACTATGTTTAAGGTATGACAAAGAAAAAAAATCAGAAGAGTCAGAACAGTTACCCTACACTGTCAACTTACTCTGTTCTTGCCATAAGTCTATGTTCTGCAGATGACAGAGTGCTGCATTATGTCCAGGGCCTGTAATTAAGAGCACCTTATACTTGTAAGATGGTTTCCATGTGAGGATCTCACGGTGCATTACTAATAAAAAGTCTTCCAGTTAATTATCACAGTTCTGTGAGCTAGGGAAGTATCCTTATCCCCATTTTCCAACAGAGAACATGAGATGCAGAGAGGTTACGTGATCTTCCTCAATGCAACACAGTCAGTCAGAGGCAGCAGCAGGACAGAACCTAGGCTTCAACTCCATGCCCCATCCTTAGCCACAAGACCATCCCTCCCCTCAAATCATAGGATAAATATACTGGTGCAGAGGCAGAATTGTATTTGTGAGCAACTATCCTTTCAAAGGGGCCATGAAGATGCATGTCTCTTGGAAACAGCCATTCCAGCATATGAAAAGGTCAGATGCAGAATGTATTAAGTCTTCCCTTCAGCAATTTGTATCTAAAACTTCAAATCCCAAATACCAGCATCTAGCAAATTAAAGATTTTGGAAAAAATATTGTGGAATAAACAGTTTAAAAAACTGCCATAGGACATGAAAATTTTGGGTTTAGTTTATGATTAAATCATATAAACAAGAGATATAGTAACAAGGGTGTAACTTGTACCTGTGCTGGCAATAAAAAGAGGTAAAAGGAAAGTAATTTTGGGCCTTGAACAGTCTCCTGCAAACTGTAAAATATGTCATTCCTTAAAGGGGTACTGCTGAGAATGGGGAGTTTGCACTCCAAAAATAGTTTTTCCTTAAGCTTCCTGACAAGTTAAACTGTCTGCATGCTGCAACAGAAATAAGTTTTGCGCCACCTAATTTAACTGTGGAATTATTTCAGACCAGCAAAGCTGATGTGTGTGAACTGGGTATCGAGTTGTACTTTGCAATTAGATATTAGATATTATGTACAGATCATAATTGGTTTACCACTTCGAAAACCAATCACAAAGGCAAGAACCTTTGAATGGGAAGTTTCTGCCACATTATTTGCCAGACCTCCACTATTTCCAATCTTTCACCACTAGTAATTTGATCTTGTGCGGCTGCCACAGTCTATTTTTTTAATCCTGCCACCTATGAAACATAAGATTTACTATTCTAGAGATTGTATTCAACTGAACTCTCTCAAACTACAGTGTAAATTCTTTTATCAGCAGGGTCAGCCTGGCAGTTGAATGGGTAATGGTAACACATAGAAGAGGGGAGGAGAGGCTCACACGGCCAATGCATACACATAATACAGATTCATTTCATACATTCTTAGGAAACAGACACAAAGGAAGCTGATGAATTTACAGCTCCTGAGAGGGTTTGCAGCCTTCAACTGAGCTAATAAGTCACATATTATTTTTTCTGGTTAATTAATAAAAAGGTGAAGAGTTAACTTGCTTTGAAATAGAGAGTATCCTTTTAAAATGACTTGGGCCTCCAACTGTCCAAATTAAGAGCAATACATCCCCAATGAAATCAAGTGATGCATGGGGGGATGGACATGACAGCGTGAAATTTGGCCAAATTAATTTGAATTTTTTGGGAGAAATAAAAATGCTTTAATGAGAAATATTAATTTCAGTTAATTTTCCTTCTGAAATGTCTGTTTTTATTAACTATTAAAATCAATTCTATATAAACTACAAGGTTCTACCTATTAAAAATATCCCACTAGACACTGGGTACATTAGAATTATTTTGGTCCTCAAAAATTGAATGTGACTTGATGGAAAGACAGCTGTAACTCTGCTTTCCTAGAATTCTGCAAGAAATAGGTAAAGCACATGTTTCTTTTCACCAATATGATATCACTAAAGACTACTTCTGATACACAGTGGGGATCCAGGAAGCTTACTGTAAATTACAGAATTGAATGTATAATGTATATTGTCTGTAAAATTGCTCCAAAAAAGAAGAAATGGCCCATAATGACATTTTCCCAATGACTTTCTAATATCCACATGTCACTGAGAGTAACTGCATTAAACCAGCTTAACATCAATATTCATTGTCACTGCTGTAAGTTAAAAAAGATGTGCCATCTATGAAGCCAAGGCCCTGCTGAGTTCTTTTACTGCTTAGACTTAAAGCAGCAGTGTACAGCCAAAATTTATTTCTTTATACATAATATTGTATAATCTACATCCCTTTGGAAGTGTTTTAGGTGTGAACAACTACACAATAAAAATATTAAATACCCAAACTCTTAAAACTTAGAAAGAAAAACGAAGACTGAGTCCAGCACAAAAATGCACACGGGACAGTAACACACAAAAGGTTCAACCATTGTGATAAAAGATGTACAGAAGAGAGAAAAGATTAAGTACCTAACTTGGCTCTGAAAATCCATTAAAAATCCAGAATGAAATATTGTGGATAGATGAGCAAAGCACTGGCTCAATATAAAACAGAACAGCCAATTAAGCAAGAGAAGTCACTCCTGTTTGCCAAACTCTCCCGGCAAGGGTAGATTGTGAACACAGCTGATGGCTTAATTGGCTCATTAAAAAAATTCTGTTTAACTGTTTAGAGCAAGGACCTGGGACTCAGGAAGTTCGTCTCTTCCCAGCTCAACAATCGATTTGCTGTGTAACCCCAAGACAGACACAAAGAGCCTGCCTGTCAAGGCTGAGGCTAGCACCTACAATTCCAACTGAAGGCAATGGGAATGGTGGGTGTTCAGCACCTCTGAAAAATCATGCCTTAAACCTCTCCTAGAATTTACCCCCCTCTTACAAAGTGAGGATAACATTTACCTGCCTCACATGGATGACAGGCAGCACTCCCATTGCTTTTCATTGATTACTTATATTAGTAAGGGTTTGCAGGAGCAGGACCTAGTTTTACAAGCTGCTTCCTGTACTGTGATGGCGTGAATAGGAATTTCAAGAGAACCTTTGCTGAATTTTCACAAGGCAGATGACTTGTATTACTAAAGCAAAAACAAATAAAAGATATGCACTCCAAAATGGTTAAGGAGGGTGTGACAGGTTCCCCCTCCCTTTCCGGGGTGCCACCTGCAACTGGAGTACCACTGAACCTGCCCGACCCACAAGCCTGGACTCCCTTTCATCCTGTAATGCTGCAGCAAGCTGCAGACATGCTCTCGGTCTCACACTTTCACCAGCACACAGGTAGGGACACAGCTGGCTGCAGAAACACACAGACACTGAAATCAGCTCTGCATGGGACGGCTCAGCTAAGGAATTGCCCAGTACTCAAGTGCACACCCCCTCTAGAGGATAAACCCAAAATTATACCATATTGTCCTGCACAGAGAACTATACAGCATAAGCTCATGACATTCATCCCCTTCCTTAGTGTGGAGAGAGATATGTAACAGCTTTTTGCTCCCCAGTTATGAACTCCACACACTGGGTTTTAGAAAAACAAAAACAAGTTTATTAACTACAAAAGATGGATTTTAAGGGATAGCAAACAGATCAAAGAAGATTACCCAGCAAATAAAACAAAAATACAATCTAAGCTTAAGATACTAAAGAAAATGGTTACAAGTAGTAATTTCTCATTCTAAATGTTGTTTCAGGAAGACTGTGGAGATTCTTGAAGGCCAGCTGCTCTTGCCTGCAGCTTAAAAAGCAAATGTATTTTCTGACTGTTGAACCTGTCTCTGCTGAGTCTGAAAAATAAACTATGGAAGGGAAAAGAGAAAGCATGAAAAGGTAAGCAGCTGAGGAAAATCAATACAAACATATGAGAGGAAAATATTAAAATAAAGTGTTCAAAGGGAATGCCCTTGGGAGACAATCTCTTTCATCCACATGTAGAACAGGGCCCTGTTTTATTGGAAGCTGCTGAATAACAGGTTTAGAATAAACTGGCCCAGACTGCAATGATTTTGTTTACCATAACTACTGGCCATTGTAATTTCATCCCTTAGAGATTCTTGGTGTATCCCAACTATCCTATGTTGTAATGCTGTTGTCTTGCTGGCAGTGAGAACAGAAGATAAAAGGAAATACAGCTGGTTTAATACAACACAGGATTCTTTTCCTTTCTAAAATCCAAAATATTATTGAATCAAGAAAAGTGACAACGCCAGTTTGCCCCTTCCATACCTTTTTATGACAATGTTAGGGAAGGAGCATGTCTGGTGGTTAAAGCAACAAAATCTGAACACCTGGATTCTATTCTCCACTTCGCTATGGCCATGCTATGACTCTGAGCAAGTCACGTACCCTGCCTATTTCTCAGTCTCCTCATATGTACAATGGGGATAACACTGCAAGCCTTCTAGCAGTGTTGTATGCATGAATAGCTGTAAAGTGCTTAGAGATCTCCAAATGAAATGTTGTGCACAGGATGCAAAGTAATATTGGTATGAGTCACTCAGTCAGAAGAGAAGCTATTTAAACAAAACATCTTAACCCATTTGTCACCAGTGAACCAAACTGTTCCCTTGGACATACACACAAGGCTCCCATTGTCCTCAGTGAAACTTGTGCATGTGAATCTTAGGGCAGACGTTGGCCCTGTGTGTTTAAATCCCATCTGATTACTCTAGTGACAAAAACCAAACACTGCTAGCTCTTTACATAAAAACAACAACTCAAAACCATGTAGCTGTGCACATATCTGACTTATGAAAACATATTACTACCATTTCCATAGTCGTCCTTCCCCCGTTACTTCAAATTCTTGGTTACTGATTATGGAGGGCCCAAATCAGCCTGGAAGCTGCTGGGGAGGGCTACCACAATACAAATAACAGTATTTTCATTAAATAATGCCTAGGTGGACTGCAACAGAGTTGTGAATGGTTACATCAGGGCTGAATTTGGCCAAGTATTTTTTTAATGAACACTTCCATATAAACCTACCTTAGACTCTTCTGCCATCTGTATACCTAAAGCAAAGTTCTATATTTCATTAGTGCATTTCCTCCTATTTTCCAACAGTCTCTGTAGTCCAGTATATTTTAATGGAGTTTGAAAGTATGTATCCTACTTGTGGATCTCAAATGCTGGCAGGTATGCATTTGCTTGTTTATTATAATTAGTTCCTATTTCAAACAATGGAAGAAGGAACCCTTCTATTATTCCGTCTGCAGCAGATTTCTTTTTAATTGTAGAGCATCTGCAGTTGAAGAGGTTTGCAGTCCTTTTAGGCAGCTGAGCTTACAACTCAGCAGATGGTGTCAAACGCAGGAGTATTATAAACAAAAAAATGGCTTTTTTAAAAAAATAAACAGTTCTTGTTCTGAAGAGGATACTGTGATTAGCACAGAAAACGAGTATGCTCATAGTATGAGAACATTAGAGTTCAAAGTATCTTTTTCATATTTGTGTGTGTGCGCGCACATGTGTATGCCTCTTTTATTAAGAGTGCTTTCCCAGAAAGGTCTGAAATCATGTCATCAATGCTAACTCTAATGGTAATTGCTTATTTTCGGAAGTGCTAAATAACAGGAAATACTTGCTTTGCTGAATGTTAATTTAATGGAGCAGTGATGACATGTTGAACCATCAGTTACATACTGTATGACTTTGTGACATAATTACAGAAAAGGCCCCTTTTCTTTGTTTTGTTGTGAGAATCTTAAACATCTCTGTGAGCCTAATTTTCAAATGGGCTTTCAGAAAATGAACCTATAAAATTGGTGATCGTGCCTGCACTCATATCACTTATTGCATAATAATCACTTTTTCCATTAATGTGTATTTCTGTACGCAAATGGGAGGTGGGAAAGCATGCAGATGGCAAATTCTGTGGGACTATTTTAAAAGTCTTGTTTGAAAAACTGGCCTTCTGTATTTATACCCAGTGCTTAAATACAGTGTGTGTCTGTGGAGGGAGGGGAAATGGAGCGCTTGCAAGGGGTTGCAGACCAGGCAAAAAATAAATATATAAATAAAAATAAAATTGAGCTGAGCAACTCACTTTAAACACCGACTTACCAAAGCTGCTGCTCCTGGATTATGACAGACCCCTCTGACTTCTTTCAGACCACGTTAAGCATTATTTATGCTTTAGTTACTGCTTGGTAAAGGAGTCCATTTCCCACTGCCATATACCAATATAATTTACATTATTGCTAACAATGTGGATGCTAGCCTGGCCATCTGCAAGGGGTTATTAACCAGCCCTCTGAGTAAACAGGAAAATCGTGGATACCATGTTCAGTTCTGCCATCTGTGGATTTTTCTCCTTATGTGACTACTGAGAATGGCCTTAGATGAGACATGAGCCAGAATAACAACCTGAAATCCAAACTCTCCCAACTATCGATGTCAGATGGGAAGTAGTTTTGTAGCCTAGATCTAAACCACCCCTCTACAGTAATCCAGAACCCTGAGCTGTCCAGTTTCCCTAAAATGGATCATATCTCACTGACATCATAAAATTTCTGCCAACTCAAGGAGATCTCTCACAGGAAAAACTCAAGATTTTGCTGTCTTCAGACCTGAGTCCTAACATTCGTTCAACCCTAAACTCAAACCCTAGCCTAATCCAAGTCGCATGTCCCCATTCCCATTAAAACGTAGAGAAAGGGGCAAAATGATTGTTCAGCTGAAGTGACCAAACTAGTCTCCCTGTGCCTTAGCTCCCCATCTACCAAATGGAAATCACAGTACTTCCCTACCTCACAGCAGTACTGTAAGGATAAGTGCATTAAAAATACTGTGAGGGACTCAGACACTACAGTAATGGGGCTCTCTGAGGGCTAGTCTACACTTACCGCGCGGGTCGACGCGGTGAGTTCGACTTTCCGGAGTTCGAACTATCGCGTCTGATCTAGACGCGATAGTTCGAACTCCGGAAGCGCTAGTTCGAACTCCGGTACTCCACCTCGGCAGCTGGAGTTAGCAGAGTCGACCTTGGAGCCGCGGAGTTCGGTTCCGCGGCGTCTGGACGGGTACGTAGTTCGAACTAGGGTAGTTCGAATTCAGCTACGCTATTCACGTAGCTGAATTTGCGTACCCTAGTTCGACCCCCATTCTTAGTGTAGACCTGCCCTCACTAGCTAAGATACCTAAATAGACTATGTGATATCTTTTAAATGAGAGGATCCTCCTGACTTGCAATTATCTTTCACCAAGCATCAACCACAAATTCTCAGCACAAAAGCTCTATCATTTTTACAGTTCTTTTAGACACAACTTCATATTAGCATATTGGACAGACTCTTCTGCTTCATTCAGCAAAGCAATCTGTTATCTCAACAGAACACTACAAATCATACCTAATTGTTATCATATCTCCGTGATCTCCTTGGATGTACCAGCTGCAGTTTATGGCTGGAGGATAGTTTAGTGGCCAGGAAGGACTATAGATGACTCCACGTCTCTCTGTGTGCTGTTCCAGTTTTCCACTGCAAGCAGCTGTCAACCAAGAAAAAAAGCTCTTTTGTTAAAGGTTTAAGCTAATCAAAAATACACATTAGCTACAATAACTTTCCTCAATTTCTAATGATTACAGATAACTTAACAGTCAACAATTGTATCCTTTTATTGCTCTCTCTTCCCTACTCTGATCTTTATCACCTGGTTTTCTGCTTTAAATGCAGGTGAGCAGACACTTCACAAAATAGGATCAACAGCCCTGAATGAATCTGCCAAAAAGATACGATCAATAATCCAGCATGGATCTGCCAAGAAGATATAATGATGCGGAAAACTGTCTTACTTACTTACCAGCTTCCCAGAGACTGGGTATGCCACTCAGCAATTGGAGGAGATCCATATTCAACATGAAATATCTAGAACCTTTCTTTTCAAAGGTAAGTTCCTGGAAAATTGTTTATTCTCCTAATCAAATCACAAGCCTCAAGAGTTTTAATTTTTAGCCAGAGAGTTCTCAGATACAGGAAAGAAGTGAAAGAGACAAAATTAGATCCTGATTTCAAATACTTCCAAAGTTTGGGGGTGTTCAGAGCCGATGCACTGGTTCAAGCACATCTCTGCTTTAAACCATCTGCTTAGACAGACCACTCAAGAGCCAAGCTCTTATGAAAATGTGTATGTATAAGTATATGGTTTTATTTCACTCCATTTGCACAACTGAGCTACACTGATCCATTGCATATTCTAATTTTCATTCAGTAGCACAATGTTTGGGTTCAGAACTCTGACATGGTTTGTTAATTTAACAAGGCATAGATGTTTTTTGTAAATTTCTTGAACATTTTATCCCTATATTTAAAAAGCAACAGAAGAAAAGACATACATAAATGAGAAAATGGGTGAGAATATCTAACATGGGGTTAGGTTTGGTTGTTTTGTAAAGTGGGGGAGGGGAAGGCTAATTTGGTGGTTAACCCAATGCAGCAGGAATCAAGAGTCCTGGGCTCTATTCCTGAGTCTGCCTCAGACTTCCTGTATGACCTTGGGCAAGTCACTCCAGACTCAATCCTATCAGATGTGTAGCACCCTTAATTCTCATGACTTCAAGAGGAGGTAAGAGTGATTGACAGCTCAAAGAACACCCTTTCATACCTGATTTTCAAATAGTTAGGCACAGAAAAGGTTTGCTAAGTTGAAAGCACAAATGCATTTGCAACATGGCCAGCCATACATTTAAATGGCCATTTTCACATACAAATACTTATTTGCATAGAGTCACAGTTAGTGTGCATGCAAATTAGGCATGCAATTACAATAAGATTTGTGTCTTTAACTTTCAGAAAATCAGGTTCTCAATCACTCCACTTCGGTTTTCTCTTCTGTAAAAATATGTGATAATACTTACCTTCTCCAAAGAATGCTATGAGATTTAAATGGCTCTGGGCCCCTATTCAGCAATCTTTACCCCACAAAACTCCTGGGGAATCCTGAGCAAGGACTACTGATTCAATGAGAAGTTTCTGGAGAGAGGTGCAGGAGTAGGAATGCTAAATATAGCCCAGTGTTTTCAAAGCACTTTCAGATACTCATATAGAGGACATTATGGGAATGCCAATTATTAAATTAGGGACCGCAAATATGTCTAATTTGCAAACATCCAATTCAATGGCAGAGGAAAGTGAAATGTTCCAAGAACAAATAGCCAAAGTTTTTCTCAAAATATACTCAATATAGTATGAGAGGGAAACTACGTGAAATGTAATACTTAGTCTGAACATTCTCTGTTAGCTCTGAAAATATTTCTAAATCTATTTTCAAATCAAGAATAAGCATTTTATGATTTGCTCTTAACAGCAGAATGTGTTACCTTGTGATGGGAGCCTAATTTCTCACAGCCTAGAAGTTTACAAGGAGAAAAAGGATGCCCCAAATCTTGGATTTCCTTGTGCATATGTACATTCAAAACATACCATCAACATGCTGTAAATTATGGGTTAACATTATTGCTGGAAATCCACCACCACAAAAAAAGTTACTTTTAAATTAATACACTACAGTTTAATATGCAGTAAGCACTATGTATTGTACTTTAAGTGTAGGCCACATTAATATAAAAACTATTAGGCAGATAGCTTACCTGAGGCATAGGATATAAAAACT
The DNA here is from genome assembly GCF_020497125.1 of Mauremys mutica. Classification (NCBI taxonomy): domain Eukaryota; kingdom Metazoa; phylum Chordata; order Testudines; family Geoemydidae; genus Mauremys; species Mauremys mutica. The sequence goes on along the minus strand of NC_059085.1, from coordinate 27,263,370 downwards.
TTACTGTCAACTTGTAAACAGCAAACACACCAAGACATCTAGCTTACATTAACAGTTTTCAATTACACATTTTTGCAACATAAAAATTCCACAATTAATTTTATAACAAGAAAATGTTGGCTGTTCACATTTCTAAAAATAAAGTGGTCCCAAAGTGCCCTCCCAGTGAGACTGCTCTTCGGCAGAAATTGAGAAGTGGATGCAACTGTAATGAAAATAAGATCCACAGGATTTTCCCACCATAGCTCTCAAGTTCTCTCATTACACATACTGCTACAGACTGTACTTAGAATTGTAAATGTGTTCCTCCTCCACAATCATCACTGTATAAATGCATCATGGGCAGAACTAAAACCATATGGGGTGAGCCTGCAAAGATCAGATCTCCTAACTGCTGCAACTAAAACTTTATAAATATTAGGTCCCTTTGAAAAAGGCTTTTCAGCACACTGAGCAGGGAACCAAAATCACTGGTTATATATTATTGTCCTAAGGCTTCCACCAACAGCAATACAATTATTCCTATCATCCTTACACTAATTATTGGGTTTTGTATTAACACCTGTTGTTGATACAGTATGCATTATGACTACGGAACAATAGGATACAGAGATCTTGGCCATGCAAAATTATTTCAATCCTGATTTTGAAAGAGTCACACAGACACACTGGTGACTCTGAGTGACTAATGTCACAATGCTCACCCGTTAATCAGTATTTTTAAGATCAAGTAAAACCTGCATTTTCAAGAATATTCAGTTTTCATAATTTTAAGATGGAGCAGTATCTAGAGTGATCATACTAGCGTGACCCTGAGTAACAGATGCTTCAAACGGTTACTTTTTAATGTCGAAAAAGTGTATGTGCAGTAGATTTGATGCAGCATGAGATTTTAGTTTTTCAGGTGTGCTTTTCTAGTTAATTCTGCATCACTGCTATCAGCAACACCCTAAAAGAACTATATACAATGCTAACTAAATAACTCATTTGAAAACGTATGTGGCAGAAATGGACATAAAAGAAACAAAGCTTTGCCAATTTAGGCAATTTATCTGATAGCATCCACTGGTGCTAGTAATCTTATAATGGCTTCCTTCCTCTAATAGAGCAAGAACACTCTGTCTGGGCTTTGCTGCTCTTATTGAAATTTCTAATCTAAAGGGCAGGTTTCAGAGTAGCAGTCATGTTAGTCTGTATCAGCAAAAAGAACAGTAGTACTTGTGGCACCTTAGAAACTAACAAATTTATTTGAGCATAAGCTTTCGTGGGCTACAGCCCACTTCATCGGATGCTTATGCTCAAATAAATTTGTTAGTCTCTAAAGTGCCACAAGTAATCCGGTTCTTTTAATCTAAATGGGCAACAGTTTAATATCAAAGTTATCCTTCTGTTGCGTCCTATTAAAATAAAAAATATTTGTGTGTCACAGACAGTTAGAGAACCACTGACACATTAAGGCAAACTGAAAAAGTACTATTATGTTTACCCAACTCTCATTTGACTGGCATGTGCTTTTGATGTACCTCATTTCCCATCAGTGCTCATTACCATGTCTCCTTCCTAGTCAGTTGCCTTCTCCTCTTTCTTCCCTATCCACTATGCATTGGCTCTGCTGCAAAATAATAGGGAGCTATTTATACATAGTGAGCGGTTCAAGTCTGCTTTCCAAGCTGCTGTTCTTTCACCTTTTATAAAGAGTGTTTTAGCTAAAATAAATGATAAATATATATTTTTAAAATCTCAGTACCTTTTTACTAAAAGCCTTAATTGTTGGTATCAAAACAGAAAACAAGTCATCTCAGTCACATCAAATGTTTTTAAGTTTGCGTTCAGTTCAAAACTAAGTTCACGGTGCTTTCTCGGTTACAGTGATAACCTAAAAGGGCGTCACTGGGGAGTTAAGGTTAGAGAGTGGAAGCAGACAGAGCGAGAGGGAGAGTGATATCAATGTAAAGAGAAAAGGAGCTCCACAGCATAGTAGTAGAATAAGCCACCTCATATACCACTTGTCCAGTTACATAATTATAACACCATGATTTGGAACGGATTGTGATGTCAATACATTTAGACCCAACCACGCAGTCCATACAAAGACAAAACATCCACTGATGATAACAGATGTTTAAGTATTACATGAATGGACTCTAATTCAGGAACAGATTGATAGAGACATGGTGATTATTAATGAGTATATTTACAGGGCTTGAAGTCAAAACAGCATCTGAAGTCTGGATACAGTATTATGGTTTTTAAAGTTTACTTTAGTGTGACAGTGTTACTATTTTTTAAAGGAAAATAAGTAAAAGCATTTTCAAATTATGAAAACATCTAAGTGAAAAGGAAAAGCTCTAAGGAGAAAGAAAGAAATTCTGGACAACTCTGCAGGTCTTATAAGTAACATTACTGGCAGCTGTTTCAAACTACTGTTCAATAGCTGTTTTTCCTCAATCTTTTAGGTAAATTCTGAAGAGTCAGAACAGAGTCTATTAAAAGTCAAGTACAGCCTACATTTCCTGCCTTTAAGATTAGCCAACCAGAACAGTACATCACAAGAGAATGGTAAGCCCTAGATAACAGTACATTATTTTCAGATGCTGTATTTAAAAACAAAATCAATATTTAGGACAACAATACTTAATCTTTTATATTTTTATATCTTTTTAAAATACTGTATATGAATTCTTTATGGAAGTCTTGCCATGAGAGATCTGGGCTCAGAGAGCTTCTCTCAAACAGAAATGCATCTTAATAATGCCCTCTGTATGGAATATTGAATCAAATCCCTAGTGGATTCTTATTACTGATCAGATGGAATGTAAACAGACACAAGGTCTGCTGGCCAGATAAACTGCATCACAGAGTGCTTTCCTTGGTACCAAATGTCCATGAGGAAGATTCCAATGCATAGTACCATGTGCCTATCAATTTCTCCCTTGTGTTTGTGATAGCCATTATACATAGAGGAATCAATCCACTCACGTTCTCAGAGATAAAACACAAACTGCAACCCCTGGGTCAGCAAAAGCAACTGAACCAGAAGAGAGATTCAACAAAATGGGAAGGCAGGAGTGTTTGCAAAACTGACTTACATTGAGGGTTCAGCCATGGAAAGGTAGTTTTAACATAAAACTGGCAGAGAATGAATCCTCAAATGCTCTGGGAATGTGGCCATGCCCCTCCCTCGTTATGACCCTCCCTCACCATGAGCATAAATTTTAGAGCTGCACTGGCCTACTCTCCCCTCCCTACAAAACCCAGTCACAGAAGAAGTTGCATGTGACTTACTCCACTACAATGCCCCTCTAGATTCACTTTCCACCATTCCTGTTGCACTGCCAGAAGACAGAGTAACCCAAGGCAGAACCAAGCCCAGAAACTTTCAGAGCTACAGTATCTCAACATTCTTCCTGAAACAAAACCCATCTACCTCTGCCAACTTCTAACCAGAAACACCATTTTTAAAATAGCAATGCCAAGACCTCTTGAATTAAACTAAATCAACAAGAAGCAGTGCAATCCTGAATGGAGTAATCTGTAACCTCACATACAATACAGAGTAATGAATACAGGGCAAAAGCTAAAGAATCATTCAGACAGAATACTGACTAGAGTTCAATTTTGTTCCAAAAATATTTAAAAATAGTTCTGCAAACCACCCACACTTCTGCTGGTGTGTAAACTAATCCACAAGACCAACTAACTTCTCCCACTGCAACTGCACTCACAAGCCCCAGTTCTGTTTTGAAAGCAACAAGTTGTGCAATAACTAGCTGACCATGTTATCTTATGGTTACTTCATCCTCCCTCCTTCTCTTTTCCTCCTCTTATTATGTCTTATTTAAATTTTGATTATAAGGTCTTTGAGCTGGGATTATGCATTGTCTCCCACAATGGGACTCAGTGTTACTCATAATAATACATATAAGTAATAATATTGCTATTGACTAGAAAATTATATTAATAATGAGAAATTATTATTTGCATCTCAAGCATAAAACAACAAAGCTGAAAATACCTAACTGGATCCTGCGGCTCGTGACTAAACTTCTGAACACAAGTGGCCTCATAATTTTTCTCAGGCCCAGTAATATCTAAATACTTAGCACTTACATCACCTGTTAAATCTCCAATGAGCTGTGTAAGTCTGAAAGTCATGGGGGAGAGGGAGTTTATAACTGTGACAAGCTAGTCCCCAGCCCTCAGGAGAACAGGACCGAGGTTCATATAGAAGCCTGAGCAGCTGGAGCTCTGAGGCTGCTGGCTCCTTCAGGATGAGACTGTCTTTCTAAAGAGTGCTGTTATGATCTGCCCATCTGCTTAACAGATGGGATCACAGGAGCTGCATCTTCACAGTTGCAGTTTCCATTTTGGTTCCACACAGTGACCAAGAGGCTCTCTACCCTCAAAGCACCTCATGATCAGAATGCGGGGAAAACGTTTCACCCACATAAACTCCTATTCTCTTTGGTCTCAGGTTGCTCCAGTCATATTAATTTCCCATTAAGTCTCCCTGTTCCCAAAGAGATTCAGGCAGCTGCTCAGGAGGCCAGGAGAAAGTATCATAAATCTGGAGTCTTCCATGGAAATTAAGAGACGTGGATCTACTTCAAGAAGTCTGAAGGCACAAGTGAAACATTCAAGTACACAACTGCCCAAATTCCTGACCAAACAGGCAAAGTATACAGGATTTAACTTATCAACGAGCTGTGATGCTGGTCAGACACATATCCATCTCGCACAAAATGGCAGGAATAAAGGGGCAGAATTAAGGTTGCTTAGGGGTCCCCCACTTAGCATTTCTATATCTTTCTGTATTGGAATAAGGACAGAGTGTGTATATAAACACTAGGGCTGTCAAGCGATTAAAAAAATTAATCGCACAATTAAAAAAATTAATTGCACTTAATCACATGATTAATTGCAACATTAAACAATTATAGAATACCATTTATATAAATATTTTTGGATGTTTTCTACATTTTCTAATATATTTATTTCAATTACAACACAGAATACAAAGTATAGAGTGCTCATTTTATATTTACTTTTATTATAAATATCTGCACTGTAAAAATAAAAGAAATAGTATTTTTCAGATTTCAGAGCGGTAACCATGTTAGTCTGTATCAGCAAAAACAACAAGGAGTCCTTGTGGCACCTTAGAGACTAACAAATTTATTTGGACATAAGGTTTCATGGGCTAGAACCCACTTCATCAGTTACATGGCGTGGAAAATACCAGAGCAGGTATAAATACATGAAAAGATGGGAGCTGCCTTACCAAGTGTGAGGTCAGTCTAACGAGACAATTCAATTAACAGCAGAATACCAAGGGAGGAAAAATAACTTTTGTAGTGGTAATGAGAGTGGCCCATTTCAAACAGTTGACAAGAAGGTGTGAGTAACAGTAATGACCCAACCACTCCCAGTCTTTATTCAAGCCTAATTTGATGGTGTCCAGTTTGCAAATTAATTCCAGTTCTGCAGTTTCACATTGGAGTCAGTTTTTGAAGTTTTTTTCTTGAAGAATTGCCACTTTTAGGTCTGTTACTGAGTGACCAGGGCGACTGAAGTGTTCTCCTACTCGTTTTTGAATGTTATAATTCCTGATGTCAGATTTCAACAATTTCCACCCTACCATCAACCTCAGTCCACACAAGAGGTCCACTTCCTAGACATTACAGTGCTTATAAGCGATGGTCACATAAACACCACCCTATACCAGAAACCTACTGACCGCTATACTTACCTACATGCCTCCAGCTTTCATCCAGACTACATCACACAATCCATTGTCTACAGCCAAGCTCTAAGATACAACCGCATTTGCTCCAATCCCTCAGACAGAGACAAACACCTACAGGATCTCTATCAAGTGTTCTTAAAACTACAATACCCACTTGGTGAAGTCAAGAAACAGACTGACAGAGCCAGAAGGGTACCCAGAAGTCACCTACTACAAGACAGGACCAACAAAGAAAGTAACAGAACGCCACTAGCCGTCACCTACAGCCCCCAACTAAAACCTGTCCAGTGCATCATCAAGGATCTACAACCTATACTGAAGAACGATCCCTCACTCTCACAGACCTTGAGAGACAGGCCAGTCCTTGCTTACAGACGGCCTCTCAACCTGATGCAAATACTCACCAGCAACTACACACCACACAACAAAAACACCAACCCAGGAACCAAACCCTGCAACAAACCCCGGTTACAACTCTGTCCACATATCTATTCAAATGGCACCATCATAGGACCTAACCACATCGGCCACACCATCAGGGGCTCATTCACCTGCACATCTACCAACGTGATATATGGCAGCAATGCCCCTCTGCCATGTACATTGGCCAAACCGGACAGTTTCTACGCAAAAGAATAAATGGAAACAAATCGGACATCAGGAATTATAACATTCAAAAACCAGTAGGAGAACACTTCAATCTCCCTGGTCTCTCAATAACAGAGCTAAAAGTGGCAATTCTTCAAGAAAAAAACTTCAAAAACAGACTCCAATGTGAAACTGCAGAACTGGAATTAATTTGCAAACTGGACACCATCAAATTAGGCTTGAATAAAGACTGGGAGTGGCTGGGTCATTACAAAACCTAAACCTAATTTCCCCCCTACTGTTACTCACACCTTCTTGTCAGCTGTTTGAAATGGGCCACTCTCATTACCACTACAAAAGTTATTTTTCCTCCCTTGGTATCCTACTGTTAATTGAATTGTCTCGTTAGACTGACCTCACACTTGGTAAGGCAACTCCCATCTTTTCATGTATTTATACCTGCTCTGGTATTTTCCACTCCATGCATCTGATGAAGTGGGTTCTAGCCCACGAAAGCTTATATCCAAATAAATTTGTTAGTCTCTAAGGTGCCACAAGGACTCCTCATAGTATTTTTCAATTCACTTAATACAAGTACTGCAGGGCAATCTCTTTATCATGAAAGTTGAACTTACAAATGTAGAATTATGTACAAAAAATAACTGCACTCAAAAATAAAACAATGTAAAACTTTAGAGCCTACAAGTCCAATCAGTCCTACTTCTTGTTCAGTCAATCACTCAGACAAAAGTCTGTTTACATGTGCAGGAGACAACGCTGCCTGCTTTTTGTTCACAATGTCACCTGAAAGTGAGAACAGGCGTTCGCATGGCACAGTTGTAGTTGGCATTGCAAGATATTTACATGCCAGATGTGCTAAAGATTCATATGTCCCTTTATGTTTCAACCAGCATTCCAGAGGACATGCGTCCATGCTGATGATGGGTTCTGCTCAATAACAATCCAAAGCAGTGCAGATCAATGCATGTTTACTTTCATCATCTGTGTCAGATGTCACTAGCAGAAGACTGATTTTCTTTTTTCATGGTTCAGGTTCTGTAGTTTCTGCATTGGAGTGTTGCTCTTTGAAGACTTCTGAAAGCATGCTCCACACCTCATCCCTCTCAGATTTTGGAAGGCACTTTAGATTCTTAAATGTTGGGTCAAGTGCTGTAGCTATCTTTAGAAATGTCACATTAGTACCTTCTTTGCATTTTGTCAAATCTGCAGAGAAAGGGTTCTTAAAACGAACAACATGCTGGGTCATTATCTGAGACTGCTATAAAATGAAATATATGGCAGAATAGGATAAAACACAGAGCAAGAGACATACAATTCATCCCCAAGGAGATTAGTCACAAATTTAATTAATGCATTATTTTTTTAACGAGCGTCATCAGCATGGAAGCATGTCCTCCGGAATGGTGGCCAAAGCATGAAGGGGCATATCTGGCACGTAAATACCTTGCAATGCCAGCTACAAAAGTGATATGCAAATGTCTGTTCTCACTTTCAGGTGACATTGTAAATAAGAAGCAGGCAGCATTATCTCCAGTAAATGTTTTACATTGTTTTGTTTTTGAGTGTAGTTATATAACAAACAAAATCTACATTTGTAAGTTGCGCTTTCATGATAAAGAGATTGCACTACAGTACTTGTATGAAGTGAATTGAAAAATACTATTTCTTTTATCATTTTTACAGTGCAAATATTTGTAATAAAATAATATAAACTGAGCACTGTACACTTGTATTGTGTTGTAATTGAAATCAATATGTTTGAAAATGTATAAAAACATCCAAAATATTTAATAAATTTTCAATTGGTATTCTATTGTTTAACAGTACGATTAAAACTGCAATTAATTGTGATTAATTTTTTTAATCATGATTAATATTTTTTAGTTAATTGCATGAGTTAACTGCGATTGACAGACCTAATACACACACATCTGAATTTCATGGCTTCCCATTTTCTACAAAAACATGACACTGTTCAATGCAGTTAGGGTGACCAGTTAGCAAATGTGAAAAATCGGGATGGGGGTGGGGTGTAATAGGTGTCCATATTAAAAAAAGCCCCAAATATCGGGACTGTCCCTATAAAATCAGGACATCTGGTCACCCTAAATGCAGTGTTGTTGTAGCTGCGTTGGTCCCAGGATAGGAGAGAGACAAGGTGAGTGAGGTAATGTCTTTCACTGGACCAACTTCTCTTGGTGGATCAGTGTTCAGGCTACATACAAGATGGGATACCAGAGTGTTCAACTTTATATTTAGCTTGAACACTCTGGTTACCTTCCCCAGACCTGAAGAACAGCTCTGTGGAACTCAAAAGTTTGTCCCTTCCACCAACAGAAGTTGGTCCAATAAAATATAGTATCTCAATCTTTTGTCTTCTCACTCTGTTTAAGAATTTTTTCCCCTGAAAATATTGATGTGTATTTGTGAACATAACCTAAGGCTAAATGTTTTGTCTAGGACAGCAGTATTGATTTTGGTGAAATATTACACTCGTATAGAGATTTAAAATGTAAAAACAGAGGAACTTTCTAAAAATCCATTATTAAACTTCTTCTCTGATAAAGTCATCCAGTTTCAGCAACAGCTTTATGTGCAGGGGGGGAAATGGCAGCATCATCATCAAAATAAGAAGAAACTCAAATGCTTGGAGGAAATAAGATAAATGTGTCTTACCTAATGAGGTAACAGCACTTTCTATTTTCCCAGTTAAGAAGAGATTCACTGCGTAAGATACAAAAAAACAGTATTCATTACAGAGTCCATTGGCTTGAGGTGGCAGTTAATAATTTACTCTAAGCATTTGCAGTGATACTGCATTCATATGTGCTGCATTCTTCAAACAAGAACTTTGCTTATCCCTGGTGAAAGTTCACATAATCTGCTATTCTTCTGCTATCCAGAAAATAGAATGTTAGTTGAATGTCTGTCAGCTATGCTATGAAGAGAATCCACTGCCAATCTACTGTAAGTTATCTTCTACTGGTTATTTATTGGGGGAGGAGGAAGTGCAATTACACTAAAACATGTATGATAAGAGTTGGTCACTTCACCGGTTTCAATGTTGGAAATTAATTATGATGATTATTACTTTTAAGTTTGGCCCCACTATGTCAAGCGAAGTTTACTCCTTATCAACAAATGTCACTCTGCAGAAGAAGCTGCAAAAGCCAGCGCACCCAGTTTGACTTATTCAATGCCATTAAATGGAGAGTTTTTGTTTTTTTTTAAAGAGATGAGTGCTAATCATGAGGGATATGGAGATACCTGCCACCACCAAATTACTCCCCAAACAATCTTCATTTTCCAAAGTCTCACTTCATGAGGAAATGTTTCAGAATACAGCATCAGAAAGAGTGATTCACTAGAAGAGTCGTTACCAGAAGGTCTCCCACAATGTAGCAAGGGATACAGCAACAGACTGAAGTAAATGAAGCACCTGCCTCATGAATAAGGGGGTTTCACTAGTCCTGACTACCCTTTTGGACAGTTTTCTATAATCCATGCACAGCGCCCAGATACTCTGGTGACAAGTGCATTAGAAACACTGAAAAATAATTTAGATATGATCAGAAAGAAAAGTGTAAACACAACATCAGGAAGAGCAGGCCAGATTCCCTTCTCCTCTGATAGTCACTTGGGATACTGCGCCTAATTATTATTATTTGTACTGCAGCAGCACCTAGGGATCCTAGCCATGGAGCAGGACCACACTGTGCTAGGTGCTATACAAATACAGAATAAAAAGATGGTCCTTGCTCAGAAGAGCTTACAACAGAATTAAAACTAGCATAACAGAAATATTAAGTACCTATCACAGGGGCCTGGAAAATCCAGAGAATGGGATATGCTGCTAAGAGTATGTCTACACTGCATATAAAAACCTGCGGTTTGCCAGTGTCAGCTGACTCAGGCTACCAGTGGTCGGGCTGTGGGACTGTTTCACTGGAGCGTAGACTTCCGGGCTGGGGCTGGGGCCCAATGCCAGAAGTCTATACTCCAATGAAACAGCCCCACAGCCCAACCCCCATAAGCCCAAGTCAGTTGGTTTGAGCCAGCTGCAGGTGTCTAACTGCACTCTAGACATACCCTTAGTTGCCAGTTCAAATCCAGTTCTGGTCACCACTGAAACTTATCCCAGTATAATAGCAGTTCAGTGCCCTGTGTCAAACAGTAGGGATTTTTGTGGACAGGAATCCGTGGTTGGCAATAATTGGAATACGTTTCTTCCTTGCAATCAAAAGTCCAAAAGCTAAATAGACCCTCATTGACCTCAGCTGATCACTCACCACCTCAAGGGAGAGATCCCTAACAACTGAAGATAGCAAGTGCCCCTAACAGACTACTAATCACACAAATCTGCAATTGTTGAATTGGTGATATTACGATGAATACAGCCAGGAGAAGGTTGGTGGCAGAGGGAGTGAAGAACTGAAGCAGTAACATGATCTTCTGTAATTTCTAAATGGCTAAAAAGGATTGCATATTGTAATAAAATATGGGGGCAGGAGGGCAAATGAGTAACGATGTTTGTGTATTCTGTTAGAAATAGAGCTGCAGATTTGTATTAATAAGCATTATTAACACTATCTTCAAACTACTTTAATAGCATCAATTTTACTATGTAATTGACACACAGTAAGGTATGTAATGCTGTGTAATTAATTCATTAGTTTCACAGTGTTAGCTTACTCTTGATATGTTGGTAAGTATATCTTAGGGCAATACTCTAATACTGTATTAAAGCTCACTGATGCTCAGCTCCAACACGCCACTCGATCTGGCTCTTCCCAGCTAGCTCTCGCTCAGACATATTCCTATCTAATCACATCTGCCAGCGCCATCCACTGATCAGTTCTTCTCCCCACATCACACAACCTTGTTCAGATTTTCCTGGTTTCCCTAGGTCAGAGTACCTCCCTGCTTTTCATTAAATGTGCTCTCTCCTAGACATGTTTTCATAAGGGAGCTAGTCTACAAAGCACAGAGAAACTAATAGGCTGGGTTGGGAAAGGAGCAGAGACTTTAGAGGCAAGTTGAAGATAAGCTACAATTGAGTGGGCAGTGACTGACTCAATGCCAGTTTCAGGAAAAAGCTGACAGACTCAGAGACTTAGTTCAGACTACTTAGTGACAGAACAATAAGTTACCATACAGACATCCTGACCCTACCTAACTTAGTTCCAGATGATGATAACAGAGCACTGGCACATAAGCATGTCTGTTACTGGGATATACCTAGATTCTCAGAGGTATTAAGGCTTCTAATTTCCACTGAAATCAATGGAAGGTAAGAACCTAAGTACCTTTGAGGTCTGGGCCTATGCCTTTTGAGATCATACCCTTTTAAGACTAGGTGTTTCTGGGAGTTGTAATCTGCAGATAGCGCACACGATGGAGATGGTTCAGCTGAGTCAGTATCATGTGACTGCCTGCCGGAGACACTATAAAATGCTCCTAGGTTGGTCTTCAAAGATGGGGATTAAGATAAATTTTTGAAGGAAGGCCCTTGGATAGGACCTAGCAGAAGGCCTAGGTCTCTAGCAAAGGCTACCCAAAAAGAAGGGTGTGTCCTCTACTTTCCCAGGTTGCTGAAAGCTAGAAAGGACTCTGGTGGCTGAGACCAAGAGTTCTGAGTGCTTGTCTTTCATTTCAAATTAAGTCAGCATTGTAAATAGGGCCTTGGACTGAACTGTAGTTTGAGTTTTATTTTACCTTCCCCAGATGGAGAATCAGTCCATGGCTTCCCATGTCCTTTCCCTTCTCACTGATGGGACTATAGCAAATCAAACTGCCTTCTGTTAGGTCCTAGTTGCACAAGCTTCCATGTTCTCACAAATGTTAGAGGCCCAGAAGAAAACACACATCTGTACTGGCCCTTAGGTCTCCCCATAACACTGGACTCCTTAAAGGTCTGGGTATAGAAGACAAACTGCAATGAAAATAGCACATAGAAAGATCGGTGGAATCATGGGATGAAACAGGAGAGCTGGGAAAAACAAGGAGTCACAGTTTTCCTAGTCCACAGTAAGTGGATTGTACTGCATGCAGTAAGTTTATTGTATAGTCCACTTTTGTGCTTTAGACCTTAGTCTTGTAAGGTTCTGAACATCTGCAACTTCCACTGAGCTCTGCCTTTCAGGATGAGGCCTTTGGGTTGCAAAATAGCTCTCATCAACTTCTGCTTTGACACCAATCAACTTTGCACCTCTTACAAAACCAAAAATACCTTCTACAGAAGTTGATTATCATTTAATTTAAAGTTAATCTGTAAGTGGTAACCATGGGTATATGCCTATATAGCAGCTGGAAGGTGCGATTCCCAGCTGGAGTGGACATTCATTTGCCAGCTCTGCTCCAGCTACTGCACTAAAAATAGCAGTGTGGCCAGGGCAGTATGGATGGCAGCTCAAACTAGATGCCTAAGTAAGTACATAGCATAGGGATTGGGTGGGATTGTACAATGCATTTTTACAATTAGTATTATTTACTATTAAGGATTCTTGGAAGTCAATATTAATTTATTATATTAGCAAAGAAGATCCTTTTCAAAGTGCTTTTTATTTTGATAGGCCACCATAGTTCAAATACAAGCCAAGATATCTAGGTATCATAACAGTTCAGAATGTGGGGTCAGTTACCTGGGCATGGGCAGGCAGCCCTATGGCGTTCTGGGCACTGACGGACACAGAGGCACCTTGACAGGTTTCAGAGTAGCGGCCGTGTTAGTCTGTATCCGCAAAAAGAACAGGAGCCCTTGTGGCACTGTTGCAGAATAAGTGCTACCTTCAATGTGTATCACAAGATTTAGACTAGGGTATGGACTATGAAAAAGGGGGAAATTGTCCAAATATGGGTAAACTGTCTAAGCATTATGTAAGGTTACAATCCCGGTTTCAAAGTCAAGGGGAATTGCAGTTAAAACCCTACTCAAATTTCATATAATTTTATATTTCTCTATCTTGACAAGCTCCAACATCTGTGCCCTTATACACCAAGTTTCAGTGCAGTGTAAGTTATTTTACAGAGATGTTATAAACCACTGGGAAAAAATAGTTAAAACAGAAACTGTAATAGATACACAGATTTTGCACTGTGTATCCTAAACTATAATTTATTATGAGTTTTCTCCTTTAAGCCATCAAATAATATGTATTTTGTTATGAAGTTTGAACATGTACAGGTATGTTGAAATAAATAACACTCAACACTGGTTATAAAAAGTGTTGTGTATTTATGTGGTGGCAGCAGAATTGGTAACATTTGTAGGAATATTCTATTTTTCTTGGGGGTGGCATTTTTGTGAAGCATAGAACACACACAATAAGAAATGCTGTTAAGGGAAACCATGCTGACTTATTTGTAAACCATAAACAAGCCCCAAACGCCCACCTTGCTTACATAGTTACTATGCTGCTAACTTCCAATAAACAACCTCTAGCTACTGCAAGACTGAAAACAGTTTACAGAAATTTATGCAGAAACAGAGAACACAATTGAGAACAAATGCAGCCACACAAGTCACTCTCCTAGGCATACCTGGCCCCAGCTGTAGGAGACATTGTCATTCCCCACAGCAGGCAGAGCTGATCCCATTTCAGTCTGCAGTCTCCTTGCACAAGCAAAGTACATATGCTTGTGCTGTCACTGTGCCCAGTGTGTCCGGCAGCTGTATATTTTGTGACCAGCTTGTCTGTCTGTCCCTGCCCAATGTATTCATCCATGTCTGCCCATGCCCAGGGAGCATGCATGGCCAGCCATGTGTCCACCTGTGTCTGCATGTCCATCTGTGCCCTGTGAGCCCAGAGGTGCCAGTGTGCTTCCATGCTCAAGCTGTGGGCATAGCTTTCCGCCAGTGCCCCAGCTGCCTCCGTGTCCGTCAATGCCCAGAACACCAATAGGGCTCCCTGCCAGTGCACAGGGTGCCCATCTGTGCCCAGGGTTTCCATAGGGCTACCTGCCAGTGACCGAAGTGCCCATCCATGGCCAGGGCGCCTATGTGCCCAAGGTGCCCGCCTGTGCCCAAGGTGCCCACGTGCCCAGAGTTCCCACCCGTGGCCAGGATGCCCAAGTGTGGCCAGTGGGTCTGTCCACGCCCAGAGTGTGCCCAGGACGCGTGTCCGTGCCCAGGGTGCCCGTCCGGCTGTGCCCAGCGTGTCCGTCACGCTCCCGCTCCGCGTCCACCCACCGTCGGTCGGTCGGTCGGTCTGTCTGTCCCGCAGCCGCCCCGGGCCCGCACTAGCGCCCCGGCTCCCGGCGGCGGCTCGGGGGCTGCCGCACTTACCCAGGCAGATGGCGGTGAGCGGCACCAGGGCGCCCTGCCGGAGCTCCGCGCCCGCCGCCTTCTCCATGGCGGGTCCCCGCCGCCGCCTGCCCTTCGCCGGGGGGGAATTCGCTGCGGCTCCGGCCGGGCTCTCCGCGCCCGCCTCCCCTCTACGCCGAGCCCGCGGCGCCGGCAGCGCGGCAGCCCCGGGGCGCCCTTGCCGCCCGGGGGGCCGGTGGAGGCGCTGGAGCATCCCGCCCTGCCCGCTCCTGGCGCAGCCCCATGGCCGGCCCGCGCGCCGCCGCTCCGGGCAGGTGGAAGGGACACGGCGCAGCGCCGCCGCCGCCGCCCACGTGACGCGCTCGCTGTGCCGCTGCGGCGGCCGGGCCGGAGGCGCGCGGCCGCCCTTCGCTCCCCGTGGCGGCGGCCCCGCAGTCACCTCAGGGGCACCCGGGCTGTAGCCAGAGCAGGGACCGCTGGGGTGACAAACGGGCAAACCCGCCTCCCCCCCGTGCCTGAGCCTGCAGGGACTGCCCCTCCCCCTAGAAACAGGGGGCTGAGCCTGCAGGGACTGTCCCCCCCATAGACACAGGGGGCTGAGCCTGAAGGGACTCGGGGACCCCCCCCCACCCGAGGCATGGGGTGTTGAGCCTGCAGGGACTGGGGGCCCACTCCCAGGCATGGGGCTGAGCCTGCAGGGACTGTCCCCCCCCATAGACACAGGGGGCTGAGCCTGAAGGGAGTAGGGGACACCCCCCATAGACACAGGGGGCTGAGCCTGAAGGGACTCGGGGACACACACACACACACACCCCCGAGGCATGGGGTGTTGAGCCTGCAGGGACTGGGGGCCCCCCATTGACATGGGGCTGAGCCTGCAGGGACTGGGGGCCCACTCGCAGACATGGGGCTGAGCCTGCAGGGACTGGGGAACCCTCCTGAGGCATGGCGGGGCTGAGCCTGCAGGCACTGGGGGCCCCCCACTGACACAGGGGATGGAGCATGCAGGGACTGTGGGACCTCCATAGACATAGGGTTAAGCCTGCAGAGATTAGGGGATCCCCCAGAGGCCCAGGGGGGCTGAGGCTGCAGAGATTTGGGAACGCCTAGAGGCACAGGGGGCTGAGCCCAGAGGGCCTGGGGTCCTGCACTGATTTACTGCCCAGGCAGGAGGGCACTGCTATTCCAGTCCATCCTTCAGTGACCACTGAGGTCAACTTGCAGGCAGGATGGCCCCCAGGAAACCTGCCTATTCATATGGCCTTAGTGTGTGTATTGCAGTAGCAACCAGGGGCTTTACTCAGACAAGCTGCCAGTGTGTTTGGCCCTGTAGAAATGCAGAGTAAGATACGGGCTCTACTCCAGAGCTCACACCCTTGAGAGACCCCTCTAGGTTGCAGTTAAAGAAGATGGAAACTACTCTTACCAACCCAGCCCAGGAAGAGGAAGAGCTAGGGGCAAAAGGCTTCTCTTCCGGGCCAGAGAGAGGAGAGGAAACTACCTGTCACAATAAAGAGCAGATACACCTGTATTCCCCTTTCGTGATCCCTTGAGGGCCTCCACTCTAGGCTGCCATCTTTCTTGGGCAGAGCCCCACATTTCTCCCCCTCCTGACCAGGGGATCTTTAAAGAGACTACACCCATGCTAAAAAGCTTAGCAGAGGCATCCCTGTTCCAACCTCAGAATCTGGTAGGTGTCCTTCAAAACCCACATCTGGGTTTTCCCATGGTTACATGTTCATAAGTGTCAGATTCAGAACCAGAACCAGATTCAGAACCAGAAATGGGCAGAGAAGCCATTTCTTTATACAGCTCATGCCTCTGATCTTGGCCTTTGGTAACAGCAAAGACTTTCCTCAGAGTATAGCTTCAAAAGGATGTATTTTTGCATAACTGGAGTTGAGTAATTTGCATTAATCTCTCCCTAGGGAATCCCCAGGAAATCCACTTCACACTCAATTGTCCCAAAAAGTCCATACTTGTCTGGCATATTTTCAATATAGTCTTTTGAATCCCTCAGTTTCACATCTGTCACATTTTCCCCCTTGAGAGGTTACATATGATCTCAGCTCATAATAGTTTATGTTTTATCCATTTAATACAATGGACCCCAAAGATACTTAAACATAATTCAATGAGGTCTCATAAGGTTATGGCAGGAAATTGCCATGTCTGTCATGCTCCCCTGTGATTTTTTTTCCCCACTGCTCCCCACCTACTTTAACCACAGCATGTGGGTGGCTTTTGCATATACATGAACCATAGAGACAGATGTGACCAAGGGCAGATTCATGCTTGGAGGAGAACTTTATAGGATAGCTAAGACTGCAAGCAATGGCATCTCCTAGCATCTAGCTGATTTCATGGAGGAGAACCTAAAAGAAACTTCCAGTCCACTTGACTCAATTTGCCACTTTGTTTCAAGGGTTCCTTGGCTGCAGACATTTTGGGCCTGCTTTTGAGATCTGCTTAGCAGTTAAGATTTAAGATGGCCATTAGGATTAAGTTAATTATGATTTGGAAACTGAACAAATTTAGGATTTGGAGCCAGTAGGTTTTGGGAGGTGCGCTATTACTTACCAGCAGAATACTCAAAATGTTGTTGCAAATTCTGATGTACACTGCAGTTGCTAGGATGCAAGTCAAGGCAAAATTTGATCCTACCTGATCCCCTGTAGACATCTCCCATAAATCAGAGGTATGCATTGAAAGCCCCAACTTGTAAATGTCTCTACATTGCTAAAAAAATGGTTGCATTTTACAGTCTCTGCTTATTTCACATAAGTGTTACCAGAATGGTAAAGCATGTGGTACCCCTATTTAAAACACTGCTGAAACTGGGCCCACACTATGTTAGATTCTGATCCATATAACATATTGTTTTTCTGCTTGTTTACTTACACTATCAACATTATGGAATAACCAGTAATACTGAAAAGTGACCACAATTGTACTAGGTTTTCGACTAAAATATAATTTCTGAGTGAACGGTTATATTGCTATTTAAGATTTGTTACTCAATAAGCATCAAGGACAAACCATGCTAGAGCTGTACAAACACATATGATCTCCATCCCTGCCCCCAAAGAGTTTACAATCTAAGTCGCATTAGGTGCAATTCAGTTATAAAAGCTTCAGACTCCATTATTCTATCATTATCCTTGGATCCAGGGTAAGTAAGCGCTTCTCACCGACCTATTAGATTTGGCAGAGTAAATATATATAAAGGATAATGTTCATGAGGAGGAATATACAAGATAATACAGTATACTGCTTAAGGGAATGAGATATTGAAGTCAAACTGAGGTGTTTGCTAACTGTAAATGCTATCTATTAGCAGCATATGCAGACAATATGACTACAGTATGATTCTTATGAATGGCAAAAGAAAATTTAAACAACCTTCTTGTCTTGTGGTGTTTTGGAAGTTTTCTGCTGCTGCAAACTTTTAATTGCCATCTCCTGCAAACCAAGGGCAGGTTCAAAACTAAATAATTGTTCAGAGATGAGGCTAAAACTTCTATAATTGGAAGATTTAGGAATGTTGAAAAGGAGGGATCTGATTGGACATGTGGAGAACCAGCCAATTTTTCAGAATTGCATGCATAGTTACCATGACTGCATGCACAAATTATCCATTTACTCACAGATAACCCATTTGATGTGTAGCTGGCCATATGTTGATACCTGATTTTCACATACATTGTAATCATACATACTATGCAAAAATGCACACCCAATTCTGGAAGTCTGGCCCATACTGTCAAAAAGGAGTCAGCGTAATATGTGAGGGAGAATACTTAGTTTTTCTGTGCTGACATGCTTCTTTATGTAGAATACATAAATGCTGTACAAAAACATTAATTACTCAAAAGTGTGATCTTCACCTACCTAATTCATGAGTGTAATTTAAACACATTACTCCATCTATAGAAAAAAACAACCAACATTCACATATGCCTACACTGAAATCATTCCATGGGCATTTTTTACTTGAAACTATTTTGGTAGCACTGAAATAAAACCTACTACTGTAGCTTGTTTAAAATGAGGATACTTGGTACAAAGTTTTGAGAAGAGATGAGGGCTGGGAACAGTAGGAAAAGGTAAAATGAATTAATGGAGAGGAAGGGATCTGGTAACAATGGGAAATAGACGGATTCAATGGAGAATTGTAAGAGAGGTGAAAAATATGTTAGAGCAAGATTCCTGCTTTTTTTTTAATTACCACTGTAAAATGAGGCTATAATGATATTTTTGGGTGACTCCATATCCTGGGTGAACTTCACACTTGCAAAACATAATACTCTTGGCTCAAACAAAATGCAAAACAAAGCCTATGAACAAGTGAGAAGGCCTCACACACATAGCACAGAGGGCATTGGGATGCTCTGCCATTTTAGAATGATTTATAATATATTTTAAAGTACATATTTCTCTGTACTTAAAAATAGTAATAATGATATATTGTGTTGGAATTATTAATATTCATATGGAAAACCACCAAACACTAATTTAACCATTAATTCCTTTATTAAATTCAAAGGCCAAATAGTATTTTATGAAGTTGCTCTAAACATGTCTAACAGCCTAACAATAAACAGTTACTACATCCAATACAGTAACAATATTTATAAGTCATTCCCATTTTTGTCCAGGCACCCCTGACCGACCTCACCGAGGCCAGCCAGAAGCACCCATGGGACGACGATGATGGCTACCAGTCATACTGCACCGTCTGCCATCCGCAAGGCAAGGCAAGAGGATGCTGCTGTGTAGTGCTGCAGTACCGCATCTGCCAGCAGCACCCAGGAGACATACGGTGACACTGAAAAAAGGCGAGAAACTATTTTTTCCCATTGCTTTCACGGGGGGGGGGGGGGAGGAGGCTGACCACATGTACCCAGAACCACCCGTGACAATGTTTTTGACCCATCAGGCATTGGGAGCTCAACCCAGAATTCAAATGGTTGGTGGAGACTGCAGGAACTGTGGGATAGCTACAGCTGTCAGTCACCCCTCCCTCTGTGAGAGCAACTGCAAACAATAATTTTGTGCCTTTTTTCCATGCAGATGCCATAGCACAGCAAGCATGGAGCCCACTCAGATCACCAGGGCAGTTATGAGCACTGCAAACAGCATGCACATTATCCTGCAGTATATGCAGCACCAGAACCTGCAAAGGCAGGTGAGGAGGCAACGGCAGGGCGGTCATGAGAGCGATGAGGACATGGACACAGGCTTCTCTAAAAGCACGGGCCATGGCAATTTGTCCATCCTGGTGACAATGGGGCAGGCTCATGCCATGGAACGCCAATTCTGGGCCCGGGAAACAAGCACAGACTGGTGGGACCACATAGTGTTGCAGGTCTGGGATGATTCACAGTGGCTGTGAAACTTTTGCATGCAGAAGGGAACTTTCATGGAACTTTGTGACTTGCTTTCCCCTGCCCTGAAGTGCAAGAATACCAAGATGAGAGCTGCCCTCACAGTTCACAAGTGAGTGGCGATAGCCCTCTGGAAGCTTGCAACGCCAGACAGCTACCAGTCAGTCGGGAATCAATTTGGAGTGGGCAAATCCACTGTGGGGGCTGCTGTGATCCAAGTAGCCAAAGCAATCTTTGACCTGCTGCTATCAAGGGTAGTGACTCTGGGAAATGTGCAGGCCATACTGGCTGGCTTTGCTGCAGTGGGATTCCCTAACTGTGGTGGGGCGATAGATGGAATGCATATCCCTATCTTGGGACTGAAGCACCAAGGCAGCGAGTACACAAACAGAAAGGGGTACTTTTCAATGGTGCTGCAAGCACTGGTGGATCACAAGGGACGTTTTACCAACATCCACATGAGATGGCCGGAAAAGGCTCGCATCTTTAGGTCTGTGTCAATGGCTGGAGCAAGGGACTTACTTTCCAGACCAGAAAATAACTGTTGGGGATGTTGAAATGCCTATAGTTATCCTTGGGGACCCAGCCTAACCCCTTAATGCCATGGCTCATGAAGCCATACACAGGCACACTGGACAGTAGTCAGGAGATGTTCAACTATAGGCTGAGCAAGTGAAGAATGGTGGTAGAATGTGCCTTTGGATGTTTAAAAGCTCGCTGGCACAGTTTACTGACTTGGTTAGACCTCAGCAAAACCAATATTCCCATCGTTATTACTGCTTGCTGTGTGCTCCACAATATCTGTGAGAGTAAGGAGGAGACGTTTATGGAGGGGTGGGAGGTTGAGGCAAATCGCCTGGCCGCTGATTATGCACAGCCAGATACCAGGGCGACTAGAAGAGCACAGCAATGTGTGTTGCACATCAGAAAAGCTTTGAAAACCAGTTTCATGACTGGTCAGGGGGCTACGGTGTGAAAGTTCTGTTTGTTTCTCCTTGAAACAACTCGTAGTGTAGACAGGTAACACTACTTACTATTCTCAGAGCCTTCATTTACTTGCTGATTGGAGCCTTTTCCCTACTGGCCACAAACTATAAGGTGAAACAGGTTATTTTCTGAACCAAACTTAAATTGTTTAATTTTATACTTATCCTACAAATCACAACACATTTAATACAACTACATTCTTCCTAACCTAACCAGACAATTCTTAAACTTTAACAGGACAATGATTGCAAAATCGTTTCTGCCAGGGTTTTGGGGCAGTAATTTTTAAATTATGGGTCTGTAGCTGCAATAATGGAATGTGTCATAAAAGAGCTGTTCCTCAGTGAGTCTATTATTTTAATAAAAAGATGTATCTAGTCACCTCTACATTCTGCATTAATTCTTTTTATAATTGTGAGTAAAGTGCATATCTCATTTAAAAAAAAAATCTCCTTGCTTTTTTCTGAAGTTATAGTAAAACATACGCATCAGAAATAAAAATATTCATTTGCTTATTCACTTTAGCAGAATTCATCCATGTCACTAAATTATTGAGACAAAAACCACACTCACCCTGTAAACTGCTTTCAAATTCTGGAGTTTAAATAGACTAAGTTTTGAAAGCCTGTCTCCTAAATTGCAGCCATATTTTTGGTGCATACAAAATCATTTTTTGTGTACAAATCAGATAATTACATAAGCAAATTGGTACTTGTATGTTCTATATCCATGACAATATTGCAATTCTCCTTTCTGCATGCATATATGCAGGCCTGCATGTATGAGTCAATGACAGATGCATGTTTTGCAGATAGATGTAAGAGTGCATATGTCTCTGCCGTACAGAGAGAATCTAGGTACTCTGTATGTTCCAAAAACAGCTACTGAAGTCACAGTTGCCAGGATAGTTATTGTAGTGCAAGACCTTGAGAAGGGAGAAGTGTAAAGCAAAATAGAAGGGAAATTTAAGAAGGGCTCAGATTAAGAAACAGTCTTGCATCCGAAGAAGTGGGTATTCACCCACGAAAGCTCATGCTGCAAAACGTCTGTTAGTCTATAAGGTGCCACAGGATTCTTTGCTGCTTTTACTGTAACTGTGGTTCTTCGAAATGTGATGCTGACATGTATTCCAAAGAGGTGTGCATGCACCCTGCACTCTGGAGCTGCTGAATTTTGCTTAGCAGTCAGGGGCGGCTCCAGGCCCCAGCACGCCAAGCGCGTGCTTGGGGCGGCAAGCCGCGGGGGGCGCTCTGCCGGCGCTGCGAGGGCGACAGGCAGGCTGCCTTCGGCGGTTTGCCTGCAGAGGGTCCGTTGGTCCCGCGGCTTCGGCAGACCTCCCGCAGGCGTGCCTGCGGAGGGTCCGCTGGTCCCGCGGCTTCAGAGGACCTCCCGCAGGCAAGCCGCTGAAAGCAGCCTGCCTGCCATGGTTGGGGCAACAAAATGCCTAGAGCCGCCCCTCTTAGCAGTACACAAAGATGGGCGGCGTGTGCACCTCATGCCTGTAGCCCCTCCACTGGCTATATGAGGCCCCCCTCCATTCTTTTGCACCAAATGTGCGGAGGGTGCACACACCTACTTGGAATACACGTCTGCATCTACTCAAAGAAGAACAACCATTTTGTGATCTTGTTATAGCACCCACCCAAACGCTCTGGAAACAAACGTAGATGGTCTTTGCACTGCATGGACTGTGCTCAGCAGAACCACGTTCAGTCTTCTCTCCAGCATGATTTGAACACCATTATTTAACATGACAGTAAAACAGTAGCCTAAGGTTGGATTGTGGCTGCAAAATGTTAACTACTTTTAAACCATCAAACTCTCTTTAATACAGTTAAAATCTGTAGTATGGCCAAGGCTCTTGCAGACCATTACTGAGAAAAGATAAATCTACTGAAAATTCTGGAGTTATGGACACATACATGCATCTGTTTCCATGCCTATGACTCCCTCACTGACCATGATCACAAAAATAACTCTCGTATTTATAATAAGGCAAAAATATTTTTAGTTACTAGGTCTCTTTATTGAGTGGGAACAGTTGACAGTGCAAGTTATTTTCTTACAAAAGTAGTTTAAGTGAGGGTGTCAGAGAAAATAATGCAGAACTGAAGCAACAGATTATGGGTTACCAGTAATATATTATGAAAGTTATAGCAATAAGTTCAGGCCTGATCCTGTTCATGTGAGTAATCACGCTTAGTCTGACTACTTTATACTTTTATTAGATTCTCCACATCAGATCCTTCTATATTTAGTTTTTATTGTTCACTGCAGCTTAAACTTCTGTTATTTAATTCTTTTTCTTGGGATTCATTCAGGTGAGGTTTTTCTAATCTAAGTACATAGTTTTGGCTGCCACAAATTTCTTCAACACACTGTTCTCTCTCTTGCTAAATCAACCCGAGGGAATAACACATGTTGTGTTCTGCACATAAGACACAATCTGAAAACCTGAATGTGTTTTAGTCATGATTGCTCCCTTTTAAACACTTGGTACGTATTAAAGACAAGTTGGTTAGTTTATAAAGTAATAAACACTATTTGTCTCAACCTCACACAGTATGTTGTTGTCTGTTTTATTACTACAGACATTGATATGCCTCCCACTTACCACAGTATAGTCATGTAATTTATAACATTTACGTTTAGTAACAGCCAACCCATCCCTCGAAAGAAAGCAAATTCTCTATGACCTGCTGCAACCAATAGTTTCACACTATTCCTATCACCACCTGTCACGCATAGGTCATTACCAAACTATAGATTATTCTCTTGTCCTAGTTTAAGAACTGAATTATCCATGTGTGATAGAATGAATTGAAACTCTAATAATTAACGCTCACTGTGTGAAACAGGTGGATAGTGGCAAAGAGTCCTGTGGCTCCTTATAGACTAACAGACGTATTGGAGCATGAGCCTTCGTGGGTGAATACCCACTTCGTTGGATGCATGTAGGTGGAGAGTTAACGTGATCAAGTAGGTATGCCAAACAACTTGGTCAAGATGACACATAATTCATGGAGAAATATTATCACCGAGGTCAGCAATTTATCTGTATTTTTTGTGAAGAAACTAGACTAAAAAGCTTGTGTGATATCCTGAATATTCAATCTAGGCTAGCGTTTATATTAAGCAGGCCAGATTTAAATTAGCGATTACTTTAGGGCAATTGCTTGAAAAAAGTTTAATTTCTCTCTTGAAAGGTTTCAATTGGCTTTATTAATTGTTATCCAGGCAGCATAAATCAATGTAATTTTTAGTACTTCTGACTTACCTAATCTTTATACACTTGAAGGCCTGGCTAGCTTGCTTACTATCTATGTACATCATGCTAGATTCTGATTTTAGTACAGAGTAACTCCACTGAAGTCAGAGGAGTTACTTCAGATTAATACCAGTGAATGCAGATCAGAATCTTTTCCATTTCCTCACTGTCTCATTTTGAAGTGTGTACAGCAGCGTGGTTTGGTAAGGAACCAAGACGGTCTCAGATTCTAATCCTGACAAAACTGGATCAAGGGATTTACACAAGATTACACAGAGACAAAATCAACTGAAGAACAGATGCTATATTGGAGCTATTTTGGGTAATTTTTTTTAAATCCACCTGATATCAGGCAAAGTGGAGCCCGTCTTTCGTCTCTCCTCTCTTTACTCATCTTTAAATTTTACAAGCACTAAATTCATTTAAAAGGTAGGGACTATTCGCACTGGTTTATGCCAGGAATAATGCATATTGTTTTGCAAGCTTCCATAAATACCCCGCTGCCAACATATATGTATCCTGTCCTGCAATACACTCTGCAATTCCAGTTCTTGGTATCATTTCAGCAGTGTGCCAGTCATGCCAAATTATGCAGTAGTCCTGTGACTTACAAATAGGATGAGCTCCTCATCATTAATTTTACTTGTGACCTAGAGGTGAAAAGCTAGTTCTACCCACTGAACCTCCTAGATCCCCTGTCAACCTTTAACATTTAATAACTGTATATTTGGATTGATTTATACCATGGTTAAATGTTAATTTTTATTATCAACATATTGGAAAAGCATAATATGACAGTATTAAGAGACCCTGATCTACTAAGATGCTATATTGATTTTTAATTCTCTGTCTTCCCCCACATCTAATGGTGAACAGACTTTGGACAATTTAATTTAGTTTATGATAAAACCTTTTATTCTTCAGCTATGTAAATGTTTACTCTTTCTATTAGCTGGAGTCACTGAAAGATTTTCTATGGTCCTTGACATATAAAAACTGTAATAAATGAGCATTAGAAATGACTCAGTAGCAATTCTCATCTGCTTGTAAATCAGAAAATAAAAAAAAATATAAAACAAGAACATGGTTTAATTGGGTCTGAGGCATGTGTATATGAGAATTATCCTACACATAATACAAATTCAAGCAGATAAGGATAACTTATTTCATAGATCTTAGGTCTCACTGAATGCATTATTGTTTTCCTGCTTTTAAGTCAGAAAAGAAGTTAAGAAGAAGATGTCATAGACCAGGGGTAGGAAACCTATGGCAGGCGTGCCGAAGGCGAGCTGATTTTCAGTAGCACTCACACTGCCCGTATCCTGGCCACCGGTTCGGGGGGCTCTGCATTTTAATTTAATTTTAAATAAGCTTCTTAAACATTTTAAAAACCTTATTTACTTTACATACAACAATAGTTTAGTACTATATTATAGACTTACAGAAAAAACCTTCTAAAAACGTTAAAATGTATTACTGGAATGCGAAACCCTAAATTAGAGTGAATACATGAAGACTCGGCACACCACTTCTAAAAGGTTGCCAACTCCTGTCATAGACACTACCACCCACATCAACAAGCATAGCCAAACACCCGCTAATTGTGTGAATTACTATACATTTATTTTAAAATGTAAGTCAGAAACTAAACAGCTCAGGGTTTGGAAACAAGACCAAACTTTTCATCTTCAGGTCACAGGATGAACCTAGCGAATGCACATTAAAATGGTTCCTTAAGAAAGGGGGATATATTTTATTTGCTCAACATGTAAATCACTATCAGAGCACATGAAAAGTATCAACATCAGGTTGCTCAGACATTTTTATAAGAAAAAAAGGGAGAAATAAAAAGGTTACTTGCAAACAGAAATAAATAAAACTGAATATACCCAAAAAGCAAAGAAATATATAATTAAGACTTACAGCCATCTTTAAACAACCCTATTGAGTCAAGGGATTGAAGTATATATGTAACATTACCGACTAGTTGAGGACTTTAATAATATTTAAAGTCATATTCTACCATTATCATTACTGTATGCAGTGTTGTTGTAGCTGTGTTGGTCAATGATATTAGAGAGATGGGTTGGGTGAGGTAATATCTTTTGTTGGACCAACTTCTGTTGGTGAGAGAGACAAGCTTTCGAGCTTACACATAGCTCTCTGTAAGCTCAAAAACGTGTCTCTCTCGCCAGCAGAAGCTGGTTCAATACAAAATATTACCTCACCCACCCTGTGTCATTATATATCACTGAGAGTCCTCTGCAAAGGTTGAAATCTGTGATGCATAGTGGTCAATAAATGAGGCACAACAGTGTAACTCTTACCAACCTGGAATTCAATAATTAAAAATGATTTGGTGCTATGTGGGGGCCATATTTAATCTGGTATAAATAGGCACAACTTCTACTGAAGTCAGTGCTCAATTTGACTCTGTGAGTGCTGAGGATGGTTCAAGTATAAACCTGCCAAGAATAAGTTTAGGCTGGAAATTGGAAGGTTTCTAACCATCAAAGGAGTGAGGTTCTGAAACAGCCTTGCCCTAAGAGTAGTGGGGGAAAACAACCTAAGATGGAGCTTGGTAAATTTACTAATTAGATGATATGAAGCTGCCTGCAATAGCAGGGGACTGGACTCCATGACCCAAGAGGAACCATTTTAATATGCATTCACTGAGTTCATCCTGTGACCTGAAGATGAAAAGCTTGGTCCTGTTTCCAAACCCTGAGCTGTTTAGTCTCTCACTTACATTTTGAAATGAGTCTATAGTCCTATGTTCCCAAATGTAAGTTGAAGAAGAGGCTGCTTTATCTTGCATCCTATCATTAGTTCAGCAAGAAAATGAGGACACTGGATGAATAATGTTGTCGTCACTGATGAGGCCCAGAAAAAGATCATCCTCGTCGACGTCACGATCTCCTTTGAGAACAGGACCCCGGCCTTTCACAAAGCCCAAGCTCATAAGCTGGAAAAGTACACTACCCTAGCCAACACCCTGAGAGCAAAGGGCTACCAGATGTAGATGGACGCCCTGATCGTCGGAGCCCTGGGCAACTGAGACTCCTGCAACGAGTGTGTGCTGCGGACCTGCGGGTTAGGTCGACGCTACGCACAGTCGACGGTACTCATGCCGCACCTCATGATCTCAGACACCATCTGATCCAGGGACAACTACACTGAACACATCACCAGCCACTGAAAGTACCAGGAGGCGTGAGCCGGAGTGAGATCGTGCATCGACTATGAGACAGGGACCGAGAGACTTTTTCCATTGGACCATATGAATGAGAACCATAAACTCACTAAACATTAAATCTCACCAAAGGAGGGTTAATCCATCCTCATCATCGTATGCACTCATTATACTCCACACCTGAACATAGCCATCATATAAACAACATACCCTCGTATCTCAATGTCTGTACTTTGACCCATTAATCTTTTACCCCCAATCAGGGATATTGCAGATTATGTATTCCTCTTGACATCTGATCTTAAACTGAATCTCGCACCCCTTGATAATCTGTACGTAATCCCTGATAACCAGAAACTTCTATGCTTAACTCTGTACCATTCACTTTTTAAAAACATCATCTTAATAAAATTTTTAAATCTGTTCTTTCTTCCCACCCACACCTACCTCAGGCCATCACTGGTATGTACATAAAATTATTTTGCATACTCCTTCAGTGCCAAATCAGTAAAACTAACATTACCACTTACGCCCAAAGTGTGGCTTACAGAGCCATTTACTTCTTCATTTAATTTGGCCCAGAGACTGATTTACACTGTGGCTGCATTTGGTCCTAATGACAGGATACAGCTTAGCCTAGACCTACTGGAATGGATATAGTATAACACAGATTTTGTGATTTAGTTTCCTTTGTTTTTCCACATTCCACTAAAATACTATATTTTTAGAAGTTCCATTGATGAGTTCTGGGCTACGAGGCTCCTTTGTACCATTTTTCTTCTTGTATAAAGAATCTTGTGCTTTACTCTTAGGAGTATCCTCTATGGCTAGAAAGGAGTCCATTAAGTATATGCTATTAAGATGCCCTTTGCAGTTTCTCCATGTTTTTGTATTGTTCTCAATTCATATTCATAGCTAATTAATACTTGGATTCTTAACAGAGAAAATTGTAACTCATTTCCTAAACATATGCAAAACTATTAATATACATAGAGAAGTGCTCAGAAATCTAGAACAATGCTTCAGTGACACTGCTCTACAGGGGTTAAAAAAAGGACTTCAAGGAATACACAGACTCACCTGCCTTTTACCAAGCACCTACAAACTCTTCACAAAATATTAGGATTTTTTTCACACATGTATAATACACAAAGGATCATGGCATAGACAGTTTAACACCCAGCACATAAGCAGGACTTAGTGTAGTGTCCCATCAACCTGAAAATCAATCTGTTAATTTATATATTGAAAAAAAGGAATCCATAAAAAGGCATATGATGATAGAGAGTTAGGGGTTCTCATGAGACTATCAGAACAGATCTTCTGTATCTTCATAAGCCAAATGTCACATCACGCTGCAGGCATCATACCAATACTAAGAATGGCTGGGACATAGGGCACACAATGAGCAACCACCATTAAAATGTCCATGCAGTGATATAAAAACCTTACCACCTCTGATGTTTCCTATTTCAATAGATAAAAGCATCACAAGATATGCACACTAACAGACATTTTCAGCGATTGTACCATTTATTATGTAAATATTTATATTACATAAGCAGTAAAAGGCCCCAGTCGAGAATTGGGACCACATCATGCTAGGTGCTGTGTAAATACAGAGAAGGGATAGCTGCCCTGAAAGGCTTTATCATTTTGCTTCTGTTCTTCATGGCGGAGGCTATTTTTGCATGTTGCACAAGGGAGAAAGACCTTACCAGAGTAAGAGTGGACCATTTGAAATTTGTAGATGACACTTAATATAAAAATGAGGGGAAAGAGAGAGACAGGCTGACTATAATAAAGAGAAAGATGAATGAGTAGTTTAATGATTAATATACGGTAGGCTAGTTATGACAAACCTGTATGATAAATGACAATAAATCACTGAAAGAACTGGAGAAAATGGGAACATTGGATAAGCACGAACCATGGAACAAAACTAATAAAGAGATTTACAAAACAATCAAACTCGTTGAAATCTTTCAATGAAGCTTAAAAACATGAAAAGATGGCTTTTTTCTGCTTAAAGAGAACCATATCAATCCAATATACTCTTCTAACTATGAACAGACCTATGGATGCCATCCATACACACAGAGCAAAACATGCAAGTAATAAAGAATGGTGTGAATTGAATTATATGAAAAACATGGGGAAAAAAATCACAGAAACAAATAACTGAGAGTGCTTCTGAATGAGCAAAATATTTATCCAGCAGGTACAATACACACTTAGCTCATACCAGATGAATGGCTGTATTCCCTCTCTGCAAACAGAGGGTATAAGGTTGTCATGTGTCCAGAGATTTACAGGATCAACCTCATATTAACAGAGCAATCCTATGTGTTTGCAGAGAGCTAGGGGGTGCCTATGATCACTTTCTGAGGCCTGTAAAATATACTACAATGCTGCAAAGCAACCTTATCGTCAGGTAAACATGATATCAGGTGGGAGAAACAGCAGCCTAGGCACAGGAGATAAAATAAACATTTTGACAAAAACAGAAGGAGGAAGATGCCATTGCCACTGAATAGTGGGTCTTCGCCCATGCATGCCATTGTCATTGATGATGAGCAATATGGAAAGATTACTGACCTTGCACATCCGCTTTTCTGAAGATATCATCTTGCAGGATCCTCGTTCCTGTACATTAGCTCCTTAGCACAGGACTAGCAGTACTCCTTAAGGTTTACATGTATTTATTTACCTTTCAGTATAATTGTAGTGTCGTAGAATGCACTATTGGCCATTATATGCCACCCTTTCCCCATATATAAGAACATTCCGGTGATTTCCCCAGATTGAGTGGGAGGCAAAGCTCCCAGAAAGAAAAGTCAATCTAAAATTATCTAAAAATACCCCTTGAAGGAAAGGAGAAAATAATGTGTGGGTGAGGAAGGGAAAGTACCTCAGAAAATGTGTGGGGAGGTGGGCACATGAGAGAGTCCTGTAAGACAAAAACCTACAGAGAAGCAGAATTAGAGGTAGGTAATTTTCCCTTCTCAAAAGACATCATCCACGCAAGATTCTCTCTTCCTGGAAACTAAAAAACTCAACAGATGTTCCAAAAGAAAAACAAGAGGAAAGCTGCAACAATCAGCAACAATAACAAAAGCAAACAACAACAGTGAGTAAAGTGAAAAGTATATATTTTTAAGAATTCTCTTATAAAGGCAACATAAGACTGTAGAAAGAAACAGCAGTCAGAGACAAAATTCCAGTAAAAAGTAACTAACTGAAAGGAACTCTGCTCTTCATGGAGGTTTGAGAGTGGCACAGTTTTAGAGTAATGTAGTTCTTTCTTATACTATATACATACCAGAGATATCCCCATGGTACCCATCTTGACAAATGCATTCACAGTGATCAGTACTCAAATATTCTTTGTTGTAGCATATTTTCCTTGACAATACATTCTTGCACTTGACACATTTTTAACAGGTGCTGTGAAGATTAAGTATATTTAAATTGATAGGTCAAAATTAAAGCATATATTTATGTTTGTATTTACTTTGTCAAAAGTATTTAGATACTCACTATACTTTGCTGTTTCAGTTGCTAAATCAACCAAGAATCTGCTTTTGGAAATTTTTATAAAGAGCTTTCATAACTTCTGCCATTACTCAAAGACCACCTTAAAACAGTAGCCAAAAAAAAATCCAAAATATATGCATATATGCCTGTTTATATTGTGAAATGAAAAGAGAAGCAGCCTGTGTGTAATATACGTGGCTTTAGGACAGTATGCACATTCTAATATATTATTCTATTAAGACGTACTTGTTAATATTAGAAAGTAGAGAGACTATTATGACAATTACAGATCTCTTTACTAGTTAAATCAAATAACTGTCTTCCACCCGCTTTACAAAAGGCAGAAATCCAGAATGAATTTTCAGCTCCATAACAGGGGCATTATATTAACTTGAAAAAACAAGACTGAAGAGATTTCATTTAGTACTGTTGTTTCAATAAGCAACATGACATTGATCCATTTCTGTAGCTCTATTACAGCTAATTCTTCTCATTTCCTTTATCAGCATCAACTTTTGAATTCCATGAGTAGTTCATTTGGGGCTTGATCCTACACTCATTGAAGTCAGTGACCAACCTCCTGCTGACTTTAATGGTGCAGGATCAGAGACATAAATCACAGAGATTTCCTACTCCTTAAAGATGAGGCTCTGGTAAATATTTAACTGCCAAGCAATTTTAAATATTTTATTCCACGTATATATATTTACATAAAGTACAGTAATCCCAATTGGAAACAATTACAGTTACTTACTACTTTGCTCATATTTAGCTCTGCACCCTTCTGGCTGTATTTGTGGACAGTTTACTTGATGCATCCCTATACAGAAGGTCTCCTTAGAGTTTCCACAAGCCGCTGTAACATGTCCATAGTACACTGGAAACAAAATAGGTATGCAATGAAACATTTGTGATACATAAATCTTGGTGCACAAAAGCTCACAGCACTTTCAATATACAACATAACTTTACATTAACTATTTATTAGTGTTTTCTTAACAAAGCCAAAGAATAATTTTCTTAAGCTCTGCCCTTTTCAGGCAATTTTTACCATACTAGTCACTCACCAATATTTTCACTGAAGTATCTAGCAGTGGAGAAGATACATACAGAGTGGACAGATTTAGATCAACTTCAGCTTCACAGTACCTACCAATAGCTCTCCAGCCAAATTAGGCATGATCCGTATCAGGCATGAGGTCAATAATGCCAAGATAGAGCAGAAAAATAGATTTGGAGCTCTCAGGACCACCTTGTTCACGGTTGCAAAGCTATGGAAACTGACAGCAACTATGTCATCAGTTTGAGTCTCTGATGTAAAAATCCCATGAAATTATTAGATCAGAAGGTCTACAAGATGGTACTAAAAGAGATGGCTACATTCTGCTGTCATTTCCACTGGTGTAGATAAGAATTTGGCCCACAACATCTAACTAAAACATAAGAAGTTTTACTAGCATCTTACCAAAAGACAAGCTAAGACATAACAGTTTAGGGCACTATTCAGTCCAAATTTACATCTTCAACTGCTGGTCTACGGAGGCTCCAACATCCTCTCAGACTATGCTTTCACAAACTCTGACCCACCTGAGTGCCAGCATATATCGCAGTTAACCTCATGAGAATAATACTGAGAACCACGGATTTTTCCCATGGCAGCCAGGAAAGAATATTCATTTTGACCTACTGCACTGAACTAACTATTCCCCTGGACAGATTATTCTTTTGTGTAGTCAATATACCTAGCACTTCATGACCTCAAAAGGCCACATATCATTTTGGCTGACTAGAGGCCTTAGCATCTTGAGATTTTGCATCAGCTAGGATAGCTTGAGTCTCACTTTTTGAAAAGGAACATCACTTCTAAGAGGTACAACCTTATTGTAGCTTTAATGCAAGAGTTTGTAAGAAACAGCTTAAATAACCTTTATTTCTCAGCCAGTAGAATGAGAATCTTATGTAATCAAGATTTGTTGTGAATATATATCTTTATTTACTTAAACCATAAAGCTGTAGCTGAACAGTCTGTATAATCCCATCCTTCATCACAGGCACATGTGCAATTATCAGGGTTAAGGAGCCACAATTCTTACATTTTAAAGGACATGCTATTAAAAAGAAGGGAGAAAAACAAAATGTTAGAACTCAGCTAGTGCAATGAAAGCTGCTGTTTAAACTGAGCCTTTGTTGCTTTAAAGTTATGGAAATAATGGAACTCCAGTACTTTGGGTAGGGAATATTTGCCTAGTTACAGTAATGCATTCATGTACATCTTTTATTACATGAAATTTAGCAATTCAAACAGCCATGAAGGATTCAATAAAACAGCACAACCCATGCCAGCAAAAGAAAAAAACTTGCATTTGGACTGAATAATTAGTTTTTGACTGAGATAGACATACAAATTAAAACAGTCATGAAAAACAGTGTAGTATTGGAAATAGCAAGACACCCTTCTCAATAACTAGAGTGAGCAGAATATTATTTCTTTAGTACACTATTTGACAACCTTTGCTGTTATTAATAGTTAAATTATTTATTTGAAAATAAATTTTTGCAGGATTTGAATAGCTCTATATCTGGTTGAATACCCTTTGTCAAATGATTTAGTCAACAAATAAAAAAGTAAAGTTAATTGAATAATTTATATAATGAGTATTTTTCTGATATTCAACCAAATCAATAATATTTCGTTACCAGCACTTATTTATAATATATTCTCTGTGCTAGGAATTTCCTGTACATAAATTCAGAGGGAAATATTACAATGAATTTAAAAAATGTAAATGCTCATAAATTATTTGCACTTACCACGGTTTTGATTATTACATGTTACTTTCATGGGGGAAAAAAGAGAGGAAAAATTAAATATGAAAAAGTATATTCTGTTTAAGAAAAAACAAAGTATCAGAAAGA
Source organism: Mauremys mutica (assembly GCF_020497125.1). Classification (NCBI taxonomy): domain Eukaryota; kingdom Metazoa; phylum Chordata; order Testudines; family Geoemydidae; genus Mauremys; species Mauremys mutica. The sequence continues at coordinate 27,229,464 of NC_059085.1, read as the reverse complement.
GCTATAATTTAATGAAGAGAAAAGTTTGAACTATTAGTTCTATTAAAAATGTTAGGACCAGATTTTCAAAAAAGCTCAGTACTCAACAGCTTTAATTGAAAATAGTGAAAATTTGTCCCTTAACATTTTCTTATGCACTGTGCAGTGTCTAATTGTTCTTGGTCCCATGTAACTAAAAGGTAATTATGAACACTACAGTAGATAGGATAGTTGTTGCTATCCTGAGACCCCTGCACAACTCACATGGACAAAAGTCTACCCTGTGATATAGGCACACACCTTCTGTTGACTCAGCTTTCCCTCCCTCCATTATTATACAAATTCTTTATTATCTTATTTTTATTGTGTAAAATCCTGGCCCCAGTACAGTCAATGGGAGTTTTGCCACTGTCGTCAATGAAGTAAATTCTGTTTTATCTTCCCAACTAAAGTTGCAGACATCCCCATACATGTATACCTTGACCACGACCTAACAACCATTGTACAGTTTGAAGGAGTGAAAGTATCCATTGCAACAGATATGGAAGAGGATTCCTTTTTCCTAATTCTTCAGCCATTATCTTCTGAATTCTGTAAAAGCAGAGATGGACTGTTTGTTTTTCTGTTGTTGCTGAATAAATTGTAGTCTGCACATTGCCCCTTGTAGGGTTCCCAGACTCATCTTTTGAATGTGTTGTGCAGGTTTCCTTTGAGGACGAGGACTAAGAGGTCAGATATGGAGTGACTGTTTTGTGAAAAGTGTTCTCTCATGGGTGCTATGGCAGTTCTGTCTTTTATCATTTTTATGTGCAAGTTCATTCAAGAGTGTAGTGATTGTCTGGTTTCACCTACATAGTTATTGGTCCATTTGTTGTGCACTGGATGAGGTACACCACAGGCTGGGAGAGGCATGCGTAGGACCTAGAGATCTTGAAAGGTGCATTGTGGGGATGGAACATTGATCATCATAGCAGTGTAGATAGGTCTGCAGGTTTTGTGTCTGTTGTTATGGCAGGGTCTGGTGCCGCTTTGAGTTGTTGCGTCCTGGTCTGCGGGTAGTTTGTTTCTGATGATAAGCATGGCAAGCTTGGGGGATTGTTTGAAGGCCAGAAGAAGGGATTCAGGAAAGATTTCTTTCAGGATGTGGTTCCCAACAAGTATTGGTTATAACTGTTTAATGATACTGTTTAATGGGTTCTAGTGTGGAGTGGTAGGTGACCAGTAGGGCTGTGTGGTCAGAGGGTTCATATTTCCTGTATTGAAGCAGGTTCTCTTGGGGTATGTAGTGGTCCCTCGCTTTCAAGTGGGGAGGGAGGCCACTCTGCCTCACTGCGTCAGTCAGCAGCACTCACACTCAGATCCCGCTGGCAGGGCCAAGCAGTAAGCAGTTTGTAGTTCGTAGCCTCCTAGCAGGGACAAACAACGGTTAACAGTCTGGAGCTAGCCCCCTTGGGCAGGGCAGAGAAGTAAGCAGTCTTTAGCCCAGACTCTGACGACTAGGGCTGCCACCATTCAAGAGTCTAGGGCTCTGGCCCTCTAGGCGAGGCAGAGCACAAGCAGTAATTAATGGGGCAGACAGTAATTAACAATCCATAAGGGAAGCTCTGGCTTTTAGGAAGGGGCAGAGCAGGGAGCAGGAGTTAGCCTAAGCTTCCTGGCTAAGGCAGCCCACAAACAGTCTTGGGCCTGCAGTCTCTGGCTGGGGCAAGCCACAAACAACACACAGGCCTTCTGGCCTAGGAATGAATGTCCCACCACACAGGGGTAGGGTTGGTGGCAGGGGGTAGAGGGACCAGGGCCCACCCTACTCCACTGGGTCCCAGCCCAGGGCCCTAACAGTGGCGAATGGCAACAAAACCAGACTAAAGTCTGGTTTCCCTGGGCTACTTCCTACCACAATCTGGGGAGGGAGTCCCTAGTCTAAGGCTCCTTTGTCTCCTCTGGGTACACTGTGGACAGCAGTCCTGGCAACTCCTCCCTGGAGTCTGTCTCCCTCAGGGGCAGGGCACTGCACAGCACAGGTTCAGCTCTGGAGTTCTGCAGTGGGCTGGAGATGTCTGTCTCTTTCCCTGGCTCCCGCTCAATTGATCTGCAGGGATCTTCCTTTATACTTCCTGCCCTACCTCGGTACTTCCAACAAGGGATGTGGGGTGGGTTTGGCTCCACCCATCAGGGACAGTGTAGTGGTCCCTCACTCTCAAGTCCAGAGGGAGGCCACTCAGCCTCACTACAGGGTATTTGGGTGACCTGTTCCATGATGTGATATATTTCTCTGGTGGAGTCTCCCTGTTTGGAGAAGGTGGTTTTAAGTATGTTAAGGTGTGTATCCATAACTTTCTCCTCGGAACATATTCTATGATAGCTGAGTGCCTGGCTGTAGATAACAGATTTCTTGGTGTGTTTGAGGTAGTTACTGGATCTGTGAAGGAAAATGTGGTGATCCGGGGGCAACTTGTATACGGTTGTCTGTAGAGTTCCATTGTTGAAGTTGATCATGGTGTCCAGGAAGTTGATGCTGGTGCAGTGGTATTCTAGAGGGAGTTTGATGACTTGGGGGGGGGTTGAAGTTGTGATGGAAATTCATGAGGGAGTTTAGGTCATCTGTCCAGAGGATAAAAATATCATCAATGTATCTCAGGCATTGGTTTCATGGTGCATTTGTCCAGAAATTCTTCATCAAGGTAGCCCATTAAGAAGTTGGCATATTGGGGAATCATCCTAGTACCCACGATAGTTCCCATGGTTTGGACCAAGTGTTTGTTGTTGAATGTAGAATTGTTATGAGTGAGGATGAAATGGATGAGTCTGGTGATGTGTTTGGGATGGAGATCAGAATATTGTCCATTGTCATGTAGATATCTGAGGCAGGCAGCGATGTTGGTGTACTGGGAGGTGACATCCATGGCAGCAAGAATGGTGTTCTGAGGGAGGCTGTTAATATTCTGGAGTTCCTGGAGAAAGTCAGTTGTGTCCTGGAGAAAGCTGGCCCTTTTTTGTGGTGAGTGGTTTGAGGATGGTTTCTATGAGTCCTGATCTTCCTGGGAGCTTAAATTCATAACTTTGCTAAACACTACAAATCTTGGTCTTAATAAAGACACTGGATTTATGGCTTATTACAACAATCTGTAACCTTCTAGACCCTTTTTTTTGTCCTATGGCTCCAGAGGTGTTCACCTTGAACTTATGCTAAACAATCTGTTCCACCTTCTATTTAGCTCTAACACTCTAAGGCCAGGTCTACACTACAGACCTATATCAGTATAACTACGTCATTCAAGGGTGTGAAAAATCCACATCCCTGAGTGACACAGTTATACCAACCTAACCCCCCCATGTAGACAGTGCTATGTCGACAAGAGAGCTTCTCCTGTCTCTTGGAGAGATGGATTAACTGCATTGACAGAAGTTCTCCCGTCGGCGTAGGAGCATCTTCACTTGAGTGCTACCGTGGTTCAGCTGTGCTGATGCAGCATTTTAAGAGCAGACCTGCCTGAAGTACCTTTCCCAGACCTGAAGAAGAGCTGAGTGTAACTCGAAAGCGTGTTTCTTCCATCAACAGAAGTTGGTCCAATAAAAGATAATACTTCACCCTCCTTGTCTCTGAAACATTAATAACAATAATGTCTGAATGCACACAAGAAACAGATCTTCTGAATAATAAGGAACAGGGCTGAATTAAGCTTTTGTGGGCCCTGGCACCCCGACAGTGGCCCCACCACCCCCTCTCCGCCCACAGGCCGCAACCGCGCTTGGCCTCTTCCCCCCTTGAGGCACCGTCCGCACTCCGCCCCAAGGCCCTGTCTCTACGTGGCCTCCTCCCTTGAGGCCCCGCCCGCCACTCACACAGGGGATAAAAGAGGGAGAAGAGCAATCAGGGGCCAAGGAGAAGAGAGGAGTGAGTGGCCGGCGGGGCCTGGGGGAAGAGACCAAGCAAGGGTGGGGCCTTGGGGCGGAGCACAGACTGAGCAGGGTTGTGGGGCCACTGTCAGGGTACCAGGGCCCCATCTGAGTGTGGGCCCAGTGCCACGGCACCACTGGTGCCATTGTTAAGGAACCATTTTTTACAGTCACTTTCCTGTCCATAACCACACTTTAATACTATTGTTTTACTTTGTAAGACAATACTCTGGAAACCTTGTAACACATCCACAAGTCATTTTTAACATTCCCATTAACAACATTCAAGTAGCAAACAACCATTTAAACTCTTTTCACAAACAGTAGAACCTTATTTTGTATGTTGACACCGAAGCAGTCAATGCAAAAAGACCTTGTTTTCTCAACTGCAAACTATGGGCTACAAAAAATTATTTTTTTCCCCTCTGAAGTTCAGAGCTGACATATTACATTCCAGCAAATCTTTTCATGACGTGTATATCACATCAAATTATATAAATACGACAATGTGTAACTGGACATGCCTGTCACAGTATGACACTTCACAAAACGGCATGCCAGGGAGTATGACCGAGAAGTCTTACAAACTGGGGTTAATAGGGGAAGAGACTTCAGTCAATATTTGCATCAAATGTTCTTACCCAAACCTCTGTGAGTAATAAGTGTGCAGCAACATTTGCTCTCTTAGGCAAACAAGAAAATATCCACCCCGACAACCTACAATCACTGCTACAATAAACAGCCACTAAACATTAGACTGCCCCTAAGACTTATCTTCTTTAGGCAGCCATCTGTATGACAAAGATGGCCCCAATGTGCAGATCTGTCTGCAGGAACTGTGTCACTTTTTTGCTACTCCTAGAAGCAGAGAGCTGAAAAATCAAGTTTGATCTGGTCCATGTTTGGGAGTTCAAGTGATGATGCACTTACAGGCATCTTCACCGAGCAAGGAGCATGAGCATACTGGGGTAAGTTTTGGATAAAGTTTGGAAGGACAAGATGGGCTTCAGTACTGAAAAATCTTCTGGGCAAATGTATTAGATATTATAATCTAGGATCTGAAGATCTTTTGGAGTAAATCCCTGTGGATGAGCATTTTCAAAAGCTCTGGCTGCATTTTTATTTATTTATTTTTGGCAAAGGCTACACAACATGAGACCTCACCTCACTGCTATGCTCTGCAGGCCATCCTTGGGAAGAGGGAGAAATTGGCTATGAGACTGTATATTTGGGACCTGGGAGAATGCTGAGGGCATGAGAGCAGCAAGAGGGGTTTTCTGGCTGCTGTCCCCAAGCCAGAGAGCCAGAGCTGGAGAGGGCTGAAGGAACTGTGGATGGACTTGGACCCTGAGAAACTGCGAGATGACCAGGGAGAGTGAAGGATGCTCCAAGCAGAGAGGCTATGGGGGCTCCTACTGTGAAGAGCAGAGTTGGCAGATCTGGAGTGTCTGTGCTGATAAAGGACAGGAGAGGGCTGCGCTGGAGACCTGGGGTGTGGTGAAGACATCAGGGCTGCATGTTGCATGTACTTTTGGGACTATGAAAGGGGATTTTAAATTATGGTTGTGGGATTCTTATGATTTATCTGCATGGAACTTCAGTAATAAATGAACCCCACAAGGGTTATATTTATAGTTGAGAACACTCCATGGGGATTCAGAGAGAAACTGAGGCAGGCCTGCTGCAGGAGAGCACTCTGGGTGCAGCTGACCTATGACAGGGCCAGATACTCAGGTGGTATAAATTAGTATAGTTCCACTGGCTTCCCCACAGTTCTCATAAGTGATTATATATAATCATTAGGACAGAATCATCCCTGGTGTAATGCCACTGAAATCAATGCCATTACACCAAAGGTGAATTTGACGTAGTTTCTATATTATAAGTTATATATGAAAACAGTTCACTTCTCCTTTTCTCACCTACAGAAGCTAGACATTGCTGAGGCAAAAAATAATTTATCTGCACAGTCTTGCAAATTGTCATGAATATTTAATAGCCCAGGCCCAAATTTTATTCATGATTATTTTACTTATTCATCCCACATGAATTTTGAAAGCTGCTACAAAACCAATAACGTTTGCCCCTATCTATTCCAGATGGCAAGCATTTTATCTATACATTGTATGTTATAACATTTTCTTTTAAACTCTGGTTCCATGAGTTCATGAATAAAGATTAAATAGGTTCATGCCAGAGGTACACTTGACCAAGTTGCTGTAATTTTAAGCAAAACTTTCACTACTAAACAAGTTAAAAACTAATTATATGCAGGTGGCAGGATAATAATCATTATATAGTAATTAATACATCTAGCAGTGTAAAATGCAAGTTTCTAATTATTACAATATACTGTGTACTACTTACAGAGGACTATAGTTACAAACACCAGAGGTGAACAATCCAGGGCATTGCATACCATTCACATAACCACATCCGATATGCTTCATCCTTGCCCAGACAAGAAAGATATTTTTTTTAATGTAAAAATCCACAGATGAGGACCAGGAGAATAATATGTACTTTATCAAATGTTAGAGAAGGACATTATCACATTACCTCTGTGTAATGTCTACAGAGAGGACCTGAGCAGTCACTGCTTTCAAAATTATACCAGCTTGCTTCATCCCACCACGTCTCCAAAGGTAAATAGATCCAAGTATCCAGCTTAAACAATAAAAGAGTGTATTTCTTCATTTCTGTACATTTCTTGGATATTCTATCTGTGCATAACTTTAATGCATCATCATCATTCTAGAAATGTTTATGTGAATGTTGTATATTCTGAGGTAGCCATCTTGGCCAGAAACAATATTTCTTAATATTACTCAATAGGCCTTTATTCACCATTATGTGCAGTTAAAAGTATCACTGTAGAATTTCCAGTCTTACTATCCTGCTTGTACAGTGTCCTATATAGGCTGCAAGAGGGTCAAAGCTCGCAATATGGAGGCCAATTACACCTTGGTATGCATGAACAGATGGATCAAGTAGTCAGTATGATGCCCTCACAGATTATCATTGAGAAAGGTTAGTCAGTTCACCGTCCCTAAGTTAACTTTCAAGAATTACCTGTCCTCAACCAAGCATTAATTTGTTCCATTTAAATAAGATTGCAACCAATCTAGGAAACTGTCATAAGAAATTGGGCATTTGTCTTTCTTCCACTGTGTCCACAGCCATCTTTCAGTGTGCTGGCTTTCAAAAGACTTGAGACATTTTTAAAGCAGCTTCTAACTATGCCATCACATGCTACATCCATTATATTTTTCTCTCCCTGTCAATATCAAATATATTTCACTAGCCCTTTCATGTAAAACTTTGAAATATTTTGAGACACAAAAATGAAAAAATTCCAGCCTGCAAAATATTTAAGTGTAAAATATGTGGTATATACATTGTCAAGCCCAATGCTCAATGAACATCTGCTAGTGATGTATGGAAAACTACACAGAATAAAAATCTTTAGGGCTAAATTTTCAAGGGACCTTTTCAATTAAGCCTCCAAAGAGTTACATTTGCAAACAGAGGCACCAATCCTGCAATCAGATCCAGGTGGGTAGACCCTGAACCCATGCAGAGCCCAAATAAACAGGTGGATTTTGCTGATGCCAATGAAGAGACCTCCTGTAAATGTGGCCTTTGTTACACGAGTACTGGGTTTATTAATAATACTTTGCACTAAAAAAGAGCTTTTATCTCGGAGCTCAGAGTGCTTCACAAAATATTAACTAACTCTCACAGCATCCCTGTAAAGTAGGATTATCGCCATTTTACAGGTAAGAAAATGCACTACAGAGAGTTAACTTGCCCAGGATCAAACAGCATGTTAGTACCAACCCTGGGACTAGAACCCAGCTCTTCTGACTTCCAGGGCTACTGTCTGACTATACAAGACCACTTTTCTAGCAGTACAGGTCTGTTGCATCTTACGCACATTTAACATGCATGATTTCAGCTTTACGCGGTTGGCAAAAACAAAAACAAACAAAAAAGAGAACAATAACAATTTTAATACTGTACCTGTAGTGCAGGCGATTCCGCCCGCCATTCAAGTCAATGTAATTTTGACTATACACATTTTTCGCTTTACGCGCAAACCGCAGAACGGAACCCCCGTGTAAGATGAGACTCGCCTGTATGTTGAAAAATCAAGCAGGTCTTGCTTGCCTATATCCTTTTTAAATAACATTGCTTGGCAGAACATATTTAACTTAATGAACACTTGCAAATGTTCATTAAGTTAAATATCTGGGTACACTGCCCTATGAGTAGGGCCCTAGCAAATTCATGGTCCATCTTGGTCAATTTCACAATCATAGGGTTTTAAAAATCGTGGATTTCATTATTTCAGCTATTTAAATCTGAAATTTCACAGTGTCACAATTGTAAGGGTCGTGACCCAAAAAGGAGTTGTGTGTGTGTGTGTGTGTGTAGGTCACAAGGTTATTGGGGGCAGGTTTGCAGTACTGCTACCCTTACTTCTGTGCTGCTGCTGGTGGCGGCTCTGTCTTCAGAGCTGGGCAGCAGGAGAGAGGCGGCTGCTGGCCGGGAGCCCAGCTCTGAAGGCAGAGCCGCAGCCAGCAGCAGCGTAGAAGTAAGGATGGCATGGTATGGTATTGCCACCCTTACTTCTGCACGGCTGCCTGCAAAGCTGGGTCCTCAGTCAGCAGCTGCCACTCTCCGGCACCCAACTCTGAAGCACAGAAGTAAGGGTGGCATGGTATGTAATGGTATAGTATGGTACCTTCTGACCCCCCCACATCTCCCTTTTGGGTCAGAACCCTCAATTTGAGAAACGCTGGTCTCCCCCATGAAATCTGTATAATATAGGGTAAACGAACACAAAAGACCAGATTTCATGGTCTGTGACGCATTTTCCATGGCCGTGAATTTGATAGGGCCCTACCTATGAGCACCACTTGCTGTAACCTAGAGCAATATAATGGTATAAACTGTACAATTTCTTTTTAAGTGACATGATGTTGCAAGTTCTGGGGGTGGGAAAACTCTTCACACTTGCTGAAGTCCCTGTAAAACAAAAATGGAAATATTTGTAGGGAGACAGCTGCTCCAACCTGCTACTTGCCAGATGACATATGAACTTTAAGGATGTTTAAAAACTGGTAACTACACTCTTATATTAAATATAAGTGGCCTTCAACAGGCTACAGCAGTCCCCAGAGTGTTAATTAGCACTGCCACAGAATTCGGATCTTTTTTAAATTAACCTTTCTTTCCTCATCCTTTTCTGTTCTTTGTTCCCTGTCCCTTTTGCTGCTCCAGACTCTTTAAACTGTGCAGCAGGGAGGAGGAACCAAAGAGAAAGGGGTTTGGGGATGAAGGGTCCGAAAACAAACAAAAGCCCCAGAGACTTGGGAGTCAAATAACACTATACAAATATAAAGAGAATATGCTCATACACATGCACACAAAGATGATTAAGATTAAATGTTAGCATTTGTTTCACATTTTCTAATTGCTTTACAAAACATTCTTCCATGGTATTTTACATGGCATAATATTTTTATAGAATCATTTTAGCATGAATAATTTTCCAAATTTTTTAAAAGAGAATATCAATTTTATGTTTGCATTAAAACACTTCAGAGTCATGCTGATTAATTCATTTCTTGAGGGTTTGCTTTAAGTCCCAAGATACTGGCTAAATATTACCTAGATATAGGAAATAAATACTAGGAGAGAACTGGGATACCAATCCGGCAAACACTTATGCATGTGAGCAATTTTGAGCATGTGAATAGCCCCACTGAAGTCAATGGAACTTCTCATACAAGTCAATGAATCAATGTTCCTTGGCACTGATCCTGCAAACACTTATGTACATGTTTAACTTGGATTTCAGTGGGCATGCTCACAATTCATGTGTAAGTATTTGCAGAGTCAGGGCCTGGATATACCATCATATGGGTGTGCCCATGTATTTGATCCCTCTGAGACAAAGGCTGAGTCCTGAATGATTTTTTGGATTTCAAGTCACCTTTGTCCCTCACAAAGTTGCACAAAACTTGGAAACAAGTGAATAAGAAATGGTTGTCTTCTTCAAACATTACAAATTGGAAATGCTTAATTCTTCCTTTCAAAGCAGAGTGGTTGCAAACCTTGGAAAATATATTGGATATGGAAAGACTGATACCGCAGCAGAATGGTGACTGAATACATCCAAGCAGGTTTCATATTATTTCAGGAATTTCTTTATAGCATTTAACAAATAGACCCATCCATACAAGACTCTTGACCCCCCTCCTACCTGAAGTCAATGGGAGTTTATGTACAGAGAGAGCAGTTTGCCTGATTGGCTAGATTTAAAACACAGAAAAATATGTATGTGATGTATTTATGTTATGTTAATCTATCTATGGAAAGAAATCAGTGCCATGATTCATTCCAGGAGCATCAGCATTTTATAAACATAGTTTTAAAATATTAGTTATTTCTCACATAACATATCTGTTACAGCAGGCTGGGCTTCACTACTCTGGGTAGCCAAATTAAAAAAAAAAGAATCATTCTTACGGAGTCAAGACAAATTGGATCTGTGCTGCTGAATCTATTCAGATTTTGCCCCATTTCCTCAAATGTGTTAAAGTATCTTTCAGACTGACCATGTTCAAAAGTGCATTTATCAGCCCTGAGCCATGCTGGCTAACTCACCATGCCATTCCTGTTGGTAAATTGTAAAAGAATATTCATTGTTGGTTTTGATGTAATAATTCAAATACAACATACTTTACTGGTACCTCATCTAACAGATTCACTCTCATGTAGAAAGTGTTCATAAATGTCTGACTCACATAAGGATTTCTTCCTGTGTGCAGCATTTCTTCAAGCTGCGGGATATGTGTATCGACTGCACCACATTTAGCAAAAAAGATCCTGAATAATCATGTCCCCATAAAAGCAACAGTGCAGAGATTGATATAACACTTTATCCAAAACAGATCAACACAAAACCAACCTTCACTAGGGTTGCCAACTCTAACTGAAGTTATTCCGGGAGGTTGTTTTCCCCAACATGACATAATGTCATTTTCTTAAAATATCCTATTAAAATCTCCCGGATTGCCGCCCCCATTGGCCCGGAGTGGCGAACCCGGCCAGTGGGAGCCGCGATCGGCTGAACCTGCGGACGCGGCAGGTAAACAAACCGGCCCGGCCCGCCAGGGTGCTTACCCTGGCAAGCCGCATGCCAAAGGTTGCCAACCCCTGGTGTAAGAGCTAGGAGCAAGTTGGTTTAGTTACATACAATATGTGAGAGAATTGCCAAAACACAGGATGTTCGTGCTCATTTTCCTAGTGCCTGAAAGGAGTACTACACAATCTGGTGTAACACCACTAATACATTCCATAATTAAGGTTAAGATTTTATCACAATTATTTTTAGTAAAAGTCATGGACAGGTTGCGAGCAATAAACAAAAATTCATGGGAGTCCATGACCTATCTGTGATTTTTATAAAAAAATAGCCAGGAGGGAACGGGGCAGGGGGGAGAAGGGGAATGACAGCTGGAGTCCCATGGGGGAGGCACTAGCAGCCCAACCTCTTCTGCCAGGGGCCACACACCCCTGGCCCTGGCTGCAGCCAAGGGGCAGAGGTGCACACAGCTCTGGTTCTGGCTGCACCCACACAGTCCCAGCTCCAGCCATGTCCAAAGCCATGGGGCGGGGGCACACACTCCCGGCTCCAGACGCAGCCACGGGGGCACACAGTCCCGGCTCTGGCCACAGCCGCAGAGGGATAAGGGGTGCACAGCCCCAGCTCTGTCCCTGGCCACAACCACTGACAGCTGACGCTGAAGAAGTCATGGAGGTCCGGTAAAGTCAGGGACTCTGTGACTTCCAAGACCTCTGTGACTAAATCGTATCCTTATCCGTAATAAAATTTCCTCTGATGTGGATTTGTGACCAGGGTTTTAGTTCAGAACCAATTCTAAGAAGTTGTGTAATTTTGTTCTTATCATACAATAAGATCAAAGAAGTAGAAAAATGCTTTATACAAGATTTTACTTTTTGTAAATCATTGTTTTCTATGCAGCTATGGATCTATACTCCAATAGTTAAAGATCAGCTGGAAGCATTATGGGCAGGCTCCTTAGTAGTTTCTTTTTCTTGAAGTTTTCTTTACAACACTAATCAGTAAACTATTGAAAAGTATCATAGTGTAATATGATAAATATGGACTTAATTTATTCTTTCGTTTGAATTTTTTCATCTTATAGTTCTTTTGTTCTCCTCCATACAATGTTTATATATCAAGTCTGTTCAAGGAAGTTTATTTCCAGGATACCCAGATGCTCCAAAATACATTTTTTCAGTTTTCAGTGTAAAATTTGTTTAATGTCTGAAGTTTTCTTTTTGGATTATGCTTACTTTTTATATTGCTTATTATTAAATATTATTTATATAGTACCTTATAAATAAATACAGCTGAAAGATCCCTGTTTGAGCATCTTACAATCTGAAGCTCTGATCCTGTACATTAGATGCATATATTCTGCTGTGCCCATTCATAGCCCCAGAGGGATTTATCTGTATAGGCACAGGATTCTGCCCATGCAGATCTTATAGCCCTAGTTCTGCACACATGCAAATGAAGAACTTAAACAACCACAAACCAGAAGCTGACAATATGAATAAGGAACTGGGGGAAAGGAACCAATTTCAGTCTCTTGTAACTTTATTCACACCAAGAGCGGTAATAGCTTATAGAATTTCACACATGACTACCGTTACTCACATGTATAAGCATGTGGATGGGACCTTAAGGCTCTAATACTTTACTTAGGGTGACCAGATAGCAGGTATGAAAAACTGAGGCAGGGGTGGAGGGTAATAGGTGAGTATGTAAGACAAAGCCCTGACTATCGGGATTGTCCCTATAAAATCAGGACATCTGGTCACTTTAACTTTACTCCATTGAGGTTACTCACTACACCTGGTAATGTTTGCAGGATTTGGCCTTTTGCCATTAGATTTAGGGACAAATTTTTCTCTCATTTACACTGGTGTAAGTCTGGAATAACACTACTGAAGTCAATACAATGGCATAACTGAGGGCAGAATATTTTTGAAGGTTCAGATTTAAAATGTTACTTTTTTCCCCTATGCACCCAGCATTACTAACGGCACAGAGAACTTGTTTCTACTTTACACAGGAAACAGACAGTGATTTATTTGTGAAATCCTTCAGTAGGGGAAGCTAAATAAAAAGTCCCAAAGCTGTTCAGTGATGTCAATACTTTTCTGTAATACATTTTGCAAATATAAATGTCAAGTATAGGAAAAAAAGAGGAGAAAAGAATAAGTTCATTCCCTAACTAAGAAGCTATTGAAGATTTAGAGCAACGGAACAGAGAGTTTTCAGATGGGAATTTCCCTACCTTTTTGTAAATGAAAATCTCAAAAAACTGTTGAAAGGCTGAGGCCTTTGATACTATTTTCAACTCATCAAGGAAGAGGCACCTCAAAATTCTGTTATAGAAAACTGAAATTGTCAACAGAACTTAAGCAGCCCAAACATACACCACCACAACTTATTTAACATTAAACATGGACTAGGCACTCTAAGCCTTTATAGTAAATATGATGTTCCTTCAATTTGATTCAAACTAACGTGCGCTTTAGCTATCTCTAAAGCACTTGTTTAAACATTCTAAAATACTGATTAAACCTACTATGAGAAGATACAGTAGGTTTATATTTTCAAAATATAAAAATAACCAATTACTCTGTATAACTTCAATTACAGCAACATGGGTCAACACAATATTCTATAGGACAAGAATAACCACAGATTTACAATGTGATAGGCATTGTAAATCTGTGGTTAAATAAACTGCCTAGTAGAAAACACCCTATTGAAATATTATTAAATCCCCACTATTAATCATCCTCAGGCTGGCAACGACCCAGAATAATGTATAACATGCACCATAAATAATAAGTAACCACTCTATCCATTACTCATTTGATGTTAAATTGATGCATTTAATAATACATGCTGCTTTGAAATTACTGAAATGGCACTAAACAAAGAAAACCCTGTTAACTCATTTAGACACCCTCCGGCCTCATTAAAGGCACTCTGGGAAGCAGTGTATAGAGGTAACTTTTCTTTCTGTCCTTTTTTTCTGAACCTTGCTCTTCCGATCAAAAGAGAAGCTTATTATCTCTTGTTCAAATAATTAGAAAAGTATTGAGTTCAGGACATATAAAACACATCAGCTAAATTTAATATGCTAAAATGTCATTTTTATTTGACCAAAAAAAAGGATCATGTCATACTCTCTAAACTTAAGGTACAGTTTGGTTATAGATACTCAGGATGGTTAAAATAAGCCCACTGGTACAAACCAGTAAATACTGAAGAACCACCACTACAGACTTTCTGCTAGTGAATGCATTAGCTCCTTCTCCTATAAAGGATGGAGCTATTGGTGGGACAAGAGCTTCCCAGAGAGCAGCTACCTACCAGCTTGAGCACATTGGCAGCTGGAGGATCCATCTTCTGCCTACAGGAGTTATGTATGTTCAGCATCACAGCGGGAAGGGGGGTGCACTACGCAGGGCGCAGTACAGCAGGGAGGAGGGACCCACTACGCAGGGCGCAGCACAGCAGGCGGGGAGAGGGAGGGGGAAGGCACTATGTGGGGCACAGCAGGTGGGGGGCAGGGAGAGGAGAGGGGCAGGCAGGGCTGGTGTAACCACTAGGCGAACTAGGTGGCCGCCTAGGGCCCCAAGATTTGGGGACACCAAAAAGCGGTGCCCTCAATTTTTTTTTTACACTCTTGCTCCCGGCAGGGGGACGGGCCGCTCGCAGCAGCATTAGCACCTACCTCTGCAGGCGTCCTCTCCAACCACAGGCCTCGCCGCGCCCCACATCACTGCCCACCCGCATCCCCTGTCAGTCCACAGCTGCCTCCTCAGCAAGCCCCCAGGCTGCCACATCGCTCCCTAGCCCACTCCCTCCGGCTCTGGCAGTCCCAGACTCCCTGCCGCAGCAGCGGCTGCTGCCCAAAGCCTGCTGGCTGCAGATCAGAGCGGGTGAAATCAGCTCGCCTGCAGCTGGCCCTATTGACAGCAATGCAGCGGCGGGAGGGGGGTGCAGGGGAAAGGAAGAGAAGACCATGGCTACCTGCGGGAGTGGATCATGGCCCTGCGAGAGGATACAGGGTTTAAGAGCTGCAAAAGTGTAACCGTCCTCAGCATGTGCCACTCTCCAAGCATGTGCCATCCCCATCCATCCCTGCAGCCCCGTGGAGCAGGTAAATAGAGCCCCATTTTGGGGGAAACTGAGGCAGAGAACAGGGACGTGACTTGCCCAAGGTCACCCGGGGAGTCATTGTAGGAGTCCTGTTTTGAACACAGGAGATTGAGACTCCTAGTTCTGCACTGGCTCAGACCATTAGACAAGAGGCCTTCAAGCCCTGAGCTCTGCATCTGCGCACACAAGGTATTAATCTGCGATTCAGGGGCAGCACAGTGCAAGTTTTCAGTGAAGAAACATGGCTGTCTCGAGCCAAAGGTGATGGGCGTCTAGCTGACACAGTTCTGTCTGCCTGAGTCTGCAGCCAGCCTGGGACAACAGCTCTAGGAAATGCGGCAGTAACTGTTAAGTCTAATTACGACACTGTCAGAGCCAGATTTTCATGTAACATGGGTGACCAGTTGAGTGGTGCACATCCACTGCAAGTGTGCGAGCAACTCGGGTTAAGTGCAGCTGAACCCTGGGCAGGCTGCAGCACCCAAGAGATTTTTGTTCTCCCACTGAATGACAGCAGATGCACCAGTAACTTTACTAGGTAGATGTTTAGCGACCACATTAGGGCCATATCCTCCCCACTCTCAGCATTGAGCCAACTGCCCCTCATCATTCTCCTGATTGTTTGTATTGTTATTGATGGGAGATCTACTGTGGATTGAGAGGTGTATATGGATCTGCCTTTGCAGGCTCAGTCCTGGCCCAGCATTCGAAATAAATTATCCTGAGTTTCAGAAGTACTGAGTACCCTGGAGTTCCCACAGACATTGGGGGAACCGCAGGTGCTCAGCAGCTCTGAAAATCAGGCCCAGAATGACACTGATGCCGCTGCCCTGGGCCAGAGCTGAGTAAGGGGCTTCAGCAGCGATTGGCATGGGGCAGAGTAAAGCAACCAGGACGATCATGATGGAGGCTGGAACTCTGTTCTCGCCTCACACCCGTGGGGAAGACAGGCCTTCGGACACCCCCTCCCGCCTGCATTGCACTTTCCAGCCCAGGAGCAAGGAACCATTTCACACCTTAGCACTGGGGGGAGCTATAGCCCAGAACGGGGAAGTAACTTGCCTGAAGTCATCCAGTGAGTTGGTGCCAGGGTGGAGAATAGAAGCCAGAGCCTGACTCCCAGCTCTGTGCTGTGATCCCCAAAACAGCCCTTTCCAGATCCGAGGGTGGGGACAGGAGGGACTCTAGCCACGTGCAGGAGACCCAAGGCCATTTATTTTCATTAAATATGTAAACTAAATAATGAAATTAATAAATTTTTAAGCCAAACGTGTATTAATTCTAATAAACAATGCACATTATGCAGTATTCATTTCTGAAAGTTTATCATGAGCGATGCTCTGGGGGTAGGCGAGGAGGCGCCAGGTGGAAGTTTCGCCTAGGGCGCAAAATATCCTTGCACTGGCCCTGGGGGCAGGCACTACGTGGGGTGCAGCACAGCGGGGAGCAGGCGCTACGCAGGGGCAGTACAGCCAGGAGGAGGAAGGCGCTATGGGGGGGGCAGCACAGCAGGGAGGGGGGGCAGACACTACGCGGGGGCAGCACAGGGGGGAAAGGGGAAGGCGCTACGCGGGGGCAGCACAGTGGGGAGGGGGGAGGCGCTATGTGGGGGCAGCACAGTGGGGGGGCAGGTGCTACGCAGGGGGGCAGCACAGCGGGGGGGGGCAGGCGCTACGCGGGGCGCGGCACAGCGGGGGGGGGGGCCAGGCGCTACGCGGGGCGCGGCACAGCGGGGGGGGGGGCAGGCGCTACGCGGGGCGCGGCACAGCAGGGAGGGGGGGCAGACACTATGCGGGGGCAGCACAGGGGGGAAGGGGGAAGGCGCTACGCGGGGGCAGCACAGCGGGGAGGGGGGAGGCGCTATGTGGGGGGCAGCACAGTGGGGGGGCAGGTGCTACGCAGGGGGGCAGCACAGTGGGGGGGCAGGCGCTACGCGGGGGGCGGCACAGCGGGGGGGGCAGGCGCTACGCGGGGCGCGGCACAGCGGGGGGGGGCAGGCGCTACGCGGGGCGCGGCACAGCGGGGGGGGGGAGGCGCTACGCGGGGCGCGGCACAGCGGGGGGGGGCAGGCGCTACGCGGGGCGCGGCACTGCCAGCGGGGGCCAAGCCCTGTAGGGACTCTGGGAAGCGGCGCAGGGGCCGGGGAGGGCTCTAGGGGCAGGGCCGGGGTACCCGGGATCATGGCTGCGGCCAGGGCGTTCACTGACTCCGGAAGGGGAGACCCGGCTCCATTGGCGGCGGCGGAGTCTCCAGCTGAACCACTGGCAGCGGCGGCCCCGCCGGACCGCGGCTCCGCTACGAGCCCCTGCGCTGGGGGACAAGCAGGGAGCGGAGATAAAAATAACCCGGGGCAAAATACGGTCCCAGCCGCCCAGGCACCGCTGGGATTCGAACCCAGGATCTCCTGTTTACTAGACAGGCGCTTTAACCAACTAAGCCACGGCGCCAACTGCTCCTTTGTGCCGCGAGGCGGCCCCATCCCTGGCTCGGCAGCCCGGCGGCTGCTCCCCTCACACAAAAGGAGCTGCCCGCAGGCACCGCGTGGGGCTGGGGTGCCAGCGACACCCCCTAATGCCCTAGCGGTGCTGCGAGCCCCCGCATAATACTGCGCTCCCCGCGCCTCAGCGGCACCCCCCCAACGGGGGAGGGGGCCTCATGCGGCTCTCACACGCTCTCCTCGCCTGCCACGCAGGCAGAGGCGCCCGCTCCAGCCCGCACAGAGCGGGGGAGGGGGGCACCTTGCCCTTGCCCCCCGGGGCTGCGGGACACTTAAAATGTAGGTCACCCTAGCTAGGGCATTCAGGGCCAGGGGGTGGCAAGTCCAAGGCCCGAGCACGGTAACCTGCCAGGGTTTCCTGTGGCTGTCCAGCTTTGAACTGCACCTTTATGCCACTGCCCTGGCTGAAACAGAACATGTCCCACTTTCAGGGCCACCTGCTTGCGGAGAGGAGACAAAGGGGGCAATTGCCCTGGGCTTCCCCACGTGCCAGCTTGCAACGTGTCACAGGGCCAGTCAGGCTTGGCCCGGCTGCCCCCCATCTCAGGAGCAGCAGCCGCACCAAATTTGAGTGGTGTTGCGACCCCATGTGCTGCCTCTCGCCGCCAATCAAATTTGGGCTGGGTGGGAGGTATGCTGAGCCCATAGTTATGCCAACCTAAACCCCAGTATAGATTCAGCAAGGTTGATGGAAGAATGCTTCCATTGATTGAGACAGTCGCTTGGAGAATGGTGTTCCAACTGTGACAGAAAAAGACCTTTTGTCGCTGTAGACTGCATCTATGCTTAGGGTTGCCAGGTGTCTGGTTTTCGACTGGAACATCTGGTCGGAAAGGGGACCCTGGTGGCTCCGGTCAGCACCGATAAAAGTCCAGTTGGCACAGCAGGGCCGCCCAGAGGGGGGGCAAAGGGGGCAATTTGCCCCGGGCCCTGGGCTCCGCAGGGGCCCCCAAGAGAACAGCAGAGGCTTCCACCTCCGCCCCTCTCCTGGAGCCTTAGCGCATCAAGCGCCGAGTCTCCGCCGGGGCCCCTGAGCCCCGCCCCGCTCAGAGCCGCGTGGGGACGGGGCAGGGCTGGGAGCTCTGGGCTGAGACCCGCCCCCTCTCCACGTGGCTCTGAGCGGGACGGAGCTCAGGCCCCGCCGGCCACACGCTGCGGCTGTTCCGGCGAGGCGCTGAGACTCCGGGTGAGGAGGGAGCCAGGGGTAAGAGGCTGGGGCCGGGGCGGAGGGGAAGCGGGACCCGCCGCCGAAGCGCAGCCCGGTCTTCGGCACCGGGGGGCCCCTTCCGTTCCGGGACCCGCCGCCGAAGTGCCCCGAAGACCCGCGGCGGGGGCCCCCCTCCGCCGAATTACCGCCGAAGACCGGGCTGCACTTCGGCGGCGGGTCCCGCTTCGGCGGTAATTCGGCGGAGGGGGGCTCCCACCGCGGGTCTTCGGGGCACTTCGGCGGCGGGTCCCGGAACGGAAGGGCCCCCCGCCGCCGAAGACCCTGGGCCCTCGGAATCCTCTGGGCGGCCCTGTGGCACAGGACTGGCAGGCTTCCTACCCGGTTCTGTGCGGCTCCTGGGAAGCAGCCAGTGTAGTACCAGCATGTCCCTCTGGCTCCTAGGTGTAGGGGCAGCGCTCGGGTCGGGGGCAGTGCGCGGAGCCCCCATGGCCTCACCCCATGCCTAGGAGCTGGAGGGACACACCAGACACTTCCCAGCAGCCATCTGAGGTAAGCGCCACCCAGAGCTCACACCCCTCACCCCCTCCTGTACCCCAACTCCCTGCCCCAGCCTGAGCCCCCTCACACACCCAAACGCCCTCCCGGAGCCCCACCCCGTCCTGCACTCCAACCTCCTCCTGCACCCTGAACCTCTCGGCCCCAGACCAGTGAAAGTGAGCGAGTACGGGTGGGGGAGAGCAAGCGACAGAGGGAGGGGGATAGAATGAGCAGGGATGGAGCCTTGCAGAAGGGGCAGGGCAAAGGTTTTCAGTTTTTTGCGATTAGAAAGTTTGCAACCCTATCCATGCTACGCAGCATAGCTATGGCACCAGAGTCAGAATGGCAGGTCGCAGACATAGGCTATGTCTACACTACCACGGTAAGTCGACCTATGCTACGCAACTCCAGTCGATGTACCTTAGGTCAAGTTACTGCAGGGGTCTACATCGCGAGGGGTCTTTCCCGTCAACTTACCCTACTCTTTTCATCAGGCGTAGAGTACAGGGGTTGACTGGAGAGTGATCTGCAGTCAATTTGGCGGGTCTTTACTAGACCCGCTAGATCGACCGCTGGTGGATCGATCCCCGCTGTAGTGTAGATCTGCCCATACATGCAACTCACTGAGATGCACGAGAGTGTGTGCATGTACATACACTTTAGCATTGGCACAAAACGTTAAAATTGCCAGGGCAAACTTATTTAGGCCTGTAAAATTATACATGCTTAAGTTCCAAAACTTCCTAGGCACACATTCATACAGAGTCCCAGTGGGCACAGAGTCCATGCTAGCAGATCTCTGTAGAGGATCAGGATCCTAACATTTTCATTTAATTTTGTTTTAGACATTTGTAGTAAGTCATAATACCACTGATTATGTATTTGTGGGTATATGTATATTGTGATTTTTGTGTAGTACACACTATCCTAATGACTGAAAAGATCACATTACATACAGAAATTTATATAATTTAAATTCTTTTTTCTAATTTAGATCTAAGTCTGATAAGCCCTCCACATGCAGACTGTCCACAGACATCAGTGGGAATTCCTCTCTCAGAGAGCTAAAACTTTACACTGTTAGCTTCTTGGGAGCAAACACTCTGTTTTGTGCTATGCCAAGCAAACTGATTACTTTAAAAATAGAAATAACAGCTAATGAATCTGTGGCTCCACTCCTGCAATCAGATCTGGAGGGGTATAAAGGTCCTCATTTCCTAAACAGTAAAGCCAGGGATCACTATGCCAATTTACCAGGAATCCATGGGCCATGCTTAGAACCAAATCATGGCTATGTCAGTATGCCTTTTCTTCTCCTATAGCAGACCCATAAGAGCAGACATAATTACCTACAGAGAAGTGCAAAAACACAGGAAGTCAGGCAGCAGTGCAGATGCTGCTAGTAGCTTAAGAGGGACAGAGTAGATTGTTTTGGGTAGTTCTTGAGCCGTTATTCATCAAACAAGTTTTTTTATGTAACTCTTGAATGCCCTATCTCAGGGGTGGCCAACCTGTGGCTCTGGAGCCACATGCGGCTCTTCAGAAGTTAATATGCGGCTCCTTGTATAGGCACCAACTCCGAGGCTGCAGCTACAGGCACAAACATTCCAATGGGCCAGGGGGTGCTCACTGCTCAACCCCTGGCTCTGCCACAGGCCCTGCCCCCACTCCACCCCTTCCCCTGAGCTTGCCGTGCCCTCCCTCCTCCCCTGCCCCAGCCTCAAGCACACCACAAAACAGCTGACCGGGAGGTGCGGGCAGGGAGGGGGAGATGCTGATCAGTGCTCACCATGCTATAAAAACTCCACTGGGGCACCTGGCATTGGCCTCTGTCGGAAGACAGGATACTGGGCTAGATGGACCTTTGGTCTGACCCAGTATGGCTGTTCTTAAGGTCTTATGTTCACTGCGCAGCTGTGTTACAACTGTTTTTCTGAATATAAAAGCCAGGGACAGCATCAGGGGGTAGCAAACAGAGTAATTGCCCGGGGCCCCATGACACAGGGGCCCCTGCGAAGCTACATTTCTCAGGCTTCGGCTTCAGCCCCATGCAGTGGGACTTTGGCTTTCTGCCCTGGGCCATAGCAAGTTTAGTGCTGTCCCTGCTTGGCAGACCCCCTGAAACCTGCTTGCGGTCCCCTAGGGGGCCCCGGACCCCTGGTTGAGAACCATTGATCTATGATACAGTTGTCAAATTTCCTGTTCTCTCTATTCTTTGTCTTGATATATCAAATTGATTCTGTTAAATAAGCATTAAAATACAAACTGATTTAATAAGACTTATGTTTGCTACAGCAAAGTATCCTTTTGATTTGTCTTTCTTAATTTGGGAAATAAAAGACCCTTTCAAAAGAAAATTTCCAACCTATTAGTCTCTGAATGTCACACTATTTTATGCACAAAAAAAACCCTCTATAGAGTAATTGGCTTTGCTCCCTCAATGGAAAATCTTAGAGGTTTGATTTTTCAGCTAAATGGGACAGGAAGAGCAAATAAAGGACAATCCCAATCAAATATTATAAGATTATTATTTAATTAAACTGAGATTATTTTCAAACATGCAGAAATTAGTTCATTATTATTATTATTCATATTTAAGGGTAATTACTCCAACAATAAGAGAGGCACATTTTATGTATTCTCCAAAAATAATTCCAGCACCATACAAACTGCATTTTTTTCAGCTTTTTACTGCAAACCAACAATATTTAGTAAAAGAGGACAGTGTCTTGGGATATGTTGCAACTTGTCACCTCATGTTTTATTCAAAGCAGTAAATCTGGATAAAACATACTATATCTTAAAAAAACATTTTCTTTTCACCTTGGAGTCAAGTGCAACTGTAGCTACCAAGGCTAAACAAGTCACATGGCTTAAAAGAGAAAGACAGACCCATAATAGATTACGATTTTATAGCTTAACTACATTCTAGACTGGTACAATATATTTTTTCTCCTTATAAATCCCTTTTAAAATAATATAATCTGCTGAAACATGTTTTTGATGAATGAGGCCCCTACATCTTGAAACACTAATCTCATATTAATTGACATCCTCACAGAGCTAGTGCAGAGGTATAGACTTTTAGGGACCAATCTTGAGCGGTGCTGGAGTTGAGGGTGCACAGCACCTTGCAGGATTGGGTCCTGAATATACGGGAATAGTTTGCCATATGTCATGTCAAACACAAATAATAATGTATTCTTGTGATTGAAAGTTCCTAGAAACATTTTGTAGGGGATGTTGGAAGCAAAATACAAACCTCATGGTCCAAATGCCTTCTCCACATTCAAATTTCAAAACCCTTTAGCATTTCAATTGATGCAAATGTTTTTAATATTTCCGGTATACTCCACTCCAGAGTAGAAAAAGGAGGGTTTTATTTTAAACAATTTAAGGACAACTGTCAGCAAGTTACATAGTCACATATTTTCTTTGTTACAACAACCTTTATTAAGTGCGTTCACTTAAAGGGAATGGATGTAATTTTATTTTCTTGTACAATATGAATAGATTTAAAATCTTAGGACTTGATCCGGTCATCTGTTACACTGTAAAACTCAGTATGTATATTTCACATGTGTACAATGAATCAGCAGATTATTTTTTTAACATAGACATCACTGTATGGCACAGGGGAATGGAGGAAGTCCTTGCCTCTGTATGTATATGTAATATAATATACTGATAATCACAATTATGTATAGGCATATGCTTAAAAACTCAAATGTATTTACACAAATAGTCTGTTGGGAAGAATTTTGAGATCAGGCGCTACAATAGGTGGTAATGGCAAAATATTTCTCGAAGGAGAAGCCAGTCGACAGAATACACACTTGGTTACCGCTTCAGAGTCATCACACTGTAGGAGTGAGAAAGGTTTTTCACATTCTTCACACTGATGTAAACATAAAATTAAAAAACAACAAAAAGAATGTTAGTTAATCATATGTGCCAGACATGAATCATTTTACCACTGATGCTCAACTATAAATATGCAGCCCTGATTTTCAGAGGTGCTGAGCACTTGCAGCTTTTATTAGCTTCAAATGAAGCAGTGGGTGCTCAATACTCTTCAAAATCAGGCCCATTCAGTCATTGGGCAGGAAGTTTTCCTAAATTTACTAGTATATTTTTGTAGTTTGTGATATTGCCTTAGCAAATTTATTAGTAGTAGTTTATACAGCACTGGAGGTGTGATGAGTTTTACAAAACAAATAAAGATGGTTTCCCTTTCCCAATCTCTCATGGTTTAGAACAAATTGTTTAATTGGAATTAAAACTGAATTATCATCAAAATTTCTCCCTTCCCCCTCCTCTTAACGTCTGGTAGTGATTTCATACATTTTCTCTTCCTTCTTTTGTAAACTCAATATTTTTTATGTTTACTAGGGAGCCAAAAATATCCATAAGTGCATGAATACCACTGTCTGAGGCCAGCAGTATTGTATGCAGCCAATCATACTACTAAGCATCAGGTTTGGAAGCCAAAGGATTTTTTTACTTTAAAAATGTTTTATTTGGTTTGCTATTGTTTCTAAAAATACAATGGCATCTTTACATGGACTTCTGCATCCTTACCAAATACTTTTTAAAAAAAAGAAAGAAAAGCATTGATGCATTTGTTCTGAAATTCCCTCTTCTCCCTCCCCAACTCACATATAAATAATTACATGAATTTTGCGAACAAAAGAGAAAAATAAGGTAAATCAATTTTTGAACCCAGCAATCTTGTTGACAATGTCTCTTCAGCCATTCATATTTTGATTTTGAACAGAGTGCGGTATAACTTGGAGACTAAAAGGACAGACCCATCAGCTGTAACTCCACATAATGCTTACTTGAGCTATTTTTGAGCATCTTGTATTTCTGCTTTCTATTGCCGCAGGAACATGATCAGCCTTTTCAATGTTCCATAATCTCAAAGTAGCATCCTAAAAGTCAGAAACTACAATTAGGACATGTATTTACATGTTATCACTGGTCAAGCACCACAGCAAGCTACAGTATTTGTCCAATGGATAAAGGCCTCATCAGTTGCACAAAGCACAAATAACTCTATTTATAAGCCAGGAAAACTTCTTGGATAAGAGATGGGCATTATTTTTAAATCTGTCATTACTTTAAAAACAAAAATGTGTTTTACTTACCACAAATATTTAATAATCTTAGAAACTGAGTTTATGGGTCACACCAAACATGTACACCTACATATAAAATTCCTTTTAATATTTTCTGTAATTGCTTTTCAACTAATCATAAAACTACAAATGAAAGACTGAGTCAACTGATACACTAAATTATAATTTTTCTAAAATAAAGATTGAAATATATAGTGAAATCTGTTTCCAAATTAGCTTCCTATACCACATCTGTAAGTTAGTTGTTACCTTTGAGGAAGAAAGGATCCATTTCTTGTTGTTGCTAACTGCAACATCCATCACCCAGTCTCCATGGCCCTGGAGCAAAGCAAACTGTAACTGTAGACCAAACGTAATAACTTTATTACTTTTATAATAAAGGAAATAGCTGTCTTCACCACAAATCCATTCTGGCAGCCCTTTCTACAGTAAGCAAAATCTCTGTGCATGCTCACTCGTCCCTGGTCAGAAGAACAACTGCTATTAGGTTAATCTTTTTCTGCATATACTTGACATGGCCTGATCCTCTATCCAGGATTTGTGTAACAGCAGCATCTCAGTTAGAATTGTAGTTCTGGTGGATGCAGTGCTGGCAGATAGTGTGGTAGTTATTTTTGGTTCCAGTCCTCCTTGTGTGTGTGTGTGTGTGTGTGTGTGTGTGTGTGATTGATTGATTGTGTGTTTTCCTTTCTACATTTTAAAATAATTTAGCTAAATATATAGAGAGAGAGAGAGGGAAAGAGGGAGAAAAGAAGACACGGAGAGAGTTGTTTTCTAGTGCACATAGTTTAGAGCAGTTTGAAGATGTGGGTCAGATGGCAAGGGGGAGAGCTTTGAGGGCAGCCACTAGCCTTTCCCCACTTCAAGGGAAGGGAGATGATTCAGAAGGCAGCCAATTGCATTGGATGGGCTGCTCCTGCTTGCTGCTGCACAGATGATCACTGAGCATGCATGGAGATTTGTGAGAGCACCATTAGGTCTGCTACAACAAGAAGAGAATCAAGCTAAAACCAAAAATGAAGAAGTAACCCACACAATGAGTGTATTAAAAATTTAATAGAATTAATGAGAAAACTCCTCGAGTTCAAAAAAAGGATGTTTTTCATTTTGATAGACAAACTTCACATAGGAAAAGTATGCATTAACATTTATCAAAAAGAAACGCATTCATATTTTCTAAAATACAAGGAGAAAGGCAAAGACATATTTAATAGGATATATGGTAAATTTGCCATTTTAGAGTCATGTATTTCTTTGATGCAATCGTTTTCATTTACAAAGCATGTTCACAAAGTCCTTGTTTCCCTGAACACAGTGGGTATCAAAACAACAGGAGACAGTTTCTTTGCTCTGTGTTCAAAGCTTCTTTTCAGCTTGCACTCTACCCAATAAACTTCCTCTCCTTGCTTTCTTTCCCAGCAACATTTCCAGGGCTTCTCTTGCTGTTTGCTTGGCTTTTTGGCTGCTTCTCTCTGCCTGCTTCTGCCCACAGATGTGCACATCTACATCAAACAATACCCAGAGACCCACCCTTCTCCCCATACCCTCCTCCCACATAGCTCAGTTCCTGACTAGCCTTGCATTTGACCTGTGTTTTGGGGTGGTGCTCCTATTGTTTCAACTATCTTACTCCAAAAAGGAACTTACCTGCTCCTTAGATTTATCCTGAATGAATGGCAGTTATCACACCCACCAGCTTCAATGAATTTTTACCCAACCTCCATCAAACCAATATTATGGCCCAACTGTATGCATATTGTGGCCGAACTTTACAAAATTGCATGTAAAATTACTATTATTGTGCATACAGTCATAGTACCTGCATGTGTAAATAATACAAGCACATCTTGAACACACAAATTTGAAAAGATGGGATTATAAGTATGCCAGAGGTACAAAAAAATAGCCTGTCAACACCACTAATATTCTAAATTCACTGCTAGGTTCTACTGAAAGGTTTTAAAACCTAAATGCATTGGACACTAATATCAGATACCTAAATAACATTGGAAGTGACTGACTTATTGAATCATACTCTAGATCATAACAGTAACTTCCATATCAAAAGCAGTCCTTGTGGCGATGATAGTCAGTGCTCTCAAGCTCTCTTCCACACCCAGTCACTTGCAACAAGGATAATTCTTATTGTAGATTCTGGGTTCAGAGTGAGTTCTTTAAAACCAAAGAGTCAGTTCCAAGTGAGATGAACAAAGAGTAGGACTGAAGAAACAAAATTCTGAAGGTAAATGTTTTAGCTAAATGTCTTTTTCAGCAATTAAGGTAGTTCACTGATGTTTTTTGTCATCAGAATTTTATTCAGATTTATAATACTGATCTTTTCTCATTTACAGTTCCAAAATGGGAACCCGAGCACAAGGAAGGCACCTGTAAGTTTCAGTCACTGTCTCTGAGGCCTTTTGAAAATGATACAGCTAACCATTCAAAATAAAACCTTAAACTCAGTTCTTGCACCAGCCAGCCAGCAAACTGCAGTGACTAGAGCAACAGATACCCTGAATCTCTCTGACCTCCCACAGTAACTGTGCAGCTACTGTATTCTTCACTTGCTACAAGCAAGGAGTGTGTTTCTTTGGCAGTCAATGTACAGCACATGGCAGCAGACCAATCTTAATGTCACCAAAACTGGATTAAGGACACATATCAGAGCATGAAATTAAGAGCTGTACTCTTAAAAGGTAAAATCCATCATGTCCACAGTTAACATCTGGTCATTTCAAGTCAATAATCAAATTTTAATGGTACATTTTGGAGGGCCTTTGAAAATTTGTACCATAAAGTCCTAAACTTACTAGCTCCCATGTACCATAATGTAATTCCTCCACAGTTGTACCACCTTGTTGCCTCAGGTATGAGGCAGTCGTACTGTGTGGAGTGAATGAGGAACAAGAGCTAACACTGAGCGATGAGGATAAAGTAACTATCACACAGCTGGGAGCTGACTCATTTACTAAGCACCATCTACCCCGAATACTGAATGAGACAGTGGTTAAGCATGCACCTCTAACTAAAGATGTATTATAATACATATGAATGGGGAGCAGAGTTAAAGTTGAATGGACAACCTTAACTTTAGCATTTCCTGACTTTTGAGTGCATCTCCTCTGTGACCTTAACATTTTTTTTAACGTAGACCATTATATTATATAGATACATACATACATACAAAAGGGTATAGCATTTTTAAATTTATACACACACTGACCAATCTTTTACTGGGGGAAAGTCATGATCTTCCAAGGTAAATATGCTGTTCTACACAATGCAGTTACTAACATAGCTGATGCAGTAAGATCGAAATCTAGTAGTATGTTAATAACACACCTGACAAAGAAAATAGTCGGTAATTATAAAAGAATAAATTGTCTCCAGGAAAATAAAGTCACATACAGTACATGACAGATTCTTGTCTATGTCTATGAGGATTAGGGTGCGGGGAAGAGAGAGAAAAAGACACACATGTCAGTTAATGTATTTGTCATCATCGGATCGATGGACTACCAAGATACACAATACTCATACTAGCTGTACATTTGTATAGCTTCTCACTAAACTAGTGAGCAAATAGGAATTTAGTACCTTTAACGCTAGCTTTTTATATCCTGCTCCTGCATCCCACAGAGCTATAGTTTTGTCATATGCTCCAGACACTAGAAGAGATGCTAAAATACAAAATTAGATGCCATATTATTTCTCTGGGTTTTTTCATACAGACTAACAGAACAAGTCCCATCCAGACTTGAGTCAAACTGTTAACAGAATTTAAATAATGCACTGGTATTTGTTATGCTCTAGTAAGGTATGAAGGAAGGCTGAAAGAATTGGGTTTGGTTAGTTTGGAAAAGAGAAGACTGAGAGGGGACATGATAGCAGTTTTCAGGTATCTAAAAGGGTGTCATAAGGAGGAGGGAGAAAACCTGTTCACCGTAGCCTCTAAGGATAGAACAAGAAGCAATGGGCTTAAACTGCAGCAAGGGAGGTTTAGGTTGGACATTAGGAAAAAGTTCCTGACTGTCAGGGTGGTTAAACACTGGAATAAATTGCCTAGGGAGGTTGTGGAATCTCCATCTCTGGAGATATTTAAGAGTAGGTTAGATAAATGTCTATCAGGGATGGTCTAGACAGTATTTGGTCCTGCCATGAGGGCAGGGGACTGGACTCGATGAGCTCTCGAGGTCCCTTCCAGTCCTAGAATCTATGAATCTATAAGGTAATGAAAGTCCCTGGATTTTTTAAATGAGTATAAACATAGGCATAAAATTCAGTTATCAAAAATACAACGGAGCTTACAAAGTAAAAAAAAATGCTGATGACATGAAATTTGATGAGACATTTTATTTTTAAAAAGTTAAAATAGCAAAAACTTATTTTTAAAATTACTAAGCTTTCTCTAGCAAAACAACTACATTTATTCATTACTATAGCTTTTCTTTTACTGGTAAGTTTAGTACTTGCTGCAGTTGAGAACCAGTGGCTAAAATACACTTCATTCACTAGGACAGAGGTGGGTAAACTATGACAGACTGCAATCCCTGTGGTGCCGCGGGCCCTGCGCTGCTCCAGGAAGCGTCCAGCACCACATCCCTGCAACCCCTAGGGGAGAGGGGGCAGAGGGCTTTGCTCACTGCCCTTGCCTGCGGGTACCACCCCCGAAGCTCCCATTGGCTGGGAACAGGGAACCGCGGCCAATGGGAGCTTCAAGGAAGATACCCACATGCAAGGGCAGCACGCAGAGCCCTCTGGCCCCTCTCCCCAAGGACCGCAGGGATATGGTGCCGGGAGCAGCGCAGGGCCACGCCAGACAGGCAGGGAGCCTGCCCTGGCCCCGGTGTGCACCGCTGCCACCCCAGAGCCGCTCCAGGTAAGCAGCACTGGGCTGGAGCCTGCACCCCGAACTCCTCCTGCACCCCAACCCCCTCCCACACTCCGCACCCCTCCCTGCATCACTGCCCTGAGTCCCCTCTCGCACTGTGCACCCCCTTCTCACCCCAACTCCCTTTCCCGAGCCCCCGCATACACCCCGCACCCCACATCTGCCCCAACCCCTTGCCCCAAATCCCTTTCTGCACACTGCACTCCCTCTTGCACCCCAACCCCCTGCCCCAGCCCTACATTCATGGCCCTGCAATTTCCCCACCCAGATGTGGCCCTCGGGCCAAAAAGTTTGCCCACCGCTGCATTAGGAGCTTCTCCAAAACCTTTCCTGAGGTAAATCTATTTCCTTAACTCCAAAGTAGAGCATATTCTTCTAACATGGGGCAGAGATAGTGGGAAAATGTCAAGAAAACTTTCTTGTAATGTTCTCCCTATCAGATTAGCTTTGAACAGAATGAACCACAATAAAGATTTTTGAACTAGAGGTGATACTTCCAAACACCAATATTCAGAGGCCTATCTGCAAGTTAGCTACTATCCCTATGAATGCTACTGTCAAACTACTTGGTACTACCACCTTCAACGTTTTCATTCCCAGAATTTTTTTCCCCCAAAGTGTGTAGTTTAGGATTGAAGTCACCGAACCGAGAAGACTGGGATTAGATGGGATCACAAGATGAAGAGGGGTCAGTACTTTAAAAGGCCATGTTTGTTATGGGTATAAAGATGGGAAGTTCTGAGAGCCAATCAAGGCATAAAGATTTGTAGTAGCCAAGCACAGCAAAGAAGCTAGATGCCATTTCAATATAACAAGCTGATGGTGTTTTCATTAACTCTGCAATAGCAATATCACAGGCAAATTAACATCTAAGCTTCAGCTTCAGAGATTATTTAGTCCAGGACACAGTTATTACCTGGGATACAAAAGTATTAAAATATCAACCATTTTATACAGAGGAGTCATAGTGCTCTTCTACTGTATCTCACAAAATATCACAAAGATGTTTTTTTGAAATATCACATTATTGGAAAATGTTAATTGAATCATGTAGAAACTTTACTCCTGGAGGTACTGACTAAAGATACAGTGACATCCTTTCTCTCATTCAATATACTTAACAATAATAATATATATATCCTTATATTGTATATAGTGCTTTATATTTTCAGAGTGCCTTACAACCATTAACTAATACCAGGTGAGTAATAGCAAGCGTTCAGTCCATGAGGTGGCTCAGTAGTTTGTTTCTACTATATTCTCTCAATCATGATCTTTTTACAGAAAATCTTTAATTATATCAATTAAGCAGCATTTCAGATGTCTGAGTAAAGCAAAATACAGACCATCAATTTCAATTTACTTACATTATGTGTGTAGCCATTTAATCAGAATGAAAAACATTTAATTTTGGAATTGAGAAATAAATTAGTCATATGGTTGGCATGTGACCCCTCTGACTTATCTGAAATGTCCTACATGTATATACTTAAAGATGTGTATAATGGTATTTAACATAACTCACCATCTTTGCTAAAAACACAGGAACTAACAGAACCTTCATGACCTTGGTTTAAGCAAATAGGTCCATGATAACGAAACTCCCCTGTTTTTATATCCCATATTTTTAAGGTTTTGTCCCAAGATGCTGTGCACAAGTAATGACCATCTATGGTAAAGCAGCAGTCTGAGATGACATTGGTGTGTGCCCTGAAATACAAATGAAAATGACTGCACCAGGATACTGTGATTTTCAAAGCTATTAGAATGCTGTAAGGGCTTGATCTTGCAAGATCTGAGCACTCTGGCCCCATCTAGTGAAGCACTTAAGCACATTCTTAGCTTTTATCATCTGAGTAGTTCTGTAAAAGTCAGTGGGACTGCTCATTTGCCAAAGGTTAAGCATGTGATTAAGTGCTTTTCTGGATGTGGTCAGAGTGTTTAACATCTCACAGGATTGAGTACTAACTGAGTTTTAAGTACAGCTTATCACCTGCATCTTGTCACCCACAGGGTAACAAAAAATCCTCTGATTGCTACACTACACACAAGTTTAATTAAAAGCCAACATTGAAGGGTGAGCTATGGATGCCTTCAAATAAACAGTATCCATCTCTCTATATATATATGTCATGAAACTATATAGTGATTTGAATTCTAGAATGAACTCTAATTTTGAGAACAGGGGGTGGACTTCAAGAAAGAAATCTCAAAGTTCCAGAACCTGACAGGACTTTAGCAATTCCTGCAATCCGCAATGGGGAAGGGATTACAAGCATCTCTGCAGGAAACAATGCTATATCCATTGCAATTTAAAAGAAGGATTAGTAAAATGTTCCAGCTCTGTGTCTCCCATTCTAAGTAAATTCCTAATCCTTTTAAGGGTAACTTTAATAGTACTTTTTTATACAATTTATGATTAATGCTTTTATGATTTAAAACCAGAAGCACTGAATTTGTTTAACGACATTGTTAATGTTTTTCAGTAGCTCATCTGATACCTTCATTTGTTGCATACTCCCTTCTTACACAGACAATAGCATTCTATCTTTATATAAGGATTTTCATGTATTATTGACTTCAGTGGGAGTTGTGGGGGCTTCTCTCAGGATCAGGATACATGCACATACACCAATAAAATGCAGCAACACACTCAATAACAGAAAGGTGGCCTGGATATCAGGGAAATCCCTAATATTAAGAATAGTGCTATAGGAACTTTACAGTCACTATGATCAGAATGGATGTCAGGTGTTATGTTCTCATCTGAAATGCCTCCAGCCAGTGCACAGAAGTCAATCTATTCACCTCAGAATGATGAAGGGACAGTTTGAACCTCTCAAGATTTGACCTTTTGGTTCCACCTGAGTTTCAGATTCATAAGCCATCAACTCTAGATTGTGAATTACCAGCTGTGAGTTTTCTCTCCAGATAATTTTACTTTGATTCCACACTCAGATCAAGACCTATCCTTCTCCAAAAATATATCCTGTACTATGTATATGTTCCATTTTGCAGTCCTTTTTGAGACCTGTATCATGCTAAATAGTGTTTCATCTTCTTCACATTTGTTAATGTTATTATCTAGTGTTGCTAGTCCTGAGAAACATCAGCAACTAGCTTCCAGTTCAACAGCACATTCCCCATGCTATTGTTCTAGAAACTATGATGATTAGCTTTAGTTAATGCTTACAGATGGACAGATGCAGCTCATCTATCATTCACATCAAGAAGCTTGTATATAGCATATTATTTAACCTTTCCATGTGTAAGTGAACTATTCTCCCCTTACTAAAACTCAGTGGGGGTGTTTTGGTTGGCTAGCTCCCAGTACCAAAAGAAAGGGGAAGGGTCGATGGGAAATCAGGACAGTCCCCAGGAACAATGGGGAGAGGCCAATGCTCCAGGTCGGCGTGATTGACAGGACGGGGAGGCTAATCAGGGAGTCAAGAGGCCAGGGGGGTCCGTCCTCCTGGTGAACTGGAATTGCCTGGGTCGACAGCGTGGGACCGAGCTAAGGAGAATGCAGGAGTCCAAGCTGAGCTGGGCAGCAGAGCTGTGCCAGATCCAAAGGGGCCAGAAAAGCAGCCCAGGAAGCAGGCCAGTGCTGGGAGCAGAGTCACAGAAGCAGCCCAAAGAGCAGACCTATGCTGGGAGGAGAGCTGCAGTAACCAGAGGCAAGGGGGCCAGAAAAGCTGCCCAGAGAGCTGGAGGCAGAGCAGCAGCAGCAGTGCTGAGGCAGAGTGGAGCTGGGGCTGGAGCAGTCCGCAGCCAGGTGCGGTGAGCAGCTGGCGAGAGCAAGGGGGACCCTGGGCAGCAGGCCCAGTGCAGGGAGACACCCCCAGCCAAGAGGCCTTGCAGGTCAGACTTGAAGGGGGATCATAACCCTGACAGGGTGGGGGCTACGCTGGGAAGAAGGGTCCTGCCACCTAGAGCCTGAGAGCGTGGCCACTGCCAAAGCAAGTGTCTGACCCACAGCATCCCTACAGCACAACCAGGGGCTCAGAAGGGGCCTGGGACTTGTGAGGAACAGACTGAATTTCCCTTACATTCCAGAGAGTGCTGGTTGTGATGTCCCCATGCCACAGAGCAGCGTTATATGTTTTCCTTGGGCCTTTCCCATTTTTTCCTTATTTTTTAAAATTGATTGCTGTTTAATAAATTGTATTTGCTTTGAACTGTATGTAATGATCAGTGGGTCAGGGAAGCGGCCAGTGCAGAGAGAGCACCCCGGAGTGGGGACACCCTAACCCCTGCCTTAAGTGACCACAACAAGGTTAGGGGTTGAGCCCCCCCCCCAGGAATCCTGGGCCTAGTCTTGTTGGGGTTACGAGGACTCTGCCACACAGGAGAGTGGAAGGGGAGCCCTTGAGGTCAGGCAGGCCTCTGGTAAAGGAAGTGGGAGCGAGGACTCAGATCCTTTCGCTAGCCCATTTCACTGGGGTACTGTATAAGCCAGGACAG
Organism: Mauremys mutica; assembly: GCF_020497125.1. Classification (NCBI taxonomy): domain Eukaryota; kingdom Metazoa; phylum Chordata; order Testudines; family Geoemydidae; genus Mauremys; species Mauremys mutica. Next base: position 27,195,606 of record NC_059085.1, on the reverse strand, counting down.
TTCCCCATAATAGCAGGATCATTCCCCACTTACACATGTATTTAGATGGTATGTTATTCAGCCTTTCCATGTGTATTATGCTATTTGGTTACATAATTACTGTTCATTTTCCCAGTATAAGTTGTAACACAAATTTCACTGATACTTTTTAAAAGTACATATAAATCTTGCCTAATATAGATATACTATTTTTTCTTACTCATCAATTGTGATAGTGGTAGATTGTGCTATAATATCCCAAAGCTTGATGGTCTTATCAGATGATACTGAAGAGACTCTCTCGTTATCAGGGTCAAAACAACATCTTGTGATTGTGCTTCTGTGATGACCTATAATAAAAACCAAAACAAGAATATTACCTACCTTGTAATTCTGCTTCCTTGAAGATGCTATTTTCAGGATTCTCATGTATGGGTCTCAGCTCTGTAGTTCAAGAAAGGCAGAACTCCTTAAACTCTTGATGTTTTTTTTTCCCACCGAGGGCAGTGAGTAGGAGCACAATCCCCCTTTCCTCCCCAACTGGTGTCATACAAAACACCTGAACTAACTTACTGCCCTTCAAACCATCCAGTCCTGATTAAGTAGGAAATGAAGGGGAAAAAAACCCAAAAATTAGCCAATAACAAAACAAAATGTTTGAAAATGTAAGCTGGCAAAAGGTCGGACAATAAAATATCAAAGTAAGAAAAAATTCCCTTCTGAACTCTGAGAGGAGGTAAGTAGGTTGAGTGAATAAGAATATCATATAAAATGATACCTTCAGAGAAGCAGGTCAGTATTCCCCCTTCTCTAATGATATCTTCTAGCCAAGATTCTAATTTGTGGAGAGTAAGCAGCTCTAGGAATACCCCAAAAGAACAACCTCAACAGGCAACAAGGACAAGTCCAATAACAATAATATGAACAAGCAATTAAACCTTGGGCATGAAACAACAATGGAGGTGGTGCCTTGGATTCCCTACCTTTTACCACTAACCTTTAGTCTTAAAAACCATCAGACCTTGGGGAGATAGTTCCTCCTATTTTACACTAGGAGCTGGAGTCCAAGAGTGAGAATCCTGCACAAACATCATATTTTAAAAATACATTATTTCATGACGTACTCCAAACTGATTTTAATTGGTAATTTATAACAATTCTTTTAAATATCCTAGAAAGAATGTCATGTCAAAATAGTCACTGATGACTTCAGCTAACTCACTCTGCTAAGCCATTCTGGCTAACTGCCTGTGAAAGAAGTGAATTAGATTATATGCAGGCAATCCAAATTTGCAACCCCTGGCAGGTCATGAAGTTGATATGCTAGTTCTTTAGAGGAGGGCACAACACTTTGCTCCTTAAGTGCTGATTTTTGGCTAATCTGAGGAATAGTGTAGGCAGCAGCTATCCTATTCTCCAAGCAGGAAAAAGGGTGTTGTGATGCTGTCACTACATGAGAGAAGGATTAAGAGCCTATATCTAAGACAAAAGGAAATTTTGAAGTAAAAAGGTAAGCAATAATCTTGCAGACATTATCTGATTTAATTTGACGACTTGCATTCCTCACGGATCTGGAGGGATAATTATACTAGACTGAAATATCATACAATAGAATGATTCATTAAGCAGTCTGTGATAAACGTACAGCTCAGGGTAGCATAAAATCCCTTCTTTACCTGTAAGGTTAAAAAGCTCAAATAACCTGGTTGGCACCTGACCAAAAGGACCAATAAGAGAAGAAGATCTTTTCAAATCTGTGTGGGGAGGTTTTGTTTGTGCTCTCTTTGTGTGCTCTCTCTTGGGACAGAGAGAGGGACCAGGCAGGAAAAAAACCTCTCCTAAAACCCTACCTGAAATGAGCATCTAAGATTACAATAATCGTAAGTAAAGCAAGGAAATGCGTTAGATTATCTTTTGTTTTAGCTTGTGAATTTTCCCTATGCTACGAGGGAGTTTTATTCCTGTTTTTTGTAACTGTAAAATTAAGTCCAGAGGGGAGTCCTCTGTGTTTTAAATCTTTTATTACCCTGCAAAGTTACCTTCCATCCTGATTTTGCAGGTCTGATTCCTTTACTTTTTTCTTTATAATAAAGTTCTTCTTTTAAGAACCTGATTGATTTTTAGTGTCATAAAAACCAGGAATTTGGTCTGTGCTCACTTTGTTAACCTATCAGTTGGTATATTATTCTCAAGCCTCCCCAGGAAGGGGTGTGAAGGGGCTTGGGGGGATATTTTGGGGAAACAGGAACTCCAAGTGGTCCCTTTCCTGAATCTTTGTCTAACTCACTTAGTGGTGGCAGAAATACTGTCCAAGGACAAGGAAGAATTTGTGCCTTGGGGAAGTTTTTAACCTAAGCTGGTAGAAATAAGCTTAGGGATCTTTCATGAAGGTTCCCTCATCTGTACCCCAGAGTTCAGAGTGGAGAGGGAACCCTGATACAGTCCTATGAAACTGTAGACTAGCAAATATAAATCTTATATTTACTATCAACATATTACCAAAGTGAAATGCTATTATGAAAATACTGACTCCTCATTGGATTTGTTATATTAGTTGTCAGCTATTCTGAAATGAGAACGTGTAAACATGGCGCAAGTAAAACTTCAAACTTCATGACACATAGTAAAACAATTATCTTTGTAAATACTTCCTATCAACAAATAAACATCTACAGATGTTGAAATCATATTCAATCAATAGATTAAAGTCATATAAATCTAAACATTAATTTGCAATAGTCTCAACTATGGGATTAGAATTTGCATGAAAAGTAATAAATTGGAAAAAGTTAAAGGACATTTGAAGTACATGGTACAACTCAAAATCCAGTATATCATATGTGGGATTTTTTTTAGCCACTGTATCATCCAGTTTGTATACAAAACAAGCTCATGGAAGGGTCTTTTTTATAACACCACAAAAGTCCCCAACACACAGTTCAGTTGAAAGGATACAATAAACTCCAGCAAAAGCAACAGAGTGCATTGGAAAAGTTATGGGATACATTAAGTTTTCCTCAGTTATGGATAAATCTCAGCCATATTGTCTTTTGATCAATAACTTTATTAAAACATATCCTTATACTGTGCTTTAAATTAAAATTTAAAATTCAAAGGAGTAGTAGCTTTGTAGATTTTTCTTTTTTTGCTAATGAATCTAAAAATAAGCCACTAGCTCACCATTCCATTGATTTTTAAGCCTTCAGGCCCTAATCTAGCAAAGTACATGATTAAATTTTAAGCATGTAAGTAGCTCCATGAAAGTCAATGTAAACCAACTCTGATCTGACAGTGTCCCTTTAAAGAATAATGGAGCTGTTGTCCATCTTGAAACTACATTCAGCTGTAGTGTATGTCTGATTTTTAAGAACAAGCAGTTTCAGCAAAGCACTTAAATACATGTTTATATTTTAATTTATGAGATTGCTCATGTGTTTAGGGTTTGATTTTGCAACATGTTGAGTGAGCATCTTCAACTCCCAAAGGCTTCAATGGGAGTTGAAGGTGCTCTGCATATCTAAGAATCAAGTCCTTTAACATGTACTGATGTGCTTTTCTGGACTGCGGTCTCAGCACTCAAATTGCTTTCAAAGGGGAATTGTGCTTAAAAATCAAAACCACTGTCAGGCTAATTTTGGTCCACAACATAGTTTTTACAAAAACAAGTTCTTACAATGTCTAAGACAAATAAAAGATTTTCCATGAACTTTTTAAAAACAAACACAAAGTCACGGAAATATTCTTTTAAATCAAATAAACATGCCCTTGCAGTGTTTGCATCCCAAATATGTGTTACTGTGCCAATTTATGAAAACCAGAAACTGACTATAAACCAAAGTGATATTAAATAGTTGATTTTTTACAGGCCAAAGAGATGAAATTTAAAAAAAAAGAAAAATTGAATAAATTGTGAAAAGTAAATTAGATTGTTAAAAACTGTAACAATCTGAAGTGATATTTGTAACAAATAATTGTAGTTAGTTTAGTTTGACAAGACAATACGTTTATGTACATATGGAGAGAAAATACACAAGCCTTCTTGGTTACTGCAAAGCAACCACTGGAATTCAGTCTTACATGTTTATCTATGCACAATGTTATCATTGATCTATCTCTTATCCCATCTTCCTCCAGTTCCTGATGCTTTTATGATAGCATAGTAGTTATCTCAGAGGTTTTTGGGAAGAAAACAAAAGGAAATATTAACTCATGTCACTGGACTTGGGATACAACTTACCCAGAATGCACAGAGCCCATCCAAACCCCTTTACACCACTTAAAGAGCGCATAAGGCTTGTGCAGACCCAGGGGATTACATGGGCCTTATGTAATGCAGGAAGCTTAACCAGTTCTAGTGAACTGGGATAAATTCCATCATCAGTGCACCTCAAATTCAGCACTCACACCAGACAACACCAATCTACTGATCCTGAAAAAATCTAGAATTAAAAATCCTCTGAGGAGTCTATTACAGAAAACAAACACTTCAAAAGGAGAGGAAAAAGATGGGAGAAAAGGAAGGGTGATATGCAAAATGCTAACCAACACATCTGGTTAAGATTCTTGCACACACTCCTTTGAATACACATTGACAAAGCTGAACAAAGTGTAACTGGACAAAAACATCCTATAGAAATAAAATCCTGATGTTCCATATTCACTGGCACGTGGAGGGCATGTCTGTGATATGTCTCCTTAAATTCTGCTTCCCCTCCTCACACATTGGTTTGTTTCCCAACCTCACAAAAGATTGTTTGAATCCAACAGGTCTTGAATTTAATATTAATCTAGTTTTTATGACTTTCTTTATGCAATCAAAAATTATCTCATCAGATGCAAGACTCAAGAACAGAACTAAACAATGTGAAGTTTTAAAGTCTTACCTTGGACATATGCCACCGTTGTGGCATTTACTGCATCAGTAACACATATAGCATTTTCCATGTCCAAGCCAGATACCACATATTTACCATCACATGAAATATTACATGAAGTTACAAGGCCTTCTTGGTCTACAGTCCACTGAAGAAGAAAATAAACTGTTTTGAAAGTCATGCTTTTTGGGATTAGTTATGACATAGTTTCTTACCAGTTCTTCTATAATCAGTAAACAGGCTCAGAAGGAATAGTTTTTGCTACTGTTTGATATTTTAAATGAACTCTGATAGAAGTGTATTTACAGTATTTCAATTTTTTTAAACCTACTTAACATTTTGCATTAGCAGGAAATTTAAAATTAGATAGCACCGGCCAGCTGAGTCATAAAATTGGCCAGAAATATTCAATGAATTCAACATCAAGGTAGCCTTCTGGGGTACGTAATCATTCTTATATTATTTTACAGATAAGGTAACTGATGCATATCAAGAAATTCATTTGCCCTAGGTCACACAGTTAATCGCTCTCACAGCTGAACCTACAGACTCCAACTAGATCACATTACTGCCCAACGTGAGAATTGCATTTTTTATTGTACCTCCAACTTAAAAATCTTTATGCATTTGATGTTACCAATTTCTGCTAAAAGCTAAACTCATTGAAAAAAAATCAATACATACAAGCATTTTTCCTGTTTCCATATCCCAAGCCTTTACTGTTTTATCATATGATGATGTTATCACTCTAAAAATTAAGCATATTAACAAAAACAACAATCAACATTTCCATTAAAAGAACTCAGACTTAAAATGCTGTTAGTGTAGAAACAATACAAAGTTGTCTTTGTGGGGGGAAAAGCAAACACCTTCAGTTTTCTGTTAAATTATTTTGTTCTCTCTACTTCCCAACAATTTAAGATAAATATATTTAGTTTTTATATTTTTGCAAAAACTATTGCCAAAAAAAGGAGTTAGTTGGAAATTTTGAAATAGAAGTTGGAATTTTTCGCACTAGAAATTAACAAAAGAATGCCTTCTATGTAATTTGGAGTGCAGACAGCCTATTCATTTTCATTTCATCCTATTACAAGTTATTTAATTATCACTAACTTTAAAATGCATGTAAAGCAATTATGGTGGGTTTGCTGTTATGAATGTGAAGTATCTTCATTGCTAGTTATTTGGATTTTCAGGAGTTGATATTGCTGCGTAACACCAGTGACCTTGCTATGCACAAATACAAAGCCACGTTACACAACAAAGCCATTTAATAAAGTTTACTGGAAACTGACAGGTTTTCTTAAAACATTCCCACATATTTGAAATACATTTATTCTGAATGTTAAAGAACATGATAATTATTCTTTATTACCATAATGGCTTTTCACTTGTTCAGTTTTTGACCAATTTATTACAGTGTCACTGAATATCATTTTATACAAGTTCAACATGAAAATGGATTTTAAATATATTAAAAGAATAAAAGGAACCTAGATGGCAAGGAATTTCATACATTAATCTTCTGACAATTGACAATGTATTTTCTGCTCTTCAATAGACATCATCTAACACATAAAGGCCATATCTAGTTTATGTATCAATGCTATTTTTGACTGGAAACAAACTATGAAACTCTGCTTGTCTGTTTAGCAATCTTCAAAAACTCAGGCAACAGCAAAAGGCACCATTACCATATTTAAAGTGTGGTGACCAAAGTTTTTTCACTACTTAAAATTTTTTTTGTCAATCTTCCAACTTGATTGGAATTGATCTAGACTATGCTCCACTGATAGCAAAACCAGGAATAATACCCTGAGAGACATTGCTTGACCTACACATTCAACTGTTTGTGTATTCCACAGCTCTTGTAGTGATTAATGTCCATGGCAGGACCTTAGATAAGATGAATCTCCTGACAAAATTATAACAGTTGACTGCAGAGATATAGAATGCTGATAAACAATACAGACAAGAAAGAACTTTTTTGAATATATAAATTCCAGTGTCAGAAGAAACCCATGATCATAGGCTAGTTTACAAATTATTATTAATTTATACAATGGCAAACATTTACATATCTCTAAATACATAGAGCTTACAGTCTAATCTAGAAAAATTCTGTGTCCTGAAGAGCTTGCTCTAACACTCACAGAAGCCAAATGAAAGATTCCCATTCCTTAATGTGCATTGCATCGGGTTCTAAAATAGAAAGTTTTAAAGAGTGTAGGACAAGTTGTTGATGAGAATAAGATCAGAAGAATTCCTGGAAGAAGTGAGTTTTAAGGATCTGAAAGTAGAGAAGGAGCTTTGTAGACATGAGACTGTTCCAAGTGTAGGGCTAGCATGAATGAAGGTGCAAAAAAGAGGGAGGAAAAGAAAGAGATGCAGAGGATAAAGAAAACAGAGAACAAGGGGGAATGAGAAGACATAACAGCAGGGGCTAGTTTATGTTGGACCTTTAAGGTAAGGAAAAGAAGTTTGAATTCACTATAATAAAAGATAGGAAGTCAATGAAGAGACTCAAGGAGGGGATGATACAACTGGAACAGGAGGCGGCAAGATGAGTTCATCCACTTTGTGCAGACTGGAATAGGGAGAGGCAAGGAAGTCCTGAGAAGAGAAGTTTAAGGCATTTAGGACAAAAAATTACTAAGACAAAGGGTTTAGCAGTGGGAATAGTGAGGAAAGCTGTACTTTGTTAATATTACTGCAAACAAAAATTACTTACCTCATTATTATGAAGATAACACTTTGGAGGGTCCTCACTCTTGGGTCTTGCGCCACCAGCACAAGTCATTCAGGAAATTCTCCAACATCTTAACATTTATGACTAGGCTGGCTCTGGGATTCCCCCCAATTGAACCTGCTCCCACTTCACAGGCCCCAAAACATTTCAGATAGTTACTTTCAAGACAGGGAGGCAAGAGCTCCACAACATCTTGCACTACATAGTAAATACAATAACTTTCTCTGCCCCATGTGGATGGGTGAAGAATCCTTCTTCAGAAAAGCAGAATCACGAAGTAAATAATGTTCCATTCTCTAAAGACACCATCATCTCATGATTCTTATTCTGGGAGAGTAAAGAGCATGGGGGAATGTCTCACAATAGAAAAAATCTAATGGTGAATACTGCTGAAGATAATGTGTATAAAACCACGCTTATATATTGTTAGGATATAGATATTCAGGCCTGTCTGCAAAGGCCTATACTTTAAGAATTTAGGTATATTCTTATCACTTAGCTAGTTATAGAGATATAAAAGAAAGAATTAAAAAATCACTGTCTGTCTGTATAATAGCCTTCTCTTACTGTGACAGTCTGAGGCCCTGTTTAGTCATATTAAAATAAGGCAATGTGGGGCTGTTAGGAAGGTGATCCAATCTATCACCTCCAGAGAAAGGGAAGATCCTAGAAGATGTAAAAGGAAACTTAGTTTGATAGCATCCTGTCTGGTAAGAACTCACTTATAAATAGATACAGCTGCAAAACCCTTATGTCTGTATAGATGTAGTTGTAAAATCCTCACTTCTGTATTGTTTTGTATGTTTATTTGCATGGTCTCTGTCTGGTTCTGTGATTAATTATACAGCAGACAGAAGCAATTTTGTTGGGTGTAAACCAGTTAAGGTGGTGGGATATAATTGGTTAAATAAGCATGTTACAATATGTTAAGATTGGTTAGTTAAATTTCAGTAAAATGATTGGTTACGGTATAGCTAAGCAGAATTCAAGTTTTACTATATAGTCTGCAGTCAATCAGGAAGTGAGGGGGGAGGAAATGGGAACAGGGACTGGGGATGGGGTAATTGTGATCATGTTTTGCTAAAAGGGGAAATGGGAACAGGGGATGGGAACAGAAACAGGGACACAGGCAAGGCTCTGTGGTGTCAGATCTGGGAAGGGGGACACTAAGGAAGAAAACTGGAATTATGCTTGCTGGAAGTTCACCCCAATAAACATCGAATTGTTTGCGCCTTTGGACTTTGGGTATTGTTGCTCTCTGTTCATGCGAGAAGGACCAGGGAAGTGAGAGGGTGAAGGAATAAGCCCCCTAATATCTATTAAAGAAATTACACTATGAGCAGGGCCGGCTCTAACCTTTTTGCCACCCCAAGCAAAAAAGAAGAGCGCTACCCCGCTGTACCCCCCTGCGCGAGCGCTGCGCCGCCAAAACCCCGCCCACGAGTGCAACGCTTCCTGAAACCCCGCCCCCTCCGAGCGCCGCACTGCCCCAAGCCCCCATCCCTCCTCCGAGCGCCGCGCCAGCCCCACCCCCCCGAGCACCACGCCGCCCGAAGCCCTGTTCCCCGAGCGCCATGCTGCCCGAAGCCCCGCCCCTGAGCGCCACGCCGCCTGAAGGCCTGCCCCCCTCAGAGTGCCGTGCCGTGGCCCCGCCCCGTCCAAGCACCGCGCTGCGCCCCTGCCCCTCCAGCGCCGCACCAAGCCCCGCTCCTCCAGCGCTGCACCAAGCCCCCGCTCCTCCAGCGCCAGGACGCCGAAACAAAAAAAACAACCCCTCCTGCGCTGCCCCAACAAACCAAAAAAAAAAAAAAAAAACCCCGAGCATCGCCCTGCCCCAAGATGCCACCCCAAGCACGTGCTTGGTCTGCTGGTGCCTGGAGCCGACCCTGACTATGAGGCAAGTGTCTGCAAGAAAGAGAGACTTTTTTTTTTTTAAATGAAAGCATAGGTCTCTGGCAGTTATCTGACACGCTGTAAGCTTGCTAGAATCGATGATCTCTAGCAACATTCCCAGTCAAGTTAATATCTTTTGAAATCATTCTTGAACCAGCAATCTGACACAAGGTCTTAGCTAGATCAGTAAACTAAATTATGGGCAAGTCTACAATTAAAATGCTGCATTGGCACCACTGTAAGGAGAAGCTGTACCCAAGAGGCGGTAGCAGTGTCGATGGGAGAAACTCTCCCATTGACATGGCGCTATCTACACTGGGGGTTAGGTCAGAATAACTACATCGCTCGAGGGTATGGATTTCTCAAACCCTTTAGTGACATAGTTACACCGATACAGGTCTATAGCATAGACCTGGCCAAAGTTTCTCTCCTTCATTCTGTCAGAGGAGTTTGCCACAATGTGACAAACACAGTTTGGCTGCTAGTGAACTTCTGTAGGGTCTCATAATTTAGGAACCTTTTGTCCAATTCACATCAAATTTGGAAGAAAAATTCTACTTTGGCCTCAGATCTAACATACCAGTTTTGAGGTAATGCTTTTTTTGTGGATTTGAGAGAGGAAACCAATACTGAGCTTAGAATGAGTGGACTGGAACTTTAACTATGTAGTGTAATCATCATAGTCATTTCTGTAAATGCTATTGCTCTAAATATAACAGAATACTGTTCCAATAATTTTGTGTCTAATTTCAAACACATCTGTTTACACCAAAACAATCATTAATTTTACTGCATTATGGAAGTAATATTAAATGGTCAAAGATAAGCTAACTAGCATAACAGTTTTTCTATCTGTACTTGTTTAACTTCTGAACTTCAACGAGCTGATTTCTGTGTATTTAGAAAAAATTAATTCAATTTCCTCTCTAACAAATCTATCTATATGGAAGCATCAGAGCAATACTCAGTTTATTTGTTCTGAGTTTCATTCTGTTGGGTTTTTTTTCATTTGCTGTAAAAACGTAACACCTAGCAGTCAAATAGCACCACTTTCTCCTCTCTATTTATACTTACATATGAACTACAAATGAAAGGTCACCTTTTGTTATCAGGAGTCAAGCTGCACTCAGAAATGGGAGCTGTGTGTTCTTCTTCAAAGACTTGAACAGGAACACCTTTTTCAACATCCTTAAATAAATCCAAAGGAGCTTGATTAATGATTTTGAAAAGATAAAATACAACATATAAAAGATCTTAAATCAGTGAACTTGGTCTCAGTTGTAGCATCTGATCTGAGAATTAGAATGATTATTACCTTTATCCATGAAAAAAATGACCTTTCACCTGTTCCACAAATCAATCATCAATATTGGTGTCCTGAGACCTGACGTGGTCCTGAGACTACCACCTGACATGCTGACCAATATTGTCTCATTATGTCCTTTTACTCCACTGTCTGTTTGTATCCACCTGTTGTCTCTTTTCTTACATTTTGACTTTAAGCTCTCTGAGTCAGGGAACACTTTTTGTACAGGGCCTAACACAATGAGAGCCATGAATCACAAATTTCTTCCCAGAGGAAATTGACAAAACACAACTTGACTTTCCCTCTCTGCTTAGCTCACCTTCTCATCCCCTCATACAAATTTCTCCTCCTTCTCTCCCTCACAGACATTTCTAGTCTGCTCTCCTCTTCTAATCCCTCCATTGCCCCAGTGATGCCATCCCATCCCCTGCTTTCCCTTGTGCACACTCTAATCCCCTCCCTTCTCTTCTCCACAATCTCTCACTCTCCTCTATCTCTTTTTTTCTTACTATGCAAGCATGCTTTAGTCTCTCCTATCTTAAAGAAACCACCTTTGATCCCACTTGCCTCTCCAACTACCACCCCATCTCCATTTAATCTCTAACCTCATTAAACACACAGTTACAGTCGCTGTCTGGAGTGCCTCTCCTCCAATTTCACGAGGTCCTCTCTAGCCCTCACATCCAAGCTATACGTATTCTTTTTGCATAACTTCTCTGAAATACGGCTTTTCCTATCCATCCACACAGCTAAAACATGTATCCAGGCTCTCAGACCCATCTCATGTCTCTCTTATTATAACATTTTTTTCTCTGTCCTTGACAAATGCAATCTGGCCCTGCTCATATCCATTCAGAATTCTGCTGCAATCATCTTCCTAGCTTTATTGCATCAAACATAGTTACTTGTTTCACTTTCAAGGCCCTTCATGTCCTATCCCCACCCTACATATCTCTCATAGGGTGACCAGACAGCAAGTGTGAAAAATTGGTACGGGAGGTGTGTGTGGGAGTAATAGGCACCTAAATTAAGACAAAGCCCCAAATATCGGGACTGTCCGTATAAAATCAGGACCTAAGGTCACCCTAATCTGCTCCAGGCCAATGGGAGCTGCTGGAAGCAGCGGCCAGTAAGTCCCTCAAACCGCATCGCTTCCAGCAGCTCCCATTGGCCCAGAGCAGCAATCCGTGGCCAGTGGGAGCCGCGATCAGCCAGACCTGCGGACGGGGCAGGTAAACACACCGGCCCGGCCCATCAGGGGCTTTCCCTACACAAGTGGCGACCGCTGTTTGAGAAACCCTGCACTAGGCAAATATCTAGATGAATTGATGTACCCACTGGAAGAACCTCTGCATACCTTCAGGGTACATGTGCTTCTGGTTGAGAACCACTGATTTAGACCATGTGTACTGTGCCTTATTAATTTGTTTTCCAAAGGATGTATGCACTGCCAGTGAAATACTTTCTAGTCATAAGAGGAATTCCAAATACTTTCTTAGATACACATTTGATACCTACTCATTCAAAAGAAACAAAGAGACTTCAAAGTGGAATTGACAGTTTCCCTAGCTCTTTATCATCAAACCTGGTCTTTTATGAATCCTAACTGGCCTAGCTACTCCTACAGAAGAAGGAAATCAGAGTTGTCCTGACAAAGTGGAAGTTATCAGGATAAATGAACCATTGTTTCTCTTATGTGTTGCTTATAAGGAAGCCCTCAACATTCAGATAGATTCTCTTAGCTCCTGACAAAAAATAATATCTCAGGAAGCGCTGGATAAAAATTTTCTTACACAACTATGCCCAAGATAAGCAAGTCACATCAGACAGTACTAATCTTCCATACTTGAAGAAAAAAATATTCAATACATTATATTCTCTTTTCAATGAAGAGGCTTTCATGTGTCCCCTCCATCTAGTTTACTTAAGGAAGATTCCACAATTACCTTATTATTTTCTTGTTTTGATTTAAATCTCTTGACATGCAAGTTTGATAGCGTAGGTTTTCACTAAAAATAGAAGAATCTATACTTTACAAATTCCAATTCTGTGGTAGGATGAGGAGTGAGTATGTAGTTCTGACAACGTGATGGAATTATCAACATTAAATTGTGAACATCTCAATGATCCACTTGGTTGGACACATTTATTTACTGTCTTGCCTCCTACAAATATTTTCTTAAACATCATCATTGTAATCATGATTATTTGCTTTGAAACCTATCAAAAAGGGAGCGGCTCTTCAGTTGTTTCATGGGAGGAGCTAAGGATGGAATGAGTCCTGTCTCTTGGATACCATGGAAGTGCTGAACACTGTGGATGCCTGAGCTGACCCCAAGTTAAGCTTTGTTCTTCATCTGTTCCCAAACTTTCATTAGAAAATTTCTTACCGTGTCACAATGGAAGCTAAGCATGATATCTGGATAAAAGTGCAGCACTAAAGATCTCTTTATAGCACCATAGCCTCTCCACCTGTATTCACAACATTAAGGCATTACCATCCCTTAATACCAGCTTCAGTAGGAAGTGTTTGAATCAAGTTACAAACCAGTTCATATATGCCAGGCATAATGAATTGTCAGCTGCTCATATGAATGTCAGGTATAGTACTTATCTAAGAATAAGGATCTGGGCCATCTTTTAGAACAGACTGAAATAAATAACCTTCACATCACATCAGCCAGGGTTCCTGTGTGCCTCAGTTCAGGTAACCCTGGTTGCTGTAACCAATCTGGTTGGAATTTTGTGGAAACCCTAGGTAACTTCATAAAACTGGCTAAGGGCATCAGAACAGATAGACTCGACTTCATTGCAAACAAAAGGCAACACATGAAAAGTGTAAAAAACATTACACCCTTGCTGATAGCTAAATCTAGTGCCTATAGCGCATAACACTTGATTACCACTATTCTCTAAGAAAGACTGTACACATCAAACAATGTGATGGTGAGCAAAATGAACCTCCGGATCAAAAGAAACCAAAAATTGTGTAACAAGCCATTGTTGTGAAGTATTTTATTCAAAGAGCTAGAGTGCTGATCCAGCAAAACTCTTAAGCATGTGCTTAAGTCCACAGCTATTCAGCACTTTAAATGCATGTCAAAGTCCTACTGAAGTCAATAGGGTCTACATACATACTTAAGTTCTTTGTTGAGTCAGAGACTAGGTTCAGGCAATTAATGAGGAAAAAACATGACAATTAGGAAAAAAACTCATTAACACTATAAAAGCAGCACAAGATGACATTCCCACTGAAAAAAGTCAAAACGGAATGTTTTTTTTCCAGAAAGAGTTGACATATTATATAATATTGTAGTAGAGCTCTCCTTCACTAGTGTGTAAGAACATTCATCTCCAGCTGCTTACATGGAGCACTGCTGAATGTCAAAGAATATGTTAAAAGTATGGAATAGGAGCATTGCCACTGTAATTGCACCTGTGAAACAGTTCAGTTATTTTACAGACTGAATAAAAAGCTGTTTAGAAGGTCAATTTATGACTCACTCAACTGCCATACTTATATGACATTTCTTGCTTGGTTTAGACATTATTATGGCGTGACTATTGAATTGTTTTAGATTCATGACATACCCAGAGTTTCACTGTTCTGTCATAAGAGCAAGAAAGAATTTTTGTATCTTCAAAGCAGAAATGGCAGGAGCTCACAGTATCACAGTGCCCTCTCAAAATTTTAAAGTGGATCTGTAAATGAACAGAACAAAGATAAAGTACGTTTTATCTTATATAATAAATCCTTCTTGTTGACAAGTTAGTCCTCAAGAGATAGTCTGAAAGTAATAACCCGATTAAAATATTTTAGTTCCTGCTGTTTGAGAGCATTCACACTCATCTTTCTGTTAATAGATTGCAGTTGATTTGGCAGATCACAGCAACACTTTTTTTAAGCACCTGTTTGTACATGACAATGATCTTGCTCTTCTTTAAGTTTCAAAAAATCTATTTTGATTCTTGAAGTACCTTGTGTATGCTGTATGACTGAAATATGACCATTTATATAATTAATATTGCCACTGTTAGACAACTGCAGCAAATCTTATATAAAGTATGTCATGTAAGGTATCAATGGAAAAGTTATAATCTATCAAATATGATTATCCTGTTTGTCTGCAAGTATCATCTTTGCATCTAAAAGTATGAATATTGACTGTATTTCAAATGTGTTGATGGCCTATTAAGGAACAGTTAACTCTTAATGAGCCACAGATGAAGCTTGTCCCCATCCCATGAGCCTTTCTGTGGACACTTTAGCCAGAACATGGGTAATAGCCATTCCTATGAGTCATCGAAGCATGCAAGCGCATGTGACCAATGGTGGATTAGCCACTGGGGCTATGGGGCCCATGCCCAAGGGCCCCGGAGCCCCAGACAGGTGGGCAAAAGCCCCACTGCCCTGACCCTGCTCCCAGGAAGCAGCACTGGGGGAGGCAGTGGGGGAAACCCCCAGAGCCCACCGACCCCATCAGCAGCCAGGAGCGGGGGTGGGGAAAGTCCCAGCATCAGGACTCCTGCTGCAGCCCCAGGACTGGAGTTCTCAGAGAGCTTATCAGGTTTTGGGGCCACAGTGGTGGAAGAGCAGAATGGGGAGACCCTGAGTGGAATAGGGGTGGGGCCCTGAGTGGAATAGGGGGGAAGGGGCAGAAAGGGGTGGGCCCATGGGCAGGATCACATGTGGAGGGGGGAGGAACAGGGACAGGACCACAAGTGGAAAGGGTGGGGAGCGGCCTCCCACTTGCTCTGGCCCAGGACCCCAGGAAACCTTAATCTGCCTCTGTATGTGATCCTGGACTCCATCTTGTGCCTGTAATTTTCCACAAACTAAGACTGAGAAAAGTTCCCTCCACATGGGAGAAGGTATAAAAACCCCTGCTCTGATCTTTGGACTATGGACTTACACTAAAAGGAGCATTCCAACCAATGGACTAAGGACCTTCCAGTCTTTTGGAAGTTACCAGAGTCTTTACAAACCAGCAGTCTGTAATATCACTGCTTCAAACCTGATATAAAAGCTTTGCAAATAGCATATATTTATCTTCCTTAATATTTTAACTCTGCCCTCTTCTTCTCTCTTACAAATAAACCTTTAGATATTAGATACTAAAGGATTGGCAACAGTGTGATTATTGGGTAAAATCTGAATTATACATTGACCTGGCTGTGTGGCCTGATCTCTTGGGAATAAAAGAACCCTTAAAGGAGCACATGGGCAGCCTGCTGGTAGCAAAGAGGGGTTAGGTTGGCGATACTTTCCACGGATAGGGGAAGGTGGTGGAAGAAAATATCTAGTCCCAGCTGCCCCAACCAGCAGCCTCTGGCATGTATTGGCCCTATATGAACAGGGCAGTCTGCAGCTCATCCCAGTAGTGCTCCTACTGATTCCCTCCAACTCCTGAGGCACTGAGATACCCTCTCTCCCCCGCCCCCCAGACCTGCCTCTCCTGGCTCTCTCATATCCCTGCCTCAGGCACTGAGACCCCGCCCCCAGGCACTGAGACACACACATCCCGTCTCTCACCCCCCCTGCTCTTACCCCCCGCCGCAGACACCCCGCCCCCAGCTGTCACACACACACCCCCCGTCTCTCACCCACCCCCACCACTGGGACCCCTCTGGGCGGGCGGCCCCCGTCCCTCCCGGTCTCTCAGCCAGGGCACCACCTTCCCCCGGGCAGGAAGCCGTCCGCTCCCCGCCCCCACCTGCGCGAGCCTGTCCTGGCCGCCTAAGCGGCTCTCCGGCTGGGAGGGCCTGGGCTGGGGAGGCTCCTCCAACGCCAGCGGGTCCCCCCCGCCGCTGGCCCCGGCCATCTCCCCGGCTCTGAGGTAACCGCCGCTCACGGGAGCCCCTAGCGGTCACGCTGCCCCTGCGCGAGCCGGCAGCGGGTACCGCACGCACCACCAGCCGCGCGCCCGCGCCTCGCGGGGATCCCGGCGCCTCCCCAACACTGACGCAATTAACCCACCGCCAGGACACCACGGGCCGCTTCTCGCCCCGCCCGGCCTCTGACCCTCAGCAGCGGCTGCTGGCCCCAGCCCGCAGGACACCGGCTTCGACTCTCCCACGCAGCCAACAGCAGCGCCGCAGCCCGCCCGGCAGCCTCGCGTGCAGTCAGCGCGGTGCAGCTGTGACCTGGGGCTGACACTCAGGGCAGCTGGACACGGGCTGGCGGCGCCGGGGGGCGCAAACCAGGCTGTCAAGGGGCCTCTAAACGGCCTGGAGCTCACCATCTCGGCTCTAGCTGTAAAGTCAAACCTTACAGGGCGAAGGGTTCCCACATACGTACCTGGGTGCTTGCTGCCTGGCTGGAGCCCTGGGCTTGGGCCGCTCACATATTCAAGAGCTGTACTGTTGGCCACGGTAACTACAAGCATCAGGCGTTACAGCCCCAAGCACTAAACGGTGCTATCCTTGTAAATAACTTCTAAATAAATATATATATTTTAAAGTGGGGAGTATTTAGATGAAGATACACACAAAAAATGATTACATGGAGCATGGGGCCTAGAAGCTTTGTTGGCATAAATTTAGGATAGCTGCATAATTCACTTGTCTTCACCTCTTGGGTAAGGCATGTAACATCCCAAATTCAGTCCAATAACGTTCTTTCATCACACCATCATCTATTCTAATTTCTCAATAACAGGGTCACAACCTCAATGCAGGCTACACCTGGATGTTGCCCAAGATCTCCCCCTCCTAAAAGGGCTTCAGCCTACTTGGTAAGTGGCTTCCTCTAGGACACTGTTTCCCAAGCTTGGTATGCCACTTATGTAGGGAAAGCCCCTGGCGGGCCAGGCCAGTTTGTTTACCTGCGGCGTCCGCAGTTCTGGCCGATCGCGGCTCCCACTGGCCACGCTCCAGGCCAATGGGGTCTGCTGGAAGCGGCATGGGCCGAGGGACGTACTGGCTGCCGCTTCCAGCAGCCCCCATTGACCTAGAGCAGCCCACGCCGCTTCCAGCGGCCCTCGTTGGCCTGTGGGAGCCACAATTGGCCAGATCTGCAGATGCGTCAGGTAAACAAACTGGCCTGGCCTGCCAGGGGCTTTCCCTACACAAGCGGTGTTCCAAGTTTGGGAAACACTGCTCTAGGACTAGGGAAGCTCACTCCATCCCTTTTTATTGCTGTTCTGCCCTGCCTACACTGCACCTTTTATACTCTCACCTGCACTGTGCTCTCAACTATGGAAAAGTGCTGTTTAGAGTGGAGTTGGCTGCCAGGACCCACTGCTCACAGCTCCCTGCGAGCTGCTTTGCCTTCTTTAAATGGAGTTTCTGCAGACATAAGGAAAGAGGTACAGGGAAATGCATCAAGGCTCCCTTCACTTCTTATCTTGCAACTCCTTTCATCGTTGGGCATGCTCATTGCTCCTTATTCAGAAGCATTTATTTGCCGTTAAATTTTTACAATATATTAACTAGAAATGTGTGGCCACAAAAGGTTACAGGATTGGAGTCAGGACAAGCTGGTTTGGGGGTCAAGGGAAAAGAAAGATTGAAATCCCTGTTCTACTAATGCACTGTTGAAAATAGCTTCTTTGATTTACAAAGATGTACTTCTGCAAGAACAAGTTGGATATATAATGATTTAAGAAATTAAAGGGGCACTGTTAATTTGAAAACTCATTAATTTTAAAGACATTTTAAAAGTTTCAAATACCACACCTGCTCCTAAATCTTTCTGTCAATTTTCTACGATGGCAATCAGATTTTCCTTTCTCTTAAAATATTCTCCTATATTTCTATATGTAAAGACCCACATGAACAAAACTAGGAACGGACCATACAGAGAAAGTAACTATACAAAGTGCTGTCAAATGTACAGGTAAACAAATTGAAAAATTTATATTTTTCTCTAATCCAGTCAAATTATACTAATCCAAGAAATTGTGTCTCACACTGGTGGATTAAAGAGACAGAAACAATGACCTTTTATCTTCATGGCCTTTTTAATTTTTTAAAATAATAAGTGAGAAGTAATTCTAAATGGAAAGGATTGAGAATTGGTGTCTGATTTTATAGGAGCCATTTTTTCCCTCTCTGAGAGAAGCAGATCTTGAGGCACTGATTTTTATAACAATATTGTACTACTGGTAGTGTACCAAAAAAATCTGTTTACTATAATTAGGAGTTTACGTTACTTTTTAGTTAATTTTTTTTTATTCTGCTGCTTCATTTACCCATTCTTGTAATCCAGACAGCATTCCAAATCCACATTTGTTACTAACTTTTCCCCTTTCTATAAAGTTCCCTCTGAATTGCTAAATTTAAATTACAAAACCTAAATCAACACTATACCACCTTGCTCTAAATCCAATGACCTATTAAAAAGACTGAATGCTGAAAATTTACTTTATTTTTAGCTAGCCCAATACAATATCATCTACAACCTTGAGCTTGTTTGATTTTTTTTTGTTAGCAATTGCAAATGGAGAACATTATTTTAGTCTCATAATAAATCATGATGAGCTGGTTTTAACAGCTTGTTCCATTCAAGGAGGTCAGACAGTGATGTGGTTCAGTATTATTTTATAGTTCACATCATAAACAACCCTGTAATTGTAATAGGACTTTACAAACTTATTTGGACTTAATGAAATTTTAACCTCCTTTTAAGTGTACAATACAGCACAGGTTTGTACTCAGAGCAAGCAAGAAAATTTTGAAGAATCTTTGGGTTTTTCAACATAACGTTTGTGTTAAATATAAACATGAATGTAGAATAATGCCGATACTGATGATGACATTTTTTATGTAGGTAGTGTTCAAGATAATCCAGTACTGTAATGCTATTTTAACATGCATCATACCATTTGTTAATTTATTGAAAAAGCCATACTATGGTGATGGATAATATATAAAATACTAAGACAGAAAAAGTCTGAAAAGCAGATTAACACATTTAAAAATACAGAGAAATTCTGTATTCTGAATATCTACATGAGACACAGAATGACTTGTTTTCATGTAAATTATGCCTTTTTAACTTTCTAGCTTCACTTCTTTCAGCATTGACTTATATTCTTGTATATAATATTTTAAGAACTTTCACACAATGATTTAACACACCAGAAATACCATTTGTAATATACAGTTTATTAAAATATCTAAAGTCTCGTTTAAATTAAAGGTAGCTCCAACCAAACTATAATGGGTTCCTCAAAATAACCAAGAATTCACCATTTTGAGCCTACCTTTTAAGTAGAACATTGGGGTGTAAAGGAGAAATCCTACTCTCATACACATGCACGCTTGCTACAGATAGCCCTCACATTAATTAAATGTAAAGCCTGAACTATTACTTTTGATAATGCATGCTAGCAGTTAAAAAAAAATAGAAAGATCTTTCCAACATTCCACAATTCATATAGTTTAAAATGGTAAAATATCACAAAACAAATGTATACATTTATGATTTCAAACATATATTCAGCATAAATACAACATTTACAGTGCAATCTATACATTACTGATCTTCCATCATGGAGGAGATCAAAGTTTCAGACCAAAAGTAATACAGTATTGAAGAAAGCAAGTTACTGCTTCATTGCAGGAAGATGTTTCAGTCTGGAAAAAAAGGCCATATTTAATAGTTATACACACCACCACCAGGGACATTTAATCACTTTAACAAGAATGAAAAGGTTTCTCAAATCCTCAATCTGAATTTAACCATAATGTGTTTTTGCCCTTTTAATAAAACAAAATTGGCAAATCTTCTAAGAACCTCCAACATGTCAGTTTTCACAAACAAGACAGGTCTGGCCTCAAATTTTGAGCTACCTGTTTGGAAGCCCCTTAAAAAGTACCCTTTTAAAAAAAAAAAGAGAGAGAAAATGTTATACAGAAACAAAGCATAATTTTTAAAAATAATTTTTAAATTGCGCTCATCAGGTTTTTGTTTGCTTGTTTTTTAATGAACAAAGGAGGGATGGGAATAGTCCTTTGGAATGCCTAGTTTTCCTATTTATATTCCCTTGTCCCACTAAGGTCCTATACCACAATGAGTTTCCTACATCAAGGAAGACAATGTGGTTGCTCTGCAGAACATGTTGAGGCCACTCCTTCAATCAGCCAGAGGGGTTAACTGGAGTGTGATGCAGTGATTCCTCCACCCAGGGCATGCTTGGAGCTGAAGTTACTTATGTTTAATTTGGCTGTTATTTTTAGAAGTGTATGGAACATACTTTGAAAGCAGAATGAAGTCAGTGTTCTCTTCTACTGTTCATGGGCTTAATACTGGTTTGTTCAAGTCTATGGTTTATAAAATATTTAAGAGCACGCTGTCTAAAATTAGACCTACCACCTTCACTTCAGCTTTCTGAACAAATGCGCACTTCGTTCAAGCAGTTTCTCACTGTCTACTCAGTTCTGCCTGCCTGCTCCAATTTGTGAGCCAGCAGAGTACTGACTTACAGTAACCTTGTATTCAAGCACAGAATGCTCTTAAAACTTCAATAACTTGCCATCTCACAAGAACAGAACCAGCAAGCAGTGAACGGTGTGATATTGACAAGCCCTGATTGAACCAAAATAAGCCCAGCAACCTGGGTCTGCTGGAGCTGGGTCATTCAGCTATGAAGGATTTTAGCCAGATTACAGCATTTATTTTGGATACTAAAAATCTATCAGGCAATACCCCATAGTTATCAGGGGAGGGATAAATTTTGTTAACCTTAACTACATCTTCTGAACAAATGTAGTAGCAACACTTCTCACCATTTGCACTTCTCTTACCTACTCAGTATTTATTCCCATTTCTAGTAATTTACAATGACACCAAGATCTCACCCAAATTAACTTTCATTATCTAGTGCTTGCAAAGTTAGCTGCTCAACGCTCTTTTCCCTGGAGCACTTCATCTTAAAACTAGTTCTTATCTGGCACATTTAGATCCAAAAGCTGAGGATAAATTTATCTTTTCTGAACTTGATTAGCAAAATAAGATGTATTCTAGGCACAAACATATTGTACCAGATCCACAGCTGGTTTAAATTGGCGTAGTTCCACTGACTTCAGCGGAACTACACCAAGTTACACTAGCAAGGATCTGGCTCATTATTGCTGCCAGAGTTACCAAGATTTTGGTAAATTATCTGTTTACCTTCTTAGAAGTTCCTGGGATGACAAATTTGTGATCTCCTCTATGTCACTAAGGCTGTCACTGCTATCAGCAGTGTCTGAGCTACTGTTTTTCTCTGATTTTTTATTCTTGTGTTTGCCTTTGTGCCCGTGCTTCTTATGTTTCTTTTTCTGTTAAAAAAAGAAATAGTTGAGTTTGCTATTCATGTTTTTTTTTTATTTTACAAAGAGAGTTGGTCAAATTAAAACAGAAGGTCACTAAAAAAGAGCAACTGGGATTACAGGAAACATATTTCAGTGTAAATTCCAAAGTTAACTGGAGCAGAGCAGTAACAACAGTACTTGCACATCTTCAGTTGTGTAAACTTTAAATAATACAAGCCACGGTCTTTAGGAGACAAGGACCAAATAAATTAAATTAACATATATTTAGAAACTTTATTATTATATTATATCAAGGTTTTCTACAGCATTATGCAGTATCTAAGCAAACTATGCATACGGTCCCTAAGCACATAAAGAACAAGCAGCACCCTGTTCAGCCAATGTATCTTCTGTTCTAAGCTAGAAGTGCTAAGTGAGCCTAAGGGAGGGTGTCCACGCAGCCCAACTCTATTTCTGTTTTCCATAATCTAGCATATATCATGGTAATTTTCACTTGACTATTGAAATCTGTCCAAAGAAAGAAAGAACCAATTTATTTAAGTTGGTCACCTTTTCCTTTTTGTGTTTGTGCTCTCTCTTAGCCTTGTGTTTTTCTTTGTTCTTTTTAGGTTTCTCTTTCTGATTGGCTTCAAGAGAACTTGCTAGTGGTACTGGCTCATGCTTCTGAGTAGTGTCTAAAGCAAAAATCAAATATAGAGAAATAAATGCATTACCAAGTAAAAGACAAACACAATATTAAACTACACACAAATTTAAATTCCCTAATATTTGGGCTGAGATTTCCAAAGCTACATAAGGGATTTGGGACTCCCAATTCCAATTCATTTGAAACTTCTCTACTCTATGGACATACCTTTGTAATCAGATATAAAAAAAACATCATGCCAACCTTGGCCCCGATTTTGCATCAGGATCTGTTAGCATTGACTCTTGAGTCTGTGCAGAGCCCCAGTGAAATCAGTGGGAATCTTCACAGGCACAAAAGTCTGTGCTAGTGAATCCCAATGTAGGATCAAAGCTTTTGACAATATCACTTTAATTTACACAGGTGTATGTGGGGCTGGAGGGAAGAATGAAGGACCCCAGTGCTCTGATAGTTTCCAAGAAAGGGACCTGGATCTGAATTGAATTTATATGACATAAGAACACATACAGTATCTTTAATCTGTGCGCAAAATTTCCACAGATGAAGTAACAATGCCTTGTTATTCACTCTAAATCTGTTGAACGTGGTTAAACAAACGGGATTAAAAACCAACAACAAAAACCCTGTCTATTCAACTTTCAAGAGGTAATAGCAGCAGCATATGTTCTTCTACTGAAAGATCTGTAAGGTCTGATTCTGGGTAGAGAAAAGACAGTAACTACACATGAGTTCTGAATTTTAGTGACTTGAACACAAATTTACAGCCAGATTAAATGTATGTATGTGTATATATACACTAATACACACACATACACATTTATTGACCAATAATATCTCTGTACCAAAAATACCTTCTACTTGCATGGGGACAGCTGCTTAACAACTGTAGGCTTTAAGCCGGTGTAACATTCACTTGTATATCTATCTCTGCATAGTACCTAATTGCAGATCAAAAACCAGTCAATAAATTGCCCTCTCAAATACAAACAGTATAAAAAAAATGAAATTATCCTCATCTACATTACTGTAGCACCTAGGAACCCTAGTCATAAGACCAGGACCTCATTGTGCTAGGCACTGTACAAACACGGAACAAAAAGATGGTTCCTACTGAGGGGCTTACAATCAAAATATAAAGTAGAGCCCTGTGTAGGGACATGCTGGCTGCTGTTTCCCACAGATCCCATTGACCAGAACGGCAAACCACGGCCACTGGGAGCTGGGGGGGGGGGGGGGCGTGCCTGCGGACGGTCAATGTAAACTAAATGTCTCACATCCCGCCAGCTGATTACCCTGATGAGCCGAAGGCTGCCAACCCCTGGTATATTGGGTCTCAAAGGTGGGGAAGCATCTGTCTGCAGCTCAGCCTCTGAGGCTGCTTCCCCGCCTTCCAGATCCTCTTTGGCTATGAGCTGCAGACAGCTGCTTCTGATCTTTCCTCTCCTTTCTCTGTATACTGAGGAGAGGGAATATAGGATCTGGAAGGTGGGGAAGCAGCCTATATCCCTTTCCCCCACGTATACAGAGAAAGGGGAGGTGTTAGATCAAGACAGGCAGCAAAATTCACCATGTTCCTATCGCTACGGTTTAAGCATCCAAGATATTCAGGAAACCTCTCCCAACTTCAAATTGCTGTGTCAGGTCAGTTAGAGAGGAAGGCAGCTGCTTCTGCAAAGTAAGTAAATGGGTGGGGGGGGATATAGGCTCTGGAAGGTGGAGAAGCAGCTTCGTAGGCTATGAGGTGCAGACAGCTGCTTCCCCACCTTTAAGATCCTATATTTAGAGCCCTGCGTGGATACAAAATTTGTAGCCACATCCAGGAGTGCTGGAACAAGAGCCATTGAACCAAACTGTAAACCCTGTATATAATGGAAACCACTTCAAGCCAGGGGGTGCGAAAGCACCTATGTCTGCATCTGATCTGCGATCTGCAAAAATGGTCCGCAGATATCTGCATCCAATATCCACGGATATAAAGCAGATATCCACAGATTTGCAGGGCTCTAACTATAAAAGACAAGAGACAACAGATGAAGGCAGAGAGACCAGGGACTACCAGGAGTAATAAAACAATATTGGTTAGCATGATAGGCAGTGGTCTCAGCACACCAGATTTTTGTAGGCATCATGACAAAGGAGAGTTTTGAGAAGGGGATTTGAAGGTAGATAGGGAGGTAACTTTGAAGATGTTTAGGGGAAGCATAAATAAAATAACTGCATCAAACATACATTTTCAGTGTAAAAATTTAGAATCTTCAGTACTTACTAGAAAAGAAAACTGGAGGCAAGCTCGGTCCAAATTCTTCTTCCTTATCCAGCTTCTCCTTCAAAAGAGGTGGCACAAGGTCAGGCTCATTTGTAACAGCCATACATTCTAGAAAAACAAACATATAGGTAACTTAAAAGGAAAAAGTACTTCCCATACCCAAGACAGATGAGAAAATATTCCATTAAAAAGGAAATATCAAATAAAGACAAGTTAATGAATTTTGCATCCTTGTTTAGATTTTGCACTTACTAGTTTTTCAAAGAAGCAGAAGGTGATTCTCACCCTTATTTCTTAAAGAGATCCTCAGAAGCCCCCAATAATTACATAAATTCTTTAAAAAGGACTTCAGTTACATAAATATATGATTTCTTAAGCTTTTTTTTTGGTACACAACCTTCTTAACTTTTAAAAAAAAATCTATATCAACAAAGAGAAGTTGATGCCTTTTCCTTTTGCACCTTCCTGTGCATTTCAAAGATTGGTTGCACTGGCTGGTATCACCAAATATTTGATCACAGTGCTACTGATTTTTAAATTAAAATTAAAAATGGCAGACAACACAAGTATAAATATTAACAAAATAATCTATAACTTAAGGGCAAAAAACAGATTCCCCCCTGCAAATTTTTCAAGAATTATGCAAAATTCCAGTGTTGAAGATATGATAATAACCTAAAAGGTGATTTTAGACCTAGCAGTTTGAAAAGTTTCCCCATTAAAAAGTATATATACATTGGTATTTTTACTATGAAATAAGGCTACTTTACATTTGAATGGGGGGCATTAGCTTATTTTTATTTAGGAATTTATTACTCCATCTGCCATTTGCACTAATTAGATTAACTGGCACTAATTACTGGGAGAGCCACTGCATATTGCCTTTTTTTCTAGTTGGTAAGTAAGCACACAAAAGTCAATTTAAAAATTAAAGATACATCATCCCTAAATGTCAAAATAAATGTTATTTTGCTTACTAATATTTCCTACTAAACTATTAAACGTATTCTAGTACATTGTTACTTTAATTTCTAGTATGAGAACTCCCTATAATACTCTGCTATTAAATCTTGCTAAATAGTAGAACAAGACTGCTTTCCCCCCACCCCGTGAAGTTATTTGCTTTGTAGACCGATAGTGAAAACTGATGAGATACAGCTATATTACTGTACTATTTAAAAATCCATTTCAATATTATATTAAATGATAATATCAAAATATAGAAAGGAAATTCCTTTTTTAAATAAATGCAAATTCTACTTATTTCCAGTCTGGTCAAAATTTCATCATTAAATATATATACTTTATCATATATCATACACCTTATTACAGGTGTATAAAATCACCCAATTTTGGGGCTTTCTTTACAGGACAAATCCTGTATTACTCTCATCCCTCACTCTGTTTAGCAAACCAATGCATCTGACAGTGTATCTGTAAAAACTGTCATTGGCCTATGGCTATGTAGATAATATTTAAATAGCGAGCACTTAATTCAGCATTTTATTACTCCAGTTTTACACTGATGTTACTCTATTGAGAACAGTGTAGTTACACCAGTGTAAGACTGGTGTAAAGCATTTTTCTACTAGGCTCATAATGTTTTAATTTATTATAAAATTACTAGAACTTCATGAAACTGAGCCAACTGTTAACTATTACCTTGTACATCAGCTGAGGAGGTATCTGGTAGATTAGCAGGCTTTGTACTTTCTGAGTTTGGCACAGAAGAAGGTGTCTGATGTGCCTCTTCATCACTATCTTCCTCAGATGAGGATGATTTTTCATCTGAGGAACTGGCAAAGATGGCTTTAAATAAGTCCATAGATGGTCTGCTTTCTTCTTCTTTTTCCTGATCTGTGCTTTCATTAACTGCCTGCATAACAGTGCCCATAAGGAAAAAAATTTAAACCCTGACAGAGGAAAGAAGTGTCTCTCCATTAAGATAAAATATTGTGACACTTTTAATGGTATTTTCATTTTAAAATTAGCAAATTTTACAGTAAATCTGAAGTCTATAAACTTGACAATGTTGATGCACAGTAGTACAGCTCAGATACTGCTAAATTAAGTCACTTTCCAATACAGGACACTGCATCCTGTGCCTTTTTCACACACGCCAAAACAGCTCACTTGAAAGAATATAAAATATTAACACTTTATTTTTAAGTCAACAGACTCTAGATACTTTTTCCTTAGCTTAAGTTCACAACAAGCAAATCTATCATCTTCCTCAGAATAATATGTATCCGTCCCTGTACAAAGCAGAGAAAAGTGAACTTTGTGCAGGAAAATCAGTGGGTGTAGTAGATGGAATTAAACCTACCCATCTGCTGGAAGGCATCACAGCCTCTACAGCCATAATCCCAGACTATACTTGCAATCCTTGTGTCCTCTATGTATGAGCTATAATCATACAATTCCTGTAAGCACAGATCTCATGTTTCCCTTTGCTCACCATGAATTGCACCAACTTCTTCTAGACAGTGCAGAACACTTAGGGATTACAAAGACTGTAGGGTGATTCTGTCTGCAACCTAGCTCCCCCCACAGTCCTTACATGGACCACAGAGAGGCTTGCATACCCTTTCCAAAGAGTAAATTCCCCCCCACCCCTTTATTAAATGTGCCTCGTTCAAGCCCCCAAGTCCATTCACAATAAAATCAAGGTCAAGTGTGTGAGTCAACCAATGTTAGTTAATGTAAACAAAAGAACTATCCTGCTAACCTAAAAAAAAACCCTGATAACCCTTAACAGTGAAATTTGTTAGGGCCAAATTTTCAAATGGCCTCCACCAGCATATCTGCTAAAACTGCACAAGCAAAAGGGGTAATTGTTATTTATGATAACTACCCAATTTGTGCTCTTTTTGTTAACCCCTGTAATTTCTCATGGTTGGAGCTACAGAAGGCCTCCACAATTTGTCCCCACATGTAATAGAATCACACTGCTCTCTATAGCAGATAGTACTCAAACAAAATAAATTTCCTACTTCATATCAAGATCTACATGCCTGCAGAGTTTCATGTACATCAGATTACAGTTTTGCTTCTTCAGTAAAACAGCAAGAATTAGAAGTACAAGTGTTTTCCTTCATCTGAACTATACATTTCTCCATAGAAAGCAAGGATTGAGGTTCCCCCCACCTCCCCATTGTTTGGACTACTTCCCCTCCAACTTCTAGAAATGGACACAATCTTTCCTCAAACTCATTATCACATATTCCTGTGGCAACGACACCGACTTGCTTATGAGAGATCTGTTTTCAGCTGTCTTACTGAAACAAAGACTGCCAACACCCTGAGATCAGCCAGCTCTTCATGTACCACCAGCAGCACACGACCACAGGCTGAGAACCACTGATATTAAAATTATGTGCTTTATGTAGGAAATTCTAGGGCAAAATGATGTGAATAAAAATACAAAGCATTTCAATGCTAGTATTTAGGGATATTTGTCATGGCAATATCCCAGATTCCCCATCAATGTATACATTTCCCCATGCAGAAGACTAAAAATTTAATAGTTTACTGTTGCAGAGTTTTTTCCCCATTTTCTGTCTGAGCAGGGGGGAAAATTGGTGTTTTTCCTCCCACTGCACACGATAGGGAGATTCAGGCCAAAGAACTCATGGAACTCCCAAGATAAATGCAGTGCCACTTATAGTCAACTGATGCCTTCACACTGCCTCCTGGTTTCCTCATCTTCTTGACAACATGCTGCTGCAGGAACTATGGTGACCAGGACCCCGCCTGCCACTGCTCATCTTTCATGGGTATGGAAGCTTAAGTTCACAGTATGGGAACCTGAGTAATTTAGAGCCCATAGTGTACATTTGTGAATGTATGATGCTGCAGAGCAGCTAGATCTGCCGTGGGCCTGCAGCCTCTCCATTTGAGGAACCCAGTGCTTGCAGAGCCCCAGTAGAGGAGCTTCCATAGGAGACATATTGTGGAGAAGCAGCTTTCTTTCCCACAGGTGGAGGGCATAATTTGGCCTCAAGTGCAGACATGTCTTTTCTACCTTAGCATGAGTTGCTACTACTGACTCTTTCCATGCACAAGGAAAGGCATTTCAAAACAATATCAACAAAGAGAAGAGCAATATGCAATAGCATGAATGTTACTGAAAATGTCAAACCTTTGGAGATCATATACCTTATTGGGAAGGGGTTCATTTGTTCTACTTCTGTCTTCTATTACTGATTCTGGTTGTTGCTGCTGAATATCAACTTTTGATCTAGCAAGACTTATGAACTCACTAATAGAATCCTTTTTCTTCTTCTCTTTGTCAGATACATCCCATCTTGATGGTTTCTTTGGCTCTAAAAAAAAATGGTACAAGATCCCAAGCAGCATGGTTAATTAGCTTTATATTAACTACTACAGCGTGTCATGGTCAGGTCAATTATTTACTAATACTTGCTTTATCATTACTGCCTATATTTAAAAAATAAAAAATCTTAAAACTAGAAGATCTCTATTGGCCAGATTCTCAGTGCTATAAATCAGTATAACTCCACTGATTTCAACTGCTCCAGCCTTATATATGTAGCTCTGAGTTTTCAAAGAGTTCCCTTTTATTTTTAAGGAAATTGCATCTTGGTATTATACATTCTTGCATCCGAAGAAGTGGGTATTCACCCACGAAAGCTCATGCTGCAAAACGTCTGTTAGTCTATAAGGTGCCACAGGATTCTTTGCTGCTTTTACAGAACCAGACTAACACGGCTACCCCTCTGATACTTGATTCCATGACGAGTACATCAATGTTTTTTAAATAATTAATTACTGGGATTACACTAATAAAATGCTGACCCACTTACTGTTAGGATTGATATTCTGTTGTATTTTTTCATTTGTTGTTTGAGTTATAGTTGTTGTGGTAGACTCCGGTAGAGTTAAGAAATTGAATACAGAATACTTGTCACGTTTCACTTTGGGTAACCCAACAATCGATGAACTAGAGAAAAATTAAATTATTTGTCAATCGTTGTTTTTAATGATGGGATGGATGGACAACATTGGAAAATGAAGTCTCAGATTATCCACAAAACAAGCAGAGTCCATGAATACAAACCCTAACAAAGGAGCATCCACTATGTTCTGGGGGGATCACCTATTTCCATTCAACGTATCTCTAATGAGGTGATCCTCCTAGTTTAGGTAAAAAGCAAATTGGCAAGTTATCAGAAGGAAGCCTGCCTGCTGTTCTACCTGGGTTGCATCTATTCTGAAGATAAAGAGAGGGTTTCAGCCTTCAGAGATATCAAGCTGGCATGTTCCCCAAACATTACACAAACACACATTTCAGAACAATTAAAAAAATTCTTTTGAAAGCATTAAGATATTTGATTAATCATCTTACTCAGAATAGGGATCAGGAACATTAAATCTTTTACACAGTAGCTTCTCAGGGTGCCACTCAAACTTATCTCTTGTGAGCTTGCCAAACATCTTCATCTTCACTGCAGATTCTTTGTCATCAATATCCATCTGTAAAATTCAAATGTTGATTATATACAGAATATAATCACCTTCTTAAAATGCCTGCTATTATGGTAATGGTGTCAACATTCAGTGAACTTAAAGGATAAATACTTAACTACTGCTGTGCCAGCAGTATTGTATATTTCCTTTTGGTTTCTTAAGGCAACAGAACACTATTATATTTATCTTCTACCATGATGTTTTAAATAAATTGGACTGTGCTACTGAGTGTTAACACAGGTAATCACAATACAGGATTATTAACAGCATGAACCTCTTGGTCTCGAGGAACTTCCACTTTGTCGGTGCCATCTTCATGCTTGGCTCGAGTAAATCTTGATGACAGGACTGAGCTGGAGGATTTGTAGAGCACTGCTGCATGGAAGAACTCCTCTCGTTCCCTTCCTAACTCCCATTCTGTCATACCTGGATCTGAATGACTCTCTGATGTATCTATTGTAAGTTAAAGGATAGAAATGCTTAGCAGCCCTTAAAAGTTACTTTTAAGTATAAAATACACTTGTATGTTCGTTTAACTCATTTTGTGATTCTTTCACACAATGCCAGAAGCCAAGCTCATCTCCACAAGGGTCTGATGAATATGTAGTTGAATATAAATATGCCAGAAATATACTTCAGAAATAAAGAATAGGGGTAACCCCGGGTGTCTTGCTGGATATACTATTCTTCAGTAGCCAAAGATGATTGCCCAAGATAGTGTCAGAATGACAATCTTTGACAAATGAATGGTGGCTACTTCATTTACCTAACCCATTACTGTACTATTGACACCTAGCTCACTGCTCTGTAATGCACACTGGAATATACAAAATATGAATTGCTCCACAGAAAACAAAACAAAATATCACACACAACTCCAACAAAATACTTGAAATGTAAAGGTAAAAAGCTCAATATGTGAACTTGCTAGTAAAGTTTAGATTTGCACTTGAGTATTAAAATTGGCTTTCTGGATGCATAAAATGTGCATGCTCATAAATGCAAATTCAGATGTGCCAAGTAGCTTTACAAAAAAAAAAAATCATCCTTTCCTGTTTACAAGGAACAGATTTTGGTTCATATTTGCTTCTAGAGACAGGAACAAAATCAATACCAAGCCGAGCTTCTGATATGAGGTTTTTGACCTTCCACATTATTTCAAGATTTCCTGCATTTTCATCCTGTTCTACTAATAACCAAATTTAAGTTGTTCCATTTTATACAAAGCAACAATCTATGTCCTAAGCAGATAAACTACCGGTCCAAAGACAGAGCTCAACATCAAAGAACAGTCAAATGCACCTGAAATAACATAAAAAAACAAAGTAGTAACATGTCTCCATCTCAGAGACACAAGGTGGGTTAAGTAACATCTTTTATTGGACCAACTTCTGATTCCGGGCTTTCCTTCATCTTAGTAAGAGACCCCATGGACTCCGTAGATATGGTTTTTTTCAAAAATACCTCAAAAACAGCATTTTTGCCACAGAACTGCCCTTTTGCTGCAACTGGGCATCTGACATTTGTTTTCTGTTTCCCTGTCTTGCTGAGATCTGTCTCTCATTATCCAGTTTTCCGCACCAAATGCAAGTCAACTGGATTATAGTACCTGCTCCCTACACTGATCCATGAAGCCCAGCAGAGCTGAAGCCCAGTTTGCAGATGGAAAGTGGGGGGAACCCAGAAGCACAGGCTGGGTAGCTGATTTTCCTGGAGTACAGCACAGCCACTGAAGAACAGGGAGTCCTGGATATTAACTGATAAAAGCCAACTACGAGCTCCCCATTTCCCTGGCATATTTGGGGAACAGGGGGGAAGGATTTAAGCTGGACCTGAAGAGTGGAGCAAGGCGGCCTGGAGAGCACAGCAAAAATACCCATCCCTGAAAATAATAACTATTGAAAATCATCATATTTTACATCAGTGGGTATTCTGGAACATGAAACTGTTGTGTGGGGGTAGGGAATGAAGGATACTTCCTGGTGACAGACTAAATTAACATTACTATGGTCCCCCTGTACCCAAAGTACATACGGTCTTAATTACAAAAGAGAGATGAGTATTAAAAGCAGGTTGAAGGTATGGAGCTGGAAGGTAAACAAGAAGGAAACAAAACAAAAACTGCAAGATCACAGTATGGTCCATGACAGTGGTTCTCAACGAGAAGTCCAGGGCCTCCCAGGGGGCCACAAGCAGGTTTCAGGGGGTCTGCCAAGCAGGGCCAGTGTTAGACTCTCTGCAAGCCAGGGCAGAGAGATGAAGTCTCACACCGCATGGGGCTGAAGCCCAGGGCCCTGAGCCCCACCACCTGGGGCAGAAGCTGAAGCCAGAGCAATGTAGCTTGGTGGGCAGTTGCCCTGCTTCCTATCCCCTAGCACTGGCCTTGGCTTTTATATGCAGAAAACCATTTGTTGTGGCACAGGTGGGCCGTGGAGTTCTTATAGCATGTTGGGGTGGGCCTCAGAAAGAAAAAGGTTGAAAACCCCTCATCTGTGAGGTTGAGAGCTACATTATGAGGGATCAGAGAAACTAAGATGAGTATGATCAAAGCCCCCAATCTTGCAAACATTTAAATTAATGTGTAGTCCCATTGACATCAATGGGATTACTTATGTGCCTAAATTTTGCAAGATTAGGGCTCAGGAAACAGAAGGAAAAGCGCTACATATGGAATTCTGGAATCAAGCCTATGAGAAGCTTAAAATGAAATACTTAATCAAAATTGCAGAAATAACTTTTTCCAAATAAAAAAATGCAGAAGAGTTTCATGACCATTTGCTAGTTACCTTTTTGTCCTTGTTTAAGGCTCTCTACATAATCTTCATATCTTTTTTGTTTTTCTGGATTTTTTGCAAATGGTTTGAAGTCACTAGAACCAGGGGTGGCTAACTGCCCCCCGAACGCCATTTGCCACTTGTGATGAACACCATCTGAGGAAGATGAGATATTCAGGGATTGCTGAGGCAAAGTTTGTGTTTTCATTTGTTGTTCAGCTGCCTGTTTTGCTTCTTTGATTCTCTCTCTGTCTTTCCCTGACAGATACTCCAAAACAGAAGGACATGGACCTGAGGATAGGAAAAAGCAATAAGGAGATATTTGAAGAAGAAAACATCTTTGTAACTATCTCTACTGTCATGAATAAAACATATTACATGTATATTATTTCCCTATCTAAACAAAAATGTGTCTAAATATAGGATGTACATACATTCAGATACCCAAGCAATCATCAAAAATCAATACTCTAGTAGTGGTTAATTTTAAATGTCACAATTTTACTGGAAACCCTGAGGAATATTTTTAAATGGTCATTTAAAGAGAGATTTCTTTCACCAGAAGTGGCTCTCACTGCAATTTTTACACTAGAATAAAAAATTATAGACAGACACACATCGTTTTTACAAGTTACATCTTTGGTGAACCTACTGCTGTTTGAGTGGATGCATCTTTTATGAAAGGAGCAGGATAGTGCCTCACACTCATTCGTATGTATTGTGCCCCGCCAGATCTCTGTACTGATAGATATATAGAGATACATATGATGAAAAACAAATCAACTGGCATACTATAAACCAGGGATGTCTACATTTGATATTATAAAGATCTAGACTTCATAGAAATCTGGAATGTAAAATTTTGTAAAGCATATGTATATGCTCCATTAAAAAAAAAAAAAAAAAAACCTTTTACAGAATACAGTAAAAGCTTTGTTATCGGCATGTTGGGGAAATGCACTGGTAAGTCAAAAACTCTGGTTAACTAAGAGGGAGGGAGTTTGGATGGGGGAAGAGGGCTCAGGGCGGGGGCGTGGGTGCAGGGCACGAATTCTGGTAGGGAGTTTCGGTGCAAGAGGAAGTGCTGGATCCGGGCAGCGCTCACCTAGGGTGGCTCCCCACAAGCAGCAACATGTCCCTGCTGTTCCTAAGCAGAGGCGCAGCTAGGTGGCTCTGCGCGCTGCTTTCACCTCCAGGCGCTGCCCCTGCAACTCCCATTGGCCATGGGGCCAGCACCTGGGATGGGGTGGAGACAGCGTGCAGAGCTGCCTAGCTGCATCTCTGCCTAGGAGCAAGCAGGGACATATTGTGATGGATAACATAGCTTTTACTGTAGTTACGTTAGTGGTTTGAAAGTTTTGGACAATCCCATATATTTTCTTCTTTTATTATATAAACATGTGCATTATTATTAACTGCATATAATTTAGCTATTATATTAATCTATTATGCTGTTTTCAGTTATAATTTGCGCTTGGTTAGCCCAGTGGTCTCAGTGCCAAACTCTGCCATGTACAGTGCAACTCCTGGTCCCTGTCACTTGCTTCCCAAGTGAAGAAGGGCTGGGAATGCTACAGAAGTGTCATGCTCAGCCCTCAGGGGCAAGGGTGAGGGAATTATTCATATTACCCAACAACTATTCCTGTTGATTAAAGAGTAGTACTGTTAGTTCGGAGACTATCTCCAGTTCTCACAAGCCAGAAAGTTAAAGGCCATGCCATGGAGCTTTGCCAGGTGGAATGCTTTAAAAGCTGACAAAATAGCATTATTGTAGCTATTATACAATCTTAATTTCTGTCTCAGCTATTTAAGAGTGACCTGTAATGGATATTTTTTTAAGTTATGTTTGTGCCATATTTTGCTTATTTATGACGTGTGGAAAAGGCTTGGAAGGCTAAAGACAAAAAGGAAGCGTCCTCCTTGGTTTTTACTGAGAAATGTGAAGTCTGACCTTTCCAGGTTTTGCGGGGGCCCCTTCTTCTGGGGGGGTCTCAGAGCAGGGTGGATAAAAATCTATTATTTAAAGAAAAAAATCAAAACAATCAGATGGCTTTTATTAAAATCAGATTTTTTTATTTAAATAAAATGCAGGTTTATTTTTTTGATAAATAAACCTATTTCAAGTTAAATTTGAAATGATGACAACCTATGTTAAGGCCTAAACTTTTTATAGTCTATTAAAATAATTTATATTAAATAAATATTAAGCAGTACATGTTTGCTGCCAAGTTTTAAAGAAAGTCAAACCACTGCACTGGCGGGAAGTGCACTGCCTAAGCATCTGGAACCTGAGATTGTTCAAGTGCTAAATCAGCTTCTGGCAAGAGTAACCTCTTCTGCATGCAAAGAAATAATGTTTTCTTCATCTCAGTTTATTCAACTAATTCAGTTCAATGACTAGTTCACTCAAAGTAAAAAACCCAATGGCTTTTCTTCTAATCTATTAATAAAACTATGTGAGAGAATGAGGCCTATTAGTTCTAAAATCTTGAAGGACATGATGATGAGAAACAAAGTTCAGTAACCACATAAAATACTTACTTTGTTTAATAAGTCAGTTTTAAATGAAAAACACATTTTGATAAACTAAGACTTGTTTTTTTTTATGTATTGCATACATTTGATAGTTTTATTTGTCTAATAAAATTTAAAATGCTTGTTTGTGCATTTTTAATTAAATTTCTATTCAAACAGAGCTTGATACAAATCAAGTAAAAAATGAATAATCTAGTAAAGAAATGCATCATTTACCATATTCTAAAGAATGTAAAGGTAAAAATTAAAAATCTGAATAAATGTAAATTAAATGATATACTTGCTTAAATATACAGGGGTAGCTCAGTGGTTTGAGCATTGGCCTGCTAAACCCAGGGTTGTGAGTTCAATCCTTGAGGAGGCCACTTAGGGATCTGGGGCAAAAATTGGTCCTGCCAGTGAAGGCAGGGGGCTGGACTCAATGATCTTTCAAGGTCCTTTCCAGTTCTAGGAGATTGGTATATCTCCAATTATTACTATTACTAAATGTGTATAAATATAGAATACCTTGGTTAGAAAAAAAGAAGGACCAAAATTAGTACGAAGGCTACATTTAGTTGCCAATCAACATATTTTAATGGTTACCAACCAATGAGAACCAACCTGTCTTTAGCATAATAACGCAAATGTACAAATGCAAAGCAAGATTAAAATAGATTATTTTACTAAAGGTTACTTTCTTATGGATTAAAATCTGTGATTTAAATCAATTCACCCAGTTTTGCAGCATGAGTATTGTGGCCTCAAACTTAACTGAAGGGAAAGGCAATTAACATGTTCTTTCTCCAGTATCCTTTACTGGTTGACATTAAACAGATGTTAATCCAAAAAAAAAAAAAAAAAGTTTTAAGAAGTCTAACATCCCCCTTTCCCTCTTATTTGCTATTTTCTCTAGACTCATATAATGTCACAACAACACTAGTGACTAGAGAGCTATAAAATCTTCCAGGCTACACAAGATCTGAATTTCTAAGGTTTTAAAAAAAACAAAAACAAAAACCCACAAGCAGAAATTTAAAAAAAAATAAATTTAGGCTTCATGGAAGCAAAAAATGAAATACCTTTACACACACACTTTTCTCCTTTAATTAGTGTCAAGAACTGAAAACACCTGTAGGTATTCCCAGTAATTGACATTTAGGGATCATATTGTCCAATATTTTGGCTAACATAAGGGGTGTTTTAGTTTTATTAAATTAGAAAATATATATATTCAAGATTGTAAACATTCAAGTCTGTAAACAAGTATTTCCTGTGCTAAAAATATTATGGGGATAACCTAGTAGTTTAGTCAGTGTTAAGTGAATCTAGGTTATAATGAAACAAGGAGAAGTATGGTCACACACTATGTCACATACCTTTTAGAGCAGTCTCTCCTAGCAATTCCCTCCTCTGAGATGCATTCAGTGTGTGTCTGTTTTGCTGTGGAGTATCAGTCTCACGTTTCCCAGTTGATTCAACTAATGCCTGAAGTAAAAGGAGGTTTTCATTTCTAGCTGTTATCACTGGTCGAAAGTAATGGACTGGTCTGTAATCCCTTGGCAGGTCAGGTGGTAGATAAGTCTTCCAAAACAAACAGAAAAACACAGTGAGAGATGTAGTTTCATATTTGTTATTTATAGATGAGATGTCCTTCACTAAAACCACTGAGCAGCGTACAAAAGTTAGTCTTACTATAGACTACTAGTATATACTGCTCAGACTTGCAGAAAAGGACATCCACAACCTGTATACTCCTTTAAGTACTGTCAACTTAATTTGTGAACATTAACAATAGAAAAGTAAGCTATATAACAAACAAACTGGACAGGCTCAATTAGTCTGAGTCAATAAATAAATGGCATTGTAATAAACAGGAACATCTGAAACTTGAAAAAAATAATTACCAAATTGTCAGTTTATAAACATTACACCATAGATCAAATAGCAAATCAAGAACTGCTTTTTAAAAAAAAAAAAAATTTTCAGAAAATGCTTTGGATATTGCTTAAGAATTTACCTTCCTTAAAATTGGAATTACATGCACTTTCAAACGTTAAATTTTAAAAGTTGAATAGTTTCCCTAAGCTTCTAAAATACCTTAGTATCCTCCACTGAAATTCTGTTTTCATATCTCTTAAAAGAATAGTCCTCAATGAACAACAGATGTCCCAATGCCTCCTTATGGTAAAGTATACTAAGTGGATTTTTCTTTCTATTTCCTCTTTAGGAAAAGCATACTGTCACAAAATTTTATATATGCCAGGATTTTACCCCATTCTACACTTATACCAATACATCTTATACTTAAAATTAAGTCCTAAAAATAGGGTTAAAACAAATTTGTCACTATGAGTGAATTTGAGAGGTCTTGGTCACTAAGAAACTATGAGGTTATGTTTGAACAACAGACAAGCAGAATATATACGTTATTCTTGCTAAAACCAATTCTCCAAACTGCTGCCAAACAGTAGTGAGCAGCTCTGAATGCATTTAGTATGTCTAGTGGATGGACAAACTTCAGGTTTGTATTATCAACTTGAAAAACCTATAGTTTTGACTATTTAGGATACCTTTGTTGCTTACCAACGTTTTATTCCTATTACAAGATACAATATGAATGCAGTAGAATAGAATAATAACCAAGGAGCGCAGTCAAATTGCATATCACTGTATAGATCTATATTAGGCTTGTTTACATCTTTCCTTCATAAATTATTTGATTATTATTGACATATGAGTGATTACTTATTGTCTATATTTAAACACGTAAAGATGACAAAATTATAATAGTTGTTTTTGCTAAGAGAAAAATTATGTTTTGTTTACCTTCTTTGGAGCTGATGATTTAGAAGCCAAGGAAAAGCCATCCAGAATTTTGCCAATATATCTAACTTCTTTCTCTATTCCTATAAAATTATTACAGAATTAGTCATAACTTTCAAAGCCAACAACTATAGAATTAACTTCATAGACAGGGATATACAACTTTAATTTTTTAACTAAATAATTTCGAACAATTCTATTTTCTGATACAGCATCCTTTAATTAGTATATCCTGATATTTTTAATTCCTTATTAAAAACCTTTACAGTTTTCCTCAACTTGTGAATAATCAGCAATAACTAATACTACTATGCATTGTATAATACAAACAGAATATGCAAAAGTTACCACTGACTTTCATATCCTGCATAATTTTTGCTTAACAACAATCCCTGAGGCATGCCTATCCCATTTAGAATCCATCGAAGCCTTCACGGCTGTGACTGGCTATACTGATGGAACCAAATTCAAGCCAATGTTGATGGAATCAATTTCATTTTGAAAGAAATTCAGAAGTTTATGTATGTACATTAAACTAAATCCAAAGACTACCCATATTAGCAAGGGCTACAAAATCAGGCCCTATATTTGCAAGTAAATTACTGAAGGATTCTTAAATATTCATGCATCTTTTCTGACATTAAAACTACTGTGTAAGTTATCACAGCCTAGTATTAGTTCTAACCTAGTGCACACAGTATTTCTGAGATTTTTAACCATAACCACTGTTAGTGGTGAACTATTACCACTATTAGTGGTAATTATTTTCCTCTTACAACTGCCTTCTTTCATAGTAATTTTGAGCTGTATTATGCCAATGTAGTTTCATATCTATTGCATTGGCAACTTTCATCCTGGCATTTCCTAACTTTTGAGTGCTTTTCAACCATGATATTTAACATTTTTTCCATATAATATTTTATACCTTGGCCACAGACAACTTTGGAATAAGCTCTCTTAATATCATCTGTATTTTTATAGTGGTGTTGCTTTTCACTTACTATTTTTTCTGCGGCAGAAAAAAAATGTTTTCAGATAAATACATGACTAAACTGAAGAAAGCAGAAGTTTTCATTTAATCTGCTTTTGAACTACAAGTAATGGTAATGGAAGAGACTAGGTGAAATATTGCGATCTCAGGGCTAGAAAATATCAATCCTTTATAAATGAACATATTTGGGAAATAGAGGTTAGCATTCTTATATACATTTTAAGTATAATTATACTGAAACTTCAGATTTATCTATAATTCTTACCTTTCTTGTTTTTATACTGCTTAGGTGCAGTCCAACCATACAGCGTATCTCCAGGTTCCTCATCTTTCAGAACTGTATCATATTTTGACAATGTTTCAGTAGCATATATATCATCATCTTCTTCTTCCAAAGCTCCTACACCAAAAGCCTAGAAAAAATTTTTAAATTAAAAATGGTTAGAATTATACAGTGTCAAAATATAACAGTTCTGTCTTGAAAAAAGTAACATGTCAGAATATGTATATTTTGTCTCTGAAATTAAAATTACATGTTTGGGACCCGTTTGATAACTTTCATGTAGCAAGTACTTTACCCTGCCAAATGGGAGACCAATGATCAAAACAGCAAGCGTATCCTCCAGCTCCTCCAGCAGAGAGGGACTGGGACCGCTATGTCAGAGGCATGTTTGGTTTATAATTGGCAGGATTAGCTATATAACACTGAACAATGTATCCTGCCATCTAAATACGAACAGCACAAGTTGAGCTCTAAAGGAAGAAAATAATTATGCTGGCAGGAGGCCTTTAAAGAGGAGAAGAACAACGTAATGGGAATAAATACAACCATATTTGACCATATTTATTTTTTCCCAAAAATCACATAACTTGACAGTGTTTCTCTGTGTGAAAACATGAATCACAGGGGCATAGTGCTAAAGGAAAATTGAATGTGGCTGACAGAACCTAGCATTGGAAGGAAATGGCCAAAAATTAAACATCTTTGGTTCACAAAAAGCTCACTTTACTCCAGTTGGAGAAATTTAATGTTCACTTTCATTTTTACTTACACCACACTCATCATGATATTATTACATTACACTCATTTACTTACTAAGCCATATAGAAGCTTCATGGACTCAACCATGGCTTCATAGCAAGTCTATGTTAGCAAGTCTATGGGAACAGAAGCAAGGTAGCCTGCCTGCCTCCCAATCCTGTTCTCAAACCACACTTAAAGTTTCTTGCGATCATTCTATCAGGCCTCATGGAGAAATAAAAATCAATTATCTACATTTTATTTCTCAGAAAGGTAGGAACAGTAGAAAAAAAAAGAGACTACCTTATGAAAGGGAACATTTAATGAAAGCATTGCTTCACATTGATAAGGTAGTGTCATTTTTTTTCTACTGTTCCTGGCTCTCTGAGAATGAGAAATAACACTGTAATAACAGAAATATCTACATTTACAGCAAAAATTGCCATTGACATAAACAGAAGTGTTGCCTGATTACGGACTAGGAAGCATAGCATTTGGCCCTTGCAGATTCTACTGCAATTTTAAGAGTACTTTCAATGTATTTAAAAAAAAAAAAAGTATACGTTTGTTTTATTCCACTCTCTCACAATTTATTTCAATCACAATATTAATATTGGAATGTCATGCATATTGTAAAAGGAACCAATGATCCTTGCCTCTTTCAACCAATAAAAATATATTAAATTCAAGATTCAGGCTGACCCCGTTTATTGGTTTGGTCATTTTACCTATCTGTGCCTTAGTTTTCCATCTCAAATTTGGTATATTACTACTATCCCACATCACAAGGTATTATTAACATTTAATTCATGTTCTCTTTCAGATTCTCAGAGAGAAGGGAGCAGAGTAGTACAAAGTATTATTTTTAATACCAGAAATGGTATTTTCAATTTGCGTTAAAACTTTGTTTTAATTCCATTTTAGAGAGATTTTAAGACAAACATATTTATTTCCTATAACTGGCACTTCAACACAGTATATACAGTAATGTTTTACCTGGCCTGAGATACCCAATTTTCTTCCTTTACTATGTCTCAGATCACCAAGTAGATTACTTGTCTTTTCAGAACCATCAGTAAAAAGACTGGGGTGTTCTCCTCCTGAAACCCCAAACAATGCTTTGGTAGGGTCTAGACCCTTGTAACCAAGTCCATGGACATTCTCTTTAGGAGTCAAGTCTACAGGCATTACATCTTTGGGTGCAAACGTCACATTCTCTGGCTGATATTCATCCTCTTCATCCTTTTACAAAGTTAAAGTACATTACAATAAATAAACATTGAACTCTGTACAGCAGTATAAAAATGTA
This sequence comes from Mauremys mutica, assembly GCF_020497125.1. Classification (NCBI taxonomy): domain Eukaryota; kingdom Metazoa; phylum Chordata; order Testudines; family Geoemydidae; genus Mauremys; species Mauremys mutica. The sequence continues at coordinate 27,153,709 of NC_059085.1, read as the reverse complement.
AGTTCCACAGCAACATTTAGTTACGATGAAGTCCAATTCTGAAAAAGTTTAAGAGTTCTCTAAATACATACGGATATCACTGCATATGCCTGACTAGAAAAGGAGCTGTCCTAGGTTTAACTTAACCCAAGCATTAATATTCAGAAAAAAAGCTCTGGGTAGCTTGAAAGCTTGTCATTTTCACCAACAGAACTTGGTCCAACAAAAGATATTACATCACCCACTTTGTCTCACTAATGTCCTGGGACCAACACTACAAATATTAGTATTCTAGTCATATAATAGTGAGATTTTTTTTTGTTATACTTTTTTACATATATTGAAAGTTATACTTTAAATATAAACTTACAAATACTGCTTTTATATCAAAAACAGAAACTTTTCCCTGCATAATACCTCAGATCCCTCAGATCCTTCAGGTGGTAGGGCACAGCCATATACTTTTACTTCAGGATCTGCAAAGACATAACAGCACCATACTATAAAGTTACAATTCTTCAGTAAGTTTCTCTTAGTTACATTAAAAAAATAAATAAATAAATAACCACAGAGCAAATAAAAGGTTTTTACAAGATCTTCTCAATAGCACAGAGAAGACTAGAAACTTTTCATTTTCCATTACTCAAAACTTAGTTGAGCATACCAGGTTTTTCTTTGCGTGGCTTTCTCTTTACTCGAGGTCCAACTCCTTGTCCTTCTTTCCAGCCCATTTTTCGCAATAATTCAACACCAATAGTTATTCTAAGAGAAAATTAAGAACAAAACATTTATGCTGACAGCCTAATTTAAAAGTATTCATGGTGAAGCTCCTGAAAGCTATACATAAATTCATAACAGTATGGGCCAAATTTTCCCAGCAGCTTTTTTTAAGCACAATTCTTCACGTATTATCATTTGTATATGTACTTTGCATGCAGAATTGCAAATGACAGTGCGCGCAAATTTGCATGTTCAAAACAAGAAGGCAGGTGGAGGTCCCTTTGAAAAGGCAATTTTATATATTTTGCAGTAATTTGCATTGACTGCAGTAGTCAGATATTCCTTTATTTGCCAATACATCATAGGTGTTTTGGGGGTGAGGCGCTATATCTACTCACTTTGCTGGTGCTATTAAATCATGCAGTGCAGTGGCTCCTGGAATGGATGCAGTTACCCCTGCAATCTGCCTAGCTTTTTCTTTTATTCTATCTTTGGGTTTGGAAGCAAAGTCATCTGTCGTTGTAATTTCTTTAGGCGCTATCCCATATTCACTTAGATCCTGAGAAAAACACACACAAAATGGAAAAATTATAATTAGAAATAACTTTTCTTCAAATATAGACTAATATTAAAGAATTAAATTCCAAGGAAAACCTGGAATTTATGCCCTTCATTTTGGCTGGGTTTTCAAAGGCACCTACGTGAGTTAGGTGTCCAGCTCTAATTAAATTTCAATGGAATTGGGCACCTACCTCCCCTTATGCACCTTCAAAAAATCACAGTCTTTATTTACATATGCTTCTTTATAATGGAGACCTAGAAAGTTTTGTTTGCTTTCTGTTTTTCTTTTTGTTTGTTTTAAACAGGTCCTACCTAGAAGATTCTTAGTTAAACAAAATAGGGTTTTTAAATTGCCTACAAACATTCAAGGGCTGAAACAGCTCCCAACTACACCCATCAGCCCTCAAAACTATGCCAGCAAATCTAGGAAGCTCATATTTTACATCCTGATATTCCCAAGCTAAGAAGTAAACAGAACCCACCACCACCAAATGCACACTTGTCCCTGACAAGATTAAATCAGTTATTTGATGAAAACTTAAAATAATGGATCATTCTTACAAATTTCTTATTAGTACTATCTACAATAAAAGTGATTTTATTATCTATATCTACATAAATTCATGCAACAATATACACAATGATAAAATGGCCAAACATCTGAAGTATTGTCATGCTGCAACTTTTTGTATAATTTTTGTAAATTTACCTCTTCATCCATAAAGTATTCTGGTCCAAGGACTGTTTTGTCTGCTCTCTTCTGACGTGATGATATAAAAGTTGAAGGGGCCCATCCTTAAAAGAAAGCAAATCTTTAAGAAATGTATAAAAAGAAACTGTAATATAATGTATTAATGCAGCAAGGAAAGGTTATGTGTTTCCATTTTGCCATTCTATTAATCAGAAACACATTAAGGACACGCCAACACAACGTGATGGATCCATAATCAGAGCATTCCAAGGATAACTGCTTCAATGATGTTCATTTTAATAGAAAAGTATAACTATTTACAGTGAACATCAGCAGAAAAAAATACATAATACCAATTTACATTTGTTTTCCCAAAAATAAATGTAGCAGTGTTATGTTTTGATAAAGTATTACTGCAGTTCTTCTCCATGAGAGGAACTAGTTTCAGACACAATCTCTGACCTTCCTTTGAACCAACAGTGTTGAAATAGCCAGCAGAGAAACCACCACTAAATGCTCCATGAAAACGTTTGTATCGTCCCTTTTCGTCTTTAACGGTCTGCTCTTGAAGGGGAATTGGCTTCTTAATTCGTTCACCTACAATTATCAAAATACAAAAAAACAGGAAACTGAGTTAACCTGAACAGAGAATCAAATCCCCACTCTTCTCAGTAACTATTTGCTCCCCACAGGAATAGCAGCCAACTCTGAAGAGGAAAGTGACAGCAGTTCAACTGTGCATGTCAGTACTACGTGCTGCTATTTCAAACAGGAACTGAGAGAATAAGAAAATAAAAACAGTGATGAAGAATTTCTAAATCCTAATCCCAGTTCTTACACCGACTTTTTCCATGGCTGTGGGCAAACCACAAACTATCTGTCTCCTTAATGTCCCAATCTGTAAAATGCGACGAATAATATTTATTTTCCTATTTTAGAGGGTGCTCTAAGCACTGATTGTAAAGCATTATGAAAATTGCTAAGTGTTATTATCATAACAGCGGGCTTGCATAAGGGATAGCTCAACAGTTTGAGTATTAACCTGCTAAATCCAGGGTTGTGAGTTCAAGCCTTGAGGATTTGGGGATTGGCCCTGCTTTAAGCAGGGGGTTGGACTAGATGACCTCCTGAGGTCCCTTCCAACCCTGATATCATCATCATATCCAACTGAAGCTTTAGGAATTTGGAAGGAAGAATATAACTATCCAATTTTGAAATTAATCAAGACAGAGGTTAACTAACAACACTATCATTGCAAACAGTCAACAGGATCTTTAAAAGTCAAGGCTATATTTAAGTGGTCCGAACCTCACTTGCAATAGCACCATCCCCCTAAGAGAAGTCAATGAGGCTCCATACAGGTGCAAACATCTGCTGCATGCAATCTATTGCAGGATCATGGACCTTGAAATATTTCATACAGCTGACTGTGCCGAAATCACGTAAGACGACTTCAAGGGAACAGACGGATTTGCATAATAAGAAATTTTAAAGTGTATATATAATCTCCTTTTTGTGTAAACTCATTGTTGTGTGTAAACTCATTCTTATTTACTGAAAACCAAAAGTGTGCTTGGCTTGGCAAACACATGTAAAATACTGTCATTTCTCCAAGAGATTTATAATCTCAGGGATAGACAATTGAAACATTGCTGTATACAGTGCTTACTGCCCACTGATTTCACAGCAGTGAGCACTAAGCCCCACCATGAAGTGCTTGCAGGATCAGGCCTGTAAGGCCTCAAAACTCTTGTCCTGGCCTTTAAAGGGCAGGATCCTTACATTATGCAAATATTGACCATTGAAATATAATACTGTACATATATAATACATGGCATGAAGGATAAACATTCATGTGGCCAGTGCACCTGTGCATGTACACGCATGCACACCCACCCACCCACCACTGGTTACATGCACTCTGTGCTTTTGATGGTAGGATGTATATTTACATCCAGCTGCAGGGCAGTTTTATGAAACTGGATATAAAAGAAAAAGTATTGACCCTGAACCTTGTAAGGCAATAAGAAACAGTATTAAAATGAGTAACATTGTATTTAATCCTTGGGTAAGACGCACTACAAACCACAGGGGGATTTTACTGTATAACTATAGAGACTAACTTTTACAACAATTAATTGCTTTCTACTTTTATCTAAGTAAATAACAATGAGGGCTTCCGTTGTTTACTTCCATCAGTTCTATTCCAACATTTATGAGAAATATAATTCTGTTATAGCAAAAGCCTTGTATCAGCCATGCACAGTGTTTTTGGTTATCTGAGTACAGACGTGGAAAAAAAAGTCAATTTTAATAAATATAACTTTGCTTTATTTTTAAAAATCTGAACACCAACAACAAGGCCTTACAGAAATGCATGGAACTTCCAGGTTGTTGAAACAGTCTGAATGTACTGAGAACTGAAGCCTTAGTGCTTCAATGGTGCCAGGATTTTTCATTTTCCATTTAAGCACAGTCATTTGAGAACTTGGCCTAGCAGTGACACTGTTAAAAGAGATATTGTCAACTTAGGCCTTGTTTACAGACAAAATTTGTACAGCTTTAACAACGCTTGTATTATTAAAGCGGTACAAGTGGTCTAGCTTATTCTTGTACATGAAGGGAAATAAACTATACTCACAAAAAGTATCTTTATACCAGCATAACTCTGTCCACACTATGAGTTGCACTGGTATAACTATTTTGATAAACAAAATCACAACCGTAATCGAATTTGTACAAAATCCTTGTGCAGACCCAGGCCTTAATCACACTTGTGTCTGAAAACTAAGGACCACCTACTGCAACAAGTAACACCTGAAATTTCAGTAACTGAGGGCTTGTCTACACTACTGTGCGGGGTTGATCTAAGATACGCAACTTCAGCTACATGTATAGCATAGCTGAAGTCGACGTACTTAGATCTACTTACTGTGGTGTCTTCGCTGCGGTAAGTTGACAGCTGACGCTCTCCCGTCGACTCCACTTGCACGTCTCGTTGTGGTGGAGTACCGGAGTCGATGGGAGAGCGCTCAGCGGTCAATTAATCGCATCTATACTAGACACGATAAATTGACCCCCACTGGATCAATCGCTGCCTGCCAATCCCGTGAGTAGTGTAGATAAGACCTCAAAGATTAGAAGGGAATCCCCTGCACCCCCTCCAGTTTGTTTGTTTTGTACATTTGCCAGCTCTTGGCCTATCATCTGTACTACCCACTTCCCTCTAAAGCTATGTCTACACTACCGTGGTAAGTCGACCAATGCAACCCAACTCCAGCTATGTGAGTCGACGTACCTTAGCGGTGTACCGCGGTGGGTTGACAGGAGAAACTCTACTATCAACTTATCTTACACTTCTCAAGTACAGGGGTCGACTGGAGAGTGATCTGCTGTCCATTTGGCGGGTCTTCTGTAGACCCACTAAATCAACCGCTGGTGGCATCCCAGCTGTAGTGTAGACCACCTGCCCTGGTACTGTGTTGACTGTGCAGTGTGCACTAACTCCCCAACCACCAGGCCAAGCCCAGAGGTTTCTTCAACGCTGTCCTCCCCTATTAACACCCCGCAGCGCAACAGCCTCGGTGCGTTAGTATTCGCCCACCCAGCCCCGTCTCTCCCTCGCGGGCTAGGCGGAGGTGGCCGTGGCCGTGTTTACTGGGCCCTGACCGGGGAGAGCCGGGCGGGTCTCTCGCAGGCGCAGGGCAGGGACAGGCACTCGCGGGGGACAGGACGAGAAGGAAGCCGCAGACCAGGCGGCGGGCATGGAGAGGCGCTGGCTCGTCTCGTCTCGCTCCCTGAAGCAGACAGGATGTGCGGCTGCCGAGACGGGGGCTGCCCCGCTGGACCTGGCTTCCAGGTGGCTCCCCCCGCCTCATGTGGGCAGAGCGCTCCGGGGAGACAAGGCCCCTCGCTCACCGCCCGCCCGCGGCGTTAGCCGGGCTACTTAGGAGGACGCCTCCGCGCAAGCCGGGATCGGGGCGGCTGTGTCCCCCGAGCTCCCTTACCCTCCGGCAGGGGCTCCAGCGCGGTGCCATAGCCCGCCAGCTCCTCCTCCTCGCTGTCGCTGGCCTCCGGCGCCGCCATCTTCTGACCAGGGCGCCTGGCGCCGGGGCCAGGCCGCTGTCACGTGAGAGAGGCGGGGCGCTCGGCGGGCGCCGCCATCGCCCCATGGGGATGGAGCAGAACGAACGACCTGCGGCCTGCTCGGACTTAGTCTGCTCTCGCCTGCCGGGGGTTGCGCTCAGGTGCCCAGAGCCCGCAACCCCAGGGGGCTGCTGTAGCTCAGGCCCCGTCCCCCATTAAGCTCTTGGGGTGCTGAGGGACGGTGTGAAGTATCAAATATTGTTCTCTCAGTTTATATTTCTGCCACCCTCAGGCATACAATGCAGTCGTCATCAACTTTCAATGTAATGGTTAAAATGTAACTTGTGATCCGTTTTAATACATTTCAGTACATCTTAAAATAAGGGATGGGTGGGCATCGTACGGGACAAATCAATGACATACGGGACAGTGTCTTGAAATGAGGGATGGGTGGGCACCCTATTAATAATTCTAACCCTAATAATTTTAAATGTATCATTCATTGGCTCCTATTTTACATCTTGATATTTCCAAGTTAAGAAGCAAGCAGAACCACCACCAATACACACTTGCCCTTGACAAGATTAAATCTAGATGGGCAATACAATAGAAAACATACTCAGAAAGAAACCCTGTACTTGCGGAGGGAGTAAGACTGCATTACCTAACAGGGCTTTTCCATTTCTAACATCTATGACCACATAAATGTTTGCAGGATGCAGGACTGCCACAGCAAAATCACAATGAACTTGGACATAACAGGACAGGTGTTTGAGATCCCTTTCATATTCCTGTGCCTGTTCTGGAATGGTGTGAGTGGGGCCAGGTTCCTCTGGGATTCCATCTTTAATTTCCTGTAGCTTCATCACACAGCAACACTAAGGCCTGGTCTACACTGGGGGGGGGGTGGTGTTCGAACTAAGGTACTATTCGCGTAGCTGAACTCGAAGTACCTTAGTTCTAAGTACTTACCCGTCCTCACGGCACGGGATCGAAGTCCGCGGCTCCCCCGTCGACTCCGCCACTGCTGTTTGCGGTGGTGGAGTTCCGGAGTCGACGGGAGCGCGTTCGGAGTTCGATATATCGCGTCTAGATGAGACGCGATATATCGAACTCCGAGAAGTCGATCGCTACCCACCGACCCGGGCGGGTAGTATGGACGTACCCTAACACTTCCTCCATGAGGATGAATAGTCAGGATACGACTTTCTTCAGAGCTACATTTACTGGCCAAAAGAGGTCACTCAAGAGCAACATTATTGATCCCAGGAGCTAGCCCCTTTGCCTTTACAGACCTTTTAACCTGGGGAGCGTGAGATGTACCCATATAAAAAATACTACAGTGTATTGTTCCAAATGAGTGGTCTGAAACACTGTAGTTAACCATGTTTAAGCATGATTCTTGCAAGAAAGGTGGTAATAGTTTCCAAACTCAGAGTTAACAAGGCCAACAAATCCCAGATATGATCCCACAACAGACATGGAAAGAATCTAGCACAGGGTATTAGTATCACTACTGCTGTCAGGATTGAAGAGTAATGGATAATAGCAACTGCAATTTTGTGAAATAGATCCACTTCCAGAATCAAAGTGTAAAACATACTCCATGTGTATTCAGTGTGGAAAGTGGGAAACATGGATGTTACTGACTTACAGCTGATAAAACTCACAGAGCCAAATTTGGTCCAGTTTATTTAAAGTGCTGCTCTACTCAAAAAGTGTTTGTGCAGAAACTGCATTATGGTACTTAACAGAGCTGTTCTCTATTTTTCATTGAGTCATATCTGCTGATAGTGTCAAAAATAAGCTTTTACTACTTTTTTTTTCCTCTTAGCCCCGAAGAGTCAAACTCTAGCCACCCATGACAGGTCTAGACTGTTCTTAAAAACCTCCAAGGATGGGAATTCCACAGCCTCCCTAAGACTTTTTCCAGTGCTTAGCTATACTTAGAGAGATTTTCCTAATATCCAACCTAAATCTGCCTGGCTGCAAACTGCAATTGGTGGACATGGAGAACAACTGATCACCATCCACTAACAACCTTTTACATATTTGAAGACTGTTATGTGTATCCTCAGCTTTCTCTTCTCTAGATTAAAGATGCCCAGTTCTTTCAATCTTTTCCTCATAGGTCACATTTTCTAAACCTTTTATCATTTTTGTTGGTTTCCTCTAGATTCTCTCCAGTTTATTACAAGTTACATTTAAACAGTGGCATACACATTTTCTTAACATTCCTAGATATTTTACCATTAGTGATCACTCACATTTGCCTCCTTTATCCAAAGGACAGAAGACAGCCATGGGTGAATTGACTTGGTTCCACCCCTTATTCCATGAAGGCCTACCAGGATATACTACAGATGGTCCTGAGCAGCAAAGTTTGGGACAGGGGTTTTACTTCACAACCATCTATGGCCTGGTCTACACTGGGGGGGGGGTGTCGAACTAAGGTACGCAAGTTCAGCTACGCGAATAGCGTAGCTGAACTCAAACTACCTTAGTTCGAACTACTCACCCGTCCAGACGCCGCGGGATCGAAGTCCGCGGCTCCCCCGTCGACTCCGCCACCGCCGTTCGCGGTGATGGACTTCCGGAGTCGATGGGAGCGTGTTCGGAGTTCGATATATCGCGTCTAGATGAGACGCGATATATCGAACTCCGAGAAGTCGAACGCTACCCGCCGACCCAGGCGGGTAGTATAGATGTAGCCTATAATATTAAATGAAACCCGTATAAGAAACCACCATTCTTAGATAACCTTTTTCTTAAGAAACTGTTCCAGAGTATCACTAAAATGTACCGACAGCAATTCTACCCCATCTTCATTAGAAGACCACTTCAGCTAAGCAACCAATTTTTGTCAGCCCCAAAAGTGTATTTTGTAGACTAGGTCTATTCCAGTGTTCCTTAATGAATGAGTTGACATGATGAAAGAAGGGTGCCTCTACACGTCGGCTCAAAGAATGAAACCACTTTCAGAAACTTTCATGTTTTTCTGAAGAGTACCATATCATAGAACTAGTTCTCTAATGTATTTTGTATAAATATATGTTTAGGGTTTGAGAAAGGTGTCAGTTTCACAACCCTAGAGACTGAAGTCCTCTTTCTATGCACAGAGCTTCTCCAGTACAGAAAGTGGCAGTACAAACATCTCTGTTGTGGCTTGCCAGTATTCCTCAATCCTGACCTGAAGGGACAACTTCTAGGAGTAAGGGGCCAGTTCAGCTTCAGTGTCCATTTAGTTCTTGACTTTGGGGGAGACTCCCCAAAATGGAATCAGTATGAATTTGTGATGTGGATGTCTGTCCACTAAGAACTGGACTGAGACCACCAAATTTCATTTCACAAGACACAAAATTGCCTTCCAAAGACTCATTTAACTGAAACCAGGAAGATATAAGTTAAAGGCTCTAGGTGCTATTACTGGTCTCCTGAGGTATCCAATTACTTGTACAGACAGTTTTAAAGGAATTAGTGTACATGGTTAGAAGGAATGTCCAAAAATTTTTTTTACTAAAAGATGTAGGGGGAAATAATTAGTTGTGCTGTCAATTTTTTTCCAGTTCACATATGAAGAAGGTTTACTCTGTAAGGCAGTTATTGAGGCAGTGTTAGAAACAATTGTGAACTGGAAAGTCATGTCTGTTAGCTACTGCAAATAAGCTCCACTTTTATAATATATACCCTAGGAAATTTTGAGCACATTCACATATGTACACAGGTTTTCTCTCTTTTTCTCTCAGTAAGTTTATTTCTGCATTAATAATTACACAAAAGAGAAAATAAATTTTATTAAAAGAAAAAGCTGATGTCAACTCAGTCACCTTTGTTTACCTTTCATGTACAGTCTATACACAAGGTGTGTTGATAGGTCTTACCTGCCCTTTGGACCAGCACTGGGTGTGGCTCATTAGGCACCAGATAGGAATCTAAAATGGTAACATCCACCCAGCCTGTTCCTTCGCTGTCGTCAAGGACAACAAGCAGGGTTTGATTATGTACAGTATTTACCTTTCACCCTAATCATACCTAGTCACAGCTGTGTGATCAATTATTAGAATGTAAGTGGACAGCAAAAGCACTGCTATATGTTGTATGAGAGCTCAACTAGAGCTGTGCAAACCTGCCATTTTTGGTTTGTATGGGTGGAAACTAATGCTGGGCCTGCCCCAAAACCTTGGACCCAAATACATCCAGATGTTGGGCTGTTTGTTTGTATAATGAATACAAACAAACCTCTAGATCTGAAATCCTGCAACTTTTAATCTGTCTCTGCATTTTAATTTTGTGGCTTTACCCATTATTATCAGAGAGAAACTTTTATGTACATTTTGATTCAAGTGGTTTCCCAACCTTGCATTTTTCTTAAGAGTCAGGTTAATTCAAGGTCAAGGTGCTGAATGCAAAACTTTATTAAAAACATCTGATGGTAAATTCTGTGCTGCAGGTGGGTTATTGAGGTTTCTTTTGATCCAGAAGATTCACCATATGAGCAGCTGTCACAAGTTTCTTTAAAACACTGAAAGGAAATCACAACACTCAAACTTGAGAAATTCCATTCTAATCCTAGATTGTAACATGTTTTGCTTTGAGTTTAAATCAAGTGTTCTTAGGACCAACAATATTTTGCACACAGCTCAGCTGCTTTGATTTCTGTGTTCAAACTGAAACTAGCTGAGTTTCAGGCTTTCATGGGAAATATTTACACAGCTTTAAATAGAATCCTCCCTATCTACATAATTTGTGGCTTTAATCCAGCTTTAAAACTGTAGAGAAGGGAACAATGGATATTTACATATATTATCTTTTTTCTCATCATTGCTAATTACTTTGAGCAGTTGGCCAAAATACCTAATGGTAAAATGAGCTGTTAGTCATTAGTATGGTAGGAGGTTTCCTTTGATTAGTAAATAATTGATCCTAAAGACTTTATAACCATCAAGACACATACACACAAGCTTGATTTTGCACTAAATTAACATTAATAACAAATCTCTTCCATGTCGTGTTTGGTACATACAGAGAGATGGGGTAATAAAGTCTCCAGCGCCTTCTTCAATCATACTGACTTTCCTTTACCAGATGAGAATTACATCTTGCATTATAGAGTTGCTTACTTTGTTCATAGTAAACTGTTATCTCCTCAAATCAATAAACAATTTGCATTCATGATATAAGTTGGTGGGAGAATATGTGATGATTTTGTTACATTCTATATATTTTTTGATACCACGCTCATCACATAGTATCTGAGCACTTTCCGGTAGTTCATTAAGTAACATGACTACACATCTGTCACATGTTGTTTGTTGTCTCATCCTCTCCCCAGGTGGAGCAGCATTTGTAGTGGAATGTCTTATTTTTGTAGGGTTTTTATGATTAATAAATAAATATACATGTTGCTAATAGAGCCAGTTTTAAGGCAGGTAACCCAAGCGACCACCTGGGGTGCCGGGCTTGGGGTGCTGTTTTTGTTGCTATGACAAAAGAGAAAATAGAATGTTTGAAGTAACATGTTTCAGGTACTCCATATTTGGATTCATTTTTCACTAACCTCCTAGAATGTTCTAGATCTTTGTAGAATCTTGTGGAACCTGCCAGACTTTCTGAGAACATTTTCCTCGAACCGCCTAGAATGTTGTCAGCCATCCCCTTGCGGGTATACAAGGGATGGGGACTCACCAGTCAGACAGTGAGATATAAGAATGAACTGAAGTGAAGTGAGTTCACAGTTGCAATATTGTGAACCTTGTTTTATTGTGTAATTTGAAAGTGTGCTTATGTTTTAAGACTTGAAGAGTGTAAGTAGTGACTAATAAAGAACATATTTAATGAGATGCCAGAGATATCTATCGAACTCCTAGCTATGGAACAATATAAAAGACTGAAATCACTTGTTATTTTATCACTTGTAAATGTCATTGGCCACTCTTTGGATCTCTTAGATGCTGTGGTTCAGTTCGCAAGGGTAAAGGCAAGAAAAGCAACTTTTTGAACTAAAAGACTAGAGTTAATATTCTAAGGCTGTTACCTACTGAGACACTATTTAATACTAGTCCACTCAATGTTGGTGCACAGTTCAATTTCTTGATGTTAGTACATTTCAGATATTCTTAAAATTAAAGTTTCTATAAGCTTAGGGGAAATGACATTTTTTATTTGCTTAGATACAGCATGAATAAATACAGATTTACAGATCCTAGCATGCAAATTTATCATCTTATGTGACAGGGATAAATCATGCATGCAAATCGTGCATCAAACTCATGAAATGGGCTACAAATGCAATAAAAAATAAGGTATTCAAAAGTTTAAGAAATGGAGGAGGAGGAGCCAAAAACGCTCCTTGCCTTGGACACCATTTGGCCTAGGGCCAGCCCTGGTTACTGTGTATTTATATTAGAGAAGGAAAGGCACTGGAATCATCACAAAACTCACAACTTTCCACTCCATTTGCAGGGCAAGGTCAAAGAAATGTGCCTTTCAACTGGAATGGAAAGTTGTGAGCTTTGTGATGACTCCAGTGCCTTTCTACAACAGTAACACATTCAGTGACAATGTGGCTCTCTAGATTCTACAACACTGAGGATCACTGATCTAATATATTACCCATCAATTAAGTAGTTCATTGTTAATAATGTAGGCATATATATTGTGAAAGCTTTTTGCCACAGATAGGCTAGGCTAGCAGAAACTTCATAATTTCTATATGAAAGCTCAAATAGAGGAGGATACATCAAAACCAGGAAGAAGGCCCCAAACCCACAGACGGATTTAATTTTTGTTATAATTTTTAAGGGCAGAGTGAAGTTTGCCAGTACTTGTCAGTGCATTTGTTTTTAATTAAACATGTTAAGAGGGTGGACCAAATTAGGCTGCTTATTATATCTTTTGTGTAGAAGTAACCTTTCAAATAGGTAGTGTAATGTTTGATTTTAAACATGTGAGTCACTGACATGCCATGGTAACAAACATTATAAACTTCTTAAGTAAACACCTAAAATTAGTTGATTAATTGATGGGAGTATTTTAAACACGGTAACAAAGAGATTAAAAACGTATCAACAAGAAGAACAGAAAACAATATTAAATCAATTAAAATATCTTATTTTACCAAAATTATAGAATTATAGAAGAAATAAAGGCCTTGACTTAACTGCTGGTGCTTAACTCAGGTTCCACTGAAGGTTCTCTCTTACTATACTCCACACATCTACACTGTACCACATGGCAAAGCAGCCATCCCGCCCTGTGGTTTAGGACCAATTTTGCATCTTTGTCTTTACTGACACAAAGGGAGCTGTATGCAATGTAGTTATAGCCATGTTGGTCCCAGAATATTAGATAGAAAAGGTGGGTGAGGCCATATCTTTTATTGGAGCAACTTCTGTTGGTGGGAGAAAGAAGCTTTTGAGATAAACAGAAGTCTTCTTCAGGTCTGGGAAAGGTACTGCCAGCAAAATGCAGGGTGGAACAGATTGTTTAGCATAACACAGACACTGGATTTATGGCTTATTACAACAACCTGTAACCACTAACCCTCTCTTTTTATCTTATGACAGCAGAGGTGATAATGGGTCAGTCTACCTTGAATGCTCCCTTACAATATGTGCTAACTACTTATGCTAAACAATCTGTTCCATCTTGCATTTAGCTGTGACACTGGGAGTACCTTTCCCAGACCTGAAGAAGAGCTCTGTGTGGCTTGAAAGTAGGGTGACCAGACAGCAAGTATGAAAAATCAGTACAGGGTATGGGGGGTAATAGGAGCCTATATAAGAAAAAGACCCCAAAATCGGGACTGTCCCTATAAAATTGGGACATCTGGTCACCCTACTTGAAAGCTTGTCTCTCTCACCAACAGAAGTTGCGCCAATAAAAGATATTACCTCACCCCCCTTATCTCACAAAGGGAGTTGGTTTTTTACATCAAGATAACTAACATGCAATAGCTCTAGTGCTATGATCCTCTCTCTTCCCCCTTCCCCCACTTGTGGTTGACCTCATCTAGTTTGCCTTGCAGTAAAACTAAAACTATCCCTGGAAGAGAACGCCTTTACAAAGCTTCACAAAAGGCAGAAGTTTGCTAGCCAAGTGAATCAGCAAAGAGAACTGTTGTTCTTTTAAGATAAAAGTTGCTACTTTTTGATGCAGCTGTGTATGCTGAATAGGACATTGTAGGGAGTACTGGGCACTCCCAAAAAAGTGAAGAAAGGAAGATAAGGAGTGTAAAGAGAAGCAAAGGAAGAAGGACAAGGATCCAAGGAGAAGCTGCTGACAATGGAAGAGGGATCGCAGACTTTTAGACCAAGTTGTCTTCTTTTAAGTGCTTTCATCTCACTGGTATTCTACAGGAATAATAAAACACAGTTCACCAAAAGGCACCATGGGGGGTTATCATTAAATTGCATTAGTGTCCATACTGAAATATAACTGACTCAATACCTTTTTGATTAGAGAAAAATCAATTTAGGAGCTTGTTTGTAAATATGTTAACAGTTTATTGTAAGCATTTATTGTCATGGATTGTAATGTGTTTAATACTGTGATCCATTTAAAGTGGTAATTTACAGTAATTACCTCACTAACTGTAACTCATTAACTGTTACTACTCCTGTAAAGTTAATCAAGATTAACTAAGGGCATATCTACACTTACCTCCAGAGCGATCGATCCAGCAGGGGTTGATTTATTGCATCTAGTGAAGACATGATAAATCGACTGCCGAGCGCTCTCCTGTCAACTCCGGTACTCCATCAGAAGGAGAGGCGGAGGTGGAGTCAACAGGGGAGCATCAGCAGTCGACTTACCGCAGTGAAGACACCGCTGTAAGTAGGTCTAAGTACGTCGACTTCAGCTACATTATTCACATAGCTGAAGTTGCATAACTTAGATCAGTGGTTCCCAAACTTTAACAGCCCGTGAACTCCTTTCATGAAATTGTGAAATCTCGTGAACCCCCTCCTAAAAATGAATATTTCCAGGGATTTAAGTTTAAAGTTCCTCACTGTGATGGACGCACTTGCTTTGCTCTGCATAGCTCTTGGAAGTCCGGAACCACTGGAGAAAGATAAAGTCTCAGGTCTGGTAACACAGACTGCTAACAACCAACAAACTAGAAAATGAGAAGATTCACTCAAGCCTCACTGAAGCAAAAGAGCACTCCAGAGAGAATGACAATTACCGAGGCACCTTAACACTGCTACGCTGGCTACAACGTGCTTCCAGCTGGTTTTGATCACAAACAACTTTACTTCCACCACAAGGGTTTCCTGTGAGGGACAAATTAGCTTTGACCATCCCCCACGTGCAGCATGGCCCCTGCTCACTCTGCCCTCGATTCCAACTTCTCCTGTCTGACAAGGACAGGTGTCTGAGCTGCCACCTGTGCATCTGGGGTCTCAGCTGCCGCCCTGCCCACCACAGGGCTCAGGCTACTGGCCCCGTGCCAGGGTCTGGGCTGCCGGCTCTGCATTCCATGGGGCTCCTGCTAGATGACCCCATTGACCGCTCCGGTCCACTGAGCTTGGGCTGCAGGTCCCGCTGACTGCCAGAGCTCAGGCTTCCGGCCCCAACTGCCAAGCCCAGCTCTTCCTGGGGCTCGGGCTGCCAGCCCGGCTCGGAGCACTGGGGTTCGAGCTGCCGGCTCCCTCGCTGACAGGGGCAGGG
This sequence comes from Mauremys mutica, assembly GCF_020497125.1. Lineage (NCBI taxonomy): Eukaryota > Metazoa > Chordata > Testudines > Geoemydidae > Mauremys > Mauremys mutica. The sequence continues at coordinate 27,138,000 of NC_059085.1, read as the reverse complement.
TTTGGGCTGCCGGCCCCAACTGCCCGGCCCCGCTCGTCCTGGGGCTCGGGCTGCCAGCCCCGCTCGGAGCACTGGGGTTTGGGCTGCCGGCTCTCCTGCTGACGGTGGCAGGGCTCACGCTGCTGACCCTGCGCGGAGCGTTGGGGTTCGGGCTGCCAGCTCCCCTACTGAGAGGGGCGGGGCTCGGGTTGCCGGCCCCAAATGCCTGACCTCGCTCTTCCTGGGGCTTGGGCTGCCAGCCCCGCGCAGAGCGCTGGGGTTTGGGCTGCTGGCTCCCCCACTGATGGGAGCAGGGGTTGGGCTGCCAGCCCCATGCGGAGCACTGGGGTTTGGGCTGCTGGCCCCAACTGCCCGGCCCCGCTCAGGCTGTGTTCCCTGGAACTGGGTCCCACCTGCTGCCTCCAATCCCAGGGTCCTCTGGCCGCCATTAGTGAATTTTTTCTGGCGAACCCCCTGTAATATTCGGCGAACCCCCAGGGGTTTGCAAACCCCAGTTTGGGAACCACTGACTTAGATTGGCACTCCCCACCTCACTGTAGACCAGGCCTAAGATGATTGAACAGGAAGGTACCCAGCCCAGAGAGTAAAGGCTAGAGCTTCACATATTCATGGGGCAGATGTTCAGAAAGAACACATTGGGCTATTGGGTGACACCAAGGTCACAGAAGAAAATTTGACCTACTATATGTAATGCACATAGGATTTTGTGTCTGTGGTAATGTTGCCCAAATCCTGGTCCCATTACATAGACTTCAGTGTGACCAGGTTTGGGCCCTTTGTTTTAAAGCTTTGCAATTCTGTGCCTGTTTTTCATGTTTTGATTAAGTGGTAGGTTCGTCTGTAAACATAAATAAAATCAACTAGTACAGTGATCTTTAAAGAGACAAAGGGGAATATTTATTTTAATTCAGAGCTAGATTCAGTGCTTTCTAGTTTTTATTTTAACCAAAAGATACCAAATGTTTCTTTAGAGCCAAACCTCTGAGTAGCAAAGAAATGTTGTTTTGGTAAAGAAAGCCCAATGTCAAGTGTAGCAGTTTGCTATAGTTTCTCTCTCCTAATAATAGAGGTGGCCTTGAACCAAGATCCTACATCCATACACCCCAAACTTTGAGGACAGATCCATACTTTACTCTTGCTTCTATTTTTATAATGGAGCAAACCCACAACATCGATCACTACCTATTTGGAACCCTGCAGAGTTTGTGGCTTGGGTCCACGTCTACCTAAGATTTCTAATAGCAAGGAAACAGATATAATAATGTGTAGCTGGTAATAGATGAGGGATGCTTGGCCATCTGGTTCCAAGAAAGATCAGAAATTTGACTGTCTGAGAGTAAATCAGCTCTTGGAAAGTACAAACTTGTGATTTACATTCCACGGGCATGGAGCTTTCCTACCCAGTCATTACACAGCTCAACTATAGCTACTGAAATTATACAATCAACATGTTGCATGTTCTTGGGGAGCTTGATCATGTACTCTTTATGTAGATAAAACTCCCATCAATTTATGTAAGGAATATATGATCAAACCCTACACATATAGTATGTTATTTTTATGGTCAAGTAGCCTTTATCAGTGTCAGGGATCATTTTAAAGTAGTCTAATCTAGTAAATAAAAGTGCCCGGTAGGAAACATGCAGGACAGCGAGAATGGGGTGAAAGTCCCTCAGATTTAAGACAATCAAAGCTGGTATATAATTAATATCTATTTCCAATCTCCTCTGCATGAATGTTTCACCAACTTCCTGATCCTGATTCTGAAATGCACTGCTAAAAATTTCCTGACCGATACCACTGAAATCACTGGCGTCAACTCAAAATAATTTTTGTTCTGAGTTTGTTTCAACAAAAACTCAGTGAAAAAAAGATTTCATTTCAAATTTAACTGACTTTTTTTGGGTCAGGAGACTCCGAACTGAAAAATCCATTATTTGCTCAGCTCTACTATCCACTGGACAACATATTAAAACATCAGAGGGGTAGCCGTGTTAGTCTGGATCTGTAAAAGCAGCAAAGAATCCTGTGGCACCTTATAGACTAACAGACGTTTTGGAGCATGAGCTTTCGTGGGTGAGCTCATGCTCCAAAATGTCTGTTAGTCTATAAGGTGCCACAGGATTCTTTGCTGCTTTTACATATTAAAACAGTGATCCCCAGCCTTGCAGAACTAGAAAGTCATTTTGTCAATGAATGGGGTCTCACAAAAGCCACAGGAAGGATTATCCTGATTATGCTGCAATCTTTGCATATTGATACTGCATTGTCATGACACAGTATCATCATGTACTGATGTAATACTATGACAAACTTCTGAAAATAATTCCCACACATCTCATCACCATTATTTTATGACTGCCTTTGACACAGGCTTTGCTTTCTCTTTTCCCTCTTATCTTTTGTTGAGAAAGTGTGATGGGTGATTCTCCAAAGGTGCACTTTTCAAATTTGTGACATCCACAAGAAATGCAGATTCAAAAGACTCGCAGAGCTCAGAGATTGAAAATTACTATATTAGTTATATTCATTATTTAAGTTTGTCACATTCCAGTAGTAGTCAGTCAATTGAATGGAAAGTGCTTCTGGAAGTCACACACATTTTAAAAGCAGCAAAGACAGTTAAAAAGATTAAACAGCTGGGTCTGGCTTTGCTTTTGACTTGGATGGGACCTACAACTGACAGATTAGTGAAAGGTAGTTGCAATCCATATATTGAAATCACGGCAAAATTCTGATGGACTTAAACAGGGGCAGGATCGGGCCCTTAGATCCAAATTTCTGAGCTGCTGTTTCTAACATACCTCAGTTCCATGGGAACAGAATAGATGTGCAGCCTTTCAGACTACAACTCATAAATAACTCTACAAACATTGGTATCTTAAAAAAATGCAGCTGCAGTAAAAGAAGAGAGAACGCCAAAGATATTTTCTCTAGATAATGGGGAGTTGCCTCCACAGATTTTCTCTCCTCTTTCTGAAGACTGTGGTTACCAGACACTTTAAACTTACAGAGCATTTCTTGGAAAAAAACAAGAAACACCAACACTCACTTCTACTAATGGAAAGTTAATTATAAAGTATTTTGATATATTGCATCTTTAATCAGTACATTTCCACAGATCTCTTTAGGTCAGGACTGCGCAGTAATGAGCACATTATTTTGGTATCTAATATTTAAACTTCTTTATATGATTAACAAAAATACCTACAAAACCAGTTATACAATGGAACTTTTTTTGAAGGATGAGAGGTTTTAATTTAAAGCTCTGCAGATTTGTGCAATTTTGAGGAAAACATTCTCAAATATTTTGGGTCCAATCTTGCATTGTTTACTTAGTTTTTTTGTCATTGACTTAAGAGGACTTTAGTCTGTGTAAAGCCTGCAGAACTAGGCTCTTTGAGTAATACAGATTTTGTCAAAATTGTTCCCAGACTTCTGCTGCCTCTGGGTGATAAAGGGCTGAGATGTAGGTTACAATTTATTATATCGATTTGGGAAGAATTTGTTTTTAAAAGTGTAATGTGTAACCATTTCCAAAGGTGTACTAAAACTAATGCATTAGACTAAATAGCGAATAATAATAATGAAGCCTGATTGTACAAGAACAAATAAAAACAGTTCCTGCCCCCCTAGCTGCTGAGTTATCATTTGTATTATTTTGCTATACAATGGGCTTTAACAGGAAAACAACAGAGTGCGTAAGTGCACAGCACATACAGTAATTCTTTCCTGCTATTAATTATCTTGACCAGCATTTTGTAAATACTCCCCCAAGCGCTGAAGAATGAATCACTCATGGAGGAGAGTAATGAGCCATGGTGACCATATTATCTCTTGAGTTGAAAGCTTCAAATACAGAGAAATCAGGGGAAGTAAACGGCCTCAGGAAGACTGGTATGACAATGTGTATTTGAAAACAAAGCCAGCAGCTCCCGGCGCCAGAGGGAGAGTGCTCCCTGCAGGGACAATTTCCAGGCAAATGGAAGGCATTGTCTCCAACTACGCGAGCTGATGAAATAGACGCACCTGCAAGCTTTCAAGGCTGGCATTGAACACGATTTAATGAGAAGAAAAATGCACCAGGGGAAATACATCAAACATGAATAAAGTCTTCTGAGGCCACATAATAATATGCCATCACCACAGATTAGTCGTTTGACAGCAGAGCTGTCCAGACAGCAGCAGACTGAGTGCCTGTATGCAACTAGTTGCAAAACGGGAGGGTTGCACAATGTGTCGTCGCACCTGCCATAAGGAAGGTTGGGGGGGGGGGCAGAAAGGGTCCGGGGTTTTATTAAACAGAATCACAGGAGCCTGCTTCTTACTAGGGGAAGAGGGGAACGAGGCAAACAGCACCCATCGGTCCAGTACAACGAGGCAGCGGGCTGGGCGCTGCCCTGTTAATCAAGCGGGAGGGAGGCTCTGGGTGAGGGCACTTGTGTTGCCCGTTCCCTGTAGCCTGCGTGCACACAACGCGCCCGGGGTAGGTGTGGCGGCACGAGGGCACACGCAGAAAGTCACAGCGAAGGAAACCAGGGGGCAACGAAATGAGCAGGCCGCGCCCACAGCCCCTCACGGCCTCCATTCCGTCCCGCCCTCAGGGCGCCACTCGGACAGCCCGGGGCAGGGCGAATCCCGCGCCTGGAGAGATCAGGCGGAGGGCAGGGAAAAGCGGCTTGTCGCGGCCCCCGGCCCCAACACACCCTGGGCAGGGTAGGGCGGCGCGGCGCGGCGCGGCGGCTGGCTCGGGGGCTGACTCAGCCGCCCCGCCCCGTGCGGGGGGTGGAGCTGGGCTGCGGGACGGGATTCACTCCGGCCGGGCATCGCTCCGCGCACACTGCCGGGCGAGCGCGGCACAGCGGCCGGGACATGACGGACACCTTGGTGCCCCGGGGCTGCGGGGCGGCGCGGCAAGCGGAGGGCGGCTATTTCCGAAAGGTAAGGGCGGGCCGCTCCGCGGGGACCCCGAGCCTGCAAGGCGGGAGGAAGAACAGGAGGACTTGTGGCACCTTAGGCGGGAGAGCGGCAGCGCAGTTAAATAGCCCCTTAGCCCGAGCCCGCTGTCTCGGGACAGCCGCCGGTGAGGTGTCCAACCAGACGTACCCAGAGAGCGGGGCCAGCGGCAGCCTTCTCCCACCCAGCTTCTGCTGGCGGGACGGGAGCCTCCTCCTCCGCCACCTTGCCAGGGGCTCCTGCCCCAGGCTCAGCCTCTCCCGCACCAATAGGGTGACTAGCAAGTGCGAACAACCAGGACACTTTTTGGGGGTGGGGGAGGATAGTTGCCTATATAAGACAAAGCCCCGAAGATGGGCTGTCTTGTCTCCCTACACACCAGTCCCCTTTCTTTACTGTAAAACAGACTGACTGTAATGGTCTGCGGCAAGTGCCCCCCCCAGGGCCAGATTAATTAACCTTTGGTGGGCCCAGGGACAAACATATTTGTGGGCCCCCATGGGGGCAGTGGGGCCTGGTGTGGAGGGGCGGGGTCCCTGGAGCGAGGCGCCGGCTGGGGGCAATGGGGCATGACACAAATGCCCAGCCCAGTGCGAGGTCACATTACAAACCGGCAGTACCCGACGCACACGGGGCTGGCCTGCTGCGTTGCCAGCGTGCCCCTTCCCCTCGGGAGCAGCCTGCGCGGTCACAGTGCTCCCCACACTCCTTAGTGCCCTCCCACCCCCTGCCCAGAGACCCCCCACAGACCCCTAGGCCCAGCACCCCCCTGCCTGGAGATCCCCCACAGACCCCATGCCCAACTGCTGAGACCCCTATTGACCCCATGCCCAGCCCCCCCTAACTGCACAGCGCCCTGCACACCATCTCCCCACCCACAGAGCCCCCAGGGCCCTCCCTCTATAGCCCCTCCCACAACTGCACAGATCCCCCACTGCCCAGCACCCCAACACACACAGACTTCCTCCATGTTCCCCCACTGCCCAGCACCCAAAACATACAAACCTCCTCCACTACCCAGCATCCCCTATCCCCTTACTGCCCGGTGCCCCTCTACAGACTCCCCAGAGACCCACTCCTCCACACCCTGCCCTCTCCTCCCCCCACCTGTCTGCTGGGCTGAGCCAGCAGTGCGTCAGGGCTGGTCTCGGGGCAGGGCAGGTTTTGCATAGCACTGCTCCTGAGGGACCAGAGCAATCAGCCACACTGGAGCAGGATCCACTTGCCTGGTGGGACCTGCCTCCCTCCCCAGCTCTTCCTTCCCCCCACTGGCCAAGACCAGCCCAGCCTCTGCACAGGTCCCAGCCAACTTGGCCCCCTGGGGAGGCAGCTAGGGGCCCTGCAGGTGCTGGGCAGCAGAGACCGCTGGGAACTGGAGCCACACTGGGGAATGGGGCAGGTCCCTGGGACACAACTCCCGAGAGCCCACTGGCCCTGCAGCATGGTGAAGCCTGGCTGCTGGGTGGCAAGTCCCCCATAGGCGAGCAGGATCTGCTGGCTGTGAGCCGCTCACACAGCAAGACCTGGTGCTGGACTGCCCGGCGTGAGGGTCCAGACCTGGCCTTGTGGATGGGTTAGAGGGGTCCATAATAGGCCCCTTCCCAGTGTGGACCTGGTGACACTTGAACTTTTGTTAACCCAGTACTAGTGCCTCCAACCCTGCATATCTTCTGTCTTTTACCACCAGTGCAGAGGATAGGGCATTGAAAAGATCTGGAGGGTCTCCAAGACTCCCCCTATCTTTAATATTAAACCACATTTGTTATTAATGTTACTTCAGATAGTACCTGCAGACTGTTAATCCATTTAGGGTCTACATTTCATGAATACTGGTTAGGGTCTAACTTATTTACTTCTCTTTTTACTCTTTGCAAAATGTTGTGAGCTGTTTCCTTACATATAGATGATCTGATTTAAAGCTGAGTTAACGCTAATTAAAAGCAACCGATAAAGGGAGCTGGCCCAGGAACTGCAAAGGAAATGTGATAGGGGATTTAGATTAGAGCTGAGTATTTTTAGCTCGCCAAAGACTTGACAGTAGGACCAGTGCTCAAAACTAAGCAAAGCTCTTTCTGGGTATTAGATTACATATTGAACTTAGGGCACCTTTTACTTTGAGAGTTCTTTAGAGTGCTCCCATGTATATAGGTTTCATCGGGTGCCTCTTCAGAAAGTTCTGATCCTGCCTATTCTGACCAAGCTCCCTAGCAAGGCAAAATTCCCCATGGAACGTTGGCTTACTCACAAGGCTCAGCCATGAACACTTCAGCTCTTGTGCTGTTTTTCTTTAAAATAATAGAATACACTGTCACTGTGTGCATTAATGTAAAAGCTCAAAGCTCTTTCCCCATTGCATGCCCACTACAACTGCTTATCCACATTTTAATATTTGTTCTAATTTTGTTATGTATGTATGTTGCATCTGACTGGAAATAAGACACTCATCAATGGCTTCATACTGGAATATCTAATACACATCTCTATAACTACTTTTTAAACAGAGTGGGTGGTTTATGCAGTGATCCACACCTGCATTATTTTTACATGGCAGAGGTTCTAATATTAAAATGTCACTGAGGATTCAATCCTGTAAGGTGCTGGCTCCTATTAACTTTGATGGCATTCAGGGCCATCTTCAAGTAGCTGTGATTCAGTTTGTAGTTATTAAATCCCATCCACTCACTCCCCTCACCTCCTCTCTTCTCTGTGGAGAAACCTCTGTGTCTCTGTGGAGCTTCACTAACTTCAATGCGGGGGCATGGGTGCAGGGATGCATCACTGCGGTGCTCAGTGCAAAATCAGGGTCTAAGGCTGTAGCCATATTTTAAACAAATTAAGGCTCTGTCTAAAAACTGGCATGTTAACCACCTTGTAGCCCCCCTAGTACAACTGTACACACATCACATCCACCCATGTAGAAGTGTCCTCTACAGTGCATTTACAACCACCATTTGGACTAGATTGGCTTTAGGAGGTGCAAGTACCTTGCTCTGCCATGTGGCGTGAAAGAGCTTTTGTCTGTAGTAGTTCATCTCCACATCATTAAAGTTCCAGATTAGATAGGATTGGTGGTTTTTGCTCAGGAGAGACTCAAGGCTGACATTATAATAATGTTTCAGGTGCATCTTCTAGCACAGGCATGGGCAAACTATGGCCTGGGGGCCGCATCTGGCCCTTCAGACGTTTTAATCAGGCCCTCGAGTTCCTGCCAGAGAGCAGGGTCTGGGCCTTGCCTCACTCCAGTGCTCCAGCCGAGGAGTGGGATCGGGGGCTTGCCTCGCTACGCATGTGCCATGGCTCCGTACGGCTCCTGCAGCTCCCATTGGCTGGCAGCCGCAGCCAATGGGATCTGAAGGTACAGCACACAGAGACGCCTGGCTGCACCTCCGCGTAGGAGCCAGAGGGGTGGGGACATGCCACTGCTTCTGGGAGCTGCTTGAGGTAAGCACTGCCCAGAGCCTGCACCCCTGGCCTCTTCCCATGCCCCAACCCCCTCCCCCAGCCTGATCCCCATCCCGCCCTCCGAATCCTTCGGTCCCAGCCTGGAGCCTCCTCCTGCATCCCAGAGCCTGCATCCCCAGCTGGAGCCCTCCCCCCCGCACCACAACCCCAAATTTTGTGAGCATTCATGGCCCACTATACAATTTCCATACCCAGATGTGTTCCTTGGGCCAAAAAGTTTGCCCACCCCTGTTCTAGCACCATGGGGATGCTCATACTGCCATATAAGTAGCTAGATAGACAAAAAACAAACTTTGGCTCAAATCCTGTTTGCTGTTCTAATTTGAAAAGTGTCACTGAAGTCACTGGTAAGTGATTGCCCTTTGGTTTGTTTTTTAGTGTGGCTTGTATTAGATTTGCTTAGTTCGCCAGCAACTTTTCTACAGTATTGCACATCTGGTTATCTCATGGGCTGTACTTTAATCGAGACTGCTAGAAAAATGAAGCTTAAGAACTTGAAGAAAGGTTACAAATAAGACAGGCAGTATTTTTTACAAGTTAAATAAAAATAAATGTGTTAGAGTAGTGCCTGATTTATCTCAGTGTTTCAGTTAGCTCTCAACCTTCTTAAGGAAATATATGTTCTTTAGGCAAACTTTAAAAAAGTGGAACTGATTTTTCTTTCAGTTACACTGGTGTAAATCAGGAGAACTCCCCAGAAATCAGTGGTGTTACACTGATGTAAGACTCAAGTAAAAGGAAAAATATAGTTTACTTTAAATATAAATAGGCATAATTTTAAATTTGTTACTTCAGATTTACGGTTAGACCAAAGTCTTGTCCATTGTTTCAAAACTAGAAAGAAAGAAGTCTGATCAGTTTGCCTTCACTTTGTCCACGGTACATTTTGATGGACCAGATAAGATATCTTTTATGCACCCAAGACTTCCACTTACGCCAAAAGAAGTTTGGGTTTACAAAACTAGGGTTAAAACAACAAGGAGTCCTTGTGGCATCTCAGGGCTAGTCTACACTTACCGTCCGGGTCGACGCGGTGAGTTCGACTTCTCGGAGTTCGAACTATCGCGTCTGATCTAGACGCGATAGTTCGAACTCCGGAAGCGCCGCGGTCGACTCCGGTACTCCACCACTGCAAAAGGCGGTGGCGGAGTCGACCTTGGAGCCGCGGACTTCGATCCCGCGGCGTCTGGACAGGTAAGTAGTTCGAACTAGGGTACTTCGAGTTCAGCTACGCTATTCACGTAGCTGAACTTGCGTACCCTAGTTCGACCCCCGCCCTTAGTGTAGACCTGCCCTTAGAGACTAACAAATTTATTTGGGCATAAGCTTTCGTGGGCTAAAACCTATGAAAGCTTATGCCCAAATAAATTTGTTAGTCTCTACGGTGCCATAAGGACTCCTCGTTTTTGCTGATATAGACTAACACGGCTACTGCTCTAAAACTAGGGTTAGAAATGCAGCTCAAACAAAACCTGGATTATACATTTTTGGCTGGGTATCCAGGTTTGGAATGAGCTATTACAATGGCGCTTCCACCCATCTACTCTAGATTTTTTGAGGAGTTTAGATTAGTCCAATAAACAAGTTTTTGAAAAACTGTCAACTTTAACATGTTTGGCTGAAAGTATAAAGTCTTCAGTCCTCAACAGGTATGTAAATGTAAGTGAGGAAACAATACTTCCTGTTATGCATTGGTAGATAATACTGTCAAAGATCAGAGCCTGAGTTCCACGAAATCATTACAAATAAACCCCCCTTTTAGATTCTGGAACAGGATTAGGCTCTAAAGTAGTCAAGCCATGGAACCCTGTGGCTGTATATATGGTCTGAAGTGTGGAAATCAAATTTCAGCCTGAACAGCCCTAGAGGACTCTATATAATTGAACTGGCGATTGCATTGTTTGTTTGTACCCTTAGGCTTATCCTGAAATGTTTAAAGTAAAGATCTTAATTTTACACAGTGCTTTTTTCTTCTAAGGCTTTAAGGACTATTTTACAAATTTTGTTGGTGCATGCACATGTACATTCCCAAGGATATCTTTCAAGGATACTTCCTTTATATTAAGATCAGAAAACCACTTAAATAGCTGACTTTTAAAATCTCAAGACAGTGGAGCAAATAGGAACATTTTATTTTCTATTCAATACCACCTTTCATGAATGGATCTCAAAGCACTTTTCAAACGATGAATTTAGCCTCACACTATCTTTTTGAAGTGCAGAAGTATTTTTCCTTATTTTAAGGTACAGATTGCTTCAGGGACTTGCCCAAGAACACCCAGGAAGTCTGACAGAGCTAGGAATAAAGATCAGATCTCCTGATACCCATCAAAGGTCTTTAATCATTTTAAGAACAAGTTTACTATACAAACAGTGAAACTTTTAATATAGATCAGTTTACACCCTACGTAAACATTTGTGGGGTTTCTGATTTTGGCAACTCTTTTGTCATTACCACAGAAAGCAACTTATTTGCATCATTTGAGAGAAATTGATATATCTTATTTTAATATGATCCTTAGTAGTCCTTTTACTACTAACAGGTATAAACTTAATCCTGCTTCTCTCAGCCTACCAATGCTAAACTAGCATTCTTGCTTAATTAATATTTTGTTCTATGGAGGGTTCTCAGAACCTCTCTTAGCTCTGAGGCTTCTGTTTTGTTTGTTTGTGCTACCTTAATCTTCATTTGTTGACAAAACTTTCTTAAACCAAAGTATTATTTATTTTACAGTAGGAACAAAGCATTTAGGGAGAGGATTTTAAAGCAACAAACTGCCCACACACGTCTATTTTACCTAAAGATCCCTTGATGGTAATGGTACTTCTTCAGACACCCCAATGGGTGCCTTGTGTCCCACTCTAGTTTCCCCAAACAACAACACCCCTCTAGAGAGAGTATTTCCTCTTAAACCTACCTCGCTTCTTTTGATCTCCTGGGTTCATGGACCTTTTCCTCTTCTCACAGCATCTCAACTCTCAAGTTTTTGTGGAGAAGTGGCTTATCTTGAGCCATTCTTTTTCCTCCTGCTTGTTTTTCCTTACAACCCCCTATTAAACTACACCAATATATTCAGACATCCCAATAACCATGTCAACATACAGTATTCATGGATTATTACAGAACAGCTCCAGTTCAGTCCCAGACACAACATCCTGTACTTGCAGATTCAGTTATCTAGTATTAGGACTGGCTAAACATTTTCTATTAACTGTTTTTCATTGGAACATTAATTTTTCAGCCCCATTGCCCTCCAGAACAAAAAAAATCTGAATTTTCCACAGACATTTTTTTCTGACCAACTCCATCTAGTAGACCTTTCCCATCCACAATTTATAATAATCTTACTCTAGGTGGACTATCATCACTTACTCCCAAAGCTATCAGGAAGGTTGAAATAGAGTGATTTAAAATGCTTCTTCAACCCATTTACTGAGCATACCACTTTTGCAGCATTCCAAGCTTCTGCTGGCCTGGGAGTGACTGACCAACCTTGAGTCTTGAATTTAGATTCCTTTGTAGGATATATATTGTGCTATGGCTGAACTAAAAGGGTAGCCAGTTTAATGAATTTGTAAGTCCTGGTCAGTTTGATGTGTTCATCCTGCTTCTCTCTTTCTTAGCATTATGTCTCTGTAAACTACTCTGGCTTGATCTGATTGGATATTTGCCATACAGACCAAACAGCTGGGTCAGCTCATAAAGAAAAGGGTGCTGCAGACCAGTCAGGGTAAAAGAAATCAGAACTTGTTAATCCTCCCTATTTTGAGGAAAGGGACAAAAACCAACCAACCAAAACTCCATAATAAAACAGTTATTGTCAATAAAGATATTAGGATCTTGATCTAAAATATTAGACTTATTATTTGTAAGGTTTGGGGTGTTATCCTGTTTCCTGTGCCTAAGGTTTCCATTTGCTAACCTGCTACAGCTGTGCCTCCAGCAGGGCTGGTGGGGCTCTTCCAGTGATTAGTAGTCAGGCAACCATCATTAGCTTTTACATAGGAATATTCATTTGCCTGTTTGTCTTTTTTTCTTCTTTCTTGGGAAAGAGAGAAAGAATGTTGCAATGATTAGACAGAAAGAATTTACTACCTTTCACATTCTGTATCACAGTCACTCACATGCTCATTCCCCTATGTCAGGAACACCCCAACAGGAAAAAGAACTGAATCTCAAAGAGTGAACTAACCAACCCAGACTGTCTCTTCGAGAAACTGACTTCTGTGATGCATTATTACTATTTTTGGTTTTGTTTGGCAAATATTATGTTGTGGCTGGTTGCTACAGTATAGTGTAGATCAGTGCTTCTCAAAGTCGGGCCACCTCTTGTTCAGGGAAAGCCCCAGGTGGTCCAGGCTGGTTTGTTTACCTGCTGCATCCGCAGGTTCAGCTGATTGCGGCTCCCACTGGTTGTGGTTCGCCGCTCCAGGCCAATGGGGGCTGCGGGAAGCGGCACGGGCCGAGGGATGTGCTGGCCGCCCTTCCTGCAGCCCCCATTGGCCTGGAGCGGCAAACCATGGCAAGTGGGAGCCGCGATTGGCCAAACCTGCAGACACGGCAGTAAACAAACCGGCCCGGACTGCCAGGGGCTTTCCCTGCACAAGCGGCGGACCGGCTTTGAGAAGCACTGGTGTAGATTATATTATAGCTATTTTAAAAATCTGTAACTAATGTATTAACTTTTGTATTAAACATTTGTTTCACTTTTTTAAAGTGCCTGGAGTTAAAAAAAAATTAACTAAAGTAAACAATTATTTGTAAGTGCCATAACTGTTCATGGTGCAATTACACTAGATCTTAAGGTTCCCTTTTTTCCCTGTTATTAGACTTATAACAGTCATCAATAGGTTGGCTGGAAAATTCTAGTAAATAGTGTGAACAAGAATGTAGTCTTTTCTTCTCTTGAAAGGGAGTATATTATTGGTTTGATGTTTCTAGCTAGCTCTGTAAAACAATTATTCTGTCTTAACATTTAGATAACAATACACAATCACTTGCAATTGGCCATTTCTTATTGGATAGCAAAGCCTAGAAGCAATTGACAATTGGAGTATTGTGTCCAGTTCTGGGCACCACATTTCAGGAAAGGTGTGGACAAATTGGAGAAAGTCCAGAGAAGAGCAACAAAAATGATTAAAGGTCTAGAAAATATGACCTATGAGGGAAGATTGAAAACATTGGGTTAGTTTAGTCTGGAGAAGAGAAGACTGAGAGGGGAGAAAATAGTTTTCAAGTACATAAAAGGTTGTTACAAGGTTAAGGTAGAGGGAAAAAATGTTCTCCTTAACGCTGAGGATAGGACAAGAAGCAAAGGGTGGTTTAGGTTGGACATTAAGAAAAAACTTCTTAACTGTCTGGGTAGTTGAGCACTGGAATAAATTGCCTAAGGAGGTTGTGGAATCTCCATCACTGGAGATTTTTAAGAGCAGATTAGACAAATACCTGTCAGGGATGGTCTTCTAGACAATACTTAGTCTTTCCATGAATGCAGGGGACTGGACTAGATCACGCCTCGAGGTCCCTTCCAGTTCTATGATTCTATATTCTCAACTTGAAGTGTTAAAAAAAAATGTGAGCCTGGCCCCAAAAAGTCATGATTCATGACTTTATAGAGAGAATTATTTGTTTTTAGTTCTCTATTTTCCTACTGTCTTTTGAGCTTTTAGAGTTCATATTTTCCAGCTTTTCTATGCAACCATGCTTTTTAAAAATGAAAGCTGAGATTCTCACGACTCTAAGAACTGTAGCTTCAAGAAAAACACCAAGTAACAAAAGATACATATAATAAAATCACAGAGTTGACAACACTGAACTGATAAAATATCAAGAGAAACTTTTGGTATTTTTAGCAGGACAAGATATTATATTTATGATGTTCATTTTGGCAGACTTTGGTCTGAGTGCTACAAATACTTACTCAAATGAATAACTTTACTCAGAAATGTAGTCCTACTTAAGTCAATTAAACAACTTGTGTAAGTAAAGTTACACACATGTGTAAGTATTTGCAGGATCAGGCCCTTTGCCTCCACTATGGCTTCACAAGCAGTACAGGTTACACTGGGTGGAGAAGAATGTTCTCCTTTAAGCAAGGACACACACCCAGTTTCAACTCTGCATCACCATCTCTAATTAGCATATCATGACTCACCCTCTCAGTTCAAATACCTACTATGCATCATATTCACTGACATTAATACCTCTTCTGATTGCCAAACAGTTGAGTAATCATTATTTTGTGTACGTCACAGCTGAATTTCTGACGCTGAAAAAGAAATCTATTTTTAAGTAAAGTGCTCTGGCGTCCAGCCAAATGAAGGATACTATCTGCTTTTTCATTTGGGGACCAGACCACATTTTCCTTTCTGTGCTCTGGACAACTATTTTCCATTTGTAAGGATGGGCTATGTATTATATCTTCCTAGTCTACAAAGAAACTACCAGTATCTCATAGATTGGGGATCAAAAGGGACAGCTCACATTTTTTGCTCCAGATATCCAATGTCTTTTCCTGGTGCTGTGTTAATAAAGCCATATTATGCATGGACTACCAATATGGGCAAAGGTAGTGTTACAGGGATTCCCCATTTCAAGATTATCATGACACTAGGCAACCACTTTATGCTCAGGATATGAGTGTATTCAGCCTGGGGGCTGTGTTACATTCAACATCAGCTTCTCTAATTTGGCATAGTTGCTTTAAAGTTGATTTTTGCTGAGTCATTCTGGGCCAGAAATATAGTAATTGGCAGTGCAGGGCATCGAGGGGAAGAAGAAAAGGCGTGAAGAAAATTGCTAAGTGTTTGGGGACATCCAATAGGGACCCTCCAGGGGAAAAGAAATAAAGTAGATTGTTGGTATTTGGTTCCACCAGTGAAAAGCAAGAGCATGCCACTGTCAAAAACAATATGCCATGGCACTTTTGTATGAAAATAATGTGAACCCGTGGAAACAATGCAACCTCAAATTCCTTTTCTGGTGTTAAGCTCCCTTTTAAAGCCTTTTGTTGTTCAGAAGAACATTAAGATCACGACTTTGCTGTAAATTGGGATTTGCTGCTAGATTTTTATATTAGGGCTATCAAGCAATTAAAAAAAGTAATCACGATTAATCACACTGTAAAACAATAATAGAATACCAGTTATTTAAATATTTTTGAATGTTTTCCATAATTTTCAAATATATTGATTTCAATTTCAACACAGAATACAAAGTATACAATGCTCATTTTATATTTATTTTTATTATAAATATTTGCACTAAAAATAAAAGAGAGTATTTTTTAATTCACTTAATACAAGTACTGTAGTGCAGTCTCTTTATCATGAAAGTTGAACCTACAAATGTAGAATTACACACACAAAAAACTGCATTCAAAAATAAAACAATGTAAAACTTTAGAGCCTACAAGTCTACTCAGTCCTACTTCTTGTTCAGCCAATTGCTGAGACAAACAAGTTTGTTTACATGTGCAGGAGACAATGCTGCCCACTTCTTGTTTATAATGTCACCTGAAAGTGAGAACAGGTGTTCGCATGGCACTGTTGTAGCCGGCGTTGCAAGATATTTATGTGCCAGATGTGCTAAAGAGTCATATGTCCTTTTATGGTTCAACCACCATTCCAGAGGATATGCATCCATGCTGATGATGGATTCTGCTCAGTAACAATCCAGAGCAGTGCAGACCGATGCATGTTCATTTTCATTATCTGAGTCAGATGCTACCAGCAGAAGGTTGTTTTTCTTTTTTAGTGATTCGGGTTATGTAGTTCCTGCATCAGAGTGTTGCTCTTTTAAGACTTCTGAAAGCATGCTCCACACTCTGTCCCTCTCAGATTTTGGAAGGCACTTCAGATTCTTAAACCTTGGGTCGAGTGCTGTAGCTATCTTTAGAAATGTCACATTAGTACCTTCTTTGCATTTTTTGTCAAATCTGCAGTGAAAGTGTTCTTAAAATGAACAACATGCTGGGTCATCATCCGAGATTGCTATAACATTAAATATACTGCAGAATGCAGGTAAAACACAGAGCAGGAGAAATACAATTCTCCCCCAAGGAGTTCAGTCACAAATTTAATTAACACATTATTTTTTTAATGAGCATCATCAGCATGGAAGCATGTCCTCTGGAATGGTGGCCAAAGCATGAAGGGACATATAAATGTTTAGCATATCTGGAACGTAAAACTTTGCAATGCGGACTACAAAAATGTCATGCGAATGACTGTTCTCATTTTCAAGGGATACTGTAAATAAGAAGCGGGCATCTCCCGTAAATGTAAACAAACTTGTTTGCCTTAGCAATTGGCTAAACAAGAAGTAGGACTGAGTGGACTTGTAGGCTCTAAAGTTTTACATTGTTTTGTTTCTGAGTGCAGTTTTGTAACAAAATCTACATTTGTAAGTTGCACTTTCATGATAAAGAGACTGCACTACAGTACTTGTATGAAGTGAATTGAAAAATACTATTTCTTTTGTTTATCATTTTTGCAGTGCAAATATTTGTAATAAAAATAATATAAAGTGAGCACTGTACGCTTTGTATTCTGTGTTGTAATTGAAATCAATATATTTGAAAATGTAGAAAAACATCCAAAATATTTAATACATTTCAATTAGTATTCCATTGTTTAACAGTGTGATTAAAACTGTGATTAATCATGATTAATTTTTTAAATCACAATTAATTTTTTGAGTTAATTGCGTGAGTTAACTACAATTGATAGATAGCCCTATTTAGTATAGATTGTTTTAGAAATTATGATAACAGCTAGAGTGTGGATTAAGTGCTTTTAATATATATGAACTAAAATAAATAAAACTATAGCTATCCATTTCCAGTGTGGTTCTCCAAAGGTTTTAGGAGACACAGTCAGACAAAAGCTCTTCACTTATTGTCCAACTTTCAAGTCAAAACATTTTCGGTAAACCCGAAGTATGGGTAGTCTGGTTAACAGATTCAGATACTCCATAACAGAAACTGATCATGTGAGTGCCATTGTGTATATTAAATACATAAATATAGTTAAATGAATCAAAAATATATTTATTTTTACCTTTTTTCATATTGCTGGTATCCAAACTATTAGTTAAGTATTAGCAGTGCTGTGACTGCTCTGTTTGCTTACACAATCTGCATGCTTTCAACAGTAGTTCACACCCTAGGTTTGAATGTTGGAATCTATTTTGCAGAGGGAGGTATTGTACCATCGACCAGGACATTAGGGTTATCCTATACTGTTAATGAAACATGCCAGAGAAACTTTAATTTTCATTTGGGCAAAGGGCAGAAATAGGAAGATGGTGGTGCAGGTGTGTCCTAAAACTGAACTGCAAATCTGGGTCCCTGTCATGATGTGGAACTTGAATGACGATCTGGCCCACAGAGGAGAGTATTATCAGCTGCGTCACCTTGAGACTATTGACTGTCAAGTTTTATGTTGAACCAGGTAGTGTGCTGCTTGCTTAGAGGTCTCACTGCCAACACAAATTGTGTGTTAAAGGGACAAAGTTCTGAAAGCTAACTGTTTTCAGTTTCAAAATCAGCCACGTCAGCGAGTGCCATGATGGCCTCAACACACAGAGTAAAAATGGTGTGTCTCAATTCATGATCATCTCTCAGGCTGAATATTTCTGTGTGCTGCAGTATGTTCGAAGCCACAACCTATTAGCTCTCTGCATTTCCTTCATTCTCTTACTGAAACAAGGACATGATAATCAGCTTTCCCAAATGTAGAGAGAATACAATTTAATCTGGGATCATCTCCACAATATGCTCTTACATCAGATATTCTTAAACTTTGATGAAGCTGTCTGGATACAAAATTATGCAAATTGAGACTAATTTATCAACAGGTGATTAGGCTTGTATTCTCCTGGATGTCATGAGCAACAGGAGAGACCTGCACAATTTTTAGGAAAATAAGAAAAAAGGGGTTCAGCTCTTCTATCCCTACTCCCCTTAGTCTTACACATCCCTGACAGAGCACTGAGGAACCCCCACTTTCCTCCTTTAAAAGTCTCCTAAATCATAAATACAAGAACTAGACAGAAATCTGTCTGCATTGTTAATTAATTAGCCAATGGATTGCTATCAAACAAGCTAGCAACCTGCACAGGCAAGCACTGATAGCCCACATAATCTCTTCTGACTTTGGAGTCTGTATGTGACTTCAGTTTCTTTGCAGAAGTTACTTAATATCAATAGTATGTGGTACATTTCTATAACATGAGTCATATGGGGCTTGTCTCTGATAAGAACTCATTAAAAATACTCCAGCATCCTGTTTCTGTAGTTTACCAACACTATTCAACCAAGCAGGAAGTTACAGTAGTAAATAACTACATGAATTTTAGACAGCACAGGGGGTTTCATTGCTTTATGAACTCAATATAGCATTTGAGCTATATGCACCAGCAGTGAATCGCTACATAATCTGCAATTATACTCTGAAAAAATGACTATAAAACGGCAGCATAAGGTTCATTGTTTATTAATTTCATAGCAAATGTGTTCAGTTTACAAATAAAACAATCTTTTTCTAATTACCTGCACTGCAAACTCAGACTGGAATCTCTGAATCAAGCATCATCAGTAGCAATAAAGGTTCTTAAATTGGAATAATTTTACTGTTGATCCATGAGCCAGGATATAATCAGCTCACCCTTTCAGAGCTATATGTTGGCTCTGCAGAACCAACAGGAGTACAAGGAAGTTATGTAACACATCTAAACAGATCTGACTATTGCCAGTACACACAAGGAACAAATCTGTTGAATAAGAAGTTTCCATTTTTATGCAGCCACTTTTCTAATCAGTTGCACTTTAATGAACATCTATTGAAAAGGAAACATTTGAGAGTAATTTTCATAGTTACTGTAAGACATGAAGTATTGTGCATTAAGACCAGACAGAAGCGAAAGCAGCAGGTGTGAAATTCACATTGAGATCTGGATCCCAGCTATGTCATGAGCATTAACAATGTTCTTGGCATTTTACAAACATGGAACCAAAGTTTACTTTCCTGCAAAAAGACCTGTTTGTGAATGTGTGAGACATGGTGGAGGTGGAGATCTACAGGGAGTAAAATATAGTTTGATTCTCTTCATGGAGATTTATATGCCCACCCACCTTGCAGATGGAGAGGAAATTCACCCCAAACTGCACAGATCCCCGACATCTGCTGGAGATACAGGTTATCCGCATGAGGGCACTGATCTCCATGCTGACTCCTGTGTACCAGTTCTCTAGCATCCTGATTCTAGTGGAGCCAGCCTGCCAGTGAATCCTACATAGGGCTTGTCTACACTTAAAATGTGGCAGCACTACCTATGTGTGACACTACCTATGCCAGTGGGAGGAGTTTTCCCATTGGCAATGGTACTCCACTTCCCCAAAAGCTTGTAGCTAGATTGAGGGGAGAATTCTCCTGTCAACCTAGCACTGTCTACACTGGGGGTTTGGTCAGTTTAATTGCGTCGCTTGAGAGTGTGGATTTTTTACACCCCTGAGCAACATAGTTATACTGACTTAATTTCCTAGTATAAACCAGGGCATAGTCAGCTACCCCAGGACTCTGTACAGAAGGGGTCCTGCAGCAACTTTCCCCAGAAACAGACACCTGGTCCCAAGAGACCCCTCCATCAGGGAGACAAAAGTGCAGAACAGACAGACAGAGAGGGAGCACATCCAATCCTAAGTCTTGTATTCACTGGAGTAGTTAGATCAAGTTAGTACACTTGAGCTACTGCAGTAGTTCTCAATCAGGGGTACACGTACCTCTGGGGGTTCACAGAGGTCTTCCAGGGGTGCATCAACTCATTGAGATATTTGCCTAGTTTTACAACAGGCTACATAAAAAGCACTAGTGAAGTCATTAAAACTAAAATTTCATACAATGACTTGCTTATACTGTTATATATACTATACACTGAGAAGTAAGTACAATGTTTATATTCCGAATTGATTTATTTTATGATAATGAGCAGCTATAGCAGAGGCAGAGATTATACAATACAAAATGGAATATAGGCAGTGCAAGAGGAGAGGGGACAGCATAGCAGGTTAAGGGTAGATCAGCAGCAAAGAGATCAGGGAACCATTTAGACATAGAATCATAGGACTGGAAGGGATACCATGCCATCCTGTTGGGTATATGTTATGGTTAGGAATGGATGGGTGAGGTTCTGTAGTCAGCAATGTGCATGATGTCACACTAGATGATCATGATGGTCCCTCTGACCTTAAAGTCTATGAGCATAAGAACCCTCCACAGATATCTCTGAATGCATATAAAACAGTATAGAATTCTCCAGAACTGGAATTTTACATTTGAGCATCTTCATGCCAGAGATAACTATCCTACTGTCCTTAAATTAATGCACGAGTCTGCTACATATGGCTGCTTTCTCCAGTAAATCCCCCACTATACTTGACAAAGAAGGACATTTACTATGCACCAAAGCTTTGAATTTCAGGCCTCCACTATAATTGGCTTCAGTGCTGAAGCTCATCAGTAACTGGAGAGTAATGTAACTTGACATGTTTTTCAAGCAATCTGGCAAACTTTGTGCTGCTGTAGATGGTTACACATGTTCTCCTGCTACTTTACTTACTTAGTAGATACCGTGTAAAATGCAAACTTTTCAAACTTAAATATTGCAATGAGGACTTTTAAATTAATTATCATAGGCTAGATGAAATCATAACATAGGCCTTGATCCAATAAATGCTGAACAAGTTGTGAAGACAAGACACCTAAGAAATATTAAATAGGTATGCTTGGGTTAGGTTACATTGTGCTAAGTGTTGCCCCTACTTGTTTCAAAATCAAGTAGCTAAGGTTGCATGTGTATATCGGTGGTGAGAGTGCATATTACCGTCAAGAACATATGAAAAAAATAATTAGAAACCCAAGACATCCATAGATAAGGTTGTATTTCTCAAACAAGGCACTCAGCCTTACTTCTGCCTCCTTAGAAAAGCCCTGTAAACTTCAGAAAAACGTACTTATCCATCCACAACAGTTTCATTTTATCAGTGACCACAAAAACCAGAATGGCTCAGTCTTAATCATATACTAGTTGTGCTGTCTTATGGTCTGCTTTATACTCCTATGCAGAGCACATACAAAAATTTTAGATATTCCTGGCTGGACAAATAACATTGAAGGCAGTTATTCCATACACTTTTATAACGGTCAGATCTTGTGAGCTGTTGAAGGCACTCAGTGTCTCACAAAATCAGGCCTGTCATTCCACATGGTAGCCAATTTTTCAAGTGTCATTTGATGCTGAGCTAGCTAGTATCTCCATAAACAAACATCATACAACCAGCTCATGCTATTAAATCACTTCCATTAAAAGAACAGAAGTTAGTATGATGACAAACCATCACACTTAGTACTGGAGACACGTACATATGAAGCAAATTATAAAATCCGGTGTTTTATGGTGCACATTTTTAGTATTTTGTATGGAAAGAAGATGATAGTGTGGAATTCTACAAGGTAGATTTCAAGAGCTGGGCATCCTTGCTATGTGAATTTGGCACATGCCTGTGCACAGTGCTCTGCCTGAAACTAGGGCTTAGACCTCTAGACAGAGGAGACTAGGGAATAAGTTAAACTGAAGAGTCCCTGGCCTTTTCAGTTACCCTTAAAAATCACTTTTGTTCTTTTAAAAAACAATTGATTTTAATTAAAAAAACCCTGGCCATGATCTGTGACTTTTCATTCCTTTTACCATCATATTAGGATTTTTATCATGACAATACAACATCTCTTCTCTCAGGCGCACTGTTGTGTAACTTTGGAGTAACTCTATGGACATCAGTGTAGTTGCTCAAGATTCACACAAACTCTATTAACATCAAGGAAGTAACTGTAAATTTACTGCAGGGTAACTGAGAAATCGTCAGCCTGAGCTGAGTTGTTTTTTTTTTTTTAAATTTGGGAATAAATTTTCTTAGGTTTAAAATAAAGAACACTCTTTAATCAAATGGCTTTATGTGTCATGCTTTATAGGTTAAGATTTTCATATCCATGTCTTTGAAATCAATGCTATTCACTTTTTTCTTTCGCTCCTGTTGTAAGCTTCTTAAAAATAATTTGCTTCCTTTATTCTAGGGATGTAACCCCTTGGCTGAGACTGGCCGAAGCAAACTGCAAAATCAAAGAGCTGCCCTAAACCAACAGATCCTGAAAGCAGTAAGGTTGAGAACTGGTGCTGAAAATCTTTTACGGTATGTTCCGATCACTTTACTATTTTTCTGTCTAAAGCAGGGGTAGGCAACCTGTGGCATGCGTGCTGAAGGTGACACGCAAGCTGATTTTCGGTGGCATTCACACTGCCTGGGTCCTGGCCACCGGTCCAAGGGGCTTTTAATTTTCATTTAATTTTAAATGAAGCATCTTAAACATTTAAAAAACCTATTTACTTTACATACAACAATAGTTTAGTTATATATTATAGACTTATAGAAAGAGACCTTCTAAAAACGTTAAAATGTATTACTGGCACGCAAAACCTTAAATTAGAGTGAATAAATGAAGACTCAGCACACCACTTCCGAAAGGTTGCCGACCCCTGGTCTAAAGCAACAAAATGTTTTTTGTTCTTTCAGCAGGGGTGTCCTTCAGTTCTCAGATAGCTGCCTCGCTGCTCCCATAATTTGCTGAATAAACTGCAGCTGGATGTTCTGCTAACAGCCTTATGTAATGCCCCATCTCTATAAAGTCATTAACTGTTATACAGTAACTCCTCGTTTAACATTGTAGTTATGTTCCTGAAAAATGTGACTTTAAGTGAAACGATGTTAAGCAAATCCAATTTCCCCATAAGAATTAATGTCAATAGGGTTAGGTTCCAGAGAAATTTTTTTCACTAGACAAAAGACTATATTTTATTTATATATATATATATACACATATATACACACACACGCACACTATAAATTTTAAACAAACAATTTAATACTGTACACAGCGATGATGATTGTGAAGCTTGGTTGAGGTGGTGAAGTCAGAGAGTGGAAGAGGGTGAGATATTTCCCAGGGAATGCCTTACTGCTAAATGATGCTTACTGCTTACTCAGCTTTTGGCTGAGCCCTCAAGGGTTAACCCATTGTTGTTAATGTAGCCTCACACTCTACAAGGCAGCACTAATAGAGGGAGGGGAGACAGCATGACAGAGAGACACCCTGTGTGAGAGAGAGAGAGATTGCCCCTTTAAGTAGGCTGACCACACTCTAAGTACACTGCCTTTTTAAGTAGATCAGAAAGTTGAGACAGCAGCTGCTTCCAGGAAGCTCTCTCCATCCTGAGCCCTTTCATGTCTTGTCCTGTCCTCCCCTCTCCCCATGGAGATGGGGTAAGTGGGGTGCAGGAGCAGGGGGGAGGGGGACACCCTGACATTAGTCCGCCTTTTTCCCCCCCGGACAGCAAGCAGGAGGCTCCCGGGAGCAGCTCCAAGGCAGAGGGCAGGAGTAACACATGGCAGTGGGGGGAGGGACAGCTGAACTACCGGCAAAGGGAACTTAGAGAAGCAGGGAGCTGATAGGGGGGCTGCCGTTCCACCCTGGTTCCAAGCCCCCACCAGCTAGCTCCAATGGGCTGCTCTCTCTGCAAGCAGTGGACAAAGCAGGTGGCTGCCAAACGATATTATAAAGGAGCACTGCACAACTTTAAACGAGCATGTTCCCTAATTTATCAGCAATGTAACAACGAAACAATGTTAACTGGGAAGACTTTAAGTGAGGAGTTACTGTATTATGTTTTCAAAGTGAATTTTGAAAGCCACTGTATTGCAGAAAAGGGCATTGCACTAGACTCAAGTTCTTAAATGACTTTGTTTGAAGACTGTTGAAATTATCCTAATTCAGTTTTTCCTGGAGTCTTTCGTTAGATAGTGGTTGTTAGCATGATGCCTGCTTGTAAAGGAAACAAGTGAACATTTTTCTGAATATTAATTGTCTAAGAGTGAGATTCCCACAAAACAGATCTTCCCAAGATCCTTCAGTTCTGTGGCCCACTGGCAGAGGGGCTCACCAGCGGAATAGTGAGTTAGTGAGCAGCAGGCAGTGTGGCACATGGCTGATTGCTGCTAGCTGTTGCTCATGCAGGACCTATGCCATTGTGCCCCTTTTAATTCCTTAGGCTTCATTATGACATGACCTGAAAGAAGAGGGTGGAGTAGACTGCATCTGAGAGGCATGTGACTGACTTGGTCAGCAGGCTGGATGTCGCAGTGGGCCAGATTTTTTGAGGGTTGAAGGCAAAATTTTCCTGGACCTGGGCCCCGTGGTAAAATTTTCAAAAGTGCCTGAATGACTTACCTAAGTCCCGTTTTCAGAAGTCACTTAGATATTTAGGCGCTTAAGTCCCATTGACTTTCAATGAGACTAAGGGCTTGTCTACACATAAACCACTCCAGCGGTACAGGTGCACTGCTGCAGCACTTGAGTGAAGATGCTGTCTGTGCCGTCGGGAGGGGTTCTCCCATTGGTGTAGGTACTCCACCTCCCAAGAGGCAGTAGCTAAGTTAACAGGAGAATTCTCCCTCTGACCTAGTGCTGTCTATACTGGAGGTTAGGTTGGTTTAACTGTGTCACTCAGGGAAGTGGATTTTTCACACCCCTGAGTAACATAGTTATACCAACCTAATTTCCTAGGGTAGACCAGGCCTTAGACTCCTAAGAGCGTAAGTGACTTTTGAAAATTGGACTTAGGAAAATCAATAGGAGCGTTTAAAAATTGTACCCCATTACAGACTTAATCCACTTCTGGAGTTTTTGCAGGTGCGTGATATATAGGCTCACTTGTCTGTAATGCCAGTTTCTGATTCTGAAAGGAAAAAATGCTTCCTATCTTGATGGCATAAAATGATCTCTGGATCTCTGGGCTTCCTCTGGTTTGTGTGAAACCCCGTGTGCTATCTAGAGTAAAGTGTCAGGTTGCCACAGAACTAAAACAACCTCCCAACTTCACATCTGTAAAGCATGAACTTCCTTCCTTTTGTGCACTTGCTTTTTGAGATTCTGTCTTTCCACTTTGGTATCCGTTAGTTCTCTGAGTTATTTATCTTAAAAATCTGACCTTGCAGTGTTTACGGGGAAACCCCATAGCTGGTCTGTGGTGGGGAGGGGATTTCTCTTTCATTTGCCTGCTGCTGAAAGGCTTTTTTACGTATTAAAAAAAGAAAAAACAAACCAACCATTTATGTAGACCCCTACCTCTATCTACCTTGCAGTATAAGCCTTATATTGTCCCACAATAAGGACCATCTAACCCAGGGGTTCTCAAACGGGGGGTCGGGACGCCTCAGGGGGTTGCGAGGTTATTACATAAGGGGGTCGCGAGCTGTCACCCTCCATCCCAAACCCCGCTTTGCCTCCAGCATTTATAATGGTGTTAAATATATAAAAAAGTGCTTTTAATGTATAAGGGGGATCGCACTCAGAGGCTTGCTGTGTGAAAGGGGTCACCAGTACAAAAGTTTAAGAACCCCTGATCTAACCCTTACCACTTAGTCGCTAATTTCCCCCAACAGCTCTCCCTCCTGTTATTTGTGGATGTGGATTTCTCCTTGGTATTTAAAAGTGCTTCATATGGTGTCTTTAATCTGCCATGACTGGAGAATCTGTGGGTTTGTGGAGAGTTTTCAGTGTCCAAGAGCAAGAATCCAGTCAATGTGATTTCTTCAGAGAAAATTACTCATGTAACTTTACTTCTCTGAAGCATGACTTCTTTGACTAGATTCCCACTTGCCTGCGCACCTGCCTTACCCCTCAGATGTTGGAAGTGACAGACACTCAGGGGCATATTCTTAGCTGATGTAAATCATCCTAACTCCTTTGACTTTCATGGAGCTAGACAATTTACACTAGTTGGGGATTTTTTGCCTCTCAGTGACTGACTTTTATTTTGGTGCTCATCTTGCCATAGATATATTTTTTGGCTATTTATTTTTCTTAAAATTTGTAGATCTCTCTGTTTCATGCTCACCAAAGAGCTGTTCTATAGGCCACTGAGGTAAGGGCATTGAGTTGCAGAATGGGGCTCTCTGACTTTACATGTTATATGTAACCTGCACAGCTCCTGAGTGTGGTGTTCTGTCCCCTCTAGTGGCACTGAGACCACTTAGAGATTAATGAGTCTGCTACAGCCTCAGCTAAGAGCCATGTGACTATTAGCTCATGCAGTAGAGCAGTGGTTCCCAAACTTGTTCTGCCGCTTGTGCAGGGAAAGCCCCTGGTGGGCTGGGCCGGTTTGTGTACCTGCTGCGTCTGCAGGTTCAGCTGATTGCGGCTCCCAGTGGCTGCGGTTCGCTGCTCCAGGTCAATAGTTGCTGCTGGAAGCAGTGGCCAGCACGTCCCTCGGCCCGCAGCTCCCATTGGCCTGGAGCAGCGAACTGCAGCCACTGGGAGCCGCGATCAGCAGAACCTGCGGACGCAGCAGGTACACAAACCAGCCCGGCCCACCAGGGGCTTTCCCTGCACAAGCGGCAGAACAAGTTTGGGAACCACTGCAGTAGAGGCTCATGCATTTAGCTCCAGAGGTCCCAGGTTCAATCCCGCCCACAGACAATCAGGGTCTGTCTGTGTTACATGTATATACAAATACCTCCATTGAAATGCACTCACTTCATGATGTATAAGGGAATATCACAAATGTTTGTTCTTAGATGGAGGGAAATATTAACCTTTTGGCTTCCCGGCACCTCTCTACATCTCCTTGGCTAACCCCCCTATTCACTTTGGGTTGCACCTCCTTTAAAACAACCCCGGCGGGTGGCTGACACTCAACGAGCCAGGAGTAAATCTGTCTCAAATTAGGGCTTCAGGGAACTCACTATGTTGATCAGGTGGAATGGTGGCCGCTTCTTCCTCTGAGAAGAGATGACAGTGGATCCCAGAAAGGACATTATTCCCCCTTACAACAGGAAAAACTTGCATTCACTATGGAGCTCAGGAGGCCTGTGATGCACCCATGGGGCGGCAGCCATGCTGGCTATTTCCTGCTGCCCACAGAAGTAACTGTTTCTAAATATATTTGAAAAGAGTTTTATTAAAAGGGAAAGAATCTGGGATCAGTTACCCTGATAGAGACATTCGGCAGAATAATTAAAATATAGTTTCCTGTTTACTTTTATCTATAAAGAATCCTCGGTGAAAATTCAAATCTAAAGGGGACACAGTCAATACTGACAGGCTGGCCCAACATTTTATCTGCTTTTTTTTGTACAGGTTTTGAAACGCCATGTAAATCTTCGAGTCTCTTTCTTCCAAAGCAAAATGATAAGAGAAACAGTGCTAGAAGTCCAGCCTCACTCCTAATGCAGTCTCACAGCAACAAATTAACAGCACAGGCAGTGACACAATGGAGCAAATGATTTTTAAGTTTTAAGCTTACAAGTGTTAAGAGCTCTGTGTAGCTTGAAAACTTGCCTCTTTCAGCAATAGAAGTCCACTAAAAGATATACAAGTTCAATAAAAGATATTACCTCACCCACCTTATCTCTCTAATATCCTTGGACCAACATGGCTACAACAACACTGCAAAGAAGAGTTACTAAAAAACAACAGTGAGGAAAAGTGATTGTAAAATGAGGGGAAACACACCTTTCAAATACTCTGGTGGGTCTGAGCAGGGTTCCCTCTAATTTTTTCCACGCATGTGCAGAATGGATTTTGTTATGTGCACCAATAAGGAGGTGATGTTATTGGTGCACATAACAAAATTCATGTGGTGGAGGTGGGACCGAGGGGTTTGGAGTGTGGGATAGGGCTCAGAGCTGGGGCAAAGGGTTAGGGTGCAGGGGGGGAGGGTGTGAGGGCTCTGGCTGGGGGTGCAGACTCTGGGGTGGGGCTGGGGATGAGAGGCTCAGGGCTGAGGCAGAGGGTTAGGGTGCGGGGGGGGTGGTGAGGGCTCCGGCTGGGGGTGCAGACTCTGGGGTGGAGCTGAGGATGAGAGGCTCAGGGCTGGGGCAGAGGGTTGGGATGCAGGGGGGTGAGGGATTTGGGGTGGGGCCAGCGATGAGGGGTTTAGGGTACAGGCTGCCCCGGTGCTATGGCAGGGAGAGAGAACTTCCCCCAGCTCTCTCTTGCCGCAGAGGCACCTGGCCTTGCGGGGAGAGGCGCCTCTCCCCATCACAGCAGCTCTGGGGCTGGGGCCACGGGACAGGCGCTTCTTCCCCAGCTCCGGCAGGTCTGGGCCGGGGCTGGGGAAAGGGCGCCTCTCCCCTGGCCGCAGCAGGTCCTGGCCGGGCTGGGGGAGAGGCATCTCTCCCCACCGCAGCCCTGAGTATCTGCACGGCACTTAATAGGCTGCTGCATGGCCACACAGCTTAGAGGGAACTTAGGGTATGAGTTTTCATCCACTTTCTTATACCACCCTCTTCTTCACCGTGGAATCGGATTGCTTAATTTCTCTTAATTCTATTGCTTAATAACCAGCCTTATAATTTGCAGAGTCATTTAAATAAAAGTTACAAATTTGCCACATTTCTTTTCTGAATTAAGATGTGTTAAATTGTTGTTAATGCTGATTTCAAAGTAACATCTCTCATATTTATTAACATGAGTAATTGAAACCTTACTGAAAAGGACCTGGGCCTGCATTCCTTACCCAAGCAGAACTCTTAGGCCAATGTCTTTAAAAACAGCCACTGAATTTGGTTGTGTTAATTTCTGGGTGCCCAACTTGGGGCTAATTTTCAGAAGAGCTGGGATCCCAAAAAGAGGCACCCAAAAGCAGTGTCTACTTTTTGAAAATGCAACTGCTGCTGACTTCAGTAGGCGCTCTGGCTAAGTAAGGAGTGTAGGATCGGACCTAATTCTGGTGTGTGTGTGCCATGTAATTAAAGTCCAAGTACATCTCTAAAATCAAATTGCATCAAAACATATTCAATTAGACTATTTAAATGTATGTCATTTGTAGGTGCTGTGAAGTAAACAACTGCTCCCAGGGCAAACTGTGTTTCAGACTCATTTCTAGGTATGCCGCTGGGTGATAGATCACATAGTTGGACTAACTCAAAGTACTCCTCAAGCGAAAAGAAACGAAATCAAAGATTGAGATTTTATTTGCATTTCAGCAGACTCCAGAAGCAGCAAGCCAGTCTTTTGTCCACAGAGAGCCTCTCTTAACGTAGTTTGAGAAAAACTGGAAATGCTGGTTCCTTTATTACTGGCTGAAACACAAGTAAAATAATGAGACTTATACTTCCACAGAGAATTATGGGTTAGCAGGTGTGTCCTAATCTAAGTTGGAATGTTTATATAGCAAATACTGATCTTGTTAACTAATAATTCTATAGGGCTATTGACTATTTGGTTATATGGACCAAAGTTCAGAGTATCAATCCATAAGCAAATAAGCAATTGTTCAATCTTAACTTTTTAATGGACTTTTGTGTTGCCAGCTAATTGTTTATCTTAAAACAGCATTTACGATAAATAACATGAGATTTCTAGGTACCACACAGTATTGGGTTGCTTATATGATGATTCATGCTAGAAGCAGGTGTTAATATAGTGACACCCAGAAATACTCAAATAGAAACGTGCAGAAATGCTTTTGGGGCTACATTTCCAGACATATCTATTATGCTAAGGGTATAAAAGGTGCTACACCTATACATGAATTGCAAATGGAAAATGATTATCCAGACACATCAGGAAAACAGAACTAAAGGGACATTCTACTTGTGAGAAGAAAAGTGTCTGGTTTTTGTTTTTAAAGAAAATAATACTAACAGTAATCATACCAGATGATTAATGAATTGTCCAGTGACCCTAAGGGCATGGGGGAGGGGGTTTAACCAAAGTTAGACATGTACTTTTTTCTTTACAGCTCATTTTAGTAGAAAGCCCTGTAATCAACTCAGATTTTTATTATCAGAATATAATTAAGATGTGAACCCGTCTGTTTCACTGTTAATTTGTCCTCAAAGTTAAATCTTAAAATCAGTCCAAAAAGATCAGCACATAGCAAACCTGTTAAGTTTGTCTGCATGCTGTTTTGTATCTGAAACCTATTCCAAGTTCTATCTTGGCAGCAAACTAAGTAAATTCTGAAACTTGAGTTCTCATATCATCTCTTAAGAAAAAAATCTTAAAAATGATGGGAATGCCAGTAAGGGGGCTCAGTGAAGCTGGTGTACAATACAGAGCCTGTTCTCTGAGAAGTCACAGAGGTGCATATCTCTTTCTCTTTGCAGAGCAACCACCAACAACAAAGTGCGAGAGCAGGCACTTCTGGAACTGAGTTTTGTAAACTCAGACCTACAAATCTTAAAGGAGGAATTAGAAGGACTTAATATCTCAGTGGAAGTTTATCAGAATATAGAGTAAGTGAAAATCTATTCTATTATCAACCCATCTTTTGTTTACCAACTGGAAATAAAACTGGTGCTGGATGAACGTGAATGCTGGTCAGTAATTACATGAAAAAATAGTGAATAAAGAACATGATAGAAGGAGAATATACTTTCTGTTAGTCAACAGTCTGACCACATAGTCTGTATATTAGTCGCTCTTTGTGCATCTGCCTGAGCTGCCGCAGTACCTTATGGGAGTTATAGTTCAAGGTCCCTCATGCCTCCATTCTCCAATATGGACCTTGCTCCAGGCCTGACTACATCTCACATGATGCATCACAGTCTCTCCCTTGTAGCTAAGCTGCCACTGTGGTGCATGAGGCACTGCAGAGGTTCAGCCCCAGGTAGAGAGCAGGGGAGCAAGGCCCACAGAGCCGGGTTTCTCAAACAGGGGTTGCCCTTGGGGGGGAGGGATGGCTCAGTGGTTTGTGCATTGGCCTGCTAAACCCAGGGTTGTGAGTTCAATCCTTGAGGGGGCCTCTTAGGGATCTGGGGCAAAAATTGGTCCTGCTAGTGAAGGCAGGGGGCTGGACTTGATGACCTTTCAAGGTCCCTTCCAGTTCTAGGAGATTGGTATATCTCCAATTATTACCTTTAAAAAAAAAAAAAGTCCCTCAGCCACACCGCTTCCAGCAGCTCCCATTGGCCTGGAGCAGCGATCCGGAGCCGTGATCGGCCGGACCTGCAGACGGGGCAGGTAAATACACCAGCCGGCCCACCAGGGGCTTTTCCTACACAAGCAGCAACCCCTGTTTGAGAAACCCTGCCATAGAGGAAAATGGGGGCAGCTCCCATTAGACACCGCAGCAACTCAGGCAGACACAAAGATTAATATTGTCCTGATGTGAAATGAAACATTTTGTTTTTCCCAAAGGAAAATTCTGCCAAAAACAAGTTTCCCACAGAAAATTTTCACACACAAATCTCATTTTCTGAGAAAATGTTTTGTTCAGAATTTTTCCACCTCTCAAACATGCACAGGGAGTGCAGTAGGGAAGATGAAAGTGACAGCTGCTGTAGTGACAGAAGGGGAAGCAGGTTTGTGACAGTCTCCAGAAGCACATACATACTCCACCTCTCCAACCTCCCTACATGTCCTTGAGAAAATAATTTAAAACATTCTGCTCTTTGATGGTGAAGACCAGTGTTACTTCTAATTTTTCCCACCCATGTGCAGAATGAATTTTGTTATGTGTGACACATCACCTTCATATTGGTGCATATAACAAAATTCATGTGGTGGGGGTGGGAACAAGGGGTTTGGAGTGTGGGAGGAGGCTCAGGGCTGGGGCAGAGGGGTAGGATGCAGGGGAGTGAGGGCTCTGGCTGGGGGCATGGGCTCTGGGGTGGGGCCAGGGATGAGGAGCTCACGGCTGGGGCAGAGGGGTAGGGTGCAGGGGTGTGAAGGCTCTGGCTGGGGATGCAGGCTCTGGGGTGGGGCCGGGGATGAAGGGTTTGGGGTGCAGGAGGGTACTCCGGGGCTACGGTGAGGAGAGAGGGCTCCCCCTAGCACTCTCTCCCTGCAGCAGCATCTAGGCTGGGGAGGAAAAGTGCCTCTCCCCGCCATGGGAGCTCTGGAGCTGGGGCTGCAGGATAGGCTGTGTCTGGGCCGCTCCGGGGCTGGTCTGCCCTGGCTACGCCTGGGTCTGGGCTGCACTGCCCTGGCCAGGGCTGGTCTGCGCTTCCCTGGCTGTGGCTGGGCCACTCCAGGGCTGGTCCGGGCCGTGTTGCCCAGGCTGCACCTGAGGCTGGGCCCGATCCGGCCATGCTGCCCTGGCCATGACAGGTCCGGGCTGCAGACTGAGTTGGGGCTGGAGGAGGGGCGCCCCTCCCGTGGCAGGCTGGGGGTTGTGGGGGGTGCCCCTCCCCTGGCCACAGCAGGTCCCCGCTTCTGGCCACACAGCTTACAGGGGACTTAGGTGAAGACCCAGGTTTTGGTGAAGATATTGTGGCTGGAGAGTGTTGGAACAGTGGCCCTTGTGACTGTCATTTTAGTTGATCTCCTTTGAACTATTTCCTACATTTCCAATGCTGTTCATATAATAAAGAACCCGAAACTGCAGGTATTATCTTATGTACAGTCTAACCAAGTCTGCATAAAGGACACATCAATATTTTCTGTGTCAAAGAGTGGCACTCTTTCTCCATATCTATAGACCGTATACTCCCCTCCATTTACGCAGTGCAGAGAAAAGGGGAAAGTCCCAAATAGTGCTAAGAAGAGGGAAGCCATATAGGGGAAAAGGGGGGTATAGGGATATTACTACCTCAGTGACAACCTGTCTCCCCGCAGTGATTGCTACAGAGAGAGAGAGCAGAGCTCTGAGACCTGTACTTCTTAGGAGGGCTATATGCCCTTCTCTCCTGTTTTAGGCATGATGTGAACCATATGTTCGCCAGTTGACAGGGATCTCCTGTTGATCAAAGGATATAATAATGTGTCTTTATACAACTCTGGTAAGACCATCCTTGAAGAATGGATACAACTTTAGGCACTTTTTGACACTTTTTTAGACACCAGAAAGTGAGATAAGACAGATAAACCTGTCAAGCAAATCTGCTTCTAAACAGAGGGCCATATTTTCCCTCCACTCAGACCTGTGCAACCCTCACAGCAAAAACTGAGGGCAAAATTTGGCCCAGAAAGTTTCTGAGGTGGAGACAGGAATCCTGAAAATGCAAATACCACTTGTTTCTTTTGTCTTCCTATTGAATATTATACACTTATTCAGGAGGTGGGAGGAGAGTTTGCCCTGAGCATGTACATGACAATACTCCTGTAGCCATAAAAATACTCCTAGTGTGCCTGTGGGCCAATCCTTACGGCATGGTCAAAGGATATTTTTCAAAACTGAGTGTTATACACCCAGTATATAAGACTAGAGAAGTCTAGTACTTAATCTGTGGGTTTGGCACTTCAGTAGCTAAAAATAGATACTGAATGTCTTTACATTCATCTTAGAATTGGCAGAAACACTGGTGTCCATGGAAATTGTACACAAGCTTGGCTGCTTAATGAAGATGGATCATGAAAGAACATATTAAATCAATGTATAGTATTTTTAGTACCTTGGCTTTTATCAGATTATTTTTCAAAGGTAACTGCTGTAAAAGCATTGAAATAACAGTTCTTTCCAATATTTGGTTACATTAGACGTGTTGCACCCTCAAGTGTGTGTGTGAGTGTGTGTGGGTGTATTTGTGCCTCACTACCAGGAAGAATAGTTTTAACTCCATTGGGGCTCCACAGGAGCCCCTTGCAGATGCTGCCCGGTAGGTGAACTGAATAAGCACTGCTCCTTGGGGCCCTGGCTCTTCTCCTCCTCAACTGGCTCGGCCTACTTTCTGGATTGCGCCAGCCAGCTCTAGGGACCTTCTTATGCTAAGCTGGAGTTGTGAGTAGATTGCACTGCTGCTCCCCTGGCAGACTTTTCACCACCAGGGACATGCATCCCAGGTTCTGCTGGCTTTGCTGATAGAAACCTGTGAGTGAATCACTCCCACAGTATTTCATAGTGAAAATAGGTCACTATGAACAATTATTAGAAAGTCATTTAAGTGTTTGCTGGAAAAAGAAAATATCAGATAAACATATCCAGCTGCCAAGGACACTTTTTTTTTTTAAACAAACAGACACTATTCCATCTTTCCCACTCAACACGTTGTAAATAATAACTGGAAGAAATCCTGACATCTCTGTTTGAAATGTGACATTTTGCTTAGGAAAAGAGCGGTACAGACAGATTTCAGAGTTGGGACCAAATGCTCATGATCTCCTTATTCATATGAGTAGTCCCACTAGCAAACAATAGGATTACTCTTATAATGTGATCAAGAGTTTTATTTTCCTTGTGGATCAAGGGCTTTTTGTTTTTGGTTTTTTTAACATTGCCATCTTTTACCTCCTCACCCTTCGTGGAGATGCTTCTCAGGGTTGAATTCTTCCCCCACCCTAACATTTTCTAAAAGTTAAATACACATGATGCAGTGGTTCTCAAACTTTTTACTATCAGGCTCCACTTATATCAAAACCAGTGACCTCAGGCCTTACTTTCCAATGTGCTAGAGACAATTTATATATATCAGACATTGATGGAATACTAGAATATTGAAGCATATGGAATTATCATAGCCCTTACCTGTGTATGTCTCCCTGCAGTGGCTGGTTTCTGCACATGTGGTTTATCCAGATGTGGAAAGATTGATCCAAACTGATACAGACAAGTGATCTGTCAGTCCCCACTTTCTGTTTCCTTGGCCCCCTCTTCCTCTGGGGGAACAATGGCTCAAGGGCAACTCTCATTCCCTTCAGACTCTTTCCCTTTGAGCTTCCATCCCTATGCCTATTCCCCGATTCTGTCCCTCTCACCACACTGACAAATGCAGCTGGCATCTGCCTCCTCCTCCCCCAGTGTCTCATTCTGGCTGGGCACCAGCAGGGGAGATAGAGGAAGGAAGAAGAGACCAGACAATTTTCCTTCACTCCTTACTCACATCACAGAGGCCCCTGGTGGCCAGAAGGAGTAATTGTACACTGTAATTGTAATTGAGACTTGAAGGCAGAATAAACTCTTGGGGAATCAAGAGCTCCCCGTCCACAAAAAAAGTTATTGGAGTCTCCTGATAAAATCTCTTACACTGCAGCTGTTTACTTCACTTCTGTCATTCCTGAAATAGGCGCATTCATGTTTGGGTTTTATAATAATTATTTTTTTAAAATATGGAAAATAACTTGTGTGGGACAGAACAGTTTGTGTAAAGGGAGAGTTACACAATTCTGAAATGCTTAAAGCCTCCTAGTGCAAATAAAAAGGTGCATGTTACATATGCTGTCATCAAGAGACATAGCTCCTTCTCTCTATGGTCACATGGAACAACACAGGTAATTTTGCCAACAGAACAACAGAAAATAAGGAGTTAAATTTCTATTTGTCTTTTCTTTTGCCACAGAGAGACTTTTAGCATTCCCCTGATACCACTTGGCCTGAAGGAGACTAAAGAAGGGGACTTTACAATCCCTCTTAAGGTAAGTTTCGAAGATACAGATTTTAGAATCAATATTTAACATGTAACACTGCTGTACGGTTGAAGGTGCGCAG
The DNA here is from genome assembly GCF_020497125.1 of Mauremys mutica. Lineage (NCBI taxonomy): Eukaryota > Metazoa > Chordata > Testudines > Geoemydidae > Mauremys > Mauremys mutica. The sequence continues at coordinate 27,102,101 of NC_059085.1, read as the reverse complement.
CACTGTGTGCAAATTCTAAACATATTTTTATGCTTTATTTGCACTAATCTGATCAAGAACCAAGAATTTAGCACACCAAGAATTATCAAGGATTTGAGATCAGTTATGTCCTTCAGAGGATCTTTCCCAGAGACTTCAATGGATTGACTGTTGATTTACATTTGTGTGAAAGCTAAATCAGGCCCACTGTCATGGGTGGTGGGTATCAAAGGCTGGGGATGCTAAGCCTCCCCAACCCAGGCAGTGACCCCACCCACGCTCTGGCCCGAGGCCCCACCGTTGCTCCTTTTCTTCCCCAAAGCTGTCAGGGTCTCAGCCAGAGGCGGCTTGGGCTGGCTGGGTTAGGGCAGGCTGGCATGGGGTGGCTGGAAGGGGTGAGTCGGGGCTCCTCTGGTTGCGCTGGGGCAGGGCCTCGGGCAGAAGGGGCAGGGCTGGGGGAATATTGGGGTTCACCCACTACCCATGCCCACTGTTCTATGGCCCAGCTAGTGATGATGATAATAACAACCACCACCATTTATTGTTTGTACACTGCCCAAGTTTGTTCTTGGTGCTCTACAATACAAATTAAACAAGGTCCCTGTCCAGATGTTACAGTCTAAATAAGGACTAATTAGATATACTGAGTGTACTCACCTTTTTCGCCCCCTACCACGAGGGCAGTTGGGGGATGGTTTGGCACCCAGGAAGGTAGTCCAAGTGTATTCAAGTGATTCTGATTTAGACTAAGATTTTCTGCTGGGGAGGAAACGTGGCCAGAGCATGCTATGCCTGGGGGCAGGAAGAGGCTATGGTGCAGAGGCAGCTATGGCAGCTCTGCACTAGGGGAATACCCAGCTAGGACAGAGGAAGCCCCAGTTATCTCTGTGTGCCAGTTTTAAGGGGGCTTTAATGGTGCAAAATAGTTTTACTGGGTCCAGGGATCAGACCATGGATCCAATTTGCTCCCAGTTACATAGGTGTAGCTGCCAGTGCAGTCACATGAAATTGCATTTGACAGAACTGAGAGCAGAATTTGGCTCCTATAGAAAATGTAGTCTTTAACATTTTTTCAATTAAAAGGTCTTTATTACTTCTATGTTTTGATTAATTATGTGATATAATTTTCTGTGAACATTATAAAGATCATCCTTGGGGCACGCAAAGTCTATGCCTGTTATGGATATTTATTCAGATGAGCTCAGCTGTGTTCAGCATATTTGTATTTGAATTAGATAATGAAATCCATGGAAGAAGGCTTTCTTTGCCAGAGGCAGGGAAATAAAACAATTGGGAATAATTCTCCATGGAGCAAGTAAACAGCAACAGTTTTACCAAGCCAAGAGCCACTTGGATTCAGAGCTTCACAAGGGACTTTAATCTGCATTCTTTCAAGCAAAACTCTTACTGACTTTAATGGGAGTTCTGTCTTAGAAATGAGTATATGTTTGGAATCAAGGAGAATTCTCTTTGGGTTTTCATTGACAGCTACTGTACAAGTTCTACATGCTACTTAGTGGGAAATAGTGAGAAAGAGCTTTCTTCTGATTGAAACAGCTACTACTTTGGATCCTTTTTTAACTTTATAGCTCAAATTCAGAGGATGAATTGTAAAGCTGGTGTAAGCAGGGCCGGCACTTCCATTTAGGCGACGCACCAGGATTTGGGGGGGCGGCATTTTGCCACACTCAGCGGCAATTTGGCGGCGGGGGGTCCTTCCGCGCTCCGGGTCTTTGGCAATTCTGTGGCGGGGGGGGTCCTTCCGCGCTCCCGGTCTTCGGGGCACTTCGGCGGCGGGTCCTGGAGCGAGTGAAAGACCCGCCGCCGAAGTGCCCCGAAGACCGGGAGCGCGGAAGGACCCCCCCGCCACAGAATTGCCACCAACGACCGGGAGCGCGGAAGGACCCCCGCCTAGGGCGCCAAAAACCCTGGCACCGCTCCTGGGTGTAAGCTAAACTCCCTTACACTAATTGAGACTCCCACATACAGACTCCCTTAGCTCTGTATACCCCCTCATCTCCTACTTTGGGAGTCTAAGTTGGTGCATCTAACCATGACAAGGAGCCAGAAGAAGGTGTAAGCTGAAAAAAAACCACATCCTACTTTAACTTACCCCTCGGAGTCAATGGAGTTACACTGAAGTAAAATGAGAGTATCAGCTCCCCTTCTACTAACTTAGACTCCCTTAGACATCACTTAAGAATTTGGTCCCACTTCTTCATCTGTAGGTTATTCTTGATTGGCGATATTCTGCTGCCATTTATACCAGTGTAGTTTCATTAAACTCAGTGGAGTTTCACCAATATAAGTAAGAGCAGAATTTGGCAGAATATCTCTATTAATGAATTTTCGTGATCATTTGATTCCCTTGTTGTTTTGTATTTAATAGGTTCAGGTGTCAATTTCAAAACTATTAACTCAGTTTGAAAAAATAGCAGAAAAAATATTATAGCTGTTTAGATTCCGCTATGCAAGATTGGAGTTTCTTATATTTGATACAAGATGAAGATATTACCTTGAAATCTTGTCTGTTACAGTTTCCCCCCTTTTTTGCAAATCTGATATATATAAATACACCACCATTTATTACTACTGAGTAGAAACTTTGCAAATCATGAGATTTTTAAATATTCAGGACACTGTTCATATTTGCAGAGAAATCAAAAACTTTGACCTGGAAGAGTAAGGGTATTCCACATTTTATTTTGTTTAGGACTTTATCCTGGAACATTACAGTGAAGACAGTTCTGACTATGAAGATGAAATAGCTGATCTTATGGATTTGAGACAAGTAGGTTTGATTTTGCATGTTAATTCTCTTTGTGACTGTGCCACCATATCCAATTTTAATCTTGCAGATTTTTATTAATAATGTTCATATATGGTTAGATTGTGGCACTCTTAATGACTAATACTTTGCTCCAGGTTACCTTACTTCCATTGGTTTTAGCTCCCAAGATATATAAAATGACAGCCTCCATATCCCAAGGACTCTATAATGCAACATTTCCATCAGTGATGTGTAAGTCTCACTGATAAAATTTGCAAATGACAAAGATTGGCAGAATGGTAAATAATGAGGACAGGGTAGTCATATGTGTGATTTGTATCACTTGGCAACGGGGGCTCATTCAAACAAAATGGAAGAGTACAGCTGTATGTAGAGTTGTACATCTAGGAATAAGGAATGCAGACCATACCTATAGAATGAGGAGAGTGGGAGGACTGAAATATGGAAAACAGTATCAGCAAGACTCTTTGCTGCTTTTGATGGAAAACAGTGACTTTGAAAAGGATTTAGGGGGTCATAGTGGACAAATACCTCTGTATGAGCTCCCAGTGCAGTGGTGTGGGAAAAAAGGGCTATTTCTCACATATAATCCTGCATTTTGGCAAGGGTTTAGACTAGATGACCTTGTGGTCCCTTCTAACTCTATTATGCTATGATATAGATAAAACAGGTGATGAAATGCTTGGGGTGATAAAATGATGTAACAGGAAAGCAAAGTAACTGAGCAGTTTAACACAACTTGTAAATTCAAAAGTATTGTTTGTTTTTTAAATATTGTTTAAATTGTAATGGGGGGATAAACTAAAGAGTTTGAAGTGAGGCATGAAAGCAGGAGTGGAGTAAATAGTAGGGATCTGTAGCACAATACTAGTAATTTCTATTTACTAGATGTTGTTCAAATATCAGAGAGGTAGCCGTGTTAGTCTGGTTCTGTAAAAGCAGCAAAGAATCCTGTGGCACCTTATAGACTAACAGACGTTTTGCAGCATGAGCTTTCGTGGGTGAATACCCACTTTGTCGGATGCAAGAGACATCCGACGAAGTGGGTATTCGTCTTGCATCCGACGAAGTGGGTATTCACCCACGAAAGTTCATGCTGCAAAATGTCTATTAGTCTATAAGGTGCCACAGGATTCTTTGCTGTTTGTTCAAATGTTCTTCTATAGTTCACACAATACCTACTGTCCAATATTGTATTTCAACATGTGTGAGATTTTCCTGTCACACACTGTCTCCCATGTGCCTCCTTAGGGCCACGTACAGCCTTCTCTCCAGCACAACTCTATTATTCAGAGTTGGGTGCACACATCAAGGGCAGGCTATGCCCCTATGCTTCTAATTCCTACATTCCAGACACTTATATTATGCGAAAGTCCCGTTGATTTTAGTTGAGCAGAACTGTGTTCTCAGTGTGTTACGTTATTCACACTGAAACTAAACAGAATGCATTGTGTGAATGTATGTTTTTACATATCTGAACTTTAAGGCCTGCCGTACTCCCAGCAGAGATGAATCCGGCATTGAGATGTTGATGAGCTATTTCATTCAACTTGGCTTTGTAGAGAACAGATTTTTTTCACCTACCAGACAAATGGGGGTTTTATTTACCTGGTAAGTTTGGATTTTTTTTTAGAACACTGTAAATCTTGAACTAGCTCTATGTAACTTGAAACACATTTTTCTTGGACAGTATGTTTTCATATTTATACTGATATGCACTCTCTTTAGTTTGTACAGTAAAGTTCTAAAGAGTTTCTACACTGGGAGTAAGGTCTATGAAGGGCCATAAGAATTCTCTTTAAACATCTACACATCCTACTTGGATTTTGGGTCTTGGTGCATATGAGCACATAGGAGCAGGTGGGGAATGAGCAGAGCCTTGACTACATCCTTACTACTTGCTGGGCAGCATGATGAGAATGGGGGGAGTATTGTGATTTGCTGCTGATACTCCTTGGGTGGTGCAATTTACACCTCACCCCTTGCTCAGGTTGTACTATGGAACACAATCTAGTCCTGTGTTATTAGAACTACAAGATTTATAGGCTAAGAGTATCTACTACTGTCTATCTTAATTTGTAATGAATAGGAAACACTACATAGTTGAAAATATCAGAGCACTGTAGAAAGACTTCTGCACTGGCTCAGAATGGCAAGTGCTATGATATACTGCACCATTATCAACGGGAGAAGAATGTGACTCAGTGAATTTAAATCTTGTGTTTGTGAATAGAACAGGAGACTCCTACCATTTGGTCAAGAAAAGCTATTTGAGTTCCAGTCAAGCATTGCAAGAAGGGAAACATTGCTTTTAAGAAAGCTCAATAAATCCACTCACTAGCTCCTGGAGCTCAGGGATATATTTGCATTACATGCATGTGATTATAAATTACCATAAGTTTCAGCAGAAGCAGAAAAGGCATTACAGATCCTGCTATTCTCTTCTGAACAATAAAATGAAAACATTGGTAACTCTGTGCTCGCTTGTCTTTTTATGCTTATTTCATTTTGCTTTCCTCTCCATTCCCTCCCCCCACGCTCCCCCAGGTATGATTCCTTCACAGGCGTCCCTGTCTGTCAGCAGAATTTGTTGCTAGAAAAGGCCAGTATTTTATTTAATATTGGAGCCCTCTACACACAGATTGGTACAAGATGTAATCGGCAGACCAAGCCCGGACTTGAAAATGCTGTTGATGCTTTTCAGAGAGCTGCAGGTATATAAAGAGAGAAGGAGCTGTGGTTCATTTGCATATTGAAAATATGGGGGAGGTTATTTCTGGGGAGGTCTCAATCTGTCTCTTACATACAGAGCTATACATTAGATATTGACTTTTCGTTTTATTAACACAGTCTAAACAGAAAAGGAGGTGGATTGAAACCCAAAGGTCCTCACAAGGATCTGTACTAGGCTTTAATTAAACATTCCTGTTAGCCGTAGTTTAACATTTCAAAAACCTGGAGCTGCTGTCTGAACAACATGTTTGGTAAAGACAAAGTGAACATTGTAGTTAATGATTAATTAGCTGTACATTCACCTTTTCTTTGCCTGTTCTCCATTACATCACTGTAACTGCATTGACTCGTGTAAATGAGTGTGATGGGAGTGGATAATCAGTCCTATAGCATCCAGATTTTAAAAACATTTTAAAACAATCAAATCTATTTTGATCCCCAACCAAGCTTATTGTCCAGTTGAGATCAATGGTAAATTTGCCTTTAACTCCGAATAGGAGCAGGATCTATGCCCATAATGAATCATTCGAGTGTCTATTCTGCTGTGTCTGTGGTAGTTAATGGGAGCTGCACTCCTTGAGGCAGAGGTGAAAGTAAAGCCGAAGATTTACCAGTACGGGGGCTGGAGCCGGCCCCCAGAAGGGACAGGGCCTCGGGTGGAAGGGGCAGGGCTGGGGGTCAGCCTTTTCTGTTGTAATAATTAGAAAAACTTTTTAAAAATTCAGGTATTTTAAACTACCTAAAGGAAACATTTACTCACACACCAAGTTATGACATGAGCCCGGCCATGCTGAGTGTACTGGTCAAAATGATGCTTGCTCAAGCTCAAGAGTGTGTCTTTGAGCAGATCAGCCTACCTGGAATACGAAATGAATTTTTCACACTAGTGAAGATGGCTCAGGAAGTTGCTAAGGTAAGCCATGAGACTTATTGTTTTTAAACCCACACCAAGTTTGTTTCCAGTGCCAAATCACTAGCTTAAAACTCTACCATAGTGCCCATTAAACCTTTAAAGCATTTTTGTGACTTTGGTTTAAAGAATTGAGTGCAAAATGCTAATTACTGTTAATGTTTTTAATACAAACTGAAACTATGAAGTTACAGGGACTCATGTCAAGTTGTTGGCACAGTATGAGAACCTAAAATGTAATCTGTTTGCAAGGTTGTATGTTCTAACAAATACAGCGAGTTATGATGGAAATACTGACACATCCTCAACAGTGCCACTAAAATAGGAACATAGGACCTCCTGGATCATTAAGTCCAGTCCCTGCTACTGCGGGTAATCTTGTCACATAATAAGAGCTGTTCCATTAAAAAAATGTATCTAATGGAAACAAATATCAGAACAGCAACTGGATAGTGAATAATTTATTTACTGAAGTTCTGTGTGGTTTATTTTAGCAAATTAAAGTACACAACTCCTTGTAATTCTCACAGAATTAATAAGATTCTTTCTGACAAAAATGTATGAGTAGTTATGACAATAGCATTTGATTCCATAAAGAAGATGACCAGCTCCTGCCCCTTGATCAACATGTGAAGGAGGTGTCAATTGCTTATGTGGCACCATTTATGCCCCTCTCCCATTAACTGCTGCCAAATGCTGATCTAGCTTTACTTCTGCAGCTGGAGACTGGGGTTGGCTATATATCCTGCCCACCACTAATGATCCTCCTCTTCTCTCTCCCCCCCCCCCCCCAAAATAAAACATTCACTGATCCTTCCCAGAGTTCTGTGTATTGTACTGGCAGCATGGTGGGCAAGAGTTAGTTATGGTTTGGTAGTGATGGGGTTGCAAAACTTTCACAGGTTTACTCGCAAATCAGAAGGCAGGCTCTGACATGGAAGATAATCCACCATACTCAATGGAGGGTGGTGACATTTGAACATAGGTAGCAACATGAGACATGAAGGTTCACTCAACCAATTCATATTATCAGATAAAGGTCATACAGTACCTGACTCTAAATAGGATGGGCAAAACTTGTCTTGCCAACCTTAAAGAGCCTCCACGAACCAAACTCATTTCACGTGTAACCTAATGTCAACTTTGAATCCAGCTTTCCTGAGCTGACAAATGTGTTAATTAAACCACTGATCTGCTTTACCCTCCTTTCAGTTGCATTTGTAAGCCAAGATTTGCTTGCAAATTATAGAACTGTGTGGATACTTATATTGTATAGGATATTTATATTATATTTCATATTGTGACATCATAAAAATTAGAGATGGAAAAGACCAAATAAGTGATTTAGTCCAATGCCATATAGGATTATTCTATACAATATATTTTACAGTGTTGTGTTCAGTCTGGTTTTAAATATCTCCAGAGATAAAGCTTCAATTTTCCTTTTAATTTCATCCCTCCTAGTCCTGGTGTCAGTGTAAAATTTCCTCTTGCTCTCTGTGGTGTAAATAAGCCTTCAAATATTTGTAAATAGTTATCATATCCCCTCTTGCTAATAAAAGAACTCCTAGTTTTAAAGGTAACTTCTCATATCTAGATGTGTGTTTTATTTTAGGTTGGAGAGGTTTACACGCTTGTTAACACTGCAATGAATCAGGCACCAATCAAGGCGAACATCCCTTATTCCTGGTCAAATATGGCAAAAATAAAATCAGACCATTACAAAGCTCTGGCACATTACTTCGTTGCTACTCTACTGAGTGACCACCAGTGTAAGAATCCTTTGGTTTTCTTTATATAGCTATATAAACAACTGCTATTAAGAAAGGTTTGTACTGAGGCCAGGACCGGGAGCTAGGAATTCCAGCTCTAATATGGACTCTTTCCATGGAATCTCTTTATGGCCTTGAGTTATTCTGTCATTTTAACATCTGGAATATGGAAATAATACTTTCTGCCCTTCTTTCCAGGAGTATTGAGAACGTTTATTAGCTAATACTTACAAAAAGAGGGTTGAAAAATGTTATTTATGAGCTAAATAATATTATCACTAAGTTAATCAGTTCTCATGAATAGAAAATTAGAGTTCAGGCAGCATTTAGTAAAATTAGTTCTTGATTTAAAAAAAAAGTCAAAATAATACACTAGAGTGAAATCATATATTTATAAGAATGTTTCCAAAATGTTATTACTTATTCTCTCCCTGCTTCTCCATCTGCACTCCACCTGCCTGAAGGTATCTGGCACAGAGACACATTAAAGTAGCTAATATTTTATGTATGTTGATATAGTGCATCCCAGCGATGATGAAGACAAACAGGAAAAGGTCTGGTCCCAACTGCATGACTACATGCCAGAAGGATTGACGTCCCTAACCATTTTAAGGGATAAAGTTCAGCGAAAACGATTAGGTAATTGCAGACTCCATTCAGCGAGTGTATAACTGTTCTAAATTACAATACAGAGAAATATTGTCTGATACAAATAAATCTAGTTAGCGGTATATATACAGAATTCAAGCTGTGGCAATAATGGGATTAATTGGGTTCTGTTACACCATGTAGCTCATTAAAATCAATTGAAATGTGGCAGAACGTAGTCCAACTTCTTGTGTTACAGTGACTCAGAATTATACATGAAGATGACTTACCTTTGCAAACGTCTCTATGTTAGGAATACATAGGCACTAAAAACACTGATGTTATCAAGTTAATCTTAAGCCAAGGGTTTGATTCTGCAACACTTAAGTGAATAAGTAATCTTTACTCATGCTGTTGCTCCCACAAAATCAGTGGGACCCACTCACATGAGAATCACTTAGTTGATCGAGAATCACATGATTGGGCCTTCAGCCTTGCCTTCCTGTGGGATAAAATGTTTGCTGAGGATTGTTAGAAAAATCATCTTAGCCTTATGTATTATTTACATTACAGTTAAAATAAATAAAAGGCAAACAATTGCTAATGGTTTCTACTTTCTTTAGGGAAAGCACATTTACGCAAGGCCATTGTTTATCATGAAGAAGCACTGAGGGTCTGTGGTTTGTGCAAACAGCTTCGGAATATTGACATTCTTCAGGAGATTCTGACAGTTGCTCACAAGCGTTCACTTACCAAGTATGAGCATGAGCAGGAAGATGACTTCCTGAGTTTAATGGAAGCTTCCACTGTCCTTCGTACGTATCCCCAACTGAAAATCAAGGTTTTCTAAAGTGACTAGAAATTTTGGGTGTCCAAGTTAAGGCATGTTAAAAGGGGCCTAGTTTTCAGAAAGTGGTGAGCACCCACTTCTGAAAAACCAGCCCCCCTTAAAGGTGTCTCAAGTTACACACCAAAAAATTTGTGGCCAAACTGCATGGAGAAGCATGTTTTGTACAGTGAACTTAGATTCACTGTTGATTAGTCCCTAAGTAACAGTGAAATAATTGTGCAGTTTTTCTACTTTGGTGCCTCTAAACACATTCATACATGTGGACGTCCGGTGTCGGGGCTCGGCCCTCTCAGGCGCAGCTGGGAACCAGGGCGCCTCACTACAGACAGCAAGTAGGTCAGGGTCCAGACCCTTCAGCAGGGGTTGAGCAAACAAAGAGTCAATAGGAAAAACCTCCTTAGGCCAGCGAGAGGGGGAGTCTGCCACCCGCGGAAGGGTGGCAGGGGGGACGCAGGCCCTCCCACTCCACTGCGTCCCAGCCCGGGGCCCTAACAGCGGCAGGTAGTCTGCTGCTGGGTCAGTGGGGATCCAGGCCGCAACACACTGACATTGGTTCGGGGTCCCCTGGAGCCAGACTGGTGTCGGCTACCCCCAGACCACTTCCAATCTCCCCCTCTCTGGGTACCTGTGTCTCGCCGGCATCCTCTGGTAGGTCCCAGACCATGGGTTCCTCAGGATACCAGGCAGGGGGAAGTGCAGGCAACTCCTCAGGATACCGGGCACGGGGGAGCTCAGGCAGCTCCTCTGGATACCGGGCACGGGGGAGCTCGGCCACCAGTGTCTGCTCTCTTCGGCGACCGGCCTCCAAGTGAGCGCCGGGGCTGCGCTTTTATACTTCCTGTCCCGCCCCTTGACTTCCAGGGGGCGGGAACTGGCGGCAGTGGCTCCATCCACTTTGGCGGAGCCTGAAGCTCGGCCCTCTCAGGCACAGCTGGGACCCAGGGCACCTCACTACAATACCATATAGGCTGGTTGCCTGAGATCGGATTTCAGGAAGCGTTCTTTGCACTTTCATATTTAGGGGATAATTGTAAGAAGGCCTCCTTAAAGTGTGTCAGTCTTCGGTGAATGCATCTTCCAGATGTTGTGGGCTATGGTGGATGAAGAAAACACCTTCTATTAATTAAAATCTCTCTCTGGCTACAAAATGTGGTTTACTTTGCATTATATTTTTAATCTCTTCCCACAGTTATTGGCATAAGATCTGTACTATAGGAGATCATATAGGAAAGAGAAATTAGTTGACTGTGAACTTGAATGCAACTGCTTCCTCCTGCATCAGTCCAGACCATCTACCCCTCTAAAAAGCATAAACAGACTGGGTTCTTTTCTTTGGGTTTTTAGTACATACTCTGAAGAAACCTTGTGGAACCTGACATTTCATCTTGCTAAGATAATGTCTGTCTCCACATGTTGATTTATCCTGAGGCTTGGAAGGATTAGATTTTTAATTGGCAAATGTTGATAAATGTCAGTTTTGCTGTACACATGCACACAAATATTTCCATCAATAATAATCAAAATTTACAAATTGGCAAAGTAAGAAAAATACTGCTTGAGAATTTATTGGAGTTGAAGGATATTTACTTTGTATATTTTGATATGTGATATTGACAATTTGGGTTTTAATAGTTAAAGTTTTAAGGTTTTGAATCTGTGTCTGTCATTAAATAATTGTCTGGCCCCGTTTCCCACAACTGTGAACATTTAAATTGATTTTAAAAAAGCCCTTAAAAATAAAAATAAAAAATTGATATGTTAAAATTGTAAAAAAACAACAACAAAAGTTGAGTTCTGACAAGCTTACTTGTCCTACAGTCTAGTAGTGGTGTAGGAGAAACTAACAGCTTAAGTGTAAAAAGGGGTAGCATGTGAAGCTTCCTCTGCCCATCCTGCCAATTGACAGCCAGAGACTGAAAGCTTCTATCTGGAACTTGAAAATGAGTTTATGTTTTTTCACTTTTGTTTTAGCTAAAACAGAGCATAAAGTAGAAATGATTGTTCCTCAGTTCTCCAAGGTGAAAGTGAAAGACTTCTTTGAGAGGCTGGTAGGTAGCACTCTATAATGCCCAATACTTGCTTGTGAGCCATTTTGCTGTTAATGACTACATTCTGCCACTCTGCATCCTACAGGGCCCATTGCCTGTGTTTTCAGCCAAGCAGAGATGGACAGTCCCACGCACTATTAATTTCCATTGTCAAGAAAGGGGATTGGGATTCACTCTTAAAGGGGGACCACCCGTGCAAGTTCACTGTCTCGATCCAGAGTGTTCTGCAGCAGTAAGTAGAGATTGGAGTTTTAATAATTTTTTTCTCTAGGTTCTTCCAAGTTTGCTGTGATTTCTCAATCTAGCCAAGTCATATGCAACAGTAAGGCACCCAGATTTGTGCAAATAAAATATTCTTTGTACCAATCACATCAGTGTGTTTTTTAAAGAACTAAATGTAATACCAACATTAGCCATTATCCATTTTAAATGAAAAAAAGACAAGATAAATGCAGTGATAAGTAATAATTTGAACACCTGAAGTCAGGAAATGCAACTCACCTGTATTGGCATTTCTGGATTTTAATTAAGCTGTTAAATGCAATGCCATACTACATACAGCGTCTGTAATTTGAGCAGGTTAACAGTGCAGTGTTAACTTTAACATTACCTGACTCTAATGTGAAGATTACAAATTTAAAATCTAAACTAGGACTGATTCCTTCTTTTGTGTACATTTAATAAATAAAGATGACCCACACATGCCATAATCAAATACATTATTCACCATCTATTTCAGAAGGTTGGAAGGAGAAAAGCCATGAGAAAAAGGGCAGTGCAGAGAGCCAAATATCAGGAAAGAAAGGAGAAAGAGTATGGGAGGGAAAAGAATATACTGGTGCTCCCTAATAGGTAATCCTCTTTTGTGAATGAGAGTAAATGGAAAAGGAGGGATACAGAGAAGAGAGAACATTCACAAGAGAAGAGGCATAACTAAAGCACAGTAAAAGGCAGAAGCATAAGACTAAATAATTTTATATAAAGTACAAATTAAAAAAAGGGAAGAGCAAGAAACGAAAAGGAAAAATATTACAGAAGGATAAAACATCTAATAGTAAAATGATGGGAATGCCAAACTAAACAGTTTTAAATATTTAAAGATTTTTATGAATGAAAAATAGAAAAGCAAACACCACAAACAGGAGATAGGAAAATGTAATAATTATACTCTAATCAAATTAATATATGGCCGTTCACAAAAAAAGGCAATTTTGTGTGCATTAAAATGGTGCTTGAGTGTTTTGTCCTGTGCTGTCTGATTGATGAAACCTGGAAGGGGAGAAAAACACCTTTGGAGAAAAATGTTTCAACAACTCCAGCTGATGCTAATTTGCACTCCATTATTTTACAGTTAAAGGGTCTGAAAGAAGGAGACTATATTGTTTCAATTAATGGCCTGGATTCCAAATGGCTGGGAGTGAATGACGTCTTGGAAAAGTTCAAAAGCATGGGAGAGAACGACATTGAGATTAAGGTTATTAGTTGTCAGGATACGATGGCTTCTGTGGTAAGTAATGAGACAGCTACTTCTCTAACCTGAAGAACACTCAGTACATTGAAAAAAACTGCCTCAGTTTGGGTTTGCTATCTAATTTGATATAGCCAGATGTCGTGGATTGCTGGTGAATCTAGGCCTAAATCCAGCAAAGCACTTAAACATGTGTTTAAAGGATTCCATTGCGATAAATGGGTCTACTCACATGCTTACAGTTAAGCCTACGTGTAAATGCTGTGCTTAATGAAGGCCCTAGGAGATTCCTATATATGTAGGGCCATCTTGCCAGATTTAGCAGTGAAACTCCACAAAGACTAATCCGACTGGTAATTCCAAGAGTTACGTCAGTTTTCTTTCCAAATTGACCATGAGGGTGGAGATTGTCTTCTGTAGCTCCTCCCTTGACCCAAAATTGGTATGGTGCTCTGCCCCGAAACTCAAGGGCGGGGGAGGGTCTTGAATTCTGCAAGGAATTCCTGTAGCTGTTGGGACATCTAGCTAGGCTCATGGACCCCCTCCCTGCTTCCCACTCCATGGCATCATGCCTTCCTCAAGAGCCCTACTTCCATGAAGTGCCTGCTGTGCTAGAGAGAGCGCCTGCAGCCTGGTGCAAGATGTGAGTCAGCAAAAGCCATGCTATGACCAAATGTCAGGCCCTGTCATCAAGCAGATGCTCGCTTACAAGTTCACTGTCTGGTACATGAACTTAGCAAAGGCAGGGCAAGCATTGCTAAAACATAGGCACTTCTAAGAAGTACTAGGTACTCATGTAAACACATTCCAGGTTAGTATATGTACACCCCAACGTAGAGGTATAATATAAACACTATCATAGGAGATGGTACAGGAACACACCAACCCTGAGTAAGACAGGGATAGTAGAACAGGATAAAGAATGAGGAAGCTTTGTTCAAACCCACAGGTACAAGGCATAGGATTGGTAACCTACAATATCAGGAATGTAATACATAACTTGTTTGTATCAATGGATGAAAGGAAAAGTCATAGAAGGGTCACCTTTGTCCAGCAGAGGGGGCAGCAGAAACTTCTGCTGTTGACTGAGCTGGTCCATTGTCACGAGCATACATGTATTAGTGCACCTGTAACCATAGAGCCAGGGCACTAGGACCGTGCTTTGATGACGACAAACCTATCTGAGTGCCTTTACCATCAAACCAAGTCTGTGGTCTTTCTGGGTAGTGCTACTGAGGTCTGTTGAATCAGCTATCTGCGCAGGGTTGGGACCGCATATGGAGAGAACACTCATGCATGCCAACTCCTGCAGTAAACAAATCTGAATGCTCCCGCAGAAGGACCAAGAGCGGAAGTTTCACTGTGTGGGAAACAGTTTACTACTGTGTCAGAAACCATGGTAGAGATTTGGTTCTAGCACTTAAGCCTTTTGGGAAAACTGTTGCTTAAAACCATTTTCATTAACATTTGTTTCATAGCATAGGCAAGACTGGAAAGTAGAGGTTGTACTTTAGACTTTCCCCCTGCAAATATCATGCCTACCTCCCATGCATATCCACAAATGGTAGTAAAGGCAGACGGTCTAAAATGGCTGCTGGCATTTTTGTCAGCATATTGTATAACAGATGGTTGACACTGCTGCTTTACCATTACTAGCACTGGCACCAGACAAATTAGACAATATCTTTAGTGCAGAGAGAGGCCTGTGTTTGTGTCTTCCAAGTTTTCCCTCTCCCTGAACCTTTAAGTTGAATGGGGGAAATTTACACTATTTGTATTGTAGCACAAACCCCTAATACAGGATTGAGACTCCCATTGTGCTAATTACTGCACTTGCATCTAACAAGAGGACAATTTATGTCCCAAAGAGCTTGCAATCAAAATAATCACATCTCTCAATGCTATCGTGCAGACTGTCTGGCTGCAAACTCAATACTTAAACTTTAAAAAAAAAAAAGTTTCTGGTGTATACAAAAGTTGAACAAAATAAGTTACAAATACTGTAACATCACCACTTTCCACCATGCATTTTCATGTATACATCTCGGAGTGATTTTAAAAAGGTGGGGTCATTTTCACTTGACAAGTGGAGCAACTCTTGAACAGAAAGAAGTGAATGGACTTGCCCCTGGTTATACATGATGTTTACTCTAGGAATATTTGTAAACATTTTTCTCTGCCCATGCAGCTCTATTGGTGGAAGTAGTAGTGTAGACAGGGTGCACTACCTACTCAGTGGTAAAAAACCACCAGCCTCCCCCACCCCCACATTTGGTAGCACTAGACAGAAAAAAACCTTGTATTTTCTCCACATTGAGAAGCACACACACCGTCAGTGGCAGAGTAGAGAAGAGAACCTAAGTCTTTCAACTCTTAGCTATGTGCTCAATTCACTATTTCTATGAACAGATGGGATCAGCATCCTGGACTTATGTATTAGATATTCAGGGGTTAAGGAACTATTTTAACCCTGCCAATCAAAAATATATAAATCCAGTTACTTAGTTGCTATAGAAATTTTAGACCCAGGGAAAATGATCACAAGATTTTAAAAAAATGTTAAACCCTAAGTAACTCCAGGGAAAATAATTTTTGTAGTGTGAGCAAAATAAAGAACGTGTAGTTCAGCTAAGCCTAATGCTGCATACCTTCCCGCATTCCCCAGCAAGCTTTAGGCACATGCTATTGCCATCCTGTATTTTGACTTCATAAATTGATCATTTCCGCAGGTTTAAGCCTCTCTTTTATGAATATAAGTCAACCACAGTATAAGTAATAGCCAAGAACAACCTGGCACCTCCCCTCCCCAGCCTTTTGCCACCACAGAAGGCAGGAATACAATGGAATCGCTGCAGGATGTGGCTGTGGATAAGCCATATAGGGGACTCTACTTTATGAGCTTCTTAGAGGAATGTCCCATTGCAGCTCCCCCTGTAGCACTGGGGAGAAGAGCTGGGGGCCAGCCTGGTGAACACTCACTAGGCTACAACTAGGCAAACCCTACAGGCTGCAGTAGCAGGCACTCTTGTGCCCTGATGCCCAAGAAAAGAGGATATCCGTGGAGATCTCTTTGCAAAGCCAATTTAGTCACACAATTATTCCATTTCCCTTGACAACTCTTATTGGGATCTAGAATTATATTTAATACTTTTCAGACAATCTTTGCAGAAAGATTCACCAGAGGACACCTCCCATTATGATTTATTTGCCTTTTGTGTCACTTGTATCCAGACATAAGCAAAATACTTCGATCTTCAGCACTCTAGATGGGCTTGTATTCAGTTAGAATGTAATTAATGCAGAAGAATACTGCAGTCTGACTTGGAAAATGATTCACACACTGTGCAAACTTTTATCTTCAGTATGTCTAACCCTCATGGATGATTAAAAAAAATAAAAATAAATGCTTCCTCTTCCCATTCCTTTTCCTACAGCATAATAAGAGTGCCACTTACTCTGTGGGAATGCAAAAGACATATTCCTTGATCTGCTTAGCCATGGAAGAGGATAAAATCAATGAGACCAAGAAAGCCACTCCAAAACGGTCCTTTCTAAGTTGGGGAACCAAAAATAGGCAGAAGGCTGCAAGCACCCTGTGCCTTCCCTATGCTGTAGCTGGAAGTTCTCAGACTAAGAAGAAACTTGATTCTCGTTTGACAGTCCTGGACACTGAAAGTTCATTGTACTGAGTCTTTAAAGAGAAGAATCTGTTTAATGTGAAACTATTTCTAAATGCAGAAGAATTTTTGTGCATGTACCAGAAATGTGAAACATATATGGAAGGGGCTTGATACTAATCTTTTACACCTGTGTATATAGAGACTAACTCCACTGACATGAAGTTAGTTACTATGTAGTTACTATGCATTTACACCGATGCAACTGGAGGCCAAACGGTGCAAAACCGTAACTTTGAAAACTAATTGTTTAGAGTCTGAACTTACATGTAGTATTTGATCAGAATCAGAAGTAGTGTGTGGGGTATCGGGGAATCATTTGTAAAAAACAAAACTTTAACTGAAACTGGACTCTCTTGGAATTTCAGTATGGGGGTGTTTCAGTTCTTTTGTATGCACACGTTAGATGACAGTTATTTATTACATATGATACTGTATATAGAGTAGTACTGGACATAAAATGAAGGATTTTTTTAAATGTAAAAGTTTAGTACTCAACAAAAAACTGCTAAGCATCAGTTTAAACTAAGGCTAACTAAAGAACAAATGACAAGAACAGACCAGTTTGTTATGATAGAACTATTACTCACTTAGGTGAAATTTACACTGTGCAAAGGAACAGTACAAGGCCTATGTACCCTGTAACTCACACTTTGAGCCCTCTTGAGTGTTTTCCTTCTACATAAATGTGAATTTCACTGTAGGAAAAGAATAATTTCAATAGCTTAACTATCAAAAGGAGATCACATTTCAGCTACAAAAGACTAGGACAGCACTAATTTAAAAAAAAAAAACAACAAGATTCACTTTTAATATCTTACATCTTGTTAAATTAATTAGAAACAAGGTTTGCTCCCAACTTGAAATTATTTAACTCACAAAGTACAAGCTTTTTGTAGTATTAGCCTTGTTAAAATGAGTGAAAGTTGTGTATAATTTCACACTTCTACAGCAAAAATAATGAGTCAAAATACACAATTTATGATGACACTTTAAAAGTGTGTAATTTTAAAATGGTCTTTAAGTCACTCAGCAATAAATAATTATTTATTATATAGTGCCAAATGAGAGCTAGGTGCTTTATGGACATATGAGAACAAGGGCTGTGCTTCAAAGAATTTACAATGCAAGTAGCCAAATCCACCTCCATATTGAACTGAAAAGCAAATTAGGAAGCCCTCTAAAGTGTAATTGTGTGTTAATTTCCTTATGAGAGAAGATTTGTTTATATATTTTCTGATTGTTTTAAAGTTGCTAACACTGTAGTGTTAGATTAAGATGCTATCTACAGAGTAGATCGATGCTGTTTGATACTCAAAACACTAAACAATAATGGAAAAAAGTGTGTACCAAGCACATTTTGAGACACTGTGGGTACAATCTTTCACTCGTGTTTGGTTTTGTGTTATATGATAGATGTAAATATGTTAAATTTAAAAGCTTATTTAAGAATAAAAATCATGCTGCCATTTAGTAGTGGCTTTTTTCATTCTTGTACAGATTGGATGAAACAGTATAACTTACAAAAGTTTCACTGTTGACTTCATTTTGAAGCTATGTGCTAGCAGACTCATGTTCATATAGTTTCTTCATAAAGAATAACATTGAATTAGCAGACAGCTTTCTCAAGTTAGACTTTCATGTGCAATATTGGAACTAACCCTATAAAACTAGCACCATTACAAGATAAAGTATTCTAAAATTTTTCCAGAGTCTTGAGTTATTTTGTAAAGGGTTGTCATCTTCAATTTTATTCATTTACATTTTTACAAGTGCTGCAAATCACTTATTGCTTTAAATGTTCACTTTCTCTACTCTGAATTAGATTGCCATCTTGTGGCAGTCTAGGAAAGACTCAAAGGATTTCCAATGGACACAGGTAGTAGAGCTTTTTATTTTTATGCAGGCTGCAGTCACTAGAGGGTGATAATACAAATTGTTGAGGTCTGATATTCCATGCAGTAGAATTCAATAATACTCTGTTGTAGGAGGATACAGCAATAACCCTCAGCATGACAAGATAGTGCTCACGTAAATCTTCCCCTCTTTCAGGCTTACTTTGTCTTTTATAATTTAAGCCTATTACCAGGGTAAACAAAACAAAAAACCCAAACCAGTCCTCTTGAAAATTGTTTTCATCAAATTTTTGACCTCAAAATGTACTTTCACTCACATGGCTAAATATCAGAGATCCCTCCCCCCAAATACCAACTAATTTTTAATAACTTTTACAATATTTTCTGGCAACTCTCAGAAGACTCATTATAGCTTCTCTCAGATAGCTTATTTTTAAACGACCAAAATCATTAGGGTTTACATTACCAATTCCACAGCAAATTGCATTTGAAAAATAAAGTTGTTTATGCAGCACAAAAACTGTGTCCGACATATGTTTAAAGATTACTTTAGGGCTAAGATCCTCACAAGGATCACTCACAAGGAATGTCTATGGCTGTTACCAAATCTTGGAAATACAGGTTTGTTAATAGATTAGCAGCTCAGCCCATTAGCACTAATAGTCACTGCTCTAATTACCTACCTTCTTGATTTATTTAATCTACTGAACAGCCAGCCATTTGAAATATTTAAAAAAGTGCTTGTCCTGCAGTACCAATAGATAAAAAGATTGCCAGGCAATACACACATCACAGCGTACAACAGAAAGGTTTTATAGCCCCACAGTCTACTTAAGGAAAGCGTGTATGTGGAAAGGAGTGAGAGAAGGGACAATGAACATGTATTTACATGCGATTTAAACTCACAGAGGCAAGCCCCAGGAGCGCAATAGCTCCATAGTTTCAGGACTCATTGCCGTTCAGTAATTTGAACATTTAGGGCTAGAATGGAAGTTTACTCTCATCCACTAGTAAGGAGTCCATACCAGTAATTGCTTCCCCTCTGTACTAGATGGTGCCGTGGGTGGGTGTTAAGGGGTCCATTCCCTGCTTCTTCCTCACCACTCTCCACCCATCTGAATGAGGGGGGAGTAGCAGCCCTGCAAAGGCTACTTTCCCACTACACAGACCTGCAATGCAAGTAGCCCACCTTAGATAGACTTCATAACTGGTGTCTGGGGCAAGAGACAATTTTGCTCTAAAGAAATGGAAGGACAGGGAACCTCCAATGACAGTTAAGTCCAAGGTAGCCAGGAATGCACAGTAACCCTTTCCTTTATAGGAAACTATTTCAGAAGGGTCAGTAAAGGGGAAAGGAAGTTGGACTGTGAAATTTTATATTTGTGGCAGATGTTGTTGGCATACCGATAAAGCATTATAGTTATCTTAATCCAGAAAAAAACTAAAAGGTATGAACAAACGTCCTAGTTTATTGGACATCTTGCAATAAGGAGGAAGTACGTATGATAATATCCAGCAGGTTATTAGAAAAGGGCTCTATTCAAATGAGCATGGAAATTTAAAGCCTAAGAAACTGCAGCTGAACTGCTCAAAGCAGCCTCCAAAGTAATAAAGCATAGGATCAGTACTGCAGCTCATACTAGTCCCAGTAAAGTGAACAGAACAAAATGGCATGACCAGGGGCTGTAGGACTGGGCCCTAAATGAGGTTTATAGAAAAAAAGCAAACCAGCTCAGACACAAGGAATAGCACACAACTCAAATGTTCATGCACAATGAGAAACTCAAATAATTCCCTGACAACCACCATGAAACTGCACTCAGAACATGAAATACAAGGGGCCAGATCACTTGGTTTAAATGCAGCTACATCCACATACATCTGCTGAAGATCTGGCAATGCAAGCAGAGTTTGGGAGTGGGGAGAAGACAGAATATGTGGTGTGTGTGAAGCTGTAACATAAGTAGACGGCTGAAATCTCAAGATCCCTGCTCATCTCTTTAGTTGCTGATTGGGGGTGACAATGATGCCTTCAGCATAGACACTAGGTGGAAATGGAGTCCATCCTTGAATTGTTCTTTAAAAATATAAATCAATTCCACCTAGAATAGGACTCAAAGATTACTCTTCACTTCCAAAGGGGAAAGTCCTCATGTTTGTCTGAGATATTAATGAGCGAATGTCACTTTGTCTGTGTAAAGAAAGCATGAATTTGTTGTGCTATTGTTTGTCCTACTACTAGCTCGAGATCCTGGACAGATGCATTGCAAAGCTGGTGGATGCTTACAAATTGCTGTAGTAGAAGCAGAGCTTTCGTTTTCCCAACTCCTGGAATCTGCTGGACTGTCCGAAGTATTGATGCCTCCGCTAGCTGGGAACATTTTTTATGACGAAAGGAGTTACTAGTATGATCCTTACTTTGCTCATGGACCTGAAACAAAAAGGAAAGTAGAAGCTGAGCTTTTATTTAGCGGAGCCCTGGTTTCTGTTTTTCTTAGAGAATTTCATTTAGGTTAAAAAGGAAATTCTGTAATCACTTCCATCCATTTACCAGTTAATATGCATTTTTCCAGAGTAACATGTAATGTACGGTAACTGTAAGTGTAAATGCTAGAACTCAGCTGAGAAAGACAGAGCCAGGAGAAATATTAAGGGAATAAAAATGGAGTTATACAGTCTACTAGCTGGGCTAAGATAACAGGTACAGGAGGACAAAAACAGGGCAGACCAGAGGAGAGTAGGGACACCTGGCAGCCAATCTCAAAGCATAGGTTTCAACTTTGTTATTTGCATTACTGTAGCAACTAGGAGACTAGTCACCTTCTTCATACTCATCCATTCTTACTTCTCTGGTCATGTGGGAAGGATGGAACAAGAACAGAAAAAGTTACCTACACTGATGCTGCAGACACCACCACAACCCTGGACTGAAAATACAAATTTTGGGCTGCCCTCCCCTCACACTCCAAACAACAGATTTTTAAGTGTTCAGTCTGCAAAAGACTCAGAAGTCAAAATTTAGGTATATAGTTGATTTTACAAGATATGCAGTGTTGAGAGTTTGAGGGCAGATCATGTATTATTTGTTGGATTAACTATTCAAAGGCTTCATCTGCTATAGATAGAATGTATGAAGTTTTACATGAATTAAGGGGAAAAAAAAGGAATGTCACTGGTCTATGCCTCAGTAGGACACTCAAAGCAAATACGCAATATAATTGTTTAAAATCTATTTTGAGTGCTGATCAGTCATCAGTTCATGTTGATTAAAATGCAGTCCTTCTCTTAAGGAGGACACAAAAGTGGCATTTTGGGGTTTCATATTTAATGTAGTCCCAAGATTTCCCAATTACTGTTCAAGTTTACAAAAAGTATAACTGTTGGCCCTGTAAGCGCAATCTGAGGTTTGAAGGAAGACATGTTCTTTTCATTTCATTCAGCACTTTTAATAAAGGTTCTAAAGCCAAATTACATTCTCACTACGCCTGTATAACTTTATTGTCTTCAGATTTCTCATTGATAACTGTGCAAACTCCATGGTCTTCAGTTGTTTTTCACAAGGGTAACTTGATTATTCTGTAATTCAAGATTAGTACATGTTTCTGTTGATGTGCACAAGAAGGAATAGAATCCAGCTTACTCTCTCCAATACATTGGCTTTGAAATATTAGAAGGAGCAAAAACCAGTATAAATTATTATCTCAGACACAAAGGGAAGCAAATGTGACCCTGAAAACACACTGGGAGCAGTCAGTTTTCATAGTAAAACCAAATTTTACTTACATCAGGTCAGTGTTGTATTTCCTCTGTTGAGGCTTTCATTTCTTGGGCTCTGCTCTGAAGTAACTCTTTAAGCGGAGCTTTGTCTTACCTGATCTTTATTACCAGCACTTCAGTTTTCTCAGCTGATTTCCTCACAATAAAATGCTTTTGATTAACCAATCATTTTGGTAAGGCAAACATATATTTCCCATTAGTTTAGATGAAGGCCTGCTAAGTCTTAGAGAAAAATCTATTTGTTTCCTAATATGAATTAGCACTCTGATCCCACCATCTGCCGTTTCCCAGTACATCAGATAAATGAGCAATTGAGCAGGTGGAAATATAGCAGTGAGAGTACCAGATCTTAAAGACAACAAATATAAAGATAGATATAGTACTCCTAGGCTGAGAACACCTCAAAGCCCTAAACACGCACGTACTGGACAAAGAAGAAAGCTTGCTGGCATATTCTAATGGCAGCTCAATGCATGCCCACATGGGGAATCCAAATTCAGTTTCCCCCAAGTTTGGCCCCTTGCGACAAGGAGGGAGCGATATGTTATTTTTGAGTGACCTCTCTATTCCACAGTCAATCCGCAAAGCAGAGTTGAAAATACAGGAGAGGATCACGTGTAACTCTTAACTTGGAATACAAGTTGCTGAGACATGAAAAAAGTAACACATTTTCAGACTTAATCGATGTCTGCTCACTGGCACAGACGCTAGAACTTACTAGCTGAATAATAAGTTGAGATGCTTCTCCCTGATTGGCCACCGGAAGCAATGTCATTCCAAGTTCTAGCACAATAAACTTCTGCACTGCCGGAAAGTATTGATCACTTATCTGGGTTTTTTCAACTATCACAATCCCATGAAGACTGCTGGCCTTTGATAAAGAAAAACAACAGTGAGGGGAAACAAGTTTTACATCTAGCGATACTTCTCCAAATGGTTAAGCAACAGCCCTGCTCATCAGGGAGTCAATACTGAAGAAGGTGGGAAGGGAAATGTACATCAAATCCCCTTTTACACCAGCCTAAAAAGGAGTCAATATGGGTCTAGAAATGACCCACAGTATTTGCTGCAATACTTTATTTGAAAGTCTAGAAAACAAGAGTGCTTAAACAGATTTAGTGGATGTTTAAGTCAGTTTTCAGATGGAAAAAACTTTAATTAAAGTCCAATAGGATACAAAATATTAATCAAAATCTGATTATTAGAATGTTTTCTATTTTTGAAGCTTAGGATAATGAATTGAATGCATTATTAATGTGGATTCGTCTATTAAGGGGTAATAACCCCAGGTTTTCTAATAGGAGCTTTTCCTTCCCCCTCCCCCCTTTTTTTTTTTTAAACATTGTGTAGGACTTACATTTCTAAACCGAACAAGACGTCTTTTGAAGCCATTTCCTGCCACCAAATCTGATTCCGAAATATACAAAATGCAAGATCTGTTTGAAAGATGAAAATCCACAAATCCTAAGCCATCTTCAAGAATTAGCTTAATTTTCCCTTAAAAATAAGATTGTAAAAAGAAAATTGTAAGAATAAAACCTAGTTTTATATTGCCTTGACAGATATTTTTCATTAAAATACAAGAACTTAATGCTCCAGTCTTGCAAATACTTATGCATGTGGTTAAGACTTCAGAAAGCTTGTTTGACTATATATTGTATGCCTTAGAAAAGCCTTCATTCTCTTCTGACTACATATTTTGAAAATTGGTGTCAAACTGTTTCCCTTAAAAAACGGAGGCCCCAATCCTGCAAAAATGTATGTTATTTGCATTACTGTAGAGCCTAGGAACCCTAGCCATGGACTAGAACCGCACTGTGCTAGGCACTGTACAAACACAGAACAAAAAGAGAGTCCCTTCCCCAAAAAGCATACAACCCAATATAAAACAAGAGATGGATACAGACAGGAGAGTGCAAGGAAACAGTGAGACAGCGTTGGTCAGCATGACAGGCAGTGCTCTCAGCACACCAGCAACCTAACTGCCATGATTTTTGTGTAGGCATCACAGCAAAGGAAAGTTCTAAGGAGAGATTTGAAGGAACACAATGAAGTGGTTTTGCAGATAATTACCAGCGCATGACGGGCAGCACGAGAAAAAGCACAAAGGTGCTTGTTTGAAATTTTAACAAGTGGCTGGCATCATGGGCTGACTGGGGGCAGGAAATGACATATTGATAGTGAGATATGATAGGTAGGGTGGATAGGAGGGATGCAAAGAGCAGTGACGCAGTCAAAATGACAGGCTAGGAAAATGATTTTTGCAGCAGCATTCTGAATGGCTATCAGAAGGTGAGACTGCATTTCTCAAGGCCAGAGAGCAGGAGGCTGTAGTAATTAAGACACAAAATGAGAGACCTTGGATGACAGTTTTAGTTATGTGGATGAATAGGAAAGGGCATAACTTAGAGTTGTTACGCAGAAAAAAATCTGCAAGATTTAGACAATCTGAATTTGAAGACCTAGAGAGAGGTACTTACCTCTGTGGTCTGCGGTCACTAGATGCTGTAGTTTGCATATGTACATATATTATAGATAAATAGTAGGTGCTAGATCAGCAGCTGCATGCTGACAACTGATGGAGCTGCAAGCGAAGGACAGGTTATGTAACCTGGACATGACGGTCTGATCCCACAGCTACAGGTACTAAGAAATACTCAGCTGGGACAAGCTGTGCCCTCCATACAAGGAAGCAGACCATACTGAAGAATATTTGACCGTTTTAAAAAGGTTATGTGAGGTACATAAAATTCCAGAGGACAAGAAAGTCCCAACTTTGATTACTAAGCTCTCAAAGCTTTAAATGTATTTAATGAAATGCCAACTGAACAGGCTTTGAAATATGCTGAATTTAAAAAGATTTCAGATTACTCCTGAAGCGTAGAGTAAAACGTAGAGGTCCCAGAATGAATGTCAAGATGAGTCAGAGGATGTGTGTATAACTTGTGTGATCTGATGAGAAAATGGGCCAAGAGGAAGGGGGCAGAGAATTATGACCAAATTTTTGATCTCTTAGCCCAGGAACAGTTCCTGAGCACAAGTTCTGAAGAGATCAGATAAACTATTTGGGATAAACCCCTGGATTCAGTCCAAAAAGCTGCTGATCTAAACTGATGCATATATGCAAGCTAAAAGCATCCGTGACCACAAGCTACAAAGGGAGGGGCAGAAGCCCAGTGTAAAAGCCCTGTGTTATACCTAGGAAAAAGGGCAGTTGGGAGACCAGGCACTTACCTCCCCAGAAAGGATCCCTTCCTAGAATCATACTCATAGGCCCTCTGTACAAGAGCACAGTCCAAGAAGGAGTTTCATATGTGGTTCCACCGAACACGTGAGAAACTGTCCTAAACTAACATGAATCTAAGCCCACATCCCATCCAACCCAGGTTAAGGCAGCTGTCATTAGCACAGAGGTGCCTCCAGGGCCTTTGATTAATTTGGTGAAGTCTGACCTGATGGAGGTGGTCATGGAATTTATTAAAGTTGCCCAAGTGAATGGCAAAGAATGCCTAGAGTGGAGAGAGACTGGTGCCCAGATTCCTCTGGTCAGGGAAAGCATGGTCAAAGAGAATGACATGTTACTTGGCCAGTAGGTAGAGTTCCTGGCACTGGGAAGATATAAAATTCCTGTGCCTTTGGGTAAGGTGCATCTGGAGTGGGAAGGCTCAAAGGGTACCTTAGAAAGCTGGGGCGTCAGATTGTATTCTCATGGAAATGCTGGTGGGAAGTGACATCTTAACTATGTCTAAAGTGGTTAATATTGTAACCCAGAGTAAAAAGGACTACTGTTCTGTGATGCCAGAGGGGAATGGTAAAGACACAGAAACTACTGTGGATGGAGAGGAAACACTTCCAGCTCTGGCTCAGCAGAAGGAAGGAGTGTGTTTTCAAGTATGGGTGAGGTTGATTCAAACTCCTGCATAGCAGACAGAAGTAGCATGAGAGTGGGACTATGTGGGGAGGAGTTAACCCCCGTTACTGCAGAAGCGGTCCCTGTTGTCAACTGCCAGTGTTTTGCAGCTGAATGAAGGGCAGATCCCACTGTGGAGTGCATAAAGGGACATGTCCTTGAGGGAACCTCAGTAAGGGACAACGCAGAAAGGTTTTTTGAAGAAGGAAAGCTCCCATGGGGAAGGACAAAAACCTGGGAAATCATACAAGCAACTAGTTGTGCCTGCCCTGCACCATGGGGAGTTAATGTTGCTAGCCCACAACTGTCCTTTTGCTGGCCACAATAAGTTAAAGAAGAATTTTACTGGCCAGGGATACAGAATAGTGTGAAGGATTATTGCAGATTTTGTGAGTTATGTCAGAAGAGACCTGCATGACTCTAAAAAGTTCCTCCTCACCCCTTGCCTGTGATACAAGAGATGATATGTACGGAAGCAACAGACATTTTGGGCCCTATCTCCTGTCCAACCCAAAAGGGGACGAGAGATCTTGGTTGTAATGGATTTTGCCCCTAGATATCCAAAGGCAGTAGCTCTATATAACACAGAAGCTGACCCTGTGGCAAAAGCCCTTTTCACTACACCTCTACCCCAATATAACGCAACCCAATATAACACGAATTTGGATATAACACGGTAAAGCAATGCTCTAGGGGGTGGGGCTGCACGCTCTGGCAGATCAAAGCAAGTTCGATATAACACGGTTTCACCTATAACACGGTAAGATTTTTTGGCTCCCGAGGACAGTGTTATATCGGGGTAGAGGTGTATTTTCAACACAGTGGGTTTCTCTAAAGAGATTTTATCAGAGTGTGGGGTCAAATTTCATGTCCCAGCAGCATGTTACAGTGATGTAGTTGGTAGGATTTACACATAGCTTGCAGTTTTAACTGCGGTTTACGCTTCAAGCACTGGTAAAATAGTTTTAAGTGATTCTCAAGTGGAATCAATGGCTGGAAAAAGGTTATAGTTTTATTATTTTCTGTTTGTTTATTTTGAGTGAGGAACTAGAACAAAAGGAAGTGTAAATATGAGTAAACATGCTAAAGGAAACAAAGGCAAAGACGTAGCCCCCAGTGACGCAGACACACAATTCAAACTGGCTGAGACAGAGTTACAGAAGTTGGATGTGGCTGAGTGGACCAAAAAGATGGAAATGGCTAATATGGAGGACTGTGACCACCAAAAATGGAAAGCACACCAACAAGCCAGAAAAGCTGATCTGAGAGCCAAGGAAAGGGAGGCAGAAACCTGTAGCACTTTACAGTGGCACTGGTAAAATAGTTTTAAGTGATTTTCAAGTGAAAAGGCTGGGAACAGTCAAAGAAAGGTTACAGTTTTATTATTTTGTTTCTTTTGGGAAAGAACTAGAACAAAGGAAAGCATAGTGTTAAGATGAATAAGGAGCAGAAAAGGCCAGAGACTGAACCCCAAGGGCTCAATTTGACTCTAGAAACAAAAGATTACTTTAAGATACAAAAGACTTTTTGCATGTCCTTAAGTTATCCTTCACCTAAGCAGACAAGGAAAACCAACACCTTGGACCCTGCTGGGATCCTATCTAAGAATTGGCCAGCTATTGAGAGGAAAGGAAGATGGGTGAAGAAGCTACCTTGAACAGACTGTAGCTTGTTAAGGTAGGTTTTAACCATGAGAAAGTGTATTTTTACTTTTGCTTGTGTAACCAATTCTATCTTTATTCCTTCTACCTGGTATCACTTATGTCCTTTCATTAATAAATCTGTTTTATTTTTTATTATAAACCAACTCAGTGCAGTGTTTGAAGGGAAGGATGAGTTAACTCTAGTTAAGTTAATAAGCTGTAATGTACTGACTCTTTAAAAGAGCAGAGAACTTAATATCTTCTGCAAATGTATAGTGATATGTGCTGTGCCTTGCAGAGTGACATCTCTGAGGAGCTCAGGGGCTGGAATTCAGTGATTGTTACCTGCTAGGCAAGGGTTAAGCCTGGTAGAGTCTCGAGGAGTATGCTGGTAAGGAAGACAGGCTGGTGTGGCAAAGAGCTGACAATCTAATCTACAGCAAAGCTCACTCTTGGTGAGGCAGAGAAAAAACAGTGGCTCACAGCTGTGGGTGTCCCCAGCAACATGTTACAATAATCTGAATTTGAGGACCTAGAGAGAGGTCCGAGTCAAAAAGGACACCCAGGACGTGGATCTGACTGACAGGCAGGATGGTAGTGTTGTCCACAGTGGTCAATAAATGAAGTAGCAAGGAGATGTATGCATGCGGAGCTTTGCTTTAATCGTGTTGAGCTCAGTCAATGACTAGACATCTGCAAGATGTCAGAGAGTCAAACAGAGTTTTTACTTTGGACAGAGAAGAAAAATCTGAAGTAGAAGTGTATCTGTGAGTTGTCAGCGTAGAGATGGTAGTTGAATTTGTGTTTGTGGGTAAGACTACCCAGAGATAAGGTGGAGAAGGAGAAAAGAAGGGGACCAAGGACAGAGCCCTGTGGAACCCCCACAGAAAGCTGGCGGGGAGGGAGGGAAGGGGAAGAGAAGGATCATCTGAAGGAGTGATTATAAAAGTAGAACCACCAGGAGAGGACAGAGTCACGGAAGCCAAGAGAGGACATATTTAAAAAACATCACAGTCTACAGTGTTGGAGGTAGCTGACAGGCCAAGGGGGATGAGGATGCAGTATTGATTCTGGGATTTGGCTAAGAAGAAGTAATTAAAGAGTTTGGGAAAAAAAGGGGTTTCAGTTGAGTGCAAGGAGCAGAAACCAGAACAGAGAGGGTCCAGGATAGAACTGGAGAAGAGAAGCTTCAAACAGTAACTGTAAAGAGCTCCATTCAAAGAGCTTAAGAGATAAAAGGGAGAAGTGGTGATAGATGGATAGGCACTTGGGGTCAAGGGCAGTTTTAAGACAGGAAAGACTGAAGCATGTTTTCATTGTGAGGAAAAAGATTCAGAGGGGAATGGGAGGCTGGCATTACTCGTGTTAACTTCCAAAATATATAGTCAAAGAATGAGAGCTCTCTTCAGTAAAGCACATTTTGAACAAAAAACAAGCTTTTTATTATGACTTTCCACTAACTTCTATGAGATTCTAAAAGTATCTCCTAAATATGACTTGATCCTGAACCTAGGCTCTATACCCAGGTACAGCCCAGGGACTTCAATGGGGTCTACCCTCATGGATCCATTTGCAGGATGTGGGCCTATGTTTGTAAAGAATAGAATTCTAATACGGGTTACTGGCAGCTTCTCATTCATATTGCACAGAGAGTAAGCGTGACTGGACTGAAGCTAGGATATGGAAAACAATGCTCTGATGGACCAAAGGGAACTTTCAAGCCACTAGAATTGCAGTTTACTTTATTTTAAAATTCGATACAAGACAAAGCAGATTGTTTGATTAGCTGGAATCAGTATTAAAACCACTTTGAAAAAAGAGTTACTCTACATGTAGACTAATTGATATATTTTTGTGCTCTATTTACATGCTTACCTTGTAATCCTTGAGCTATCTGTGACCCTCTCCATTTCTCATTTCCAATCACATGTCCATAAGGGACACTGACAGCTCCTGCTTCGACAGAAGTGGTTTCTTTTGCTGTCATTTAAACTCCTTGTACATGTTAT
Source organism: Mauremys mutica (assembly GCF_020497125.1). Lineage (NCBI taxonomy): Eukaryota > Metazoa > Chordata > Testudines > Geoemydidae > Mauremys > Mauremys mutica. Next base: position 27,072,090 of record NC_059085.1, on the reverse strand, counting down.
TTACCAGCAGCTAAACAGGGGAATGTGAAAAATGTTATTTCATCCCTTACCACCCAGGCCTCAAAATCCATCCAACAGTCTAGTCTGGCTGCAATCATCTACAACAGGTTCTAGCCAGTCCTTCAAAATGCACTATATTAGACGGTTAAAATAATAAAAAAGGAGAGGAAGGATATTTTTGTGGTTCAGACACAGGCCTAGAAATCAGGAGAGGTAGGTTCTATTCCCAGCTCTGCCAACAATTGAAGAAAAAAAAAAAAAGAAACCCCAAATTTAAAGTTCAGCCCCACAATTTCATCTATCAGCCTTCAAAAGCCCTTTCAATTCCTTCAGTTGTCTCTAAACGTTTTTTGTATTTTTAATAGAAAGGTCACTGAAGAAATATTTGCCAATGCCAAGTGGTCAAAAATCCAAAGTCAGGCTCCCAGAAATGAGATTAGTTTAAAATATGTTTTTTTAATTTTGTCCTCTAGTTTTGAGTCTTTAGGGCTCAGCTCTCCAAGCTTTTCTCTGCAACCATGAGGGCTAGCACCATACTTAGGTTCCCCTGTAATCACATGACTCCAAGAGACAAGACTTTAAGAAAAAGCACCAAATATCCCATGAGTCAGTGATGTTGGGAACTGGCAGCTGTGCCAGAGAAGCCAACCAGTCTCGCAGAGACAGACATTCACAGCACATACATTGCAGGACCCTTCCCGAGTGCCTAGCAGTTCACACTGGGAGTAGAGTGACCAGCCAGCAAGTGTGAAAAATTGGGATGGGGGGGGGGTAATAGGAGCCTATGTAAGAAAAAGCCCCAAATATCGGGACCGTCTCTCTAAAATCAGGACATCTGGTCGCCCCAAGTGGGAGTGGCTGTGCCTCAGTAAGGTGACGCCCACAGCACTTGCTGCCCTGAGGAATCACGGCCTCAGCCGTGCGGCAGGGCAGGGGCTGAATAGTGCACAGGGGCCCCGGGCTCAGTCCGCCCCATCGGACAGGCGAGAGCAGCAGCACAAGCCCCGGCGCGAACCGTCCGAGAGGTGGAAGGCGGCTGGCCGGCCCCGACGCGGGGGTTAAAGCGCAGTCGCTTACAGGAGCGCCGTGGGATTGTCACCCTCCGTGGGAGATCTCAGAACGGCTGGCCTCGCCGTCCCGTGCCGCCAGAACCACCGTCCTCGGCTTGCGCGGCAGCGAGCAAACCAAACCAGAGCGCACGATGCAACCGCGCCAAATGTCGAAGATGATTGACACAGGCAACCACCAATGGGAGTCGAAAGACGCCAATAGCAAAGGCGGGCGGGAAGGTAGACCTCAGTAACGGCTGAGGGTTGCTAAGGGGAGCGGAAGGATAAGTAAGGCCAGCGCTGATTGGCTGCGGCTTTCCCTTTCTCCAATCAGGCATGCGTTTGTTGCAAGGCCGGTTGTGAAGGGGTAGCGTCTGTGAGTGGAGATGGCCACGGCAGCGGGGCTGGTCCCAGTCTGGCTCTAGTCTCCTCTCCTCAGCCTGCGCTTATGGCGCTTAGTTTCAGGCGAGGCCGGAAGGGCCCCTTTGTGAGTATTATCCCGCAAGTCCGAGGGGGTCACTGGGGGGTCGCTGTCCAACGGAGGGGACCCCGGGGGCGTGGCCGGTGCGCGGGTGGACGGCCCCCGCCGTGCTGAGCAGGAGGCGGCCGAGCTCCGTACAGTCCGGCTTTAGTCTGGCCCCGGTGGCCCCAGAGGCTGGACCTGCCCCTTCTGCAGAGACCGTGGTCAACGTGAAGCACTTCCCGGGCCCGTGGCACCAAACGCGAATCCCGTTACATGAGGGTGGCCAGGAGTCCCACGTAGGGGAGTCCCGGGCGAACCGTCGTTATCCCTTTTCTGAGAGAAAAGTTTAGCAGCATTTTCGCTTGTCTCTATCTGCTGTGAAAAGGGGAACCATCTAAACCCTGCAGATTAGCTGTCTCTCCCCCCGCCCCCGGCAACGTAAATCTCATCATGCCTGACGTTGAAATGGAGGGTTGGGTGGTTTGTTCAAAACCAGAAGACTCGCCCCAGGTGCACTGGATGATCAGGGGGCGTTCTGCGCAGGAGCGGTTTGGCATCTGGGAGGAGAGAGTAAATAAGGCCCACTCTCTCTTCACTCCGTTCTTTAACTACCTCTTCCGTCTCCTGCTCCCGCCCCCCAAATGCCACACTATGTCCCCCACGGCCAATCCCAACCTATAATTCACCTTTGGGGCAGGGGAGAAGTGGGGATACCAATGCAGGCTGGGGCAATAGTACTTGTACAATGTAGTGATGCCTATAGACTTGTCATGATGCCTAGACTTGTCCAAGAAACACATGTGCACTCACCTAGCTTGTGCTGTTTCAGCAGCTCAGTTAATAGAAATTTAGATTACAAAGACTGCTTGAATTCACAAAAACCCAGCATGTAACTTTTTTTTTTAAACTGATTCGGACACATGCATTCTTGGGTTTCAGAGAACATTTAGAATGCACATTAAAATTTATTTTTCATTATGAGAATAAAAAAATGAATCGTTCAGCTTTTTGTTGCTTTCTTGCTGCTCTGGGTGGAGTATTAGCCTGTTATTCACACTGTTACTTTTACCTCTTAATAATAATAGGAAGACCTCTGTACTAATTACCGGACCATTAAATGTTTCACTTAAAAAATAGGATGAGTCATGTCAATTCAGAACATTGTCTATTAAATCCAGGATGTGGAAGCAGTGGTTCAGTGAAGAAGAGAGTTTCTATGTTGCACCAACTCAGGAGCTAGTAAATTAGTACAATTGCCTGAAAAGGCAACATTCCTTCCCAATTTGTATAGTCAGTTTACTCCCACACCAAGATAAGAAAAGGACATTTAAGGATCAGAACAAATTCCCTTCAGCTGAAATCTTAAATACGTACCCCCTTGTACTCCCCAAAGTAGTGAAATTTGCCCAGAGGGTTGGGCCCTGGTGCAGCAAACTCCCTTGCAAAAGAGTCACCAGTGCTAGCTCTACTCAACTAGTACTAAGCATTATACAAGTCTCAGGGGCTACTTCATAATATTTTCCCCCCATTCAAACTAAACTTTATGACTGGTTTAATTTTAATTTCTTTCCCCATCTCCTCATGTTGCTCTGTCTGGTGATCCCCTGTGACTGAAGAGGTAGTACTGATAGGCCCTTCAACTAGTGGCCTCTATGTAGTCATCTTCACTAGAGGAAGGATCACATTGTGGTAATGTTGGGGAGGCAGAGTTTAAAAAATTTGGAACACACACATTCTTTTTTGGCACCACTACCCCTACATGTGCACAAAAAGTAGTGGTGGTAGCAAGTGTGCAGTTTAGAACCTTACCTTTGTGACTTGGGAGTAATGGGAGAAATACACCTGTGGGATTTGAATGAATCACAAACTGTTGCCTAGTGGTAACAATTACTAATGTAATTTAAAAATCATATCTAGAAATTCTTGAAATCATCTATGGACATTAATTTGCATGTAAGTGTTCTCCCCTTTTGTGTTATTTTGTATAGTGAGTGTACATGTTCAATTTTGTGTTGTTATCCTTCAGATCATTGCCAACTAACTTTATTTTAAATTGTCTAGAAACATATAGCTCATGGCCTGGTCCCTGCTGCTACCATAGCTCCTAAACCTGCAGTTCCCCGCACCCCTCCCCCTCGTAGTCCAAACCCTTCTCCAGAAAGGCCCAGGTAGGTTTTAAAGTTACTTTTTTCCTCTCTTAAGTATCATTAGTTACAGTGGAATTATAATAATCAGTGTAGTAGAACTGCATGATTAGAATAATTGCATATCTATACTGTACCTCTTTTACGTAACCTTTTTCTCAAGCGGAATATATTTTCTGTATAGGACAATTTGTTGGAACTACTAAAATTTATATTATTCTCCCCTTCCCCCAAGCATTCTTAATACCAGAATAATGCCAAGGCCATGCCCTGTAGCTTTTATGTACATGTAACCCCTATTGAAATTACTAGGAATTGTTACATGCAGAAGGTCTACTTTAGACTATTTTTGTCTAAGTGGAGCTTGTGATAAGAACGGCCCTACTGGTTCAGACTAAAAGTCCATCTGTCCCAGTGTACAGTCTTCCGACAGAGGCCTGTGCCAGGTGCCCCAGAAGGAATGAACAGAACAGGTAATCATCAAGTGATCCATCCCCAGTCGCTCATTCCTAGGTTCTGGCAAACAGAATTCCTTTTATTTCTTATAATCAAGGATTAAATACAGGTGTGAGAAGCACTGTAATTTCTTGACAATTCCAAAAGACGTTTGTTTTATGTTTTGACAAAAGTTAATTAATGTGTTGTTAGAGTACAACAATATTAAGTGGCGGTTGTTGAGTTTCCATTTTCTTGTACTTAGTCTAGCTATACAAAAAATCTGTTTCATGAAAACTGGGCATCTGGATATTCAATATTTAATGAAGGCCAGCAGCATATCAAGGATTCTAAATGTAGACAAAGGTCCCTGGCCCAGCAGCTTTAAGTTTAAGAATGTGATGCTGCTGCCTCCACACAGGCAAAATTCCCATTAGTTTGCTTACAGAGTGACTGCATTATCAGGCTCTAAATAAGACCACCAGTACAAAAGAAAGCCCCAGTCCTGCAGTTCATTGCATGCAGACAAGTAGGCAGCGTGACCCTGTGAACACGTGTACACGAAAAAAGTTGAGTTCATAGGGGCTACTCATATGTATGTTCGCAGGATCAGGCCATTTAATGTTAAATAAATCTTGAAACTTGCCTTTTACAGAGGCAGATTGATTAAATAGCCTAATTTTTTTTGTTTTGTTTTAGGCCAAGTTCATGCTAAGCATAAGCAGTCACAACTCCATAAATTCATTACATTACATGCTTACATTGTTGCTGTGTTTGGATGATTGAAAAATTAAGTTTAATTATAAAATCTTTTTATTACCTGGCTAACCCAGGTAAAACCACTTTTATGGTTTATTAATTATTACCAAGAGTGCCCAGATTATGAAACACTTATTACTATATGTCTTTGCTTCATCACTGAAATAAAGTAAAGTAGTTTCTGTCTAGTAAACAACTATGATTATTTTGTTACTGGAGTTTTCAGTATAATAGTACAATATTTTAAAATGGCAGATTTAAAAAAAAAAAGAAAAGTCATGAGACAAGTTCATAGGGTGTTTATAACTGCTTTCAAAATTTGACATACCTAGAAGCTTTCTTTAAACTGCAAGCACTGATTGAAATGAGAGGTATATGATCAAGTAGTAGGTTTTTATTTGGGGAGAGGAATTTGTCATAAGGGGTGGAATAAGATTATTTTAAAAAATTGTTATAGTAACTGCAAAAAAATGCAACCTCAGTTAAATCAGAATTTAGAAACCAAATTAAAATCTAAAAGAAAAAAATGTTGCATGACTGAATTAACACCAAAAAGCTGTTTTGAAGGAAAACAAACAAACAAAAAAAAAAGAGCTTTCCTACTTCACTGTATTTAGGTGCTGTCAGGACTAGCTTTAAAAGTATTGGTCTCCTCTAGCGAAGAATGCATTAATATCCCCACAATAAAGGAAAAAAAACCTTTACTGTTTATTAAAGAATTATGTAATTAAAAAAATCACCCCTTCAACAGGTGCTCCTAAAATAGGTGTGAAAGAAAGAAAATGAATAAAACCTCCTTTGAGTTAGCAATGCGTACCCATGGTACCATATAAATGTTATAAGAAGTTATTTTTCTGTTCCTTTCCATTTTTAGTCCCTTACTGTAGTCCACTCTCTCCTTTCTGTACATTTTCCCTCACTCCAGGTAGTTGTTTTTCAGTCTTCTTTCTGTGGCAGTCCCCATCTGTTTCCTTCCTGTGTCTAGTATGTCCTCAGTCAACTCCAGTTCATTCTACCTTCTCTTTGGCCCTCAAGTTCTCTCTTTTCTTGTGATTTTATTTCACCTTTTTTTACTCTGATTCCATTGTTTTTTTTCTCTCCATCTTCCTCATCCTTCAACTCCATCCCCCCAAAATACACTCCCTCTCCTTTATCCCAGTTCACAATCCTACAACATTCGTTGCCAGCCTCAAAGTCAACAGCAGAAGCAGAGTAGGGAATATAGGCCCACCAACTACATGGCAGGACCTGGGGCACTCCTTACAACACATCACCTGGGGACAATACTGGGTACTGTGGAATGCTTGAGGCAGATTCTGCCCTCCGTTTCTTATGTGCAACTCCATAAGTAACTGAGATTTCTGTGCATGTGATGTAGGAAAGTGGGATATGGAACACATTTTACACAGAATTCTGCAGTGCCTAGTTATAGCTGAGTTTATGCCTTAACTATCTTTGTGGGCTGGTGGTTTAAATCAGTTGCCTTAGTATTTTAAGATTTTTTTATTATGTGATTGTTAAATCTTAATCTTTGTGCTATTGCCTAATTAGTGAAGGTACTTCACAAAAGGTACAGATACAAGTTTTGATCCATAGAGAATACATCACAGTCTGTTTATTTCACTGTTTTATTTTCCTTTCTTCTAGATCTGCCCTAGCAGCAGCTATTCTAGTGACAACTTTAACTGGGCGTACCGTTGCTATTCCCCAGCCTCGTCAACGATCACTTTCTGAAAGTGATACCAGCTGTTTGGAACAAGAGTGTTTTATTGAGCCCTATGCCACAGTCACTGAGCTCAAACTGGGGTAATGTACGCTTCCTGTTTTAGCACCTCACATTGGACATAAAATCTGAAAGTGATATGGTGGTACTCATAATAATCCCTAGCACTGAAGTTACTCATTTAAACTTATCTTTTCCCTTCAATGTCCTAGACTGAGTCCAGAGTGCCCACCCATTCCCTTTCCCCCATTTTCCGTTTCATGTATGGCAGTATTATAACCACAGACTCCAGAAGGGAAAGACTGAATAGTGCAGCAAGGCATACCAGTAAAAATCTGCATATGACTGTTTGCCAACTCACTCCCATTTGCACAGTTATTCTTAGGGAATCATCTGAGTTGCACATAAGGTAATTCCCTTGACCCATACTATATTCTCCACAGACTTCTCCGTATGTAGAAATGGTAGACCTCTCTTTCTCTGTCCCCATCTGGCATTCCCATAAAAATACACGGTTTCATGTGTCTAACTACCAGAAGCAGGGGATGCAAATTTCCAGTTTCACTGGCATAAACAAGAGTGTGAACAGCTGAAATTCTGGACCATTGTGTTTGCCGCTAAAGAAATGTAATTGTCTTTTTTGGGCAGCTGCTGTTGCATCTGATATATATGTTCAGTGTGACCCTTTCAGCTTTACTAGCCTTTGTTCTTTGGAAAAGAACAACTTTGTATTTTAAAGTGTTCTCCATTTGCAGGCCCAATTGGAAGCATGATGATAGTGAAAGATCTCCTGTGCAGTCACTGGATGTGTCAGGCAATCTTTGTGAAGATGAGGACATGGACACATATCTTTCAGAGACAGAAAAAGAGCCAGAGCACAACTATCAGGGTACAGAGAAAAGAGAGGAAAGCTTCAGCAATGATGCTATTTATGCTGTTCCCTATAAAAATAAAAAGGTTGGTCACTTAGTTTCTTTTGCACATTTTAATACAAAATGTAAGAATCTGAATGTCTGAAAAAGGGTTATTACACCTTTTTCTGCTATTCATACACATTGTTTCCAGTTTGCATTTTTCATTCTTGCCTCATGCTTCACTTACCTCTGATTGGAGTTCTCCAAGTTAGTTTCATTCAAACATTCACGGTCACCCACTTTTCTGATGGTTTGGGGGTTTTTCTTATCAGAATGATTTAGAAGTTGCCAGGAAACAAATGTAGGGAAAATTTGTCCCCAGAGTTTCACTGCTGGCTTATAGAGCCAGTCCCCAGTCCCCTCAGCTCCTCATTCAATCTCAATGCTCCCTCCCTCTCCAGCCATCTGGCTTTGAGTCTCTCCCCATCTCCCAGTCAGGCTCCTTGCCCAGCCTGTTTCAGCTTCTGTATTTTGTCAACCTCAATTGCCTCCTCCTACCCCACTGATGATGCTTATTTTTATGGGCCTGCCTATAGCTGGAGGGACAGTAAGGATTGGTAGCATAGTTTTAGCCATTCAGATCCCCAATAATTAAAAATACCCACTAGGACCTGTGATTGTTCCCAAGTTACATTAATCAAAATAGGTTCATAGAGCCTTTATTAACCAGCAGAAAAAATAAAGCATCCTACTCTTTTAAGGACACCATATACTCACAACTGGGAATTTTCAGCCCTAATCAAGGGTAAAGGCATCTGTCAAGACTTCCCTTAGCCAGATCCAAAATAAAATGACAAAACAGTTTCTCGCTCACTGTTTTCCCCACAGCAAAGCACAGCTTTCTCCTGGGATCAAGATTTTCTGTACAGAAGATTTTCCAGGAGAGTTTTGGTCCAGTCCAGGAGCCTCCTCAATCTCTTTTTCCTCCTAGAAAGGAATAAGTTCATTTACTAATGCCTTCAATTTATTTCTTCCTGTTCTAATGAGCCCCAGCTGGAGGATCCACCCTTCATAACTGGAAGCCCTGGCAGTTTCTTTGGTGTGATGAAGGCCCCTCTCCCATTTCCTCCACCTCAGGCTGTTAACTTTTTCCTTGCCTGATTAGATTTGGAGTCATTCCATCTTGGAAAAAAATAATTCTGTTTCTTGCAGTATTTTCTCAAGACATAATAGGAAATAACTTGTTACCTTGCATATAAAGGCATTTCAGGGAGCGTAATGACCTGTAACAACAAAACTGCTACTTTTATTAATCAAAATATAAGCTAAACAATACATTTTGTTCCTAATGTATTAGAATTGCCTGAATTTCTAGTAAATTTAAAACAGTGTATGCATTGAATATTATGACTGTTATCTCTAGCAACCAAGTGGCTCTTTTGTGCTCAGATACGTTAGGAACTGAAAATGTATATGTTCAGCTGGAAAAGTTACAGATACCTGCTATAGAAGGAGTCTCTCATTCACCAACAAATGTAAAAACAATCTTCAACTTAACTTGGAAAACTTGTTTGATTTACACATTAGACCCCATTTCCTGATTCTGCTTTCAGACCTGTTTTACACTAGTCCGTCCCCATTGACGTAAGTGGAATTAATCCTGAATGACATTGGTATAACAGAAATAGGAATCAGTTCCATCACCTTTGCTTTATGTAAACGTTGACATCATTTTATGTATATTTCTTAATTCAGGAAAGTCTTGACTCCTGAACCAAAGGATGCATTCACTGGCCTTATTTAAGTTACAAATAGATAACATGGTCATAAGGTGGAGCTGTACCTATTTGCTTATTATTTACCAAGATATATTAAGAGCATCCTTCCAAGTTCTATGCACATATACAAACAAAAGGATAAATAAAACCAAAACCTCCGTCACCCAAAGTCACTTAATGATATAGCATATTTTAATACCACACTAAGCTCATTTAATAAGTTAAGTCTTAATGCAACCACCACCACTAAATAATAATTTGCACTCAACCATTCCCAACCACATGCTTCAACCCACTCCTCCCTGAAAAAGCCTGGGGAAATAGAGGAGTGTCTGCAGCAGGCCCTAAAGGCCAAAAATCTGGCCTTTGTCAGACTAGGTGGGAGGCGAGTTAGAGTCAAAGGTCCATCATAGATATGGAGCTGTTAGCTTGAGTGTCTTTCCAGATGATCACAGTGTGCTTCAGTATTACCTGGAGATACAGGTGGTCCTCTGGTAGTCTGGGCCCAAACCATGGAGCGTTTTACAGGTGACAAAACTTCAGATTCTACCTGGAAACTAGTTGGAAGCCAGTACAGATCTCAGACTGTTAGTATAATGTTCTCAATGCCTGTTGCACCACTTAATGTACAGACAACTATGTGCCACATCAACTTGTTTCCAAATACCTTAAAGTTTAGCCCCATGGACAGTACATTAGAATAATCTAATCTTGAGGTGATAAGTAATTGTAGCAAGATCCAATAGTTTGTGTGTGGGATGCATAGTTCTCAGAATCAAAATCTCTTTGGGGTTATTGTTTCAGCCAGTCAGGTTGAAGACTCAAGTGTCTAACCATTACTGATTTACTGTATGTTATAAAGATTACTTTTTAACCTAAAAGTACAAGAAATATCACTTTTACGAATATTGAAAGCTTAAATATTGCTCCAATATCACAGTGATGAGCAGATAGATGCCTATGTGAGGAAGTGGAAATTTTTTGTAATATGTTTGAGTCCTATATGTGCCTCAGTTTCCCTCTGTGTTTTGCATTCCCACCCAGTGAGGGGCAAAAGGGTTAACACTGTTCCTGAAACAGCACAGGAGATATGAGGTGTATGTGTCACTTCCTTGTTGGGGGTGAAATGACTGGGTTGTTAAGGAACTGGTTGAAATCAACCCAGATCAACAGAGGGTCCAGAAAGTGAATGATCTACACTCAACAGGAGGAAGCACTGGCAGGCGGGGGTTGTGAACTCAGTGTGGCCCTGCCTGGAGAACAAATGACTGGGAGGTGACTAGCCAAGGGATAAAGGGTTGGTTGCTCTCACCTGGGGTGAGAAAAGAGAGAGAGACAGGGACAGAAATGGAGTCCATCACAACTTGGCTGGGATGGACTATGGCTTACCTTTGCCTGTCTTTGCTAACCTAAGGACTTTCAGATTCTGTAGGCTACCTGTTGTCTCTGGAAATGCTCATTGGGAGCTGAAGGGGTACAGTACAAGCCTCCCATGGGAGTCTGGCTTGGCTGGATGTGCTGCAGGGAGCCATGAGAAAGACAGGGTTTGCTGGTGCCTGAAGGCCCAGTCTTGGAGGTTAGGGGCCTGCCTATGCAGAACCATGTGGGTTCTCAGGGCCTGGGACACTAAAGGGATCACTCCCAAGGGACAGGTTACAAACTGGGCATTCACCAGATCTGTGGATCCATGACAGCATGCCTAGAGACTAAGGGATTTTGAATCATACAGCAGTTATCAGAAAGACCCTGTATCTTTTTGATTCCAGTAGATTTTTCCATGTTGTGGATTTGGATTGTCTGCCTGTGAGAGAAAGAGAGAACAGTTTAACACTTCTAGGGCACATGTAAAGTGCAGTTTGGAGCTTTGTGCCAAAATGATATTAAAATTTTAACAGACAGAAAGAAAAGTAACAGAGTAGATGAGAAGCAGAAAAATACTATATCTGTGAAAGGAAGCAAAAAGTACCCTTAGGTGAAGAAGAGAGAGTGTAGTCAGTGAAAGGGCAGAGGAAAAGAAAAGAGAAAGGAAGAGAGAAGTGTATGGGGTGCTGGTATGTAGTTGACAGGTGTAACAGCTCAGACAACACAATCTTAAGGTATATTATATTCTTGATTTCCTAAATATGAACACAGTAATTTTATTGAACAGATTGAGACATATCGTATATATGTTTTATGTATAAACAGTGAGTTTAGATACTGTATGTAACCGGTGAAAGGTAAGGTGCTTTTATTAACTGGGCAAAATAGAGGGACCATTACCTTGTTGTAAGCTAAGAAAATACCATAATTCCTTATCTACTGTTAAGATTTTCATGGATGTAAATCTAAAGGGAAAAAAGTAGAAAATATGAACTTAAGTATTATCTTAAGACATTTCCTTGCAACGATCATTCTAAGGACTGGTGTGAGCATTAATGCTATAAATGTGTTGCATGCACTTGCGTGCCTGCAAATAAGAACATAAGAAAGGCCGTACCGGGTCAGACCAAAGGTCCATCTAGCCCAGTATCTGTCTACCGACAGTGGCCAATGCCAGGTGCCCCAGAGGGAGTGAATCTAACAGGCAATGATCAAGTGATCTCTCTCCTGCCATCCATCTCCATCCTCTGACGAACAGAGGCTAGGGACACCATTCTTACCCATTCTGGCTAATAGCCATTTATGGACTTAGCCACCATGAATTTATCCAGTCCCCTTTTAAACATTTATAGTCCTAGCCTTCACAACCTCCTCAGGTAAGGAGTTCCACAAGTTGACTGTGCGCTGCGTGAAGAAGAACTTCCTTTTATTTGTTTTAAACCTACTGCCTATTAATTTCATTTGGTGACCCCTAGTTCTTGTATTATGGGAATAAGTAAATAACTTTTCCTTATCCACTTTCTCAACATCACTCATGATTTTATATACCTCTACCATGTCCCCCCTTAGTCTTCTCTTTTCCAAGCTGAAGAGTCCTAGCCTCTTTAATCTTTCCTCGTGTGGGACCCTCTCTAAACCCCTAATCATTTTAGTTGCCCTTTTCTGAACCTTTTCAAGTGCTAGAATATCTTTTTTGAGGTGAGGAGACCACATCTGTACACAGTATTCGAGATGTGGGCGTACCATGGATTTATATAAGGGCAATAATATATTCTCAGTCTTATTCTCTATCCCCTTTTTAATGATTCCTAACATCCTGTTTGCTTTTTTGACCGCCTCTGCACACTGCGTGGACATCTTCAGAGAACTATCCACGATGACGCCAAGATCTTTTTCCTGACTCATTGTAGCTAAATTAGCCCCCATCATGTTGTATGTATAGTTGGGGTTATTTTTTCCAATGTGCATTACTTTACATTTATCCACATTAAATTTCATTTGCCATTTTGTTGCCCAATCACTTAGTTTTGTGAGATCTTTTTGAAGTTCTTCACAATCTGCTTTGGTCTTAACTATCTTGAGAAGTTTAGTATCATCTGCAAACTTGGCCACCTCACTGTTTACCCCTTTCTCCAGATCATTTATGAATAAATTGAATAGGATTGGTCCGAGGACTGACCCTTGGGGAACACCACTAGTTACCCCTCTCCATTCTGAGAATTTACCATTAATTCCTACCCTTTGTTCCCTGTCCTTTAACCAGTTCTCAATCCATGAAAGGACCTTCCCTTTTATCCCATGACAGCTTAATTGGTGAGGGACCTTGTCAAAGGCTTTCTGGAAATCCAAGTACACTATGTCCACCGGATCCCCCTTGTCCACGTTTGTTGACCCCTTCAAAGAATTCTAATAGATTAGTAAGACACGATTTCCCTTTACAGAAACCGTGTTGACTATTGCTCAAGAGTTTATGTCTTTCTATGTGTCTGACAATTTTATTCTTTACTATTGTTTCAACTAATTTGCCCAGTACCGATGTTAGACTTACCGGTCTGTAATTGCCGGGATCACCCCTAGAGCCCTTTTTAAATATTGGCGTTACATTAGCTAACTTCCAGTCATTAGGTACCGAAGCCGATTTAAAGGACAGGTTACAAACCTTAACCTTAAATAGTTCCGCAACTTCACATTTGAGTTCTTGGGTGAATGCCATCTGGTCCCGGTGACTTGTTAATGTTGAGTTTATCTATTAATTCCAAAACCTCCTCTAGTGACACTTCAATCTGTGACAGTTCCTCAGATTTGTCACCTACAAAAGCCAGCTCAGGTTTGGGAATCTCCCTAACATCCTCAGCCGTGAAGACTGAAGCAAAGAATCCATTTAGTTTCTCCGCAATGACTTTATTGTCTTTAAGCGCTCCTTTTGTATTTTGATCATCAAGGGGCCCATTGGTTGTTTAGCAGGCTTCCTGCTTCTGATGTACTTAAAAAATGTGCATGGACTGTTTTTAGGATGTTCTCTGAATTTATATAATACGGTTATTTTGTGATATTTTCATCCAGGTAAAGCTTCCAGTATCTTCTAGTGTTGATCTTGATGAGAATGAAATTTCATCCCATGAAGCTGCATTTCCGATTTTAGTAGACCAGTCAAATATACAAGTGGAAGGTAAACAAACATACTTTTAAAGTGATTTTTTTCTACTTTTTAACCTCCCAGGGTAACTACTAACTGTGGTATGCAACCTATTGATTAAATCAGCCTCAATACCAGATGACTGGAGGATCACTAATGTAATGCCTATTTTAAAAAAGTCCCCAGAGGTGATCTAGCAATTACAGGCCTAACTTCCATGCCAGGCAAATTGTTTAAACTTTTTCTCTATAGTAAAGAACAAAATTATCAGACACATTGATAAACACAGTGTGTTGGGGAAGAGTCAATAGCTCTTTTGTAAAGGGAAATCATGCCTCACCAATCGATTAGAATTCTTTGGCCAGTCAGCAAAGATGGACAAGGGTGATCCAGTCAATATAGTATACTTGGACATTCAGAAAGTCTTTGAGACAAAGTCCGTCATCAAAGGCTCTGAAAAAAATTTAGCCGTTTATATGATAAGAGGGAAGGTCCTTTCATGGCTCAGTAACTGGTAAAAAGGAAACAAAGGGTAGGAATAAATGGTCAGTTTTCACAATGGAGAGAGGTAAGTAGTGGGGTCCCCCAAGGATCTGTACTGGGACTTATGCTCTTCAGTCTATTCATAAATGATCTGGAAAAAGAGGTGAACAGTGAGGTGGCAAAATTTGAGGACAATACAAAATTATTCACAATATTTAAGTCCAGAACTGACTGCGATGTTACAAAGGGATCTCGCTAAATTGGGTGACAAAATAGCAGATAAAATTCAGTGTTGATAAATGCATAGTAAATATATGCAAAGTGGGGCAGGATAGCTCAGTGGTTTGAGCATTGGCCTGCTAAACCCAGGGTTATGAGTTCAATCCTTGAGGGGGCCACTTCGGGATCTGGGGCAAAAATCAGTACTTGGTCCTGTTACTGACGGCAGGGGGCTGGACTCATTGATCTTTGTGATTTTCTACTAAAGTTACTACAAAATAAATGAGTCGTAATCTAAGTCAGGCCTAAAATACAAAAGACTTGTGAATTAAATTATCTGGCAAATGTATTTTAGAGAAGTAATTTTATTTATTAATAAGTGGGCTTAAGAGTGACTTTTTATAGCACTTAAAGAGACATCATCTAGTTAAAAAATATTTCTGTCTCACAATATTTTAGCTGCTATTGTTAAAACAAATTCCTAAAATTATACCTTGAAAAGATTAGAGGAAAGCGCATTTTTCCCCCCCAAGTTGTTTGCTGTGTGTGTTCGGCAGTACTTTGTGTACAGTCATTTTCACTATTTACTCTGTTATAGTCCATTTTCTCTGAGTATTCAACGTGAGGAGAGTAGACATTTTTAAAATAGATAAACGTGACTGTAAAAACTTCAAGTGGCAGAGAAATTCATAAGCTAGTGTAATACTTGAAGCTACTCTTAAGTCATATTTTTAAATTGACTAGATTTCTAGTTGCAAGTTTTCATTTAACAGCAGCTGTTCCTATATTCCTCTCCAGTGATTTAAAACTGCCCAGTTTTGAACTAGGTTAATCAATTCCCATCCTGCTTTTGAGGGAGTAGCTCATGCATTTAGCCTAGAACCAAAACACTACAGAACACTAAAATGCTGGAGTACTAGGGAAGATTTAGCATATATACAAGATCAGTTAAAATGAATTGAACTCTCTCCCAACGTATTTTCATTATCTTTGTAACTGTATTCTTTGCTTTCAAAATGTATAATACAATTATCATAACCTCTTAGAGCTTAAAATAAAAATTTAGCTTTTCTTTCAATGTAAGCAAATTATGCTGCCCTTCAGGGGATCTCAGTTCAGGTTTTCAGGTTGGTCCCACTCTTCTTGGACTGTCAGAGTTGGGTATCAGTGGGGCAGCACGTTTAGAGTATCTGGCTGATGGAAAAAGAGAGTGCACTCAAGCAATGGCTTGTGTTAAATCTCCTACTTTTCCCCCCACAATCTCATATTCTGAGTTCTCTAAATCTGCAGCTCCTAGTGGTGACAAGGTGCTGAGTCTCCTCTACTCAGCTGGCATGTCTATCCTACAAACTGTTAGGTTGACTTACAGCCACCGCAGTAATTGCTGCAGTGGTTCGTGTCCACATTGCCCTTCTTCTGTTGGTGGGGTGTGTCCTCACCAGGAGTGCTTTCGCTGACTTAAGAGGGGTCAAGTGGGGGGCTGAGAGCCAGGGCTCTCAGCAATGTGTGCAGCTCTCCCCCGGCAGCCTGGGTCCCCACTCCCTGCTGAGAGCCCAGCCGTCCCCCTGGGCTCTCATCTCCCTGCTCCCCACCGGGAGCATGGCAGTTGACTGGACTCTCGGTGCGAAACTCCTCACCAGGTGCAGCCATGCTCCCAGGGGGGAGCTGAGAAGCCTGGTGCAGCTGCCCTGTTCCCAACAGGGAGCAGAGAGCCGAGAAGCCCGGTGCGGCTGCCCTGTCCTCGGCAGGGAGCAGAGAGCCTGGGGGGCAGCCAAGCTCCTGGCGGGGAGATCTGCGCCTAGAGTCCAGTTGGCTGCCGTGCTCCCGTTGGAGAGCCGAGAGTCCAGGTGGCAGCCTGGATTGGAGCTGGGAGCCCGGGTGGCAGCCCGGGTTGGAGCTGAGACCAGGCAGCAGTCCGGCTGGAGAGACGAGAGCCAGTGTTCTTGTCAATTTCACAGCTCCAGCCAAGAATGACAGCCAATAGATATAAGTAACAGTGTCTACAGGGGCACTGCATCACCCTAACTACACCAACTTAAGCCCTGTGCCTCTCGTGGAGGTGGAGTTATTATGGCGGTGTAGTAGGGCACTTACATCAGCGGGAGCAAGCCTGTAGCATGCCTGTAGCATGTATACTGACATTAGGTGCCTTACATCCACCTAACACTGTAGTGTGGATCAGGCCTTAGCATAGCTTATCTTTCTGAGGTACCTATTGGGACCCATTACTATTGTATCTACGGCCCTCACAATCTTATTTAGCTTCAGAATCTTAGACTGTCACAGAATTGTTTTGGCCCTGATCAGAGTAGCAGTAAAATCAATGCCCAGTGAAATCAATAGGAGTGTAGTGGGTTAGCGGTGGGCCCTCCCCCTCTGGGTCAGTGGGAGGCCACTCCACCTTACTACATTAATGGGGGTCAGGGAATTAGAATTTCAGTGTGGAGTGGACTCAGGGCTTGTCTACAGTATCAAGTTTTGTTGACAAAACTTATGTCGACACCCAAAAGTCAACAAAACAAAAATCGCCAAAGGGTGTTCACACTTGCTCCCTCTGTTGACAGATCATGTCCACACTGGGGACACCATCATCGACAGGGTGAGCAATGCACCGTGGGTATGTATCCCACAGTGCAGTGTTGTGGGAAGGAAGAGCTGATAGCTGCGCATCCTGGGATTCTCTCCCAGTTCTCCCACAGCCCCCTCAGCTGCCAAGAGCAGCATCATGAGTAGCTCTGAGCTCTACGTGCTGAGGAATGGCAAAGCAGCACAGCAGTCTGCCTGCCGCTGTGTTCCTAGTGCAGGGAAGAACAGGAGCATTCCAATGATTTGCTCTGTTTGTTCCCCAAAAGGAACAGCACACAGATACTTCCTGGAGCTTTGAAAGGTGAGGGGCGCATGCCTGCAGGGTAGCAGAGATAAAAACACTGAGCAGAGCAATCAGGGCAGGCATTGTGGGATACTGGCGGGAGCCAGTTCTGTCGACAAAACAATCAGCAGTGTCTACGCTGGCTCTTTGTTGACAATAAAGGGAGGGGAAAAGACAAAAGTCTCCTCCCTTGGTTTTCACACCTCAACTGCTAGAACAGGGCCTCATCCTCCCTGATTGAACTAACCTCGTTATCTCTAGCTTGCTTCTTGCTTGCATATATATACCTGCCCCTGGAAATTTCCACTACTTGCATCTGACGAAGTGGGTATTCACCCACGAAAGCTCATGCTCCAAAACGTCTGTTAGTCTATAAGGTGCCACAGGATTCTTTGCTGCTCTCTTAGGGGTGGAAGTTTTGTCACCAAAACTGGGTGTTTTTCGCAACAAAAGTCCCATTATAGTGTGTATGCTCTTGCTGTTTTGTCGCCAAAATGCAGTTTTGGTGACAAAACTTGCCAGTGTAGACAAGCCCTCAGTCTTAAGGAGATCTGGCTTTCAGGCCGGACAGGCTATAAGCCATCTGTATGCTCTGGCAGCAATAAACAGTCTAGAGCTCAGGCCCTTAGGCAGGGCAGAGCAGCAAAGGTTTAGGGCTTGGGCCCTTAGGTAGGGGCAGAGCAGCAAACAGTCTAGAGGCTTCTGGCCCTCAGGCAGGGGCAGAGCAGCAAACAGTCTAGAGGCTTCTGGCCCTCAGGCAGGGCAGAGCAGCAAGAAGAGTCTAAGGGCCCTGGCTTTCAAGCAGGGTGGGGCACCAAACAATTAGGGAGCTCGGAAGGGGAGTTTCTCTGACCCCTGAGGTGGAGCAGAGCATTGGGCAGTCTATTGCCTGATGTCTCGGCTCCGGTAGACTGCAGACAATTGGAAGCATCTTGGCCCATGGTGGGGAGACTTCCACCGAACTCCACTGGGTCCTAGACCAGGGTCTTAACAGTGGCAGAGTGTTCCACCACTGGGTCAGCGGGGAATCCAGCCGCAACACACTGACCGCATTTCAGGCAGCAATGCGGCCAGACTGGAGTTGGCTGTCCCTGGGCCACTTCCTCCTCTTGGGGTGTACCTGTGTACCCACCTCTGTGGGTGTTCTCCATCTCCTCAGGGCAGGTAGTCAGCGGCAGTCCCAGCAAGTCCTTGGTGTCTCAGTCAGCTGGCTTCTCCAGCAGCTCTGCCAGTCCTCAGTGTGGTGGGGCTCCTCTTCGGTCTCCAGGCTCAGAAGGGGTCAGAATGCATCTGTCTCCTCCAGAGTCTACAGCTCAGCTAAGCTCCAGGACCTGCCCTTTATACTTCCTGTCCTGCCTTTTGACTTCCGGTGGGAGGGGCAGGCACAGCCTGGCTCCACCCACCCAAGCTCAGAGAGTGGTTCCGCCCCCTCTGGCTCAGTGGGAGGCCACTCCGCCTCACTACAGAGTATTTCATTTGTGCTTTGGATGAGGTCCTAAAAGAATAGAAAGATAAGCTAGAGGAAGACAGCAATAAAACTTGATTTCTCCCACATTTCTCTCTCTGCAGTATTAGCTAAAATAAACACATCATATCAATATTATAATAAAATATCTGGATTATAATGGAAGAGGAGTTAAATTATCTAATCTGCGCACTCATTTGGGAATATTTATGGATTTGTAAAGATTTTTGTTTTGAATTGATTCAAAGACCATGTATTTTTTTTTCCTTAACAGAAGATGAACCTCCTGTTTTGAATTTAAAGGTAAGAGTATGGTGAAGGTAATGATTACAATGCATTTTGAAAAAAAAGTCATCGGGGTTGATGACTAAGAATTGATCTGATGAAAGTTATTTTGTTGTCACCAGGGAGCCTTTTACAAGTGACCTACAGGTTAATGAAGATAATCATTTATTTTAAAAGATCCAAAAGCACATTATGGATGGTCTCTATAACAGAATCACTTCACCTTTTAGTGAAATGCAACCACTGTTGAGGTGAAGCATAGCAGCAATGCAGGATGCAGAAACACTACATAACAGAAAGATTCACACAAGCACTGAGGAAGAAATAAGTGGAAATGCAAGGAGAATTTAGGGAGGTAGCATATAAAAACAAGAGACATATGTAAGTGATAAAGTTCAGAATCTGTTCCAAGCTTCACAAAAGTTAAGGGGATTTGGTGTTCCTGAGCTAGAATTTAGCCAGGACACTGAGTTTAACACTTCCTACTCTTGTGAAAAGTAATGTAGGCTCAGTGTCCCATAATTACCTTGCTGGGACATTGGTTTAGTACCACAGAAGGAAAAGAGTGCCCCATCAAGCCTCCAATTTAATCATTTCTTCTTTGGGTGCTTGTCCATATATATTCCACTGTTGGGTGCACATACACCCAGTGCACTTGAGATGGATTCTTTTGGTCAGCAGTGTCGTTGGCGGTTACAATTGTGCTTTGAATATCCGCATGTCTCCAACTCAGTGCACAAAAGATGGGGCAACCCCAGCCACCTTTCATTCCCTTCTCACCACCACTGGCTACAAGTCAGAACTGGCAGTGTCCAAGTTTCTTCATTCACTGTGCTGACTATTCTTTTCTATGTAAATATAAATATAGGTGCTCAGCAGTTAATAAGTCATTAGTGCTACAGAGTTTTGATAGTGTTTCCTGTCTTCCTTTTAGAAGGAAATTCACTCCTTTGTTTACCTGGGAGTTAGGCCCTGTTGTGGGGTACATCATTGTGACTGAACACAAATCTCCAGGTTTTAAAAATTGTCCTTCATATTAGGCTGTAATGCCTCTCAATGATGAGCACACCATTTGTTGATTGCGTCTGGGTGAGAGGCACTTTACAAAAAAAGTGCTCTCTGTAAATTACTTTCTAAAACAACCCAAAGAGCTAGGAAGTCTTATCTGAAAATGCTCCTGCTGAAAAGGTCAGTGCATCCTGGGGAAGTGTCAGGAGTAAGGCCCTGCAGCTGTGCCTGCTCAGTATTCTGTTAGCCTACTGAGTCAGCCAGGCTGCCTAACGGACAGCCCTGCTTGATTGACTGAGGAACCTAGCAAGCCGGTTCTTAAGCCAGCACCAGTTCGCTGGCTGTCCAGTGCACGTGTCTGTGGATTCTCTGCAGCTGTGGGGAGCCAGCATGGAGTCATGGACTGTCCACCTGCCCTGGACCAGGCAGGGAGATTGGGGGTCAGGGACACAGGCTCTCATCCCCCCTGCAACCCAGGCAGGTGGAGGGTCTGCCACGGCTCTCACAACTTCTCGGGCTGCCCGGGTGGGCTCCACACTGGCCTGGTTGGGGAGTGGTGCCTCTGGGCGAAGAGGAGAAGGGGGTGGGGTCCGTCACAGTGAAAAGTGGGAGGGCCCTTCCTCCCCACCCCCCGGTTCTGGCACCATTGTTCCAGACCTTCCCACATACACCTTCCCTTTCACATTTCAGGGACTCCTCTCACAGGAGATTGCTGCATCAAGAGGTGCAGTCATTTCTAAATGTCGGAGCTGTGGAATAAGTACCTCAGGAACTCAATGGGAAGGGACGTTATTCTCATTTCCTTCTGATTCCCAAAAAGAAAGGTGTCCAGCACCCTATTCTGGTTCTGAGACAACTGAACACTTGCACCCACAATTTCAAGTTAAGGATGGTAACTCTGGCCTCAGTAATTATAACTCTAGTTCCAAATTACTGGTATGCAAATCTTGATCTCTAGGATTCTTATATTCATATAGCAAATTATCAGTACCGGACAAATTAGTCGAAACAATAGTAAGGAATAAAATTGTCAGGCACATAGAAGAACATAAATTGTTGGGCAAAAGTCAACATGGTTTCTGTAAAGGGAAATCATGTCTTACTAATCTATTAGAGTTCTTTGAAGGGGTCAACAAACGTGGACAAAGGGGATCCAGTGGACATAGTGTACTTAGATTTCCAGAAAGCCTTTGACAAGGTCCCTCACCAAAGGCTCTTACATAAATTAATTTGTCATGGGATAAGAAGGAAGATCCTTTCATGGATTGAAAATTGGTCAAAAGACAGGGAACAAAGGGTAGGAATAAATGGTAAATTTTCAGAATGGAGAGGGGTAACTAGTGGTGTTCTCCAAGAGTCAGTCCTAGGACCAATCCTATTCAATTTATTCATAAATGATCTGGAGAAAGGGGTAAACAGTGAGGTGGCAAAGTTTGCAGACGATACTAAACTGCTCAAGATAGTTAAGACCAAAGCAGACTGTGAAGAACTTCAGAAAGATCTCACAAAACAAAGTGATTGGGCAACAAAATGGCAAATGAAATTTAATGTGGATAAATGTAAAGTAATGCACATTGGGGAAAAATAACCTCAACTATACATACAATATGATGGGGGCTAATTTAGCTACAACTTATCAGGAACGAGATCTTGGAGTCGTCATGGATAATTCTCTGAAGATGTCCACACAGTGTGCAGTGGCAGTCAAAAAACCAAACAGGATGTTAGGAATCATTCAAAAAGGGATAGAGAATAAGATGAAGAATATCTTATTGCCCTTATATAAATCCATGGTACACCCACATTTTGAGATGAGGAGACAGATAGGGTCTCCTCATCTCAAAAAAGATATACTGCCATTAGGAAAGGTTCAGAGAAGGGCAACTAAAATGATTAGAGGTTTGGAACAGGTCCCATATGAGGAGAGATTAAAGAGGCTAGGACTTTTCAGCTTGGAAAAGAGAAGACTAAGGGGGATGATAGAGGTATATAAAATCATGAGTGGTGTGGAGAAAGTGAATAAGGAAAAGTTATTTACTTGTTCCCATAATATAAGAACTAGAGGCCACCAAATGAAATTAATGGGCAGCAGGTTTAAAACAAATAAAAGGAAGTTCTTCTTCGTACAGCGCACAGTCAACCTGTGGAACTCCTTGCCTGATGAGGTTATGAAGGCTAGGACTATAACAGGGTTTAAAAGAGAACTAGATAAATTCATGGAGGTTAAGTCCATTAATAGCTATTAGCCAGGATGGGTAAGGAATGGTGTCCCTAGCCTCTGTCTGAGAGTGGAGATGGATGGCAGGAGAGAGATCACTTGATCATTACCTGTTAGGTTCACTTCCTCTGGGACACCTGGCATTGGCCACTATCAGAAGACATGATACTGCGCTGGATGGACCTTTGGTCTGACCCAGTATGGCCATTCTTGTATTCTTAATTCTGGCCACAGACGATAACTGACATCGCAGGTGGGCAGTGCCTACTATCAGGATGCTATCATTCAGCCTAGCAACAGCACCCACAATAGTCACAAAATGCTTAGTCCAGAGACAAGGAGTACAGGTGTTTTCACGTATGCATGACTGTCTCATTTTTGGAATATTGCATAAAAAGTAACAGACTCCATTCAGTGTACTCTGCATCTTTTTGCCTCTTTAGGCCTAAAATTAAACAGAAAAGTCAATACTGACTCCAACTCAAAAAGATAGACTCTATAAGAGCAATAAGACTCCATGTTGCCACAAGAAAGATTTGAAGTCCTATACTACACCTATCTGCCCACCTACACACTCACTCTAGGATATCGTCGAGAAATTGTCTACCGTATTTTCCGGCGTATAAGACGACTTTTTAAACTAAAAAACAACCCCCAAAAATCGGGGGTCGTCTTATACGCCGGGTATAAACAGGCTTCGGCTGAGCCAATCCTGGGAGGCGTCTCTCTGGTGTATGCCATTAATGCATACAAAGCCTGCTCGGATTGGCAAAGGTTGTAATAGCCTGCCTCTCTGACTCAGCCAATCCGAGCAGAGGTTCTGGGGAGGCAGACAGGGGATGGGGAAGGGGGGGTTGGGTAGGCGCCGCGTGGGAATTCCTGGGGTCTGTTGGGATGGTGGTGGATGGAGTCGGGGCAGTCAGGGGACAGGGAGCGGGGCAAGTTTGGCAGGGGGTGGGGTTCTGGGGGGGGAGTTAGGGTTGGGGGTCTTGGGAAGGAGTGGTCAGGGGACAAGGAGCAGGGCGGGGGGGTTATGGGTTGTGGTTTCTGAGGGGGGGCAGGACGTGGGTGGGGGGTGTACTCACTGGACGGTTCCCTACCGGGTCTTCGGTGGTGGGTCCTTCAGCCTCGGAAGGGGGGGTAGGCTTATACGGCGAGTATAGGCCAAAACCTATATTTTAAGTGGAAAATTAGGGGGTCATCTTATACGCCCAGTCGTCTTATACGCCGGAAAATACGGTAAGTCTGAGAGCTTACATGGCCTCTTGTACCTATGTAACTCAGCATTCCAGACTTCAATCTCATTGCATGCAAGGGTAGTTAAAGTCTGTGTATCGGCCAAGCACACTTGGATATGTTAGTATGTGTTCCATCAGAAGGCCCATAATCATTAAATTGGTGGAAGGATCCTCTGAAATTCAGTGAGAGAGTTCAAAGATGTTAGTGATAGATGTCTCCACACTAGGATGAGGAACCCATTTGGACAATCTTCAAAACACAGTATACTTGGACTTCTGGGGAAACATGACTCTACATAAATGTCTTTGACACTACTATAGCCATATTTTATATAACAAGCAAAGGGGAGCAAGATGTACTTCTCTATGTCAGGAGGCTGTATATCTATAGAACTTTTGTATCCACCATGAAATTACTCTGATAGCAGTACATTTATCAGGATTACAGAACATTATGACAAATCACCTCAGCAGACAATTTTCAAGTGCCCACAAGTGGTCAGTAACAGCATAATCCAAGACCTATTTCTAAAGTGGGGTTATTGCACCACCTACCTCTTTGCCACCAAAGAAAATGAGAAATATCAAAAGCTCTGCTCCAGAGAGGACATAATTAGGGATTCCTATCTGATGCATTCATGATAACATGGTCCCTGGACTTTGTCACAGTTTCAGGGCAACTGTACCTGTAATCTTCCTTTTGATCCACCAAGGGCACACATTTTAGGCTTTTGGCTCTCAGACATTGTCTCTCATGGGCAGAGACTTGTGTCTCACTCCTTCCTGACCAGGAGTTTTAAGGCTGCACAGATCCATGCCTTACACTGTGATAGCCCGAGTAAGCAGACTGCCTAAAAAGTTGGCACCTGTCCTTTGCTTTCTCTCTGAGGAAGCTCTGACCCATGTATTGCCTGCAGTTGTAAGTTACCATAAAGCTCCTTCTAAGCAAGCACATGTATTCTTAACGTAAATGCATTACAGAGAAAATATGTTGAAAACAGTAAAACAACCTACAAGCATGCTAAAAAGCTTACCTGAGGTCATCCCAACCTCAAGCTCTGGTAGGTGCCAGTCCTTCAAAACCTACAGCTGGGTTTTCCCATGGTTACAGGTTCATCTATCTTAGAACCAGAACAACTGGGCTGATCAGCCATTTCTTTATATAGCTCAGGTCTTTGATCTTGGGCTTTTATATTAAGTAATCACCAGACAATGGCACTCTCTTCAGGGCATAGTTACAGAAGGCTGGGTTTTTGCATAACTGTAGTTGGGGAATTTGCTTTAACTGTTCCCTAGGGATTCCTCGGGAAATCCACATAATTGTCCCAAAAGTTCATACCTGTGTGGCACATTTTCAGTATATTCTTTTTGAACTCTCAGGTTCTACATCTGTTCACATCTCCCCCTTCAAGAGGTTACGTGTAATCCTGGCCCACAATCATATGTAAACTTAATACAATAAGGTCTTTCAAGAAATTGCCATATCTGTCACAGGTCTGATGTACACTTATCCTCCCATTCCATTAATCCTGAGTGTTCTCAGAAGGCCTAGGCAGGACTCAGCCAAAAGGATCATGGTAGCTCCAGCATGGCTGAGACAGTTCTGGTACTGGGACCTAAACAATCTCTCCATCCAAATACGGATACAGTTGCCACTCCAGGCAGACACAATATTGCAGAGATGCAGTCAAATCTTCCATCCCATTCTACTCACTCTGAACCTCACAGTATGGATGCTGTCTGGCTGACGTCCGTGGAAAAATACTGTTCATCTGAAGTACAAAGCATCCTAATCCATAACAAGACTCAACAAGGTGTGCTTATGCAGCTAAATGGAAGAAATTCACTGCCCAGGTGCAGTAACGGTAGTATCCATATCCCCGTCACAAATACCAAACATACTGGACTACCTTCTCTCTTTAAAGAACTCAGTGAATTTACTGAGATCACCTAGCAGCCAACTCACTAGCAGCAGTTTTCCACTCTCCAGTTCAGGAGTATTTCATATTTTCACGCCCTATGCTAGCTAGATTTTTGAAAAGCTGTATGTGGGTATGTCCCCTAGTCATTGATGCTCACCCTCCTTGGGATCTAAATATTGTACTAATGGGGTTCATAGGCTCACCTGGAGAGAGCCACTGGCAACATGTTCCCTCTTTTATCTTTCCATTAAAACAGCTTTCTAGTAGCAGTAACATTGATCAGAAGGGTAGAGGAGATACAGGCAGTCATGGCAGGACCCCCATGTGATGGGTTACCCCCCACTCTAGGGTGCCACCTGATGTACTGGAGTCCTAGTGAGCCCACCCATTCCACCAACCTGGGCTCCCTCACCCTTTCCTGCTGTGCCAGGCCCTCAAGCCTCTTCTAGCACACACAGGTAGGGACACACTTCAAACCCAAAATTGTATTGTCTTGCACTGCACAGAAAGCTGTACAGCATAAGCTCATGAAAGTCGCGCTCTCACTCAATGTGGAAGATATGCACAGCTTCCCCCCCCTTCCAGAATCCCATAAACAGTTTTAGCATAAACAAAACAAGTTTATTAACTACAAAGGTAGATTTTAAGTGATTATAAGGGTTAGCAAACAGATCAAAGCAGATTACTGAGCAAATAAAACAAATGTGAAAACTAAGCTCAATACATTAAATAAACTGGTTACAAGTTGTAATTTCTCACCCCAAGTGTTGTTTTAGGCATTTCTTTCAGAGGCCAGACACCTTTTCCAGCCTGGGCTCAACTCTTATCTCTCCCCCGCACCCTTGTTTTTTAGATGTTCTCAGCAGTCATCCTGGGTGGGGATTCAGTGAAGAATGAGTTCTGATTAACTCACTTCCCTGTCTTAATCAGGATTTACATATGGTGGGAATCCTTTGTTTCCCAGTTTGGTCCCCATCCCCTATTAGTGGAAAAATACTAGTAGGCCAAGATGGGGTCCAGTACCAGGTGACATGATCACATGACCTTGCAGTGCCAAAGCAGCATCCCAGGAAGCTTCTCAGGAAGGTGGGAAATCAGCATCTTCAAAGTTCCATTCTCCCTAATGGCCCTTTGACTGACCAGCCAGACTGATTGCATTTTGTCTGATGGGCATTCCCCAGGTGCAAAATTTTTTGTAACTGATACATAGTCCATATTCCTAACTTCAGATACAGAAATTATACATGTATAAAGTAGGATAATCATATTCAGTAAATCATAAACTTTCCAGTGATATCTCATATGGCCAATCTTGCATAGAACACATAGTTATGCCATATTCATATCATATCTCTATGAATAATACGGAGTGTAGGGTCACACCCCATATAAAATTTTTCATAAAGAGAAGGTGTCATTGAAACACCAACTGAAGTCATCCCTAACCGTAACTTAAATCTAGTCATCCATCTACCTATCCTTCCCCTAAAACTACATTCAGATAAAAGGAAAGGTGTAGCTTTTCACCCTAGATGGTCTTAGAGCCTTGCTTTCTATATAGATAGAACTAAGTCACTGAGAATATTCCCCAGATTTTTCATAGTTTATGGATAAAGGGCTAAAAGGTCATTTCAACACAGTTTCTGACTGGATTTCTGCTTGTATCTAGCTGTATTATGTATTAGCAAGATAGACCCATCTAGGAGACTGACAGCTCACCCTACTGGGCACAATAGAGTGAGCACTACTACCAGAGCACTGTGTTGTTCCTGTAAGAAAAGTTCCCATATTGGAGATAGGTAGGGCTGCTATTTGTGGTGCAGTACATGTATTCACCCAGCATTATCCTGTAGTGGAGGTGTCAAGATTCAATGCTAATTTTAGTGGAGCTCTCCTACAACTGCTATTTAGGTAGACTCCTAGCACTCACCTCCAGTGATCTAGGTCACTGCTTCTGAGTTACCAACTGTGGAATATATATGGACAAGCACTGAAAGAAAAGGAAATGTTTACTTACCTGTAGTAGTTGTGGTTCTTTAACATGTATTGTCCATGTATATTCCACGACCCATCTCTCTTCCCCGCTGGTATGAAACTGATAACACCTTGATTCTGTATTGGCGAAGGAACTGAGGGGCTGTTGGGATTGCCCCTCCCTTTATGTCCTTGGTAGGAGGCACGAGGACTCTCAAGTCAGCCCCCAAAAGACACTGCTGGCCAAAATAATCCAAACTTGAGTGCATTGGGTGCATGCGCACCCACCAGTGAAATATATATGGACAACAAATCCAGAAGGAACACAGCTACTGTAAGGTAAGTAACTGTTATTCCTGCAGAATCTAAAGGCAGTCTCTTGATCCAGCCCTATTCTGCTTTGCTTGACAGGATCACAGCCTGACTTAGTGAGGCTCTTGTACCTTCACCAGCACTTTGTTGAGTAAGGGAAACAAATTCAGAGTTTTTAGCTTCCTTCTCTTCCCTGTATAGGAGTTCTCCACTCAGAGTACAGTGAAACCAATTTATAATAGCCACCAGAGGACTCTAGATGTCTGCCATATGACAGAAAAACCCAACTGTATGCCTTGACACTACACTTTCATTTATATACTTTTAAGTATTATACTGATATTTAAATGAGCAAATAAACCATTATTCTCTATCAACAATTAAAAAGTTTAACATATTTAATCTTCCTTCTCATCTGAAAAATATCCCTAGTTTGGCAGCAGTTTCCGTTTCTGATTGCCTTAGCAAATTGACTATAATGCAATTTACACAGTTGGAAAGATCTGTGTGAGTGGCCAGAAATGAGTGAAACAGCTGGCTACTTACTACTTTGTGAGTTATGAAGGAGGTGGGAACTCACAGATTTTGCCAGTAAATAGTATTTTACCAGGTGACTGTGGATAGAAGCTGGCCTTTAGCATTGCTTTCTTTGTAATTTAAGTGCTCAGATACTACAGTGTGGTCGCTATATAATTATCTAGGTGGACAGGTTGTATATAATGAAATGTTTGTTTATAGCTAGATACAAATTACTTACACTACCACAGATCAATGTAATTTAGGTTCTAATCCTCATAGATGCTGAGTGCTCTCAACTTCTTTGAAGTCAGTGGGCCAACAAACATTGTTGCCTAGAAAATTCTAAGTTTTGAGTCCAAGGCATGTGCATCATGCACAGAGTGTATTCATGTAGGCAGTAATCTCAAAGGACTGTAGCCACTATTGTAAGTAACCATTGTTTCTCTCATCTTTCTTAAAAAACAAACAAAACAATCCCTCTCTATCTTTTATCAATCAAGTAGTGAGGAGAAATGTATAAGTGGCTATACCTCAGCCTAACTAGCCAAGCACTGCTAATACTTAGTTTTACAAATAGGTAAACTGATGCACAGAGATATTAAACTTACTTGCAGCAGGGGTAATGGAGGCAACGACAGAGTCTGTCTCTATCTAAAAGACCACACTCCTCCCTTATACTTATGGTTTCTTTTGTCATCCGTTTAATGAGACAAAATATTCATTACATATAAAGAGACTAAGGGCTAGAAAATTGTAATGATAAAACTTAGATCTTAAATGTTTGATAAATAGTGTAGTTTCTGTGTTGATGGTGAGGTTGCTAAAATAGAAAAGGATAACCGTTACAGTAAATTATCTCACATTATTTTGTTTATTTGCTAGGAGCAAAAACTGGCAGTTGAAAATCCACTAAGCGAAAAGCCTCCACCGTCCCCAGGTATTACTCTGTTTTTGACATAATACCTAAAGTGAAAGGTTTAGAATAAAGTACATTAATACATTTTTCTGCTTTTACACAAAAAGCAAAAGTTATATATTTGAGGTACAAGAGATAGAAAAGGTTGAATACTCAGTGACATGTACAAAAGCAGTAACTCCAGGCTTTTCTTCACATGAATTATTTATATTTGTTTTTATTTTCCAAATGTGAATGCATTTTGGCTGAATATGATTAATTTAGGTAACAATCATAGGCACTGAAGAGAATTTCTTTTCATAGCCTGTCTGCTAATAAATTAAAGATTATTGTTGTAGCCATGTCAGTCCCAGGTAGGAGAAAGACAAGGTGGGTGACGTAATACCTCTTTTTGGACAAACTTCTGTTGGTGAGAGACAAATTTTCGAGCTACACAGAGCTTTTCACAAAGTGATCACTCTGTATCTGACCTATCAGTCCTCATCCCCAAAGGAAACCTGCACAACACTTTCAAAAGATGAGACTTGGAGCTTGAATTCAAAGCTTTGCTGGACACTAAAAATAATGGTATTAATAAAGACACTGGATTTATGGTTTGTTACAGTAATCTGTAACCCACTAACCCCTCTTTTTGGCCTATGTCTCCAAAGGTGTTAACAGGCCACTTCACCTTGAATGGTGTCTTAGATTATGTGTCAACTACTTATGCTAAACTATCTATTTGATCTTGTATTTAGGTGTGACACTCTTAATACCTTTCTCAAACCTAAAGAAGAGCTCTGTGTAGCTCAAAAACTTGTCTCTCACTAGCAGAAGTTGGTCCAATAAAATATGTTACCTCACCCCCCTTGTTGCTCTAATAAATTAAAGAGTCATTGTAGGTGTCAGGTATAAAGCATGATATTTGCCAGACTTCCCAGTGAGAGGTCAGGTACAGAAATAGCCATTAACAGAATATAAAGCCAATAGTGAAATATGGAGAAAGGAACTTGGAATTAAAGAAATTCATAATACCTAAGCATCATTATTTACCTCATGAGTCTTGGGAATCTTCATCTTTGTGACATGCTCTAGGAGATCTGAATGAAAGGCAATATTGTAACAAGAACAGGAGTACTTGTGGCACCTTAAAGACTAACAAATTTATTTTAGTACTCCTGTTCTTTTTGCGAATACAGACTAACACGGCTGCTACTCTGAATATTGTAACATTTATCCTTCCCCTTCTCCCCAGTCACCTAAGTTTTGTGTACACTTGAGAATTTTACCAGTGCTACTTGCACCAATGTGACTGAAGTGGTGTAAATTGCAGTGATGCAGTACATCCACACATGGCATTGCCTTCAGCTATTGCCAAATCTATGGATTGTTGCATCTAACCAGCAATTCCAGGCACAGCTCCGTGGATCTCCTAAAGAGGTGTATAATGTCTATGGTATATTTACGCATGTTCAAATTTATGATTTTTTTTGTTTCCTTTCAAAGGTTTTTCCTGTATAAAAAGCTGTTATGCCCTCACACTTGCATATGCCATATGAGAAGGTTAACAACTCCCAACACACCCAGTACCAGATAAACTGGCTGTACTATAGACAAGCCTCTTGTGTTTTATTATAGCAGTGGTCACCAACCTGTAGATCGCGATCGACTGGTCGATCCTGGAGACTCTTCCAGTCGATGGCAACCTCCGGGCACTTAAAGGCCAGCAGTGCAGCTGGGCTGCTGCTCAGGCAGGCTCCCTGCCTGCCCCTGCCTCCCGCCACTCTCGGAAGGAGCCATCTCACCCCTGCAGCCCCTGGTTAGGGGGCAGAGGGGCATGTGGCTCCACATGCTGCTCCTCTCTGCAGGCATCGCCCCCGCAGCTCCCATTGGCTGGGAACGGGGAACTGCGGCCCCCCCTTGAACAGGTGCCACAGGGGCACATTGGCCCCTTCCGAGAGCGGCGAGGGGCTTGGCAGGCAGGGAGCCTGCCTTAGCCCCATTGCACCGCCGACTAGGAGCCACTTGCGATAAGTGCCACATGGTGGGAGACCACACCCCAACCTCCAGCCCTGAGCCCCCTCCCAGAGCCACCACCCCATACCCCCTCCTGCATCCCAGCCCAGACCCCCCTTCTAGAGCCAGTACCCCAGATCTCCTCCTGCACCCCCACACTGTGCCCGAGCCCTGAGCCCTCTCTTGCACCTAAACTTCCTCCCAGAGCTTGCCCCCCTCAGCCTCTCCTTTGCCCCAAGATTCACCCCAGCCCTGAGCCCCCTCCCAGAGCCATCACCCCATGCCCCCTCCTGCAGCCTGAACCCACTTCTGCACCCCAAACCCCTGCCCCAGCCCTGACCCCCTTCCTGGAGCCAGCACCCTGGAGCCCCCTCCTGCACCAAAGCCCTCTGCCCCAGGCTCAGCCTGGAGCCCTCTCCCACGCTCTGAACCCCTGGGTCCCAGCCCAGAGCCCGCACCCCCTCCCAACCACTGTCCCAACCTGGTGAAAGTGGGTGTGGGGGGGAGAGCAAGGGATAGAGGAGGGGGGATGGAGTGAGCGAGGTGGAGTTTCAGGGGAAGTGAAGGGGTCTCGGGGAAGGGGCAGGGTAGATCCTGGGTTGCACTTAAATTCTAAAAGTGATCTTATGTGTTAAAAGGTTGGAGACCACTATATTATAGCTATCTGATATCTAGACAGATATAGATAACTAACTCCAGGTTCCCCAAGCAGCTCTTGGACTGTATATCTATACTCCTGAAGCCCCCTTCTACAGTTGGCCTAAGCAGAGCTGGATTCAGGCATAGGCACTGTAGCCCCAGCCTCTTATACCTAGGACTCCAGCTCCCGGAGTCTGTTGATGGGGATAGAATCTCAACTTTCATTTTTTTAAAAAGCAAGTTTTCTAACTCATATGGCTACAGAGAAAAGTTTGAAAACGTGATCAAAGTATAACTGATGCAGTGATATCTGCCTGATTCTGCAGACAGCCTGAAACTGTAGCTCTGCGAGGTACGAACGACCTCATGCTTCCCAAGAATGTGTTAACTAGAAGACCAACTGTTTGGGGTGTGGGGGGGGAGCCTCCAACACCATCCCAACAGCGGACTCTATGTGTGGCAGGAGAAGAGAGCAGCAGGTTTGGCCTGCTCACCTCAGCAGATATACTGGGGGTGGGGGAAGCCTGCTACTACCCTTGCTGGTGGTAACTGGAAGCACTTGAGCAGAGGTGATGGTCCTTTTACGCAACGCCCTTCCTCACTCCATAGTTTTTTCTCCCTCTTGGCCTCACAGGCTCATCAGTGCCATGATTTGATTTGTGTCCTACAGATCCTTCCCTTAAAATAATTTAACATGCATTCTAGCTTAGTGTACTCTTATTCTACCAGCTATAGATACTTATTTTTCCGTAATAGAATGCTAGTAATTTGTGAAAAGACTGATATTCTTTTTCCCTCTCTTGGAGCTAATAATGTAGAAAAGTCTGAATACCATGTGAATACTGTGTGTTTTATAACATGTTTTCTCTATCATCTGTAGATGTATCTGTTCGGGCAAGACAAGGACAGATGGAGACAACTAAAGAGAAGTTCCAAGAACTAAAAAAAGAAAATTGGTCTCTAATCAATGCAAATCAGACTATGGCCCTACAACTTGAGGAACTAAAACAACAAATAAAGGAACTACAGTTAAAACTTAAGACACTGGAAAAAGAAAATAAAAAATGTAGAAAAGCTGCAGAAAGTTCACATAAGGAAGGTGGGATACAACTTTAGAGTATCTTTTATTGAAGGGAACTATATCTTGCTTTATTTTCTAACTCACTCAAAACCTGTCCCCTCAGTAATTGAGGCCCCACATTGGGTGACCTCAGCATATATCCAGACAGAAATAATTCTCCAAGGGTAACAGAATATAATCAGCTCTGTTCTTTAAATAGCGTATGGAATGCTAAATAAGTCTTGGTCATAATTAGTCTAATAAATCTGCAGGTGAACTTGATGTCTCAAAATCCCACAAAAACTTCAGTGCTGGAGTGGCACCTTGGAAGTCCCTTACCAATGCGTCAGAAGACATTAAGAAAGTATTTTTTGAGTCCCTTGCATCTTTTTAATCCACTGAATGGTGGGTGGTGGTTTTTTTTTTTTTTTTTTTTTTTTAAGTGTGTGAGAAGTTCACTACAGCTGAGAATCCCTGCATCCCAAAGCAATATGGTAGCTCTACTACTTGAGCTAAAGGAGAATCTGCAATAAGTAGAAGCTATAATAATGCTTTATATCTGTTTGCAGGCCTTTGGCCATTGAAGGAGAAGGCCAACAGAATATGTTGCTAAATACAATTAAGTCTATTACAATTTAATTCCACTAGCAGTCCCTCTCCCTTGCAACTTTAAGTAAATCATGTTAGCACCTTGACAGTCCTGGTATTGGTGATTCAGACTTTGGCCCAATCCATTGCAATCAGCAGTAAAATTCCCATTTAGTGGAATGGGAGCAAGATTGGACTCTTCTGCAGTGCTCTGCATGTTTCTTAAACACATAATCTATTGAAATTTTAATACTGATTTTGCAGTATGTGGTACAAATGGAGTTCCCCATCAGTAGAAAAACAGCATGTTTTCATTTTCTTTGTAGTCTTTTTGGTGCATAGGACTCCACTGAAATAAAGTCTCCTTTTGGGTAAGAGAAGGCATTCACTTCCATTACTTGAAACTAATAAAGCCATCCTCCACTATTTTTTAAAACAGGCACTGCATATTTCTTCTTTGTTCCACATCCATGTCATTTATAGCATAAGATATAAAAATATAGTTTGGAAATGTTTACATAGAATGCAGAAGTCAAAACCCACATTTGTCATGCAATAATAGTTTATAAATTATGTTATTTAAACTGTTTGATAGTAATAAGTATTAAATGTAGGAATGTTAATGTTTTTATGTGACCCTTAACTAACTAGTTATTATGCCACAGAACACATGAAATGGATCTTCCTTCTGTTTTTTCTTATTCGGAGTTTAATAATTTTTGTGTGGTTACTAATGTGTCAATAGAAGTTATTTATCCTGTAATTTTTCCATTCCTGATTAGGGAATTTTGACAGCTAAGTTAAGATGCAGGTGTCATGTGTTTGTCAGACTGTTATGATTTGGTTTTATTTTTTTTAAATATAGAAGAAGTTGCAGAATTGCTTTCATTGAGACAACAAGCTCAGGAACTGGTAGACGAAAATGATGGTTTGAAAATGACTGTCCATCGTTTGAATGTGGAATTGAGTCGCTATCAAACCAAATTCAGGCCGTT
Organism: Mauremys mutica; assembly: GCF_020497125.1. Taxonomy (NCBI): domain Eukaryota; kingdom Metazoa; phylum Chordata; order Testudines; family Geoemydidae; genus Mauremys; species Mauremys mutica. The sequence continues at coordinate 27,037,682 of NC_059085.1, read as the reverse complement.
GTCCCAAGATGAGGTAATATTCCTGGTTACTGGTGCTTGTAAAGAAATATTTGGGGGTTTTGGTAGATTTTAAGGATCTGCATACCTATAGATTGCTTTAGTACAGGGGTCGGCAACCTTTCAGCAGTGGTGTGCCGAGTCTTCATTTATTCACTCTAATTTAAGGTTTTGCGAGCCAGTAATATATTTTAACTTTTTTAAAAGGTCTCTTTCTATAAGTCTATAATATATAACTAAACTATTGTTGTATGTAAAGTAAATAAGGTTTTTAAAATGTTTAAGAAACTTAATTTAAAATTAAATTAAAATACAGAGCTCCCGGACCGGTGGCCAGGACCCGGGCAGTGTGAGTGCCACTGAAAATCAGCTCGCGTGCCGCCTTCGGCACACATGCCATAGGTTGCCTACCCCTGCTTTAGTATCTAGGCAGCTAGCTGATATACCAGTGTATTTTTCATGTTTTTATGTGGTTTCCAGAAAAATAAGAGATGATGTGACTATAGGACATTTATCTGACATTACTGTAATGAGACTACTCAGATATCAAAGTTAATTTTTTCCTGTGCACAGCAGGTCCGCCCGGGGGGGGGGCAAGTGGGGCTATTTGCCCTGGGCCCCACAGGGGCCCCCACAAGAGTTTTTCGGGGGCCCTGGAGCTTCTTCTGCTCCGGGTCTTCGGCAGCGGGGGGTCCTTCCGCCCCGGGACCCGCCGCCAAAGTGCCTCTGGGCGGCCCTGGTGCACAGGAATACTGTGCTATCTATCTGCTTCATTTGTTCTATCATTTCAGAAACTGTATAGTATGCAGCCATCACTTAGGTAATAAGGGATTACTTTCCCCAATGCATAGTACAATTCATGGAAAAAGGGGAACAATGCATTTTTATTTTTAATATCTCCAATCTGTAATGTAGGGAGTGTATAAATCAGTTACTGAAAGCCTGATCCCACAAAACTTTGTGAATACTCCTTAAACATATAAGTAGACCAATTAACTTCAGTCATTTAGCCCCTGTACTGCAATCAGATCCATGCCAGCAGCCCCTTGTGCAGAGCCTCACTGACTTCATTGGGACTCAGCACAGATATAAGGATCTGCCTGCACAGATAAGATTGCAGGATAGGAGGGCCTTAATTAGTAATGATAAGTGTATCACCATGTTACCTACTATAGGAAGAACAGATTTAAAAAAATCCCCATTGAATTTTTGGCAGGGCCAGGGCCTGAACAGCTGGAGAGAAATTTCAAAGGAAGCCAAGACTAAGCAACAAATGTTTTTCCTTTATTTCTAGTTTATTTCTAGGCTTCAATTCAAACACTATTTCCTTCATCCATCTTAACAATTTGTAAACTCCAGACAAGCAGTATAAAACCAAACCAAACACTGTGCTTCTCCTCCCAGATCTTCAGGCATTAGAGGGCTCAAGATCTCCTCTAAGACTTAGAAGGATTTTGCTCCCTTCCTCCCTCTTAAGACCTAGCTCTCTGCAAGTAAGATGTTAGTTTGACACTACCACCTGCCCACTTCATTGTACTAGCTGTAGAAAGGATGGATTGGCTGAGTAAAGATTCACATTTAAATTCCAGGTCATATGTAATCTATTCTTTCTTTTGAAACATATGAATGTAAGATCCGAGTAGTTGCATAACCCTGATTTACAAAGTAAATATTGATACAAGAAGTCTTTTGGGCTGGAAAAAAAAAAGTCTGCATTTAAAAAATATTATCTAATTTAACGACTTGACATGGTTAGCTACTCTGCTGTTCAATATACTTAATTTAAGGAAACAGTAAATTATATGCTTGCTGGCATTTCTTGTTCAGATACTTCTTCTTTATCAACTAATCATAGCTATCCATCTTTTGCAAATGCTGTAAAGCTCATTGAACTATGATTCAGACATCTATTCACTAAGCTTTTTACAGAAGAGATAAAGGCCATTTTGCAGCAGAACCACCTTGCTACCTGCTAATTCTTCTTGACAGTAAATCCTACACCTTAGCTCCCTAGAGATACTTCCATCCTTCTTACTATTTCTCAACTAAGTCTTTTTTTTTATTGTTCATTCAAAGGATATGACTAGAATCCACTATGCATAATTTATAGCTGGTGGCAAAATCCTCAGAGTTTTTTGGTATTTGTGGTCTGAATTCAATGCTTTTGAAAGGAGGAAATAGCAAACAGATGAAAGTGGAAATAATAAGCTTTAAATATGAAGCTTCTGACATATGTGTAGCTTTTTTTTTTTTGTAAATGGTTGTTCAATATGTGGCCTCTACTGAGACTACTACAGGAATGAAAACGAATGCTAGCTGTAATGGTAGTTGTCATGATTCACAATGTTTTTCTGTAAGTCTATAAATACAATAATGTATTACCACTTTAAGCAGTACACAATATAACTAGGCAAACATTTAATTCCACTTATTGCTTAGATACTTAGAAAAGTGAAAGACATTGATATGGTTAAATTAGATAATAGGTCTAATCATAAAGCCTTTTGAGAACCTTTGATTGGTGCTGAGCACCATGGAAAGACTTATAAATAATCAGAAGTAAATTACAACTATTTTTTGTAAATCACACAAGCAAGTGTTAACATGGGGTAACTGAGCAAAGAGAAGTTTCACATTTATCCTTCTCAGCAGTTAGAGCACTAGCCAGGGACTTGGGAAGCCTGGGATCACTTCCCTGCTTCACCACAGACTTCCTCTCTGAATATAAGCAAGTCACCTAGTTTCTCTGTGCCTCAATTCTCCATCTGTCAAAGGGGAAGACTATTACTGTTAGGATGCAGCCTGAATGTTTATGAATGGGATGATACAACGGGGTTGCCTGCGATAGCAGGAGACTGGACTCAATGATCCAGAAGGTCCCGTACAGTTCTATGTCCTTATGTACCTCCTACCTTGTAAGGATAAATACATTAAAGATTGTGAGATGCTCAGTTACTATGATAATGGGGGCTGTATAAATTTCACAGATACATCAAAATGGCAACTTGATTTTATGCTTAACTGAAACTATGCCTGTGCTTCTGGTGGAAAATATACCCCTTTGCCTTCAGTAGAGTATTTTTAATCCTTTTCTTATTAAAATAAACTCATGAAAGGAATGGTTTCCTCACCATGACCCATTTATGTTATGGTTCTTTTCGCACCAAAATTTACCAGTATTCCTACATTCTATTTAGAGTTCCTTTTATAATACCATACTCTTCAGACTTATCTGTATCAATCTGAGAATTTAAGATATTTATGAAAATTAAATTGAGAATTTACTAGTAAAACTAGCCTGGATTAAATTATGCTTTACATTATATCAATAAGAATAGAAAGTCTCAGTTTTGGTGAATCTGTAAGTACTATACGTATTATCTACTTAGAAACATATGTCTGAGTATAAAGAGTCATATGGTTTGCAAGTGGACAATGCTTAAGGAATCAAAAAGCAGAAACAGTTTAATTTGAATTCAAATTTTCTAAAATTATTTTAGAATATAAAAATTGGAGGTCTGCCAACGAAAGGGCCACCCCCTCCCTGGCTGGTAAGTAAATCAGTATTTTTACCTTTACTATATATTGGTTAATTGTTGTATTTAATCTTAGCTTTTTCTAAAATTTGTATAATTTCCAAATAAATTTGAAACAGAAATATTTAAATCTACAGAATATTGTTTGGATACTGTGCTGAGCTACTAGATGCTAGCACTTATGAGATGATGGGCATTTATTAATGTTTATACTATGATTTAAGATAGAGGGCAAAATTCAGCCCTGCAGTAAACATGTACATCTGCTATTAAAGTTATTGTGACTTATGGCCTTCATTCAAAAACACATTGTTTGCTAAAATTGCTATTGTTTGATATTGTATAATGGAATTGCGGGAACTGTTGATTAACTGTATTTTTTAAATTATTTAAGAGCTACAAAAAAGCACAGCTCAAATGACAACAAATGGCATATTTTATCCAGGTACTGCAGAGAGTATATCCTCCCTAAAGAAGAACTGCAAAATTTTATGAAAAACAATATTTTAAAAGTTGGTAATCTTAAAAGAGGAACAAAATACTTATACAGATTTCATAAAATATAATTTATCTAATATTTAAAACAAAATGTCTCAATTTTCCAGCCAAATCCTAAATTCAAGATTTCCCCCTGAACCTTCTATATTTAGTCAAACACTTTAAATAATATCAAAAATGGAAGAAAAGTCCTTCCTCCAACTTCTTAGATGTATGGACCAGAATGCATTTATGCAGGTGCTTAATTTTAAACACATGAATAGCCTCATTGACTTCAATCCTGAATTTAGAATTTGGCAGGATAGTGAAAAAGATGCTCTTAGTTTGTAGCCATAGCACCTTGGTGTGTGGTTTTGTCAGATCTCAAACTAAGCAGAATCAAACTTTACCAATACTTGGCTTAATAATGTCCAAGGAAAACATGGACATTCTAGTTGGCCTGTGAATGCTTGCATAATCCCTGCACCATCACCTGCGCAGTGTACCAAGAGCACAAGTAATTCAAGCAAGGTGAGTGCATTGGGGTTCACTCAGTGGGAATGTGCTAAAATGGACCACACCCCTTCACAATCAGAACCATGGAGGACTTGCTGAGTGTGAGGTCCGTTGTTTTTTAGGTAGCCAGAACAGGTTTAGGTTCACCAGTTGAGCAGTTCTTTCTCAGCTGTGGCTTTTCCTACTTACAAAAATGCCGGTGAGAGCCAGAATTTATCACACAGGCTGAACCTGCAGTGCTGAGCCATCTCCTGGGAGGTACTAAGCACTCACATTTCCCATTGAAGTTAATGGTGTTCTGAGTTTGTGAATCAATGTAAAGTGTCTTTTATAGTTCTCATTATAAGGAATTCTATGAGCTAGTGGGTCCCTTGAACTCCCATTGAAATCACCTGCAGATGCAGTTAATGGGAGTTGAGAGCACACAACATCATGTAAAATCAGGCCTTTATTTTTTGCTTATAAAAATTCATCTTTTCATCAGTTTTTGCACAATCTATTGGCCTGTGCATTGTGCGGAGTTCTACATATTCAGTGTATTCATTCATTTTACTTAAACTCTGGCTTGAATCTGACTACATTAAAAGTTAAATATGGAACTAAAAAAGGAACCTAAAATATTTATAATATATTTTTGAATATATTTCCATGGATTAAAATACATTGGGTCTTTTTCTTCAGCTGGATATGAAATACTTGTCACCTCTCCTATTGGCATATGAAGACAGAATGCGAGAAAAGGAGGATTTAAATCTTGCACATGAGGCAAGTTGGCAAATAATTAAAAAAATTAACAGTAAAGTGGAAATAAATAGGAACACATCACAAACTGTTGAAATCCTTAAAGGGATCTTGTCAAAGCTGTTGGAGGCCTAAAATTAGAACTAGCTTTGCTCTGATTTTTGGCCTGCATACACATTACGCCATCTGTTTTTTCTGCCTGCTTTCTCTGTTTTGTTTTTGTGAGCTGGCAGAGCATTGAGATGTACAAGAATTGTCCTTTTCAGGGTGAAAACCAGAGTAAATAGACTTTGTGTGGAGGTCTCAACCGTAGTTTGGGAAGGAAAGAATTCACCTTTGCAACCAATAGGGAAGACTGTAAGGTTGCATTGCAGCCCCTACTATTCAAACCAGAGGTTTTAATAGTGACCACTGCCTTCTTCCACCCTCTCTGGTAGGGTTGCCAGGCGTCTGGTTTTTGACCGGAATGCCCGGTCGAAAAGGGACCTTGGCGGCTCCAGTCAGCTGCTGTTAAAAGTCCAGTTGGCTGCATCAGCCGGCTCTGCATGGCTCCTGGAAGCGGCTGGCATGTCCCTCCAACTTCTAGGCGCAAGGGTGGCCGGGGGCTCCGCTTGCTGCCCCTGCTTGCAGCACAGGTGCCACCGTGAGCGGTGGCTCCACAGTTCCCATTGGCCAGGAACAGCAGCCAATGGGAGCTGTGGGGGCAGTGCCTGTGGACGGGAGCAACGCGCAGAGCCCCCTGGCTGCCCCTGCACCTAGGGACTGGAGGGACATGTCGGCTGCTTCCAGGAGCCTCCTGAGTTAAGTGCTGCCTGGAACCCGCACCCCAAACACCCCCTCCTGCATCCCAACCCCCTGCCCCAGTCCTGAGCTCCCTCCCACACCCAAACTCCCTCCCAGAGCCTGCACCCTCACCCTAGCCCTGAGTCCCCTCCCATATTCTGAACCCTTCGGCCCCAGCCCAAGTCCCCTCCTGCACCCCAAACCCCTCATCCCTGGCCCCACCCCAGACCTCGCACTCCCAGCTGGAGCCCTCACCTCCTCCTGTACCCCTACCTCCTGCTCCAGCCCAGTGAAAATGAGTGAGTGAGAGTGAGCAACAAAGGCAGAGGGGATGGAGCGAGCTGGGATGTGGCCTTGGAGAAAGCGTGGGGCAGTGGGTGGGGCAAGGTTGTTCATTTTTCTGCAACCCTACTCTCAGGGAGAATTCTTGGCCACTGAATCTATTGAAAACAGTGACTGGTTAATTTAGAGAGAGGACAGAACCCACCTCTGCAATGGACACAAGTTGCAAAGCTTTCCTGTGCATCTGTGTTCATTCCTCTCTACAACAAGATATTTTGGGTCAACTGCAAGGAAATAAATTTCAGCCTCAGAGCAAAAGTCTTGTATCTTTCAATATTCTTCTTCCTCACAAGGATGAAGTTGTTAAGCAGAACAGAAGATACCTAGGGCTCTGTTCTTGTAAATTCACCATAATATATTTCCATAATCAAGTATACTGAAAATTAATAGCATCATCTGGTAACTCCAATAAACCTCCATTATTCGGGAGGTTATAATTTGGCTATTTCATAAGACCTGAAGCCAAAACCTCTCAGGTTTTTTTGTTTTTATTATTATTATTTTTTAACAGAAAATGCATGTATTTTTTACCAAATTATATTTAAATCAGTTAAGCAATTTTCAATGTAGGTATGGATATGCTTCCTTCAGCAGCACTGACACTAACAAACTGAGTTAAAGATGGGCAGTCAAGTAAACTTGCTATTCTTACATGCATGATATAAATACACTCAGATATAAGTTAATAAAATATTTCTTATAGCATGAAGCTAAAGCAAAATATGTATATTTTGATATTTTTATGTGAATTTATTTGTATTTCAGGAGGACATGAAGAAGTTTAGGATACGAGTTGAAGAATTGGTGAAGGAGAATGAACAACTGCACCAGCAATTAAATAAAAATAGTTCCATTACCCTGAAGGAATGGCAAGTGGATTTTGTTTGTATTTATTATAAATTAGTGAAAAAGTACTCTTATTATACTACTCTTATACAAACAGACTTTTAAGAGCATATAAACATGACAGGTGAAATCCTGGCTCCATGTAAGTCAATGGGAGTTTGATTTTGAAATGTAGTGCCTTAATGTCAAATGCTCAATACCAGTAGGAAAGATTTGATATATGTTAGTTAAGATCTGTCCAATGTACAAATCTTCATGATATCTGTGAACTTTCTAGGACAATAGATCAGAATGATTTTTAGTCTCTTTGATCTAATTTGAAGTAAACTTCATATCCCAAAAGAGAAGAGAGTCAGTGTACACTGTACACTAACCATTTATCTATAAAACTCTCAAATGTTTTAATCAGTTAATTTACTAATCTTAAAATCAAGTAAAGTACGTTTAATTAAAAAATTATTCAACTTTACCAGAATTGACCATTTCTGTTGCACTGCTTCTGTCCTCATTCATTACAAATGCTCTCCACCTGTGGAATTTGGAGGCTATCCAGCATTGTTGCTGGATGTTCCCCGACTAAGCTCTGCCCTTCAGCTCAGGCCACCCAAATTTTCTGTCTTTGGTGGTAGAACAAGTTTGCGATTCAGTTTCTTCCAACCATTTTGTTTTAAAACCTTTTATTTTGTTTTGTGCAGTTGCAATTTATATCCCCTCGGATTGGGTAAATAGCAACATGGCGATTATAACCATTTGGATCTGCTGCTTCAGCACCTACTTTCTGGACTTCTCTGCTCCCACTCAGGCATGCATGTCAGAACTGTCCTGCAAACACCTGGCTTAAATCCAAGTGGTGTTCCCTGTGTGAGCCAGCATTTACAGGCTTTACAGAGGATCACTTGTGCCCTTCCTGTACCCAGCTAGCTGACCCTCTTATTGCACATTGCCAGGGTATGGTGCTCAGAGTCAGACTGGCATGTCAGTTCCCCACTGCCCCAAGGAACTGGGACTCCAATGCAAACAAGCCTCTTCAGGAGCTTCTGAGTTTTTGGTAAAAGAGTCTAAGAATGAGGAAAAAGTTATCTGGCCAACTCAGGGGGTAAGTCTCACAACAAGTCTGGAATGGAATGGGAATCATGGAAAGGATCCAGAGTCTCTTTCCTGTCCCCTCCTCCAGAAACCAAAGTGGGTCTTCCACTCCCTAGGGGAAGAAGCAGGACTCCTTCACAGCTCCTCTTCCTCCCACTGGAATTGGGGGGTTCTCAGGATACTCAAGGGGAAGTCTTGCAAATCCCAGAAAGTCTGGGTCCCAAAAAGGAAAAAACCAAATGTGTCCTTTGCAAGGCAGCAATTAATATTAACAACGAATAAGTGGGATGAAAATTAGGGGTTAAATCTCTTCTCTATTCCCTTCTCCCCCTCAGGGAGTGTTTGCTGGGGCTTTTGACTCCATTAACAGAGAGACTCTGTAGAAGGCACTCAAGTGATATGGTTTTATTACAAGTTGATTCAGATACTGCAGAGTCTGTATGGCAATATGTCAGTGGTTCCCAAACTGGGGTTCACAAAATATTACAGGGGTTTTTCGGGAAAAAAATTCCCTAATGGTGGACAGAGCTGTCCCTAGGGACCCTGGGCAGCATGGGGCCAGCAGCCCGGAGCCCCTGGACTTCCAAGAGCTAAGCAGATCAAAGAAAGCATATCTATCACACTGAGGAGATTTAAACTTCAAGACTCCTTATAAGAAATGGAAAGGGAGGTGAATATTTTTTGCTGTTTTTAAAATTAAATAGGCAGCTAGTATTGTTTTTAAAATTATTATGAAGAACAAGTTTAAGCTTTGTTGTAACGTGCACTGTTTGCCTGGCTGCTCAAGACCTGAATGCTTGTGTAGGAGGAACTCTGAGTTGGCTTCTTAAATCCCTTCCTGCTGTTTCACATCTGATACTCCTTGATGAAACATAGAAGCCTTGTCTTATAACAAGCTCATTCAAAGTGATACAAGCTATGAAAGTGAGATCTTGGAAGAGTGTTGCCATTTTCATAATGTAATAAAAATACTGTAATGATAAATAATAATTAATACTAAATAGTGTATAATAAGCATGTCATAAAAACAAATTTTATATTTCCAAGATTACTACTTTTATAATTTATACTTAGGTATAGGAGAAAAACCCTGGAAATATTCATTTTTAGGAGGGGGTTCGCGAGACTTGATGTGTTAGTGAACGGGGTTCACAGGCTATTAAAGTTTGGGAACCACTGCAGTATGTGTTAGCGGCTGATATGATATGTATTAGCAGGGATATGTACTCAGTCCAGTACTTTTTGCTCTATATGTAGAAAAACATTAAGTCTAACTCCTTTAGTAGCATTGGTGGAGGCTGCAAAATGTCGGGGCAAATTATCAGTCACCTTGACTTTGCAGACAATATATTGATAATGCCTATGGAGGAATACAACCAAGAAGCAGCAACTAACCTGTACATAACAGCCAGAGAATGGGGATTAAACACGAATGAACAAACCATCAAACTAATGGTAACATCAAGAAACAGGCTAAACTAGACATTATGGTGTAGACATTAAACAAGTAGACAGTTTCTCCTAGTTGTGTTCCATCATAACCTATGACAACTGCTGTGAAGATGAATGATATCAAAAAGCAGATAGCTACTTCCAGCAGAATGTTTGCATTCCTGAATAAAAATGTTTGCAACTTAAATGAGTATCTAGAAAAGCTAAAGACAGATAATATTCAATTCTCATTGTACTCACATTACTTTATGAGTGTGAAACATGGGTACTGACAATGCATCTGGAGCAGAAGCTTCAAACATATTTTAGGTGTGACAAAGGCTAGATAGGCTAAGAAATTATGACATCTATAGAAGACTAAAAGTGCAGTGTGTGACTACAGTCACAACAACAACCACAATGGCTTGGCCATGGTAGGGGGTTATTCTAGCAACAACTGCCTAAGACTGTTTTCTGTGGAAGAGTGCAAGGAGAGAGAAGCAGTGGACATCCAAGGAGACAGTGGTATAATATGGTATATAAAACCATCCAGTCAGCACCCCAACAAGCTCAAATCGTGGCTCAAAACAGATATGGATGGAATCTACTCATAATATCAGCCGTACTGAACCTTGGTGTTGGGAGAAAAGAGATGATGATCTATACAAGAACCACACTGCTTTTATCATGAGGGAAAGAATATTCTTATAGCTCTAGAAACCTCTCTGTTTAAAGTAAGTTCTCTCTTTCTACAATTCTTGGAATCTCATTTTGTTCTACCCTTGAAAGGTTGTGGCATAAAATGGGCATTCCTAGAACTGTAAAGTGGAGTACATATGCTAACTGTACCCTGTTCATCTCATTTTATCCAAAATGTCAAGGCCCTAAGTCTCAAAGTTGCTACAGGCAAGATGTGAAAATCCTGCACCAGTTGGCATTCTAGATATCTGGGAAACTATTCACAGCAGTCCCTAGAGGCACTGATGGAGAATGTATGAGCCTCATCTGAAAAAGTTTGCAAAGTTTCCATTCCTTCGGAGATTCATCCTTTTGTAGGAAGTTGCTACTGGGTTGGTTCCCACATAACTCCTTTGCTTACGAAGTTCTTGCTTTATGGGGGGGAGACTTCCATGCCTGCCTGTAATTCTACTATAAAACTCTACTTATCCTTTCCCTCCCTGCTTCTAGGATTTCTTGCTTGCTACTTCCCTTTAGTAATGAATGAAGAAAGAAACTGTGCAACAAAATGAGAAATTTCTTACCTGGTAATTTTTTTCCCCCTGTTAGCAGCTCTCTCTGAATTCAACCCACTCTACTAGTCTGGTTAATGACCAGAATATAAATTGTCTCTAAAGGGAGACAGACATATATTGTCTTAAGGCTAATTTAATACATTATATCAAGTTTTCTTAATGCTAATAATTAGTTGTTGGAGTGTTTTTACCACTGTGGAAGAACTCTTCTGGTGGCCAGAGATGAAGGGCAGAGCTTAGTCCTAGAACCGCCAGTAATAACATTGGACCACCTCCGAATTCCACAGCTGGGGGGCACTAGCCCATTAGCAGGGACTTCAGAAATGTAGGGACTTTAGAAATCTCAAGGGATTTGGCTGTTCCCCAAATTTCAGAAGTCTTTGGAAAAAAACTGCTAGCAACATAATCCCACCTTCATATGAGTAGCAAAATATTGGGGAGAGGGAGGCAATTTTTATTATCTAGATTTCCCCACCAGATTTAGAATGATTTTGTCCACCATTGGTCCAATTTGCCAATCACAACTGTAGGAATCTTGAGGACAGCTATGATCATTGGTGCATTCTTGTGTGGTCAGACCCCAGCTTCATATTTTAAGGTCAAATGATTAGTGGCCACCAGGATGTGTTTCAGGCATGCACAAGCAACCTAATCCAAACATGTTGCAATTAAATTCATGAACACTCACACTACATTTATATGATATAGTTAGACAAGAATGGGAGTATAGAATATATCTAAACTGCAATCAGAAGTGTGACTGCCACGTGTGTAGTCATATCTGACCTAGCTTTGATTTAGCTATCTATCTCAAATAACAATAGCATTGAAGCTGCAGCAGCACTGTCTAGCCGCTTGATTACGTACCTAGGTCCTGTGTGGCCTTCTACAGCCTGTGTTGCTGCGTACTCATAGTCTTTTTGACATAGTCATTTTGCACACTCTGCTCGTGTATTGTAAAAGACAATATTATCAAGCTGTGCATACTTCAACACTCTATATATGATAAGGCTACATTTTTCTTGTTTTGGTCACATCTATAAACTTTTGTTAATATTGATATCATTGATAACTGTTAGCCCTCTATCTTATGACTGGGTAAAGTTAAGCTAATTGATTTGGTGGTTGCTTTAATCAAAGTTTTGTATGATATCAGGTGGTCACAAACAAATGAACTGCATCTTATTTGTCTTCAAAGTGTCCACATTTCTTATATCTCTGCTTGCATCCTGGACAATACTTCTCGACTTTTCCGGCTGTCACATCAGAACACAAATAGTTCCTTAGACTTTTCCTAACAGCAAAAAGACTTGTATTTGCTTCCTAGAAGGCTATATTAATGCCTAGTATAGAGCAAAGGGTCAGTTGTATGCTAGAGGTAGCTAAGATTAGAAGGCTTTCTTTTCCGAGTCCCATAAATAGCTTTTATATGACTAGCGCTGGCAACTATTTCTAGATCTATAAGCTGTGAACCGATGACTTAGCAAGTCCTAAGAAATATGTTATGTGATCCAGTATTAAGCATTTGGCTATCCCCTCCTTCATGCACTTGGCACAAATGAGAGCCCTCTGGCTTTAATTCAAATATACATTATCACAGTTCAGGGCAAGTGTACCTTTATACCCACTCTGTGGTCCCTCAAGGGCACCGACAAGCTCCCACATAACTCTCACTAAACATTTATTCTTAAGGGGAAAGCATTACTGAGAAAACTTTAAAACAATAAAAGAACTCACATGCATGCTGAAAAGCTTACCAGAAGTCACACCAACTCCAACCTCAGGCTCTGGTAGATGTCAGTCCTTCAAAACCCATAGCTGGGTTTTCCTGGATTACAAGTTCATAACTGTTTCAGATTCTGAACAAGAACAATCATGAATAGGTCAGTCTTTCTTTTATACAGCTTGGGCCTTTGATCATGGCCTCATGTAGTAGGTGAACAGCAGACAATGGCTCACTCCTCAGGGGCATAGCTTCAAAAGATTGGGTTTCTGCATAATCGTGGTGGGTGTGGGGAATTTGCATTCACCTCCCCCTAGATATTCCCCAGGAAAACCACTTACCGTGTTTTCTTCCAAGAGTCCATTCTTGTCTGGCACATTGTTCAATATAGTCCTCTGAGCCCGCAGGTCATGCATCTATCACATCTCCTTTGAGAGGCTACATACAATCCCAGACCACAATAATACATAAACTATCCATTTAATATAATGAACCCCAAAGATACTTAAATTTAATTCAATAAGGTCTTTCGGGGATATTCAGGAAATTGCCATATCTGTCACATACACATCTTTTTTTCTGCATTGTCGTTGCATTTCCCTCTTCATTCATATTTTGTTTTCAACATTCTAGAAAGTAAAACCTACTTTTAAGGAGGTATTTTCATATGAAAATGACATTGTAATGTAATAATTTCACTCTAATTACCTTAAAGTAATCTGGGTTCAGTCATTATCTTCAGTAAGCTTCTTGAACAGAAGGCTGCAAATACCAGTCTAAAATTAATGTAAGGTTCATTTCATTGTCTTCTTTTAATTATGTAACTTACTAATGTTTGAGTGGTACATTATTTCTAAATCAATCATCATCATAGGCAGCAGCTGCAAACTCAGGCAAAGCTGGTTTTGGAAGAAAATGGAGTGTTGATGGAGCAACTTGAAATTCAGCAGGCTAAAGCAAAGGAGAGTTACAACCAACATCTTCAGGAAGGTAAGATACTTCAAATTGCTACTTACTTTGACTATACTATTTGAAGTACTGGGGATGGGCTGGCATAGGCCTGCCCAAAACTAAAGGCCCCTCCTCGTCAATTAATGAGGAAGATCCACTGGACTCAGGCATCAGTTGAATACGGAAGACAGCAAATGGATCAACAGGAGTGGGGTGAGGTCTGAGGTAAAGAATCAGGGATCCGGAGGAGGATACCGAGCAGAGAACCCTGGACAGTGCCCACTGTTCCTCAGAGGCATCTAGGGAGTCAGTGGACACTGCCCAGAGGAACTCTGCCTGGATTTGTAAATGGACAAGGGAATGGAAATAGACCCCATAGTTGCAAAACATTATCCTGTCCAGCTTTCTCCTGGTGTAATGGATGGCTGTCTTGGCCAGCACTGGAAGAAGGCTAATGAGGAGGTCTTGCAACTTTGTGAGGCCATGACTGGGGTGTGAGTGGATTACTTGGATTGTAGCAGAGATAGTAATGCAGCACTATTTTAATTAATACATGCCTAAAAGCACCATTAAGTCAAAATAATATAATTACAATCAATATCCAAGTTATTTCCCTTGCTGACATTATGTAATACATACTGTCTTGAACCAAAATGTGTTAATCAGAAGTCACTTTCTCTACTGGAAATAGTGACCAGAAGTGTAAAATAATGTTTTATTTATGTATAAAAGTATGTTTTGTTAGTAATTTTAGAATGCTTTTAGCTTTATGTAGTATTAAATATGTTAAACACAGTCTGATCTTATTTAAACATTGTATAAGATAAATCATTTGGAGTCTGTGTGATTTTATTTTCTGTTTTGTTGGTAATGTTCATTGCTTTACAATAGTTAATTATCTAAAAAATAACATTATTGATTTTTATAACCTACCTTGCTTAAAATTTCATGACATCTTTTACAGTCGAGGAATCAAGCCCACAACATACACAGTTTAATTCAGATTTGTTCTCCTTAATTGGTGGTTGATTTCAGAACATTAATTACATGCAAGGAAGAAAACAAAGTGTAAGAGGGAAAAGATTCTAGATAAAGAATCATTCTGCTACTTTTGGTGTATTATTATACCAGCAAAATCCTATGAACATTTAGAAACTTTTAACAGGATCTAAAGGAAAAAAAACCACCTTAAAATATGTTGTAGTTTAAAACCCGAATATAAAAAGCCACACTTTTAAGTAAAATAATTTTGAAAGTATGGAAATTCAGTTTAATGCACCCAGAAAAATCTTAACTGTGTTCCACAAACCCTACATTTTCTATTGAAGGTATGATTGCAAAAATGTGACAAGTATCCTAGTATAGTAGCTATTTGCCATGTATAACACAACTTGGATGTGTCACTGAGATTCTTTGAACCTAGGAAGGAATCTTGTAGGTGAACACAGATGACCATGTAATTTACCTGAGGATATTAAAGGATATTAATTTTTGGCTATGTACATTTTAAGGAACAGCCACCACTTACATTATAGGGCAGGGATGGGCAAACTTTTTGGCCGGAGGGCCACATCGGGGTTGCAAGACTATATGGAGGGCCAGGTAGGGAAGGCTTTGGCTCCTCAAACAGCCTGCCCTGCCCCCATCTGCCCTGCCCCCATCTGCCCCCTCCCACTTCCCATCCCCTGACTGCCCCCCCGCGAGCCCCTGACCCATCCAATCCCCCCTTCTCCCTGGCCCCTGACTGCCCCAATCCACACCCTTGCCCCCTGACAGGCCCCCGGGACTCCCACGCCTATCCAGCCTCCTCATTCTCAGTTCCCTGACCATGGCCCCCCCCCAACATCCGCCCCATCCAATCGCTCCCTGTTCCCTGACTGCCCCCCAGATCCTCGCGCTCCCCCCCCTCCTTACCATGCCAGAGCCAGCCATGCTGCTGCGCTGCCCAGCAGGAGCGGTGGGCCAGAGCGCTGGTGGCGCAGGGAGCTGATGCTGCGGGGAAGGGGAGACAGCTGGGGAGGGGCCGGGGGCTAGTTTCCCCGACTGGGAGCTCAGGGGCCAGGCAGGACTGTGCCACGGGCTGGATGTGGCTCGCGGGCCGTAGTTTGCCCACCTCTGTTATAGGGTATATATTACTGAAGTTAGAGGCCATATAGGTGTTCCTCCTTTGACTTCTCAGAGAGCCATGAGAAAAGTAAAATCCTAAAGTCCCTTGGCTTCTGTGCTTTAGTTCAATTGGCTTTCAGAAATCCACAGTCTTGGGAAATTTCTGTGTATACTGGGAACATTGAAGAGGTCTTAACTCATGGGCTACAGTACTAACTGTATAAAATCTGCAGCTGGCATATGAAACTTTTGAAGTCTCCATGCAGAGTTGGAACTCCACAGGGCTGCTAATATTCATAGCAAGTGTTTTTAAATTTAAAAAAAATATCATTCATTCCATAACTCAAAGTTACTAAAAAAGGTACCAGTCCTCACCAAGACCAACAGATTCAAACTGATTTGAAGTTTCTAGGCCAAACTGTTTTGGGGTTGTGACGAGCCAAAATACATCAAGAAAATATCCAAGAAGTGAACAGCTTTTATATATATATATATATATATCTCCAGGAAACTAACAAATAACGCCCCCCTGTGCCCTGACATAAGAACATACACATGGAATTTCAGGTGGGTTGGTTGAGGTTTAGTTTTAGCCAAGGCAGAAGTTACTGAAAACTCAGATATAGAACAAGGATTTTCTCTTTGTTCTTAACTGTGGATAAGACTAGCATCTCGATAAACTGCTTGACAGATAGCAGAAGCCATAGGATAAAAGTGCAATACTTAATTTGACAAGTCAAGCAATGGTTGGTCCAGTGCTTAATGCAGCTATTAAATTATGTCCTATTGTTTTAATTAGAATTTTGACTTGATTTGTGGATTAGTTCTGTTGTGTCAACAGTTTTTTTTTCACCCCCCATGAAGTTTCAAAATTGACCAAACAGCTAATGGTTTTGGAAGTTAAGAAACAGAGCCAGGAAGAGGAGATATCAGAGAATCAGAAGCAGCTGAAGTCTTTATGCTCCACATGTGAAGAACTGAAAGCAAATCTGAATGGCAGAGTAACAGCAGAGGAGCATGTTGCTTTGGTAAATGCATTAAGAAGGTATGGGTCTATATACTGTATACAGACAAGTGGTGTGAAAGGCCCCGATCCTGCAAAGTATCCACATGAGCAGGCTCTTATACCCATGCAGATCCCTTTGCTGCACCAGGACCCAATCACCAGTGTTCTTTTCCATCAAGATCCATATGTTATTAAGGTAGCTGGCAGAGTACAAAGAAGGTAGAGCAATACTATTTTAGAAAACTGTTAACTTAATTTTTTAGGCTGATAAAAATATAGGGGGAAATTCTGGTTCCATTAAAATCAATGGGCATTTTGCCATTCAGTTCACAGAACCAGGATTTCACCCATATTTATACCTAGATAAAACAGCATGTAAACTAAAACAAAAAACGCACCTTAGCCAAACAAAAAAAAAATCCCCCCCAAGAGGAAACATTTAAAAATTATATTTTTAGAAAACAAATGTCATTACCAGTAACACTATGGACAATTAAAACTGAATTTAAAAATCCTAATGTATTTTTGACTGTTCCCATTGCTTGATTACATTTTAAAAATTCACTCAGCTTAGGTTCTCATGCCCTAGCACAAAGATGCAAAATTTGCATTGTAAATACTGAAGTCTTTTTGTTATAAGAAAACTGCTTCATTGGAAATAAGATAATTCATATTAATATTTGTAATAACCTTAGAAGCTGTTTTCCTTATTTCTGAATTGTTTTCAATTTCTTGTTCCCTTCTTTGGTGTCAAATGTATAAAATATACTCAGATCTCAAACTGAAAACACTATTGTTCTCTATTTTCCAAAATTTCAAGTATGAGAGATCAGAACAAAACACTAAGCAATGCCAAGCACTACAGTACAACAGATTGGGAAAAACAAATCTGATGTGTCAATTAAATGTCCATCCCCATTTATAAAATCTTGAAAGTCTAGCAAGATACCACATAAAGAATAAACAAAAGTTAGCAATAAATGTGTCATGCCCAACAGTCTATAATATTTCAGGTAGCCAACCCATACTCTAGGGGAAAGATACAGCTAAACTTAAAAGGTCCTAGGAGCACATCACTTTGATAAATCCAGTCTGATGAAACAACATGTCTGAATCAAATAAGCCTCTGGTGAAAAGTAAAAAGCTTTTACTTTTTTCTTCTGGTGCAGAAACATTTCTTCTCCTTCCATTCACTAAGATTTAGTTTTTAATAATAAAAATGAAATATATCAGAACTTTAAACTACAAGACAGTGAAGGGATTTAAAGTGGATTGTAGCTAACTAACCATCAGTGTGTTTTAAATTTATGTATCTCAGTTTCTTATAAAAATGCATGCTAAGCTATTTTAATGAACCGAGAACTGTTTTACTACTTCCTGCCTCCACCATGAAAATATGTTCTTTGCTTGATGGCCTGTGATATTTTATGGCATGATTTGAGTTTTAAAGGACATATTTAAGAGAGAATGTTAACTTTCTACCTCAGATTGTCTAGAACTTAATTCATTACGTTTTATGACATTCAGCTGAGTTATTTTTGCTCAAGACTAGGTATGATGGAAATGTATTAATCTCTTGGCATAGCACATTTTTACCTTTGAGAGTAATCCATTGACAGGCTTTCTGCACTGCTGGTCATGCAGTTTTAGTGGTGGTTATTTGAGTTACCAGTAAAACCAAATACCAGGAAGAGGATACATTTTGACTATATAGCATACATATAAATCCTATTTAGAGCAGGGTTGCCAATACACATCTTTCCATTGAGTAATTGCATTGGCATTATGCTTTGTTGGCCATCTGACTTGTAGCAAAGTTTTTAACATCCGTATCTTTGACACCTAAGAAAAATGTAAGCTAAAATAATAATATACTGTCAAATATGTAACTTGTCCATTTTCTCAGTGAAGTAGATCTTTGATACCCATTTTATATTGTGTTTTTCTGCAGTCAGTTGCAACAGGAACAGGAAAAGCAAAGTGCTGAGCTGCAAGATCTAATGGAAAGGCTAGCATCATTGCAAGCACAGAAAAAGAGCCTGCTCTTAGAGAAAAATGACCTAGTTGCTGAAAACAAGATCCTGGAAGCTGAGCTGAAAATGGCACAAAAGACAAATAGGTTTATCTATTTCCTTTTCTTCTTCATTGGGTATCTCCTTCCACCGACACTAAAATTTTAAAAAACAAAGTAATATCTCACTGAAAAAATATTCTTGGCCCACGACCCCTACAGCCCACTCCAGACACATGAAGTCTTATTGCTGCCAATTAAGTATATTCTCTAAAATTTGTGCGTCTTTCCAATGAAATATGATTTAACTTCTGTATTACCTATACAGGCCTGATGTTTAATATGTTAGCCAAATAATTGTAATGTATAATTTTCATGCACAATTACCATGACTGCACTGAGAAAATGCATGTGAAAATTATAATTAGCCAATTATCTGATTCAGATAAGCAATCACAGTAATTGTAGGCATATTGTAAAGCTAGAAATTAAGCCCAATATTCAAACATTTCACAAGTAAAAAAGGAATATTGTCATAGAATGTAAGTACCTACCTCAGTGCAGCAGGTATTATGCAGAACTATAAAAAACAACAAAAGTATATGTGTATCGTCAACTTATAGTAGACTATTGTGGCGGACTGTGTGTAATGGACTGGACAGAATGTCAGAGAACCTAGGAAAATAATAAAATCTCCAGGATGTGAACAAATGAAATTTAGGAAAAATATGCAAGACAAATATGGGTCAGATTTGCTGGGTCACATGCCGCGATGCTTTTTGCAAGCACAACAGAACATGCAAAAATATGATCGGAATAATGTTATTTTGAAATGTTCATATTTTTTGAACCATCAGCTAAAAAAAAGTGTTGTAATTATGCTGGATTACCCTTGTATTGCACCGTGTGCAGCATGAATTTCTAGCTATCATGTGTCACAAGATATTTCTCGGAATGATTATTTGTTATGATCACATGCTCCATCAAATCAGGAAAGAATACAAGGTGGTACCCAGGCATCCTGAGCCAGTTCATATCTGAAAAAATATTTGATTATTTTTTAGGTCTTTAATAAAAGTAGATAAATTGTCAGATTGCATATGATGAGTTAATGAATAATAAACACTGGTAAATTATTCAGTGTTATGGAAGAGTTTATTGTTCCATACTGAACAAACTTCTTTTATATGATACCCATGAGATAAAGCTATTTCAGCGAACAAGAATTTTTTAAAATATTTATAATGCTGGGAGCATCTTTTTATATCCATGTTAGAAAGTTTTCACTGTATTTGCTAGTCATTCAGATAGTTCAGTAGTACTCATTGCTTGAAACAAAACAGCCAAAAATGAGAGGATATAGAGGTTTGGTCTTCCTGTAAACTGACAAAGATGATGTAAGATTTTTTTTTAAAGGTCTAAGGTTAGATTATTGACCTTTTATATTTAAAATCATCTTGTTTCAGAATCTTTCCTTACATGTGATTTGACTCGTAAGACAATACCATTTAAAAGCTAATGTATGCATAAAAACAATGTTTTAAAATTGTTATACAGTAGTTTAGTGCTTAAAAATAAGATTTTCCTGATTTTATCTTTATATTTTGTAGGAAATCACAGAAGAAAATATGTCTTCTGAAACAGCAGTTGGGAGAAGCAATGGAAAAGGAAGTGGCAGCTCATCAGTACTTAGCAAATCTTATTAGCTTGGCAGAGAATATAAGTCAGGAACGTGACCATCTTATACATTTGGTAAGTTCTTAGGGGTATTTCAGGCTTCCTTGTTTTATTATGAAAAAAAGAAAGTTACTAACAATGAGGATTAATATTTCAAAATGTAATGGTTTATATCAGTGGTCACCAACCTGTCCATCGTGATGGACTGGTTGATCCTAGAGACTCTCCCAATTGATCGCAATCTCCGGTGGTGCAGGGGGGCTGCTGCTAAGGCAGGCTCCCTGCCTGTCCCGACCATGCCGCTCCTGAAAGCGGCCAGCATGCCCCCACAGCTCCAGGGAGGAGGAGTGTCCACGCAGTGCTCTTGCCTGCAAGCACCTCCCCCGCAGTTCCCATTGTCCCGGAATGGGGAACTGTGGCCAACGGGAGCTGCGGGGGCGGTGGCTGCAGAGAGGGGCAGCGCGCGGAGCCATGTCCCCCCGCCCCTCTCGGCCAAAGGGGCATGTTGGCCCCTTCTGGGAGCGGCGTGGAGCTAGGGCAGGCAGGGAGTCTGAGATAAGTGCTGCCTGGCAGGAGGCTGCACTCCTGCCCTGAGCCCCCTCCAGAGCCAGCACCCCATACCCCCTCCTGCCGCCCAACACTCTGCCCCATGCTCAGCCCGGAGCCCCCTCCCACACTGCGATCTCCTTGGCCCCAGCCCAGAGCCCACACCCCTCCCGAACCCCAACCGCAGCCTGGTGAAAGTGAGTGAGGGTGGGGGAAGAGTGAGCGACGGTGGGAGGGGGGAAATGGAGTGAGTGGGGCAGGGCCTCAGGGAAAGGGCGGGGTAGATCCTGAGTTGCCCTTAAATTCAAAAAGTGATCTTGGGTGTAAAAAGGTTGGAGACCACTGATTTAGGTGTGTAAACAGATTTGAGCACATGGACAGAAAGAGCAAAAGAAGAGATTTTATAGATCAGTGTTTAAAAGCAACTGTAATAATACCCGGGACCATGATTAGAAATAATATAACAGACTTAATTAGAGTGAGAATGGGGGACTGTAACAGTGTACAGTTAGTCTGAGAGAGAGTTGAATTATCCCAGTCAAGGACTTGACGGGCCCAGTTTTGTAAACTGTGCACATGGAGATGAACCCACAAAATGTGCATGCAACTGTGCACCTACTTTTCACATACAGCATAATTTCTGGACAGTTATGCATTTCACTATACATTTACTTTTAAAGTAGCAGAAATTTGTGCTCATTTGTATATGCTCAGTTTAGAAAAATCAAGACATTGCTGTTCATCCAAACCTCCTCTCTTCCCCCTCAATTGGATTTAGTGTGTTTGAACTCTGAGGCAGTGTTAAAGAAACTATATTTTTGAAGGAACTATCTGTGCAATGAATAAAAGCTAATATGGCACTGTAGATGACCTATGTCCAGGTGGCCTGTGAGTCCAGCTCTGGGCAAGACCCTGAAAACACTGAAAACTTGATGAGCATTAGGACTCTAATGGTCATTGAGAGCTCCTGATGATTTTGGTTCCGAAAGTAAAGAACATAACATCAACCCAATAAGGAAAACTAAAATGACAGTCATCCTAGCCGATTTACTCAGTACAACTATTCTTCTATCCAAACCTAACTCCTTGTTACATAGATTTCCTAATTCCTGGAAGAGATGATCAGAGATTAAAAGTAGTTGGCTCAAATTTAACTCAGGAAAAACAGGTGGTTAGCAGAAAGGGAAAAACACAATGGAACTTGTGCTGCCTTCAGAATACTGACACCACAGATTATCTGGTGACAAGTCTCAGTGTCATGCTGGGCTTGTTTCTACTCCTGGATATAGAGATTGCCACAATGATAGGGAAATAAACCTGTAACCAGAGTTCTTAGAGATTGACTCTGTCCATTCACATTCATAGGATGTGTTGGCAGTGCAGCTCACATTGTTGGTGCATCCCAGGAGTGGGAATGTGTTGTTCAAACAAGAACGCTTCCTTTCATTTTCAGTTTGGCCAAGAAACTCTGCCCCCTCCATTCAGAAAGGGCCTAACCACTTCTGAGCTAGATTACTGCAGCAATAAAACTGATACAGCCTCTGTCATTGCACAAAATAATTGTGATTTGCAGCAGTGCACCTGATATGCAACAAAGACTAGTGTGAATACAGCTAGGGGTGACCAGATGTCCTGATTTTATAGGGACAGTCCCGATATTTGTGGCGTTTTCTTATATAGGCTCCTATTATCCCCCCACCCTCTGTCCCAATTTTTCACACTTGCAGTCTGGTTACCCAAAATACATCATTCCTTTTGTTTTTTTTAACTCCATTTACTTCACAACAGAATTAAGTTCTGATTGTACTCTAAAATGTTCTTTATGAATTGGGACCAAGATATTCTTTGACTACTTGCTCATGACCATTCCATGCTAGGTGTTTGCATGATGCATCCACTGTTGCTGGAGATTTTTCCCTTAGTGGTATACGCTGGGCCAGCTCTAGTGCCCTCTGGAGTCGTGCGCATATGCACCGGTGTAAGGGGTGCCACTGGCCCTGTATCCTCTCAGTTCCGTCTTACCGCCCATGATGGTTACTGGAATGATCCTTTTTGCTGTGACAAGGGTTCTTTAACAGTGGTTGGACTCTTCTCTGTTTGTAGTTATTGTGTATAGTTCTTATTGTTAACGAATATAGTAGTGTGAATAATTAGCCCCTGTCATCGAGGGACTCTTTGCCCCAGGGTTCTCAGGGCTTCTTGCGGCAAACATATGCCAGTGAGTAACCCACACACCAGCTGCTTAAAGTGTCTGTGGGAAACCCAAGTAAAGGACAAACTGCCAGATCTGCAGGCACTTCAGACCTTGCACTAAAAAAAAAAAAAAAAGACCAGGACATTCACCTGAAGACTTTCCTTATAGAGGCTGACAGCCCTCTGACCTGTCTCGGAGCAGAGCTGCTCCAAATTGGTATCATGCACTTTGACATCTATATGAAGTGCTTCCTCGGCGCCATGTTCTTTCTGGCACCCTTCTCCATCTCTGGTGCCAAGGAAGAAGCACAAGAAGCAGCGTACCAAGAGAGGGTGCTTGCTGGTGCAGAAGAGGGACAAGCCAGTGTGCCAGGCCATTCTTCCTCCCCTGAGCCAGAGATGGCACCGTCAACTCTGCCTAGAGTGTTGAGTCTAGTGTGAGATCCTCTGCTGACCCTGAAAGCTGCTGTGGTGCCAGCAGTCCAGCGGTCTCCTTGGCCCTGGAAGCTTTCCAAGCAGTGAATAACCTCTTCTCTCTTCCAATCCCATTGACTCCAAGGCGGCAGTTGCCAGCCCAGGCAACTGGAAGTGTCGGGCTCCTTCCCAGGCACTCCCGGCTCTCTCTAGGGTAAGCCTACCATGATCCTGGCAACATGGTCATGGACTCTTTGGCGTTCCCCATAATCCCGGAATCATGTGGAGACAGAAGTGGGTATGGATCCAGCATGGTCCCTGAGAAAAGACTTCTCTCCAGAGTCCGAAGGAGAATCTTTTGCTCCACCCAGGGCATATCACCAGTATCCAGCCTACGTGCCACCGGACTTTGGTGCCAGTACCTGGCCAGCAGGTCTCTGGCGGATGCAGTGGCCGTACCGTAACCCTCGAGGTTTCCCACAGTGCAGGACCCCTCCTCCCACTACTCTTATTCATAGAGCTCTGCAAATTTGCAGATATCAGCTTGATATCCGTGGATCATTTTTGCAGATCAGATGCAGATACAAATTTTGTATCTGTGCATAGCTCTATACGGTAGCTTTGGAGAAACAGACTATCACTCCTTCCTACTCGGCACCAGATCCCGACTCTGGCACCGATTCCAGTGCCAACATCCAGGAGATGACTCCGGTGGTGAGGGTTGAAGCGGAAGGAGCCCCTCCTCTGGTGCAAGCCTCCTTCTCCTCTGACAAGGCTGTTGCAGGGCCCAGTAGCTTCTGCAAGATTATTTCAGGTTCCATCAGGACCTTTTCAAACAGGTAATGGCAAACCTGGGTCTAGAGATCGAAGAGCTCAAAGAGTCAGCACACAGTTTCATTGACATCCTGGATGCCAGCACCCTCCAACATGGCCTTGCCCATCAATGAAATGATGATGGGAGCAGTCAACGCCCACCTCAAAGAGGGAAGAGAAAAAGTACTATGTACTGGCGAGTGGGTTTGAATACCTGTACTTGCAACACCCCATCCCCAGGGTCCCTGGTGGTCACTACAGCGAATGAATGGGACAGGCAGAGCCAGTCGAGTGCTACCCTGAAACAAAGACGCAAAGAGACTAGATTTTTCGGAGGGAAAGTTTATTCATTGGGTAGCCTTCAGCTATGTATCTTCAACCAGCAGGCGTTGCTGAGGAGATACGATTTTAATCTTTGGGACTCCGCATGTAAATTTAAAGACTCACTGCCACTTGAGTTGAGGCGGGAGTTCACTGCCCTCCTGGAAGAGGGTAAGAATGTAGCCAGCACCTCCAATCAGGCAGCTCTGGATACAGCCAACTGGGCAGTCAGGACAGTGTCCTCAGCCATCACCATGAGGTGGTTCTTGGCTCCAGTCCTGCAAACTCCCAGAAGAGGTCCAACAATCTGTCCAGAACCTCCCCTTTGAAGGCTTCTCTTTTTTTTTGGAACAGACACACATGAGACTCGAGGGCCACCCTGCACTCCTTAGGCCTTTATACCCCCATCAGCTTCCAGGAAGCACTTCAGGCCCTAACAGCCTCCTTGGTTCTCTGCACCTCCAAGACAGGAGCCCTACAAGAGAAAAGGGAGAGGTTACAAATGGTGCCAACCTCTCCTGTCCACGTCAGCCTCCCAGTCAGGGTCTCAGAGATACTTGGGTGGGCCCATGCATGCCTTTTGAAGGTGTGCCCGAGGGCACAGTACCAGTCACATCTCAAATCCGTCTCCCCTTTTATTTTCGGACTGTCTGTTGCTCTTCAGCCCTGCATGATAGTTCATAATGTCAGATCATTGGGTCCTGCACACAGTGACAGCCGGTTATACCCTGCAGTTTCTTTGCACCTCTCCCTCCCCATCCCTCTTCAGGGAGGCTTCTCCTTGTCCAGAGGTGCAATCCCTTCTATGTGTGGGGGCTGTGGAGGAAGTTCCTCAAGACTTGAGAGGAAAGGGATTCTACTCCCAGTATTTCCTAATCCTGAAGGCCAAAAAGGGGGCCTCTGGCCCATCTTGGACCTATGTTGCCTCAAAAGATTTCTCAAGAAACTGAGGTTCCACATGATCTCCCTGGCCTCCATCATTCTCTCTCTGGATCCAGTAGACTGGTACGCTGTCCTTGACTTAAAGGATGCTTATTTTCACATCTATATCTTCCATGGCCACAGAAGATTTCTCAGGTTTGTAGTGGGTCAACACCGTTAGCAATTCACTGTTTTACCCTTTGGCCTACTAGCAGCCCCTGGGCCTTCACGAACTGTATGGCGGTCATAGCAGCCTACCTCAGTCTACCTGTACCTCAACTGGCTGATCAAAGGCCGCTCATAGGCCCAAGTACAGAACAGCATCAGCACAGTCCAAGCTATCTTCACAGCGCTGGGCCTGCTGATAAATGAGCAAAAGTCAACTCTGGTCATGGTTCAGAGAGTAGAATTTATCAGGGCAGTTCTTGACTTGACCCATGCCAGGGCCTTTCTGCTGGATGTCTGATTCTAGATCATGTCAAATCTGATATCCAAGATCATGGTCCACCCAATCACAAGTGCTCAGGTCTGTCTCAAGCTATTGGGACATATGGTGGCATGTACTTACATGGTACAGTATACAAGTCTGTGTCTCAGGCCCCTCCAGATGTGGCTAGCATCAGTTTACTCCCCAAGCAGACACCACTTGGACTCAATACTCATGGTCCAGCCTCTGGTCCTTGCTTCCCTGGACTGGTGGAAAGACCCAAAATCATTAATGAGGGGGAGTATCCTTTATTGCCCCATAACTGTTAGTAGCCTTAGGCTCAGACACATCAGACCTAGGGTGGGGAGCCCACCTCAACAACCTCAAGACTCAGGGCCTCTGATCCCAAGAACTCTCCCTGCACATCAACATGAGGGAACGTGTTTCAGAGTAGTAGCTGTGTTAGTCTGTAACTGCAAAAAGAATAGGAGTACTTGTGGCACCTTAGAGGCTAACAAATTTACTTGGTTAGCCAAGTGTTTCTTCCCCAGATCTCAGGCAAAGTGGTGCAGGTCCTGACAGACAACACTTAATCCATGTTGCTTGCTCCTCTGCCCCCTTCCCCACACTGGCCTATTCTTATTCTCAGCAAATAAGAACACAGGGGTGTATCTGGTAGAGCCAATAGCAGGGCTGGGAGCTTCTGCAGCACTTTTTCATTCCTGAAACAAACATGCTCAGGAAGCGGTGGGAGGAAGGAAGCTCTCAAACTTTGTGCTTAGGGTGGAAGATGCTGCAGATTTCATCATTATCTGCCCCTCACCTTCACATGTAGACATGTTAAAAAAAGGCCTTTTGCTTGTAAGGCAAGCCCTTTGTGACACCAATAGATAGGAGGCTGCTCAGGTGGGGAGAGTGATGCTGCCTCAGGCATATTCAGGGGATAATTATCCTCACAGACAGCCCAGCTTTGGACGTTTCAGGCTGCAAGAGCAGCACTTCAGAATAGACCACCTGTAATCTTTTCCTGCTGCGAAGAAACAAATGTGTGTTACCACCACCACAAATATTGTTTAAGTTACACTTAAAACGTTCACAATTTTTTTCCAAGTCTCTAATTTTGTAGTGAATTAGCAGTACCCCAGTGTGGCCATTTATTTTGCCATTTAGTGTCACTAGTCTGTGGGAGTCTCTTTTTTGCCTACACTGTTTTTTTGCCTACACTGGGTCAGGTCTATAGGCTGTGATACAGAAACACTGATTCCTCTGTGAATGCTTGGATTTTACCAAATCTCCCCAGAGTGGGATTGCACTTTTCTAGGACTTTTTCCCAGAATACTTTGAGGAGCTGTGTCTCCTCAACTGCTGCCCTCAAGCAGCCATTTTGCAGCTGTCTGCTGTATCTCCTTCTCTTCCAGCGGGTCTGCTGTATCTCCTTCTCTTCCAGCGGGTCTGCTGTATCTCCTTCTCTTCCAGCGGGTAAGTATTCATATCTCCTGTTATACTTTCACTTGTACATTTCTGAGGGTACGGCAAAGTCTCGCAAGCTTGAGTACCATCTGTGAATTTCATAGCAGTGATGTTTACTCTCACCAATCCTTACAGCAACACACTGGAAACCTCCTTCCAATTTAATCCTTTGTATTTATTGTAACTATTTGTATAAGCCCTTCAGTGAACATAAACCCAAGCCATTCTGAACAATTTGTAAGATTTGGCTGCCAAAATTTGTTTGTATAGATCCATGCTGCTAACATCCAAACTTGTGCATCTGATATCTGTGTCAAGGCTCCAAAACTGATACCTCAAGGCTTGGGATTGGCATTATCTTGCTGTATTATCTGCTGATTGTTCTAAACTTACATATAAAACTTTAAAATGTGTCTTTAATTGGTGTTTGTGTGTGTATGTGTATATATATATATTTTTTTTTTCTTTCTTTATATAGGAATTAGATACAGTGCTCCTGCTGGCTATTTTCCAAGTTATTATCTGCAAAAAAACCTAGAGTTTTCAGATGCCTAAGTAGCCCCTTAAATCATAGGTAAAGTTGCCCCTCCCCCCAAAATCTGAAATGGCCCCCTTGGCCTGCTCAGAACAGGTTTGACAGGTCTTGCTAGGCAGTAGAAAGCCGTCTACCAGGGCTGCCTACTTGGCTACGTGGAAACGTTTCACTTGCTGGGCCTCCGAATGGGATCTCTCTCCATCCCGTTCTTCTCTTCAGTCTATCTTGGACTATGTTTTCCACGTAAAGCAGCAAGGCCTGGCACTCTCATCTATTAAAGTTAATTTGGCAGCCATCTCAGCCTTCCACCCTCCAGTGGATGGCAGATCAGTGTTCTCTCATGAGATGATGGTCCAGCTTCTCTAAGGGCTGGAAAGACTACCTTTAGGTTTGCGAACCAACTCCCCCAGGACTTAAACCCGGTCCTGTCGAGGCTCACTGGGCCCCCCACTTGGAGCCGTTAGCATCGGGCTCCCTACTGCTTCTCTCCTGGAAGGTCTTTATGGTGGCAATCACCTCGGCCAGAAGGGTCTCTGAGGTCAAGGCCCTTATGTCAGAACCATGTTAGATGGTGTTCAAGGACAAGGTCCAACTGCACCCTCATCCGGCCTTCCTACCAAAGATGGTGTCACAATTCCACAACCACCAAGTCATTTTTCTACCTGTCTTTTTCCTAAAGCCTCATGAAAGCTTAGAGGAACGTCAGCTTCATACATTGGATGTTAGGTGGGCCTTTTATATTGAGAAAATTAAGCCCTTCCATAAGTCCACACAACTCTTTGTAGCAATGGTGGAAAGGATGAGAGGGCTACCTGTGTCAACCCAAAGAATCTCATCCTGGATAACTGCCGGTATACAAGCTTGCTACAAGCAGGTGAATGTTCTGCCTCTGGCCATCTTTTCTACACATTCCACAAGAACCTAGGCTTCATCATCAGCGTTCCTTGTGCAGGTAACAATACGGGACATCTGCAGAGCCGTAACCTGGTCGTCAGTTCATACTTTTGCATCCCACTACGCCATCACCCAATAGGCCTGTGATAATGCCAGTTTCGGGAGAGCAGTGTTGCAGGCAGCACATCAATGAACTCCGAGCCCACTTCCTGGGATACTGCTTGTGAATCACCTTGCATGGAATGGACACGAGCAGGCACTCGAAGAAGAAACAGTTACTAACCTTTTGTAAAAGACGGTTACTCACTGTTGTAACTGTTGTTCTTCGAGATGTGTTGCTCATATCCATTCCATGAAGGTGTGCGCGCGCCGCGTGCACGTTCATCGGAAGACTTTTACCCTAGCAACTCAGTGGGTCGGCTGGGCGCCCCCTGGAGTGGCGCCACCATGGCCCCGCATATATACACCAGCCGACCCACCCACTCCTCAGTTCCTTCTTGCCGGCTACTCCGACAGTGGGGAAGGAGGGTGGGTTTGGAATGGATATGAGCAACACATCTCGAAGAACAACAGTTACAACGGTGAGTAACCGTCTTTTCTTCTTCGAGTGATTGCTCATATCCATTCCATGTAGGTGATTCCCAAGCCTTACCTAGGCGGTGGGGTCAGAGGGAGACATGGCGGAATGTAAAACCGCCGAGCCAAAGGCCGCATCGTCTCTAGATTGCTGGACCAGAGCGTAATGTGAAACAAACGTGTGGACCGATGACCAGGTCGCTGCACGGCATATCTCCTGAACCGGTACGTGTGCCAGGAAGGCGGCTGAAGAAGCCTGAGCCCCTGTAGAATGGGCAGTGAGGTGGCCCGCTGGGACATGGGCCAAGTCATAGCACGTGTGGATGCATGCTGTTAGCCACGAGGAAATCCTTTGCGTGGAGATGGGAAGGCCTTTCATACGGTCCGCTACGGCCACGAAAAGCTGGGGGGACTTACGGAAGGGCCTTGTGCGGTCAATATAAAATGCAAGTGCCCTGCGGACATCTAGGGAGTGCAACCGCTGCTCCCGTGGAGATGAATGAGGTTTTGGGAAGAAAACTGGGAGGAAAATGTCCTGATTGGTATGGAAGGCTGAAACCACCTTAGGGAGAAAAGCGGGATGTGGCCGCAATTGAACTTTGTCCTTGTGAAAGACAGTGTAAGGAGGGTGTATGGTGAGTGCTCGGAGCTCGGAGACCCTCCTAGCCGAAGTAATGGCCACCAGAAAAACTGTCTTTCATGAAAGGTATAGGAGAGAGCAGGTTGCCAATGGCTCAAAGGGCGGACCCATGAGTCTGTTCAGCACTAGGTTAAGGTCCCAGGTAGGGGCAGGGCGACGGACCTGAGGGTAGAGGCGTTCCAGCCCCTTGCGGAACCTAGTGACCACCGGGTTAGAGAACACAGAGTGTCCACCCTCGCCGGGATGGAAAGCGGATATGGCTGCTAAGTGGACCTTCAGGGAAGATATGGCAAGGCCCTGCTGTTTAAGGTGCCAGAGGTAGTCTAGAATGACTGGAACGGGGACCTCCGTGGGCGCAAGAGTCCGTGACGCACACCAGACCGAGAAACGCTTCCACTTGGCCAAGTATGTGGACCGAGTGGAAGATTTCCTGCTACTGAGCAGGATGTGCTGCACAGGGGCGGAGCAGCACAGCTCGGAGGTGTCTAGCCACGCAGGAGCCACGCCGTGAGGTGGAGAGCCGTGAGGTCCGGATGGCGGAGACTGCCGTGGTCCTGGGTTATAAGGTCCGGGCAGAGGGGGAGGGTGATCGGTGGGTACACAGAGAGGCTGAGGAGCGTGGTGTACCAGGGCCACGCTGGAGCAATCAGGATCAGATGAGCCCTGTCCTGTTGGAGCTTCAACAGAACCCTGTGGACAAGTGGGAACGGGGAAAACGCATAGAGCAGTTGGTGCGTCCATTGAATGAGAAATGCGTCCGAGATCGATCCTGGTGAGTGGCCCTGGAACGAGCAGAATGCTTGGCACTTTCTGTTCACGCGCATCGCGAATAGGTCCACCTGGGGAAAGCCCCACTTGTGGAAAATCTTATGGAACACTCGTGGCACAGGAAGGATCTGCTCAGCCGATCCGCGAGAGTGTTCCGAACTCCCGGGAGAAAGGAGGCTACCAGGTCGATCGTATGTGCTATGCAGAATTCCCATAACTCGATGGCTTCTCGGCAAAGAGGGGAGGAGCGAGTCCCGCCCTGTTTGTTTATGTAATACATGGCCGTTGTGTTGCCCGTAAAAACGGAGACACAACTGCCGGACAGAAGCCTGCGGAACGCATGGCATGCTAGGCGAACCGCCCTGAGCTCCCGCATGTTTATGTGAAGGGAGAGTTCCTCTGGTGACCACAGGCCTTGGGTGCGCAGGCGGCCTAGATGGGCTCCCCAGCCGAGGGAAGACGCGTCTGTCGTCAGAGACAGTGTGGGCTGCGGCGGATGAAACGGCAACCCTGCACACACCATGGAGGGGTTCAGCCACCAGTCGAGGGAGTGGAGCGCACTCGGCGGAACGGTGAGTAAGGTATCCATCGAGTCCCTGGCCAGACGGTACACCGAGTGGAGCCACATTTGAAAAGGGCGAAGTCGGAGCCTGGCGAACTTGGTGATGTACGTACACGCCGCCATGTGGCCCAGTAGAGCGAGGCAAGTGCGGACCGAGGTCGTGGGGAAGGCCTGAAGGCTGCGGATGATAGTTGCCAACGCCAGGAACCTTGGCTGAGGAAGACAGGCCTTGGCCAGAGTGGAGTCCAAGGTCGCCCCTATAAAGTCCAGCCTCTGCGTGGGAACCAGGGTGGATTTGTCCACGTTGAGCAGCAGGCCGAGGCTCGTGAACAGGTCCTTTGCCACCTGCACATGCTCCCTGACTTGTTCCTGGGAGGCCCCCTTGAGGAGCCAGTCGTCCAGGTAGGGGAACACATGGAGCCCTTGGCGACGGAGGTGGGCGGCCACCACTGCCATACACTTCGTAAACACTCGAGGTGCTGTGGAGAGGCCGAAGGGAAGGACCGCAAACTGGAAATGCCGATGGCCCGCCACGAAGCGGAGGTATTGCCTGTGCGGAGGAAAAATGGCTATATGAAAGTAAGCGTCTTTCATGTCGAGGGCAGCATACCAGTCCCCGGGATCCAAGGACGGGATAATGGTCCCTAGGGAGACCATCCGGAACTTTAACTTTATTAGGAACTTGTTGAGGCCGCGTAGGTCTAGGATCGGCCTGAGACCCCCTTTTGATTTGGGAATCAAGAAGTAACGGGAGTAAAATCCCTTGCCCCATTGCTTCCTTGGCACCTCCTCTATTGCTCCGATGTCGAGAAGCGTCTGGACCTCTTGTAAGAGGAATTGCTCGCGAGAGGGGTCCCTGAAGAGGGACTGGGAGGGAGGGCGGTAAGGCGGGGTTGACGCAAACTGGAGGTGGTATCCTTGCTTCACGGTGTGCAGGACCCAGACGTCCGAGGTCAGGTGGGACCACGCAGGGAAAAAATAAGAGAGGCGGTTGGAGAAGGGAGGGAAAGGATCCCGAACTGGAAGTGGTATGCTGTCCCCGGGCATGCCTTCAAAAGGACGACTTCGGGTCCGGTTGCGGTTTGGAGGAGCTGTGATTCTGGTTAGACTGAGGGCCCGAATAGCGTCTGCGGCCTCCACGCCCTTGGCGTCTGCTGAAATCTTGCCTCTGCCTAGGGACAGAGTAGGGACGGAAGGGCTGGGGGCGGTAAGTGCGCCGCTGGGTTACGGGAGTATGCATACCCAGGTTACGCATAGTAACCCTATTGTCTTTTAAATTCTGGAGCCTGGTGTCAGTTTTCTCCAAGAATAAATTCTTGCCCTCAAAGGGCAAGTCCTGAATTGTATACTGGAGCTCGGGCGGAAGGTTGGAAGCCCG
Source organism: Mauremys mutica (assembly GCF_020497125.1). Taxonomy (NCBI): domain Eukaryota; kingdom Metazoa; phylum Chordata; order Testudines; family Geoemydidae; genus Mauremys; species Mauremys mutica. The sequence goes on along the minus strand of NC_059085.1, from coordinate 27,004,742 downwards.
CAGCCAGGAGATGCGCCTCATGGTAACGCCGGCCGCCAAGGTCCTGGCTGCGGAGTCCGCCGTGGTCCTGGCTGCGGAGTCCGCTGTGTCTAGGGAAGCCTGCAAAGAGGTCCTAGCCACCTTCTTCCCTTCCTCCAGGAAGGCCTTAAACTCCTGGCGGGAATCTGGGGGAAGCAACTCCCGGAATTTAGCCATCTCTGCCCAGGTGTTGTAATCGTAGCGACTCAGCAGAGCGTGCTGATTCGCTACGCGCAGCTGCAAGGCGCTGGCCAAATACACCTTGCGGCCCAGGAGGTCCATCCGTCTGGCCTCCTTGGGGGGTCCGGCTGTCCATGGCGCTCCTTGTCATTGACGGACTGGACCACCAGGGAGGAGGATGCATATAGAGGTACTCATATCCTCGGGATGGCACCATGTATTTGCGCTCGACTCCCTTTGCCGTCGGTGGAATAGATGCCGGCGATTGCCACAATGTATCTGCCTTGGCCTGGATAGTTTTAATGAACGGCAGAGCCACTCTGGTGGGTGCGTCAGCCGCCAGGATGCTGACGACAGGGTCCTCGACCTCTGGGACCTCCTCCACCTGTAAGTTGATGTTGAGGGCGATCTGCCTGAGGAGGTCCTGATGTGCAGCAAGGTCAACTGGGGGCGGGCTCGAGGACGATGAGCCCACCACTGCCTCATCCGGCGAAGAAGAGGATGAGACGCCGGGGGCGAGGGCATCCTGTATCTGCTCCTGGTCATGTTGAGGCTCCTGCTCAAGCTGCAGAGGTGAGGTGGCTGCCGGAGCCAACTGGGTGTCCGCGCCAGCTGGCGGAGGACGACTAACCGTGGCCTCAGGGGCACGATGCTCGGAAGAGGCGGCCTGCGATGGAACCAGAGGAGCACCTTGGGCCTGATGGTATGCCCATGGTGTCCAAAAGGGCCACTGCTGAGCACCTTGCACTTCGGAATGGGCTTCCTGAAACAGGCCCTCCGGCACATCCGCTTCCTGGTCCTGGGAGTAGTAACTTCCCGCTTGGGACGAAGCCGACAGATGTCTGGAAGGCCATGGCGGAGCAGAGAGGCCTTGGGCCGATGTCCCCACCGATCTGGTGCTCTTCCGCACCAGGGAGCGGTGCCGCGAAGAGCTCCGGTGCCGAGAAGGAGACCGGGACCTATGACCGGCCCGGTACCGGGAGGTCGACCGGGACCTGGAGTAGCGGCATCGGGAGCGGCTCCTGGGGGAGCGGTGCCGTGAACGGTGCCGGGACTGCGAGCGGTGCCGTGAATGATATGACAGCGACCGGGATGGAGAACGGTGCCGCGAGTTGGACCAGCGCCGCACTGTGGAGCGGTGCCGGGACTGCAAGCGGCGTGAAGAGCGGGAACGGTGCTGGGACCTGGAACGCCTGCGGGACCACGATCGAGAGCGGTGCCGGACAGGAGCGCTGATGGAAGCCGGACGAATCAGGGCTGGCTTCCCGATCGACTGGATCATCCACACCGGCGGTGCCGGGGGTGGAGGAGGTGCCGCATCTGACAGCGCGATCAGGTCTTTCGCTACCTCACAGACCTCCGGCGTGGATGGAAGAATCAGCTCGACTACAGCGGGTGCCGGACTCAATGGCCCTTGGCAGACCGGAGTCGACGACAACGGCTTAGCAGGTGCTGCGGTGGCAGCAGGCACCGGGCGGTGCGACGGAGCCATGCCCTTGTGCCGCACCTCGGGCGGTGCCGGAGCGGCAGGGGTCTTAGCCTTCTTCGCTCGGGGAGAGAGCGAGCGCCTCTGGCTTGACTTGGGAGCCGGGGACATCCGGTGCCGGAAAGGAGTGGGTGCACCGGTGTGGGCCGGTGCCGAAGAGGAACTCCTTGAGTCCGATGGCGGTGCACTCGGTGCCGAGGACGGAGGGGTAAGAGCCGCCTCCATAAGGAGCTGCTTAAGTCTAATGTCCTGCTCCTTCTTGGTGCGAGGCTTAAATGACTTACAAATTGAGCACTTAGCCGATAAGTGCGACTCGCCGAGGCACTTCAAACAGGAGTCGTGCGGATCTCCTGTGGGCATCGGCCGATGGCAAGCCAAGCATGGCTTGAATCCCGGGGAGCCGGGCATGTGCTCCGGTCCCGGTGCAGGGAGGGCCTAAGCCCCGACCCCGACTAAACTCACTAAACACTAACTTAACAATTAAATTTAACTACACTTATCTAAATTTCAACTAATTTTACAACTATATACACAAGGAGAACTATGAGAATGCTAGCGAGGTGGAGGTCAGCTAAGCTGCACTCCACTGTTCCAACGACCGACACGGGCGGTAAGAAGGAACTGAGGAGTGGGTGGGTCGGCTGGTGTATATATGCGGGGCCATGGTGGCGCCACTCCAGGGGGCGCCAAGCCGACCCACTGAGTTGCTAGGGTAAAAGTCTTCCGACGAACATGCACGCGGTGCGCGCACACCTACATGGAATGGATATGAGCAATCACTCGAAGAAGAACATTTGTTCTTAGAGATGTGTGGCTCATGTCCATTTCATGACCCGCCCTCCTACCCTTCTGTTGGAGCTACTGGCAAGAAGGAACTGAGGGGGTGTGGGGCCAGCAGCACCCCATATACCAGTGAATATGTGCACGACTTCAGAGGGCACTAGAACCAGCCCAGTGGATACCACTAAGGGAAAATTCCCAGGCAACAGTGCACGCGGTGAACACATATCTATCGTGGAATGGATAGGAGCAACACATCTCAAAGAACAGTTACAAAAGGTCAGTAACAGTTCCCTCCCCCCACCCCCCAGAGACTGTCTCACATTCCACAACCCTTCAAGACAACTACAACTCTACACGGACAAAGTGGCCGGAAAGGCCCCTTCTTAGATTACTGGGCATTGAGGTTAGAGTATTCTTGGTGACAGGACCCCAGCTATGGACATTAAACAATATGAGGTCACAAGGTGGAGACCTACATATGAGAGCCCTTAGGGCAGATCAATTGCTTGATACTACTCCCTCTGATAGTTCTCAAGATCCCTTCTCACAGTTGCTAGGGCTATTTGCAACCTTCCACGCCCCTTCCTACATAATGAAATGGACGTAACTGTCACTTCCTCCCCCTCCCAACCCCCGTTTTGGGTCACTGGTAAGTTCTGCTGACATTTTAAAAACAAGCATTGGAAATGTATTTTCTTAATAAATTGAAGAATTAAAGTTACAGTTACAATTAAAGAACAATTCTGTGCCTGCAGCAAAAACTGACAATGAAATTCGCTATAGAAAAGTTGATTTGAGTCTAAGTCTGGATATCAACTTTAAGGTTACTTAACAGCTGAAGACTTCTCTCTACAATATTTAATAGTTAATTTAAGGTGGCCAATTGAATTGTATGTGTGAAATTAAAGGTGGTTTTATTTACACATACAAATATTACTTTGGTTACAGTAATTCAATTTTTTTGTCCTACAGGCACTTTAATAAAAAAAGTGTTTTGATATTTATCATACTTCGAGTGGCAGGAAAAATGCCCATACTAAAAACTATTTCTGATGTTTTATCACATTTGACATGAGAGCAATTCAAAGAGTTAATAGGAAAGCAATCTTGTAATCAATGAATATTCGTTTGGTCCCTATTGCTCCTCCCCATATGGGGAGAGGAAAAAGGTTTCCCTTGCAAAGTTTTCCTCAAATTGTTCTATTATGGAGACAGGTCTCTTTGCTCACTCATGGAACAAACAAGGTGGTCTTCTCTAGTTTTCTTGCTGATTCACTATCCCCTCAAATAATAGAACTCTGTGCCTCTATGCTCTGGGATCCCTAGCATTCACTTCTGATTCAGAAAGAGTGGCTCCATTGGAGCTGTGCTTCCCAGGCTTCCTCCACCTGCAGTTGCTCCTGGAAATGACGATGAAGTGGGATTCCACAGTGCCAAATAGGAGCTACAGAAAAGCAAATGTAGTTTGGAGGTTGTGTTAATGGTTTTGCAGATTTCCTTCAGCGGTTATGAGTGTGTGTAGTGGTCCAAAGAGTTACATTTCCACTAGCTTGTCCCATTCCCACACATAGAAAGGAAGAGATTAATGTGCAGAGGGATCTAAGGGAAAACAGGCTCCCCCCCAGCATTTGCCCGATGGCCCCAATCCTGCAAGTACACACACAGAGTTAGCTTTATTGTTTGCAGGATCAGGCCAGTATTCTAATAAAAATCAAATTGTAATATAAAAGGGTAGTAACAAATTATTTAAAACAGTTTTCTCTGGGTAATAGTGGTAAGCTATAATCCAGTGTTAGCAGCTGTCAAAAATCATTCTTTTATTTTATGATGCAGGTGCCACATACCAAGTCAAAATGTCATTCAGTGACTGAGCACAAAGCTCATATTTTTGTGATGCTGGTGAGTTTTGATTTTCTCTGAAGGGAGTTGTTTCTCTGGAATAGACAGGAGTGATGTGTATACTTCACATGTAGTCAAGCATCACTAATTCTAACCCAGTTATTTCTCTTTTGAATACTGTCAGTGGATTTAAGAGTTTATCTTCTTAAGGGGTTTAAGATCTTTTCATATTTGCAGTCTATTCAATTTTTTGTTTTCTTTTAAATCTGTGAGTGAACTTAGTGTTTACAAAAGTGATGGATTCATGATAGTGAACTGAGCCAAGCATATAGTACGAAGGCAATGCATAAGCTTCCCCATGCATCTCTGTACTTCAGACCTGACCTCCTGCTATTTCAAGGGCTCTTTTCAGTTCAAGCAGTTCAAAGTGCCAGTAAGGAGTCTCAAATGTTTTCCAACCAATACAGACCATTTAGAGTAGTGGTTCTCAAACTTTTTTTTTTTTTTACTGGTGATTCCTTTCACATAGCACGCCTCTGAGTGCAACCCCCCCCCTTATAAATTAAAAACATGTTTTTATATATTTAACACCATTATGAATGCTGGAGGCAAAGCGGGGTTTGGGGTGGAGGCTGACAGCTTGCGAGCCCCAATATAATAGCTTCATGACCCCTTGAGGGGTCCCAACCCCCAATTTGAGAACCTCTGATTTAGAGGGCCGTACTGGCTGATTTTAACTCCTCAAGGTAGCAGAAGTTATGTCCCCTTTATGCAACTGGACAGCTCTCTTGGTGGGGCTGGGCCCCAGATCTGTACTATCAGAAGCTGGCCCAGATCCTGCATGAATCAAGCCCAATCACTACAAATATAGAATTAGTAGAGTGCTAGGGAGTTGTTTTTCTGCATCTCCTGCTTTTCTCATATATTATTAATTTATTCCAGTAGTCTTGCATAAATATTAAGTCTGAATATTATAGGAGGCCTTTACATTACATACGACTACAAACTCAGTTCACTGACATTTAGACTCCCCTCAGGATGAAATATGAGCATGAAAGCAAGTAATCCTTTTGAAGTCAATGAACTGAGTGCACAGGATTTTTTTTTATTCACAGAGCAATAATGAACTACTGCCATAGTTAGTTATTTTCACTGAATTTTGGGGCATGGTTGGTGCCACAAATGTGTCAACATTTTCATTAGAAATCTGTATTTTTCAGAGGATGTAAAAACTGAGGTAAAAACTTCCTCTATATAGGTCTCAGCCTAAAACGATTTTATAAAAAGTGATTTTAGTAGAGCAGTGCCAATTTACATGAGCTGATGATCTTGCCCAGTATTATTTTAAAAATAGGTTCCTCTTTGCATGGCCTGTGCACATTTCAACTCTTGTGCTCACTCTGAGAATGTGAAGGGTTGGAAGAAACTTAAGAGTGTGAATGTGCACAGGTCATCTCACAGAACTCTGGTTACAGGTGAGTAACCTTCATCGACTGAATAAAACACATTTTCCTACCATTTTTATTGTGTGTACTATATATGAATATTATAATAGCAGTATAGTCTATTTAGTGTGACTAGCTCTGAAAAGGTATTCTGAAGGAAGGGTAGTGATTCCATAGTCAAGGTTCTAGCTGTTTTTTTCCCAATTATATCAGCCTGATTTTGCCCTCAGCCTCCATCAAAAAATATCCTTTATACCTGGAATCCCATATATCTGATCTCTAGCCAGAGGAGAATTTGGGGAGGGTGTAAGAAGGTGAATTTCGAGGTTCATTAGTCATGACACTTCTGAGAAACAGCACTTTGAAAAATAAGATACATTTCACTTACAGATTTGTTTGTAGAAGTCTTTTTAAAAGGTGGTGTAGAAACTTGACATATATTATTGTCAATAGTTGTGGATGAAACTTATTCTTATTTCTCAAGACTCAGAAAAGGCATAAGGATTGACACAGAGATACAATCACTGCCTAGAAAACTGTCCAATCCTGATTTAACATGACTGCACAAGTGCAGGTCAGAAACAGACCAGTGTGGGGGAAGAGGGAAGGGAAGGATAGGGTGACAATAATGAGGCACGTATGCGTTTTGATAGTTTGGTTCTTTCCCCTTTTAATTACTATTGATTGGTTACCTCTCTTTTTTGCTTGTAGTAGTCTTCATAGACTTCATAGAAATAGGTCTGTAAGAGAGTTTTGAATGTGGCACAGAAAGTGGCTTGGTGAATAAGTTTCAATAGGGCATTACAAACATAGCAGATAAGATGGATGATAGCATGAAAATGCTTGTGGAGCATGCAAGAAAGGGAAATAATATTTACAGATACCTCCCATACAAGAAAGTAATGAGAAATTACTAATATTTGTGATGTGTTTTGACAGCCTCAGTGTAAGGTAATACAAGGAAAGAATATATTCAAAGAAGTCCCTTTTGGGTAATTCTGTCTCTTTGTAGAACATTGCCCATTTTATCAGCATCTTAGGTCTGCCTCTCCTCTCTCCAAAAACTGCAACTGTAGGCTTTGTGAGACATGCTCCCTTTTAGAAATGCCAGCAAGACATTTTCAAGTTAGGTATATGATAGACTTGTATAGTAAGAGCCATTCATACCCAAAAAAGGTGTCATGATGGCAAAACAGCACTTTAAAACAATATTTTGCTCTTTTTCCTTTCCTTACATATATCAGAATACAAAACCTACATTCATCTACCTATTATGTTTGCAGGCCAAATGCTTGGAAAGTGAGAAGCATGGAGTTCTGAACAAAATAATAGAAGGGAATGTACGCTTAGGAAGATTAGAAGAGAAGGTTCGGGTAAGTAGGCTTTGTAAATCAAATATTAATTACCATTCCATATCTATTACAAGTTGCTTTTGTTTTAAAAAAACAAACAAAAAACCCCAGTACTTAATCCAATATGGAAGTATATTTTTGTAAGAACATTTTATGGATATTTTTTAGAATGAATTTTAGAAGATTAATGGGATTTTTAGCATTTTTTACACAACACTGCTTTCTATATACGAACATAGTGTTCTGATGATTTATAGGAGCTATTGCAGGTTGTAGAATGGTAAAAGCATAGAAATTTTATTTATATTTATTTTATAGGATATATCCCAACCCTTTTCTTTGTACCTTTTAAAAAGTCCATAATAATGGGGAAAATTGAAAAATATTCTCAATCTAGAGTTATTAATATTAGAATTACAAGTATTGAAATGCATATACAACTACTGTCAAGGTGCATTCAGATGACTATAGGGTAGTACTATACAAGTCTATCAATTTCAGGGAATTTGGACATATCCCAAGATTTAACCTAATTCCAAAACACAGTTACCCTCTTATCTACCACACTGCCCCATTTGTAGAGTAATTAAGTCAGAAATCTAAGTAACTGGGTGCCCCAACTTGGTTGTATTTGTAGTGAAGACAGGTCCTAAGTATGTTGTCTAAAGTATACAAATAGTCAGCTATAAAAGTATATAATCTTTACCATGTATATCTTAGTTTTTGCATTTCATTGCAATTTAATGGCAAACTTGGGTGAATTATATTTTAATTCTTTAGTACATTCACAGTTTTAACCTGTCTGATGCTACAGAAATTCTGTTTAAATATTTATACAGCCTAATGTTTTTTTCTATAGCACATACAGTTTCTTAACAAGTTTCTTCTTATATGTACAGTGAGATTTGATAGGATGGGATCAAGAATCTGCATTGTCAAATTAGTTTTTTTGGCAAATCAATCAGTGGTAAAAAACAGAACCCCAAGACCCCAATGTTTATCTTAGTCACACATCCTGTTACTTATTGGGTTCTTCATTGGTAATTATTGTTTTTCTTAAATAATTGAAAACTTCTGTTGAGCTTTTAAGTCTTTTCCAATCTATTTTAAAATAAAGTCCACACAACCCTTCCTGCAGTTTGACTTTGTTAACAAAGAAATTAGCAATAACAGAGCAGAGTTCAGCTTAGCCTTCTCTCTAACCATGGCTGCTCCTAGGGTCTCTATTTCAGGCTGTTGAGCCCATATGCTAGACCCTTAGGCCTGGTCTACACTGGGGGGGGGGAGGTTGGGGTTGGGGGAAGGGGAGGGAAATTGATCTAAGATATGCAACTTCAGCTACGAGAATAGCATAGCTGAAGTCGACGTATCTTAGATTGAATTAAAATTACTTACTTGGCATCCTCGTGGTGCGGGATCGACGGCTGCGGCTCCCCCGTCGACTTTGCTTCTGCCTCTTGCAGAGCTGGAGTTCAGCAGTCGACGGGAGAGCGATCGGGGATCGATTTATTGTGTCTAAACGCGATAAATTGATCCCCGATAGATCGATCGCTACCCGCCAATCTGGCAGGTAGTGTAGACGTGCCCTTACTCTGCTAGTTGCCTCTACTGTGAGGGAGTCTGGGTGTTAGCTCTCTAATGCCACCAACCTGTCAGCCCCTCAAGCACTCTCCTCAAGGCTATGTCAGCCTTGTCTTTACCTTGCAGGTTAACAATAGGTGCAGCCCAGTCCCTGAGTCCCCTTGAAGCATTCTGCTGTGACATCCAGCCCCTGACACTGGCTACTCACAGAACTCAGAGATCCTCTGCTCCCAAATGAACAGTGTATCCCTATTTAGTAGTGGCTCTCACCCTTTCCAGACTACTGTACCCCTTTCAGGTATGTGATATGTCTTGCGTACCTGTGACAGGGTGTGACTCACCACACTAGCACCTCCTGCTGGTCATCCTGCAAATCAGCTCCACAGATCGGTATGCCAACTCTCGGTGGTGTCTCGCCCACCATCATTTCCAGTCCTGGACCCATGTTGCTCCAAAGACCGCGGCGTCCTCTTCAGGACACAGCCCTCTGACTGTGCCACACTTTGTGCTCCCCCTTTCTGGGGGAATGTACTGCAGTCCAACCGGTCCAGCACTTCCTCAGTGGCAAGTGGGAGTGAGGGGGAACCTGGGCCCGGCCATTACTCGAGGTCCCAGCCCAGGGACCCTGTAAATGGCAGCCACGCACTGCGTGGCCTCCAGCCTCTCAGTCTACTTCACTGGGCCATTTCCCTGCAGCCCCAGTACCTTCTCGACCCTTATCTCAGGGCCTCAGCATGCCATCTTAGCAGTCAGCCAGGAGCTCGCTCTCACTCCTGCTCTGTCCAAGGTGCTAGCTTTCCTCCTCCTACAAGGCAGTAAGTTCTCCCTCCTCGAGCCCCAAGGAGCAACTGAACTTGCTCTGCCCTGCAGCTCTTCTTATATGGGCCTTCCTGGCCATGATTGGTTGCTCCTTGCAGCCCCTTTCCTATTGACAGCTTTTTGCGCAGCCGTCATAGGGCTCTATTAACCCCTGACAGGCCAGTGTGGGGGAGGTGCCCCATCACAGTACCCGCAAGTTACCTCACTTAAAAACTACTTACTTACAAAATCAGACACAAAAATACAAAAGTGTCACTGAAAATTTGATTATTCTCATTTTTACTATATAATTATAAAATACATCAACTGGAATATAAATAATGTACTTACATTTCTGCGTATAGTATATACCGCAGTCTAAACAAGTTATTGTCTTGTCATGACATTTTAGTTTGTACCGACTTCACTAGTGCTTTTTATGTAGCCTGTTGTAAAACTTGGCAAATATCTAAATGAGTTGATGTACCCCCTGGACCTTTGCATAACTCCAGGGGTACACATATCACTGATTGAGAACCACTGCCTTAAATCACCACTTCTGGATAATTCACAGCACTTGAGAGCATTTATAATAAAACAAAAGAAGGTTTATTTAAGAGAGAATAGAGATTCCACTAAAAACAAGGGAGAGTGATGGAAACAAATAGTTACAGTTTTGCAAAGGCACCTCCTTCTCCTTGCTGGGCATGGCATTTCTCCCTTTGGCAGTGGGGGAGCTTGGAGTAAATTAGACCCACTCTGGAGAGTTTTTATTCCTCACTTCGGTTTTTATTCTTCCATATTTACAACGTGGGCCTCAGGGTAGGCCCAGGGAGTACTTTTCAGCCAAACAAAAAGAAAAGTTCATAACACAAAAAAGGGAATACCTTTCCCTCCCCCCTTTCTGGGGTGTTGTCTTGTTATGAAGGCACTATGTGCCAGTCCTTCTCCAAACAGTCCATTAGAGTGGTTGCTTCCCATATATGGAGGAGAGCAGCCTTGCACTCAGGAGAAGCCTTTTGTCCTGATGCACTTTATCTCCCATCTCTCCTCCCTCTCTTGCACCAGAAAAGGGGTTTTTAACAGTCACAGGCAGCCCTTATTTGGACTTAGGTGTCCTTAGTTTACCTGAGGTAACATTTCAGCTCATGGGGAAAAGGAACTTTACCATTCTAGGGACGGTATACCTGCCTTCCACAACTCTCTTACAGCTGTCTGGTTTGACTTTGTCACACAATGTAAAACAAAATCATAACACACACACTAGGCCCTACACTTAGTAGTAGTTACCTTTTCTGTCTAATAAAGTAGGTTCTTGCCTGGCCCCAAAAGTTCAGTGTGTTGCAGAGCTGGTTGGATCCAATCTGTCATGAAATACCACTTCTCCTCAGTGAATGGATGTAGAGTGTCTTTCTGCACCCTGAATCATACTTTGTTCATAGACCATGAATGGGCCATCACCAAGACAAATGATTGCCTGGTGACTAACATTTACTCTGACCATAAGACATAATTTTCAATATAGTTACATTATTCCTTAAATATTACCTGCATACACATCTCACAGTGATTACGACTTGTAAGTTACAAGCTTTCAGTAGAGACCTCATACACTACCCTTCATGGATAAATACCATGAAAGCAGTGTATTAGGTATAGTAAGTTTGTCAGAGAGTCAGGAATTGCTTGTAAAGAACCATGAACGCGTTGCCAGCTGGCACCAGTGGGCCTCTGTGTCACAGTGTGTCTTTTGAGATCAACCCAGGGCCGGCCTTAGGGGTAGGCAGGATTGGCCAGTGCATGCAGGGGCTGCCTCTGCAGCAGAGGTGCCCCTCCTCCCCTGCTGCTCCTGCAGCCCCTCCCTCCACCTTGGAACTGCCCCTGGCCAAGCAGATTGGGACCAGGAGGCTCCTGTCTGCTGTGCAGTACGGGGTAGGGTGGGGCTAATGTCAGGGTGTCCCCCCCCCATTCGTGTACCTAGTTTTCACTGAGCTGGCGTGGGAGACAGGGAGCCTCTGTGCTGCTGCCTCTGGGTTAAGCATGGAAGCTACTGCTTGAATAAGCCTTAAGGCTAGTGAGTTCTCTGCTTAAAGAGACAGTGCGCTGTTACGCACACTCCCCCCAACACACACACACACACACACACACACACACACAGAGTCTCTCACACTTCCCCGACACACTTGTATTACTATTGTTATTACGTCTTGGTACTTCCTGTCAAAATGCGCAATGCACATATATTTGTGGTAATTTTACTCTTTCAAAGATCGTTAAGGATTACAGTGCTGTTAATTTATTTTTTTTACTGGTCAATGTATTTCTCACTTAAGCTTAAATTTAATTCTTTTAGTAGTGAGCTCTAAAATGCCTAACCTGTCCTGGCTGGAGTAATTATCATTATTACTTTTATTCACATATTGTGCTTGCCATTCATTATTTAAAATGGTACAATCAAATACTAGTATTCTTCTAAAATGTAAATTTAGCTTGTACTCACCTTAGCAGTACCAATTTAAAAAAATTGGTTAAACATAACTTTAGACACTGTGCAGATGAAGGTTGCTTATTTTCAAATTGAATTTTTAGTTATATCTGTAAAATAATTTAAAATTCTTACAAAAATAAATGCAGTTCCAAGTATGATACTCATAGTAATGATGTCAAGTGTTAGTGAGTCACATACATGATTGTGATCAGTAAATATAAATGCCAAAATAATTAGAAAAATAAATTCCTGTTCTTAATAAAAGAGAAAAAAACCTTAATTGCATGTGTTAAAATTAAGTAAATACAGTTTTAGTGGAGTGAAAAACAATTGACTGAAATAGAGTGGATAATGGCAGTAACACAGTGTGTGTCTGTTAGAGAAAATAAGCAGATTTTATTTTTATCTCTACCAAAGATAGTGTACAAAGTATCAAACTTATATTTCTGATATCTATGTTAAAACTCCAGAACTGATACCTCAAGGTTTGGGATTGGGAATATCTTGTTGTATTATCTCCTGATTGCTCAAAATTTACATATTTCTTTAAAATATGGCTTTAATTGGTGTTTGTATATATTTTTTCTTTCTTTATACAGGAATTAGATACAGTACTCCTGTCAGCTAGTTCCTAAGTTATCTGCAAAAATACCCTAGAGTTTTCAGGTGCCTAAGTAGCTCCTGGAATCATGGTTAAAGTTGCCTCCCCCATCATCTGACATGGCATGCCTGGTGAGCCAGGAGTGGTCAGAGGGCTGCGGGATGACCGTGGGCTCTGCCAAGATGCAGCCTCTATTTGACAGCACAGAGCCCACCTTGAGCCGCAGGCTGAGCACCAGACACCACGAGCCACAGAGCAGCACAGAAGTAAGGAGGCAATACACCATATACCATGCCACCCATACTTCTGCGCTCCTGCGGGCAGAGGTGTTGCCTTTAGAGAGCTGGGTTCCCAGTCAGCAGCCACTGCTGTCTGATTGCCCAGCCAGTGCTTAATTTATGCTGGGACTGAGCTCTGACACCTCTTTCAATACATATTCAGCATGTGAGAGAGGCAGTGCAGCCCAGAGGTGATAGGCAGTGGGGAGTCTGGGGAGCCATGGGGGCAAAGGATGATGGGGGGTGAGGAGCCTGCAGGGGCTGAGGCAGTGGTGGTGGGGCGCCCGCAAGGGCCAGAGTCACTAAAAAGCAAGTTTGCCCAGGGTGCCATTTTCCCTAACTTAACTAAATACTTCTGGCTCTCACTAGCTTAGGCATAGTACCCTCCTCAGGCTCTGGTTCCTACTTTAACAATCCAAGGGTGTGTCTTCTTTTAACAATCATGAGTTACATGGCTGTGTTTGGTTTCCATAGACATCTCTATATTTACCATATCCATGACAGTGTGCCAACAAGTGTCTACCTAACATTGCATTTTTGCTTTTGGAATGTGTGCAGAGCAGGCACCTGAATTCCTGCCTTAAATGAGATGTTTGGATTTTTTTTAAATTCACCTCCATTTTGAGTCAAATGTAATGTGATGACATTTTAATTACAGCTTTCAAATGCTATTATAAAACTAGTTTATACTTTTATATCATGACAAAAATGTTACTTTAATAATGAGGATGTTGTAAAAAGCCATATAATGCTGTATACGTCATTTTAATTTTTCCACAGCAATTACTACAGTGATAAACATGATAACCCTTTACTATCAAATTACCTCAAGCTAGGATAGTTTTCTTCTTTCTGTTTCATAAGCTTGTTTTGCCTTCTTTGTTTTTTCTTTAGCTGTAAGTTAAAGATTTGATTAAATGGAAGAGCCAGAGAAGTGCATTGGCAGTCAGTCTAATTTCATTGATCTTTTCTGCTAAAATTAAATAGCCTTTTCTAGATTTACAGTACCTTTCACCCAATCAAGATGCAATATTTTTCAGCACTTTTAAATATATTAACACGAGTTTTTAAATATTTTCACTTACATACTTAATTTTCTAAAATGTGTAGTAATGTGCAAAAATCACTTTTCATTGGAGTCAAAAAGAAAGGAATTACATTGACAGATACCATTCTTCTAGTGAAAATATAAATAAATACGTAACAGCTGTCAAATCTGAAAGCAAGTTCATCCATATTTTTCTTTTATTATTTCAATCCATGCTGAACTTTACTGTTTAATAGTCTTTTCAGTCACAGTAGTCAATAACAGTTATACTGTGCAATCTCATCTAAGTCACACTGACAGTCATGACTTTATTACACATGTACAAGTGACGGCAGAATATTGGGCCCTTTATCTATCAAAGGAGATTTATGGAATTATACTGTATTCAGAATCTATCCCTGCCCCACCTCAATGTGCAGTGCTCTGCAGGGTCTGAGGCAAGGGCAATGGTTCCTCAAAGGAAGATCACTTCCTCTTCAGAGCAGAAGGAATGAGATCCAGTCAAGATAGGGAACAATCCTCCCTCTCGTAAACGTATGGCCATAAGGATAAATGTTTCCCCATCTTCCCCAGGTCCAGAGGTCCCCCTTGTGTCAAAACCATTTCACTATATGGAGGAGAAAGAAGATTTAGGGAGGCTGTCCAGGGCCCAGGAGTACATATTCCCTGGGTAGCACATATTTAAGCTTTCTTCTTCAAGTAGTGTCCTTATGGCTGCTCCACTTTAGATGCACTAGTAACCCCTATGCCTTTTACTGGAGATTTCTCATAGCAGTGTCCATTCAGCCCATATGTACATGTTAGTCTTATGCCCTGTGACATTGTTGTATAGTGCTGCATGGGTGAACCACCCTCAGCTCCTTCTCAACTGCCTCAGCCTGAGACAGAGCTCTGGCAGTTGTCCTGTTGAGATTTCCTCAACTTTATCCTCTTTTCTTATTAATAGTTTATAAGTAGTAATAGTATAGCTTCTTAATTTTTTTTTCTTTCACTCGTATTGTATTTAACTAGATACTAGTTAGTTTGTAGTTCTTCTTTACTGTGAGGTTTTGCTTCAGATGATGTCTGTCATGCTGGAAGGTGGTCCAAGTCAGCGATGGGTCTCTCATGCCTCCTTCTCCATCCTTGACAGATATTTTAAGCACGTCTAGAATTTAGTCAAGAGAGTTGTGGACTCCTTGAGCCTCATCGTAAGTTGCTCAATATCCTCCATTCACCCTCATCTGCCTGCCTAGCTTTGCCTATCAACTAAGCCAGGAAGATCATCTGGCATGTTCCATCTTCTATTCTCCCTACATGCAAGAGAGCAGATAAAAAGTATTATGTCCTGGCAAAGGACTCAGAATTTTTATTCTTCTTTGAGTGATTGCACATGTGCATTCCACTCTAAGTGCACACATCCCGAGCATGATCGCTGGAAATTTTTTCCTCAGTGGTACCTGTTCAGGCGGCTTAAGCACCCTCTGCTGCCATGCGCCATTAGCACCGGTATAGAGCGCCCAGCCAACCTCACACCCCCTCAGTCTTTTATGAAGAATTATTTTAATAAAAGGGACAGTCACCTTGAAATCTAATCATTTTCAAAAAGGGAATTAAAAGTATTTGGTTACCATGCTTTCATCTGGATCCCCTTAAGTTTCTACAGATTTACCACCACATTTTCCTATGTTTTCTCAGCATAGATGTTCTAAATAGAGACTCACACATTCAGCAGGGAGGCTGATTGGCTGTACAGGAATTCTGATTATACATTGAACAAATACAGATTCATTTTATTTTGAACTCTTTCAGGTTTATCATTTACCAATGCTAGGTTAAAAAATGAAGCAGTGCAGTTTTTAGGGGAGGTAATCACAATCAAAGCATCACTGTAGCAATTTTACACAACTCTACAATAACTGTTTTACCAATACAGTTATAAAATGCTTGAGCCATGCTTTTTCTCCCATTCATATGTATCCGAGCTTAGTAAATGCATCCCTTAAAAAGATGCCAGTTTGAAATCTTCTTAAATGTCAGAAAATCTGCATTTATTTAACTGCATTTTTGTCATGTTATGTGACACTACTGTATGAGCTGGAGAAAACATTTTCAGAAAAATTAGCCAATAATTTAGGTGCAATACACACTACCAACTTTCAGTGACAGTCTCTTATTTTCAGAAGCTTGTCAAATCCAGAGCACAAGATAAACTTTAAATACATTAGTACCTTGAATTATTAATGCAAATTTGAAAAAGATGACTGGGGATTACAGCAATAAAGAAGGGAAAAGCATAAATAGGAACTAATAAAAAGTAAAAAAAATACATAAGTCTTTACCAAAGCTTTCTTAAACAAAAAACAAAAATGTTAATTAAGCATATGACATAACCACTCAGAAGTAAGTTTATGGCAGCATATTCAGCAATCATGATTATGGTGTTATCTGAACTATGATCTTTATGTCTTTCTTACAAGTACTTGTAATTTGTTTACACCCTAATCATATATTAGCTAATCCGGCCTATTAAATAGAGATTTTGACAGATAATTTAACCACAATATCCTATATACAGAAAAACAAGTCATTGAGTGTTCTCTAGAGAGTCTGATTCTTGTATTGATTTAAAACTGGAAAAAAAATTAAAATAAAGCTTAATTTTTGATCAAAGCACAAGTATTATCAAAGTTATTAAATATTTTTATAGTTGCGGTACCTTTTTAATCGTAACTAGTAGCACAGTATCTCACATAGAGCCATATTGTATTCTCTGCTTTTGAAAGTAGAGGTGACAAAGATTCAAGAGATCCCAGTATAAGGAGTGTGGAAGGAGAAAAGGATGTTTCTTCTTTGAAGTTTGCTTGTGTGGCTCTTCCACTGTAAATATGCTTTGAGTGTACAACCTTGGAATTTTTGAATAGCAGTATCTGTTGGGACTACACAGACCCCACTTTATGTGGGATGGGAAAATGCTTAGGAGCCAGTCAGTGCTGTCCTTAGATCATTCATGGGATCACTGCAAAGCAAGATGAGGTACAATATATTCCTTCTTTCCCAAGAACTGAGCCTCTTATGGTCACAAAACTATCAGCCTCTGATGGATTAGATAGCAAGAGACCAGAACCTGAATAATCAAATCAGTGTTTTCTGAGTTATAGGAAGAACCTGTGAGAAGGTGGTTTGTCAAGGCAGAGATTGTCTCTTACTGTGCATTTATACAGTGTGTAGCACAATAGGGGATCCAGCCCTGTGTTGGGCTTTTAATAGTACTAACAGTAGTAATTAACAATACACTTATTTTATAGAAAGGATGACTGAAGTTCATGTTTTGGCAAACCCTACAACATTTAACTTTGCAGACTTGTGACAACCAAAAACTAGTGTAGTGGGGGCAGTTCACCTGCATGTTGGAGAAGGGAAGGGTGCTGGGAGACTTCGTGGAGCTCCTCCCATAGCACCAAAAAGGTTATTTGGGGGAAAGGGAAAGGAAGGAGCAGGCTGAGGTTGAACAGTCATTCAGTGGCTCTGTACAGCGCGTATCCCCATCACTGAGGGTGTACACAAGCCAGGCAGAGAGAATGCCGTCCCTCTGTGAAACCTGTTTAGTTAGCCTTTGCGCATGAGTGGATTTGGCTTAGTGGCACACAGTTCCACCTTTTTGTATGCTCTTCTGGAGAAAAAAATAATTTCGTACATTTCCTTTTGAGTTGCATACAGTACAAGTTAAATGATTTTTGATTTTGAGGCCTCAATGAAAAATAAATCAGGAGCTGATATTTAATCTGTGGGCATATTAAACATTTGGGATAGCTATAGATTGCTTTAAAATGAAATAGTGCATGACCACTTAAAAAAAGCATCAAAACATTGTTTTTTATATATAATGTTTATTACATTGATTTGTAAGAACACCTATTTTAAAGCTATGCATGTTTATTCTTAATTTGCTACCAAAATTACATTATTCTTCAGAAGTCTTACCCATTGGTAGTTTGGGGATTTACTAGATACTTATTTTGTACAAATCTTTATATAAAAGCCCTTGTGCATACCATTTTTCAATTTAGATTCTGGTTTACACTAGAACCATACAAAATTCAATTACCTTTTTAAAAATAAAATTTAATGCAACAATATCAAGTAGGTTCAATAAAAATGTTCAGAAAAATGAATCAACCATTTTTGCATGTGGAATTAACATTAATATAAAATAAAAACTTGTTTTTGTATTTTTTTTTAAGTTGCCTGTAATTAATGCCTTGATTTTAAGGCACCATATATATTAGTAGGCATGTTTTTATTGAACATTTTGAAGACAGTTCTTAAAGCCATTTCTACTCTGATGTGCTCTGACATACACTATTCAGAGCATTATATTTCAGAAATAGTCATAGTTTCTGAAAAGATTCTGGAAACGTCTCTTTTAGAAATACTTAATTTGTTTTTATGTCCCTTTGAGATTTAGTTTTAACTATAAATTGCTTTCTCCAAGGTTTCAACAGTACATGAGTTTTTAATTAAAAAAAATTATTGCACTTTTATTTTGCTTTTAATTCTAGATCCTGTATTGGTTCTCATCATCTGAGTATTTAAGTGTCCAATCAAGTACCATACAGAATTTGAAAAAGTAATTTAAGGTGACGTTTGAAATATGTTTTTATAGCAAGTTGTACTCAAAATATTTCTGATCTTCATTCTTTTTTAAAAAATAGTACCAGCATAATGTAGAAAACATCAATTTCATTTTTATCACTTTCACCTGTGAATTCTTGACACGATGAGGTGTTTATGAAATTATACATTGTTCAAGGAAAAGGTGATATTAGCTACCACCTATTTAATAATATTACCGTGCCAATTTTCTAATGTTTACACAAATGGTGGTGGTGCTTTTTGTTTGTTTAAACATAGGCCTTTGTGCTAGTTATAGCTGAGAAATCGGACCACGAAAGACTTAAAATCATATTGCAATCACCTTAATAGTCCATAATATTGGAAGTCTGTAGTTATCATTCAAAGTTTAATTAAAAAGTACAGTTTGATAACGCAATTCCTCTCAGCTTCTTGAAGAGCAGTCACACATTCCCTGGCAGAGGCATTGACAGAAACCATACACAAGACATACAGTTAGACTTGAGGGAACAAGACTGACGCACACAATTCCTAGGGTCACTTTCTGAATCACTAATAAATAGATTCCAAGAGGCAGTGAGCCAAAGTAGAAAAATCCTAACAGCCATACCAGTATTCTAGGTACATGATTACAAAGCTTAGAGAAGAGATCTTGGTCTAGCTGACTGTGAGAACTGACAGATACCGAGTCAAGGCTATGGTCTGCATAATAATCTGAGATAGTGTTTTGGCTTGGAGTCCTAGTAGAGTCTCTCTGTACTTCCATAATTGTTATTACTAAGCAATTTGAAGATCCATGAGAGGGGCTTGAGGAAGCCAAGTTCTTTGGTGTTAAAACTACTTCTTTACAGTCGGAATTCCATATTGTTTTGTCTTTTAACATGAGTTTGGACATAACGTTTGTATCATTAGGTAGTTCTTCAACTTCATCTTCATGCAACTGTGTCTCATGGCGGCAAAAGGGACAACTAATGCAAGGACAGCCATCTCCTGTGTGAAGTATTTTAGTTAGACATCTAGCACATACTCTGTGAAGACAGTTCAGTATTTTGGGTTTACGACTATGAATGTTAAATCTCTGGTAACAAATTTTGCACTCCAGCTCATCATTTGGCACCTTTTCTTCCCCTTCAGTGTGAGGGTAACTCATCTTTAATTTAGGCACACTGTCAAAAGAAGAAGTCAGAGAAACAACAAGTTACCGTATGCCTCTAAAAATCTGTTTGACATTAATTTTCCCAAGAATAAATGCTACTGTTGGTTTTAAGGAGTAGGCAAAGGAGCTGGAAGCAAGCCTCATATTAAAATCGCCTAACATTCCACTATAACCCCCTTTGTTTTCAATTGCATATAACTTGCCAAATTTGAGCTGTGTTGGCTCAAGTTTTCTATGCGTGGTATCTGGCTCAGACTGAATGTAAGCTGCAGAAAAATTGCCATTTGCATATGGGTAGTAGTACTTGCTAGAGGCTTGCTTCTTACATTTTCTGAGAATTCTATCTGCAGTGCACATGTTTTCGTGCATCACTTTAAAGCAGCCATGAAGACCAGAACAACTGGATGAGAGAAAAACAAGGATGTTCCCCCCTTTTCACTGCCATATAAAAATACTTTTTGATCTAGGGGAAGGAAGGTGCATTGGGCCAGGAGGCAGAAGATCATGAGTTTAAGTCTCACCTCACATACCATTTCCCCTCCCCATCACTTCTCACAGGATCCCTGCCTTTTAGAATTTCATTTTTTCCTGAAAACGCAAGGGCTGTTTTAAGTGTCTGAACCAAGCATCATGTGGGTATATATAGGCAAGATTCTCTATCCAGCTTTACCTGAATACATCAGTTCTGACAGGCAGCAACCCATTTTTTCTTATCTGAGATTGCCAGTTATTGAATACTGTTGATATTTTAATGTTCACCAATGGAACAAAGAGTTTTAAAAATGCCATCAAGTTAAGTTGCAAAAGTATTTTTACATTATCTGTAATTCAAGGTATGAGTAATATAGCCCAAAACGACTACTAAGGCACTTCCTACAATCTAACATTGACAAGTGTTTATAGTTTGCTTTGCCTTGGAGATGAATCTTATCAATCATGCATACTCCTGTAACACTGTTCTATATGTCTGAATCCAAAAAGGAGGCATCACAGTTGCTCATTTTAGCAGTGCAATATATTTAAAGTTACTGAACAAAGACATGATTGTTTAACTATAGTGGTTTCCCTGTGACACGTTTGTATTAGTCATGCTTTGGGATTATACAGCTGTTTGTGAAACTATAGCAATTTCTGACCAGTGTGACACTGCATTTCTCAGCAGTGTGTTTTTCCTCAGCTTTTTTCCAGAAAAGTTAATTTATTTCCACTCTGATTTGTTAGTAAGTAAAATTAGTCCTTTCTCAGAACATCAGGCTCAAATTACTACACAGCAGGTTGTGTTAGTGGAAACAGGCAAGATATTATAATGAAAGCTTTGCCATTGACTTAAAGAGGTGCATGATGGGACCCAATCCCCGCTTGCATTAAAGTGGCACGTTCTTTTAAAGTAGTAAAAATTAAGATATCGATCCTGCAAACACTTGCACATATAAATAACTTTATTAAGATAATGTTCCTATGGAATTCATGTACATGAAGTTACATGCCCATATGTTTGCAGGATTGGAGCCTAAAGTATTTGAATTCATGGATTGAGTCAATTCACCATTTTTATTTTTGGGACTGTCATGATCTTGAGTCTCTTTACTCTCTGTTTATGTTTACCATTTTGGGTGTACTATCAGACCCTTTAAAAGGTATAAATCACCTTGGCAACTGAACTACTCTAATGGTACTTATGACATTGGTATCTAACAGGCTTCTTCATGTTGACAACAGCTGTAGGAGTCTTTGACCTGTGAACCATGTACTGTATGACTACTGAAGTGAGACTATATATTTGGTAGAGATAAAAAAAGTAGACTTAAGTGAAAAACATCTTTCAAGATTTAAACATTAATAATTTCAAATTGTTTACAGGGGAATGTGCAGAATGCCAAATTATTCTAATGTTTCCTTCATGTGTGCAGTTTGAAATATATTTCAAAGAAGCTTGTTGTTTAATTTTTTAATCTTCTTTGTAAGTTACATTTTAAACTCAATTTTACATCCTCAGCATAGGAACTGGTATTCTCTCTCTGTAGAAAGTGTGTCACTATTTTTAGAAGAAAAAATGTTGGTGTTTTACTGAATTTTTATCTTTTTTTTTTTTAAAGAAATCTCAATGCACTAGTTTAACTCAGTTATTCAATTCTAGAAAAATAAATTTATGGCTGAAGCATAATTCATTTGCTTTCTTCCACTGACTCCAGTAAAACAAGTTTAATGTGTAATTTGTATTGCAATTACCATTATTATTGCATTAAACCTTCAGAAGACAAGATTATGGAAATCTATTCTGTATGCTGTCAGTTTCTTCATCATAACATGTCAATCTAATCTTAGTAGACCCTGTGATTAGAGACTGAGGACAGTTAAAACCGGTCAGTCAAGGCTTCCCAGAAAAGAACCCAGCCTCCTAAAATCCCTCAGATTGCCATTTTTGACCTGAATGTTTTAATTTTCCTTTCCTCTTGAGCAGTGGTCACCAACTGGTCAATCATGACCAACTGGTCAATCCTGGAGACTCTCCCAGTCAATTGTGATCTCTGGCCACTAAAAGTCCAGCCGTGGAGTACTGCCACTAAGGCCCCATGCCACTGCCGGAAGTGACTAGTGCAGCATGCCCCCACGGGGTCGGGGGCAGGGGTCTCCATGCGCTGCTCCTGCCTGCAAGCACCGCTCCCGCAGCTCCCATTGGCTGTGAATGGGGAACTGCGGCCAGTGGGAGCTGCGGGGGCTGTGCTTGCAAAGAGGGGCAGCATGCAGAGCCATGTGCCCCGCCCTCAGTAGCCTGAGGTGTGTTGGCCCCTTCTGGGAGCTGGAGCAGGTAGGGAGCCTGAGGTGCTTAGCCCGGCTGCACTGCCGACTGGGAGCCACCTGAGGTAAGTGCCGCCCGGCAGGAACCTGGCACAACCCTCAGCCCGGAGCCCCCTACCAGAGCCAGCACCCCATACTTCTTCCTGCACCCCAACACTCTGCCCCAGACCAGAGCCCCCTCCTCTACCCAAACTCCCTCCCAGAGCTTGCACCCATCACCCCCTCCTGCACCCCAACCCGCTCCCCAGGCTCAACCTGGAGCCCTCTTCCCACTCCAAACCCCTCGGCCCAGCCCATTCAACAGAATGTGACTGAAATTGATCTGTCTTAGGTACTACTCTGGAGAATCTACACCCTACCAAGTTATTCAACTTAATTCCTCAATGCATGTGCACATAAAACACAAACTATTATAACAGTGTAATTATGCATTCATCCTATTGATCAAAAATTAAATTTCATGTATTAAAGAGCAAAAGCTTTTTCCCCCAATTTGTTACAATACATGTAAGAGAGAAATTTCAGTAATAGCATTACAAGCATCTATGCCTGTATTTACTCAGGCTTTTTCTGAGAATTGGGATGGGAGTTCTCCCTTTTCATTTAGTAGACATGGGAGTATTTAGTGTCCTGAAATATTATTTTAGATTATTTTTATGCTTTTTAAAATATGTATGTTGAGTATTTACTTTAGGCACTCTATAAATAAACAATACAAACATTAGAATTTTTAAAATTTTTCATTTAATGTCATAATTTGCAATAATATGATAAGTCAGTGGCTACTACTGACATTTAAATATGTATGACCCTTAATTCATAATAAACCATACAACTTCGTCATCCAGAGTATATTCCCTTATCCAGTGCTACACACTACAGACCTCATTTGCTATCTAAGGGAGCCTTTCAATTGACTTCAGTGGGATTTGGATCAGGCCCGTAATGCATATGTGCCAAGCAGCACTTCTAGGTGTTGCAGGAGCCCAAGCTCTGAATTCCCTGATGTGTAGCTCTAAATCACAGCCTTACTTTCTCTTCATGTAGTTTTTGCATTGATGGCACTAAGTTCTGTGGTGATAATCTCCTGCTAACCTCTGCAATTTTAGATATCATTGACAAAAATTCCAGAAGCTTTCCATGTATATACAACACTTGTGGATTTAAACACAAAGCATGGGTTATCTCATACGCTTCTGGAACCTTCAGAGCTCATTGCCAACAAGAACCTTTAGCAGTGGGGAGCATACCTGAACAATCTGACTGCACAAGGCCTAAGGAAGGAGAAAACCAAGATGCTGGAGCTTCAAGTGGTCAGACTAGCTCTTCTCAAATTCTAAACTCAGATGCTACCTCATAGTATTGTTGGGCACCACCACAATCCTGGTTTGTCCAATAATGGTGGGACCAGAAGCCCAAACCTTGTCCTTGGACAAGGTCCAACTTCTTTCAGTCAGAGCCAAAGGAACCCTGAATCAAGAGGCAGATGGGCTGAGCAGAGGCTCTTTAGAAGTCCACAGAGTCTTTATGACAGCCCTCTTATACATTCTAATTCAGACCATCTGCAGCTGACTCTGACTATAGAATAGGAAAACCTAAGCCAGATCATCTTCTCCATGAGAGGAGAGAGACTTTTAAGGTAGAAATCTACTGTCAGAGTATTCAGCAACCTGGTCAAAGTTTTGCTTCTGGTGTGAAGAATGGCAGACAGAACCAGGAGACTCAGGTATACCAGTGATTATTGATTTCTTACACGATGGAATGGCTTGGGTTGCAAACAACCCAATATAACTAGGTAGGTATTGGTCATCATCAGTCTATTAAATCTTGAGCAAGTTTTCCAGGTTCATTGACAGATCATTCCCAGGTATCAAGTAGCAAAACCATCAAAAACAGTGAGCCCCATCTCCAAAAAATGGGTTCTGCCTTTTTCCTGACAACTCAGCCATTTAATTTATGATGTTCATTCTTTCTCTCTTTTAATAAAAGCTGCTTCTTAGCCATGGCTTCTTATGTATCCTTTCTGTGCACATACTTATGTGTAATTAAGAAGACTTATTCTTTCCTTAGGGAGATACCATTTACTACCTTAAGTTAAGGCTTAGGTTGAAGTCTTGGTGCAAGAATCAAGCCCTATTATATTTAACATACAGAACAGCATTGACAGCTTGTGTGTGATAGGAAAATGATTGAAGCCTGGTGATGAAGTGTAATGGATAACCTAGAAAAATTAATATAGATGTTTACTTTTAACTTGTATGTAGCTTTTGAACTCTGGTCATAGCATGAAGCAGTAAGATGACAAGGGCAAAAAGTGACCCTAATGACTTCCTATTACAGCTGTTTTAGATACCTGTCCTGTTGTTGTGGTGGTGCTCAGTTTCTATGAAATGGAAATCAGTGGCTAGCCATTTGTGCAGACCACTCCTCCTTGTTGCGGAAAGCTTGAAAACATGACTTCAGTGCAACCTAAAGACTCAAATGAGAAGGAAAATGAATGCCACATTATTGGCTTAAAAATTTCATGAGTTGTAAGCCAATCTCATGAATTTTGGGGTCCTGACATGATATTTGGAAGCTTGGGTTTGGAAATATTAAAATTATTTCTGTTCAAATTTATATCTGCACTTTTCCAAGAGCCTGCATGAGGACTATAGTATTTGGTGCTTAGTGGTTTGATTTTCAGAGATATTGAGCAAGGAGACTTCCATTGAAGAAAATAAATATAGCACTTCTGAAAATCATTCTACAAAGCTGATTATAGCATAGCACATCTCATAAAATGTTACAAGACACAAGGATGAAGTTCAAGTGACTACTGTAGAAGTACAGTAATTCCTCTAGAAGTCCCCATGGCTGTGTTGACGGTTGTGTTACTCCTAAAGGGACTCAGACTATACATTTTCCAGACAGTGTCAAGAGGCCAGTGTTTCTGAAAGCTTGTAAAACACTAGTTTTGTCCAGTGTTTTAACACCATTTCATAATACTGAATCAGTTTGCAGAGTATTTTATCTCTACAGTGTACATGAATTTAGTAAGTCTGAAGTAACTAATGAAATGCAGAATTTTCATTTATCTTAACATGCCTCTTCAATGCACAATGGCAATTCTTTTTACTTAATGTGAAACTTAGTCAAAACAGATTTTATATTTTAGATTTTATTTATTTTATTTATATATAAATAAAGGATCACAAATGCATGGCATGTGTATGACTGTGATGATCATACACACAATATTAAAGCCACCTCAACATTAGGGTAACCAGATGTCCCAATTTGATAGGGACAGTCCCGATTTTTGGGTCTTTTTTCTTATACAGGCTTCTATTACCCTCCAGCCCCTGTCCCGATTTTTCACATTTGCTGTCTGGTCACCCTTCTTCAACATAACCTCCCTCATTCATGGTTTTGTCTCAGCCAACTGCTCCTCATCTATGTGCTGATATTAACCAGGCACTAAGATATCTGAGTGATTGAGGTCTTTGCATACGTGAATAATAGAGTTATCTGCATATTTCTGGTATCTGAGCCTGTGATGAAGTCTCACCTTTTCTCCCAATGGCTATATATAGATGCTGAGTAGGACAGAAGAGAGAATTAAATCTTGAGGTATTCTACAGGCAAGAAGCCTAGTGATAAAGGAGTATTTGCCCATCACTATCCTGTGTACAGCCTTTGAGGAAGGATTCAAATAGTTTTAGAACATTTCCATTGACACCTGCCACATTTCTTAGGTAGAGGAGCAGCAGTGTATGATCCACCATATGCAATGCTACCTAGAAATCCAAGGGAGATTTGACACCAGGCAGTAGATGTCAAGTTCCATTGCATCTAGTGAAGGTTTCTTCAGAATTCATAGGTTTATGGCGTGCTTTAAGGAGATGGAAAGAGTTAATTTTTCAAATGGTGCATTGACCATATTTCTCTTGGAAGAAATCGTATTTATCCTTTGCTTTCCTTTGCCAACTAGGAAAGGCAAGGATTGGACCCAAAGAAGGTTTTACACTTCCTTCAATGTGTCCCAGACTTACTGTTGCATGAATGGACAGAACTTTGAATAGGAAGGTGTCAAGATACTATGTTTGTGTGGTTTCTGGTTCACAGTATCCTGAGATACCTTGGATGTGGGTGATCTCCTCTGTGAAAAGAGAATAGTTCCTCCCAGCAAATGATACAAGGTTCAGGTGTGGATTGCAGACAGACTGGGTTGATAAGTAGTTTTCAATCTGAATTGTTCTTTTAGGTGTGGTTAGGAAGCCAGTATGGAGGAGGACAGAAAGGATGTCTACCTGTAACCTGTCCTCAGAGTAGATTTGTAGAAACTCTTTGCGTTCCAATCTGTCTGCCTCTGCCAGAACTTTCCAGTTACTGTCCCAGGCTTTGTCTAGGCAGAGAGTAAGTCTTGTAGAGAAAGGATTGGTCTTCTGCAAGGCCCAAGAGCTACCAATCTAGCTCTAAGAAAGGTGGTGACTCTGTAGGGGTTTAAGAACCAAAGAAATGTCAGAATAGTGAAAAATGGATGAGGGGCAAATATTTGATATGGATCTATCACCCAATTGTGTTGATTCCTCCCCAACTGCAAGAGTCCTGAAATGCAGAACATTATTTAACTACATTAATGTAAATCAGAAGGATTAAAAACTGGAATGACTACTGCCAAGTTTGTCCCATTTTTGACCAGTTTATGAGCTATTTTGGGGAGGAGGTTTGAGCATTGGCCTGCTAAATCCAGGATTGTGAGTTCAATCCTTGAGAGGGCCATTTAGAGATCTGGGGCAAAAATCTGTCTGGGGATTGGTCCTGCTTTGAGCAGGGGGTTAGACTAGATGACCTCCTGAGGTCCCTTCCAACCCTGATATTCTATGATTCTAAAGCCACATCTGTGTTGGGGTGTGTGGATGTGTTCCACACCAGCAGGTGCTGCTAAATGAATTCAGCATATGGAGGGGAGAGACCGACAGGATGTCTTCTCTGGATATATTTACACAGCCTGTGGAAGCAAACCTTTCAGCCTGGGTTTGTGGGGCTCACGCTAGTGCTCTAAAAATAACTGTGTATATTACACTTTGATGATGTGGCCCAGAATGGAGCCTGGGATCTGAGAGCTAGCGAGGGATTAGGCTTCAGAGCCCAAGCTGCAACTTCAAAGTGTTGTCTGCACAGCTATTTCTAGAGCACTAGTGCAAACCCCACAAACCAAGTCTGCGCATCTGGGCTGTGAGGCTTGTTGCCACAGACTGTGTAGACATACCCTCTGAGGCTGCTTAAAAGGACTTAAAAGAGTGGAGCTTGTGTTAGCTCTAGGTGCAAGTGAGTGGGGCCAGGGCCATGCCTTGACTAGGTGTTTGTCACACTAACACTCCTTTGCCTTCCATTCCATTATGTAGTCATTTACACCCATTTACACCAATGCAAAGTGGGCATAAAATACTATCAAATTAGAACGGTCATGTTTTATGCTCACTTTGCACAGCTGTAAATGGCTACAGAATTGCAGGGCAGTGGAGAATCAGGAAGCACAAGCCCAATTTGAATATCCCCCTTTAGTCAGCAAAGCATTTAGGCACACGAATAGTTCTATTGACTTCAGTGGGACTACTCACCTGCTTAAGTTCTTTGCTGGAATGGTGCATGGTTCATCAGCACCTTTCAGGATCAAGTTCTAAATCCTTTACTGGATAGGGATGGACTTAAGCACTATGGATGTAAATACCGTTTAAATGGTTAACCGATTAAGCAGCTGGGGTTGGGGCCCCTCCGGCCAGGGCCGGCGCAGCTGGGGCTGGGACCACTCTGGCCAGCACGGGGCTGCTGGGGTCCGCTGGCTGGCCTGGGGGTTAACGGTTAAGGCGGGTTAACTGGTAAAACCACTGCTTATCTGGTTAACCTTTTACATCCCTATTAAGCACTTGTTTAAACGCTTTGCTGAAAACTTTAGCTGCTCCATGTACCGATGTACAAGGGGAAGGGGGAGCTCGCTACAGCATCCCTCTCCCCTAGAGCACCTATGTACAAGCAAGCAGAATCTGTCTTTTTAAGACTACAGCCATGTAGGCATATTTGAATTTGCAACAGTTGAAGATAAATATTTTCAAAATTTCAGTTCAGAGAATTTCCAGTCATATTGCATGAGCTGCTTCCAGCACAAGATTCTATTTTCAGATCACATGGATGTAGTGAGGAGAGTATCAAAATTACAGCCTATGATGAATTATTGTATCCCATTTGGAATCATTAGCAGAAAACCACCTTTTAAAAACCAGAAGTGCATGGAGCTTCATGATGCTAAGCTGACAAGCCATATACTCCTGGGGGTTCCACACGGTGACATGCAATGTAACAGAGAAATTGATTCTAAGAGCTGAACAGATACATTTTATCAAAAATATTTTTTAAAAATTTCTAGGGTTCAGACTTACATAATTGGTTATTTTATTAATAGGAAGGAAAAAAGTCACTAGGGCATTCATTTAAAAAAAACAACTACTAGCTGAAGTGGCAAAATATTTTAAAATGACAAATGTATTGAGCATATTTTCTGGCAATATATTACTCTGTGAGCTGTTTTAGAACAGTACCCTTTTCAAGAGAAAGTGTTCATGTACAGTAATTCCAATAAAATATTTTTCATATTATGAAAAACCATTATACACTTAATTTAATAAGGAAATCAGTCTAATTTTTTTCTCATCGTAGTAAGATTAAAAATAAGCCATCCAACAGTATTTACTCCTATTTCTTTGTGTTGTAGACAGATAATTAGACTTGACTGTTACATTAGTGGGTAAGCAACATGTGTTGTGAAGAGCAGCTTTACACCCAGAAAAGTAAACGCATTTTGTTTTCCTGCTTTGTCATTTTCACTCAAAATAAAAACATAGGCATAATATGTAATATTCAGACTGTACACATCTCTGATATATGTAGTGGAAAGTACATGCATCATACCTATCAATTAATAAATATTCTAAAAAAGGTCATATCAGTGCACCTTACCTGATTTATTTAAGCAAGGCATCAGTGAGTAAAAGATCAAACCACAGTAAGAAAGGAACATATTTAAATGGTTATTTTGTCCATAGTAATTATCCTTGAGACTGCCATAACCACATTTTCCCCATGATCTTCAACTCTCATAGGTATACAAAAAGAAAGCTGCTGGGAAGCTTGGAGACATCAATCTCAAAATGACGGCGCAAGAGAAGGAATTTGCTGGGAAGGCTTCTCAGTACCAGCGTGAAATGAAGCACCTCCAGCGACTGCTGCAAGACAAGCAAGAAACCCTTGATGAAGTGCTGCAGCAGAAAAGGTAAGTCAGTCACAGTCAAAAACAAGCCAGTTGGATTGAGTGGTAAAAAGGGGGAAGCTGCACAGCTGCAGGCAGTTGCTTTTAATCACAATTCCATCTGGTATGCTCTGGGAGCCTTCTCTCACTCATCTCTGAGCTATATAGAAAATACTGAAATGCTCCTTATTGTCTTCTTCCCACCTCCAAAAAGTAATCTTACAAGGAAGGAGTTTTCCATGGAAGACTACAGCTGTTCTTAATTAAAAATCCTCCCAATGGATCATTGCATCTCAACAAAAAAGAAATATGTAGCAAATATCAACTTGAATCCAGCTTTTAATTATTTTGTGTGTCTATACATCACTAGGACATATGATAGTAAATAAATTATCTTTCAGTGAAGACTGAAGTACCGTTTTTGCTGACAGTTTTCTGACAAATGGGAAGTGAAAGCAGTCAGAGAACCTTGTCAGATGAGTACACTGAGAGGGGACTGGTTTTGGAGTGATATATAATGACAACATCTTAATATTCTATTATCCACTACTGTAGATTGCCACCATCAAGAGCACAAAAGGAAAATAAAAATAGTTTAACAGATTTTGACAAGATTATGACTGTCAGTGTTGAAATAGCCTATTAATATAAATAGTTCCTTAAGGAGATTTTTTCCCCTGGTGGTGGAAGACTTGATAGCACATTCCCATTATCGGCATAAAAGAAGCACAATAAGTGAGAGCTAATTAAGCAGTCATATTGCAAGTCACCTCAGCCATTGTGGGATAATATGGATTTAAAAGTGATGGAAACCAGAGCTCAAGCAGAGTACCATCTACGTCTACAAGATCAGCACAGTTCTGTTTCTTGTTAGTGCATACAGTGTCATTAGATGGCATTAAATTGTCGGTAGATACATAATAAGCATCATTTTGCTGCATCTCTGAAAACTGGCAGAAAAATAGAGTATTCTGATCATTCTTGATTTGTCTGGGAAATGGTTACTTAGGATTTTTACTTATTTAAGTGACTCTTCTCCACGCATGCCTGTGCCAACTGTTTTAAAAAATAACTAGTTAAAGGAGGAGAACTATGAGATATACTTTGGGGTATAAAGCCATTGTGCCATCATATGAGCTTCTTAAATATTGGCTTTATGTCCCCAAGAAAAGGAGGTAAAGTTAGCCAATCTAAACCCCTCAGTTGAATAATATTAGTATTTGTATCAAACATTATCTTCCACAGATACACTGACTATACTTAATCACTTTCTTTTCTATACTCTGAATTGACTATTTCTCCTTGATAAAAGACTATCAGTAACTTGAATTTTACACTTTTAAGAAGCTACATTTTCACTTGGCATTGTAACATTGTTAATATTACTGGTTTTTCTTTGATTTACCAATATAACAGTAGTGGAAAGTGTGGTTTGTGCAAACAATCATACTAATATCACAAAGAACTATGTTTACATTCAAGCAGTCCCTTTCATAACAGTGTAGTCACTGACTGAATTTACTGATGGTTGCTCAGTCTTGATCATGTTTACTGGAGCATAAAATGATGCATACAGCTGATAGAAAGTAAAGTATTGATGTTAGGTTCTGATAGCTGCTTTCCTATTCATTTTCTAATTCTCCTGTTTTAGTTCAACTCATCTTTTATATTTTGCTGTGGCAGTTATGTTAAAAAACATTAAACTGAAATAGATAAATACCTATAGCTGAAAAGCCAGATTAATCCTATTATTGTAAAGCTAGGACTATCCTTTTTATTTTTAACTATAAAGATTTTTTTAATTTAATATGGTAAGTATAATTAATTATGCTAAAATACCTCACTTATGTTGTTTCATTCACCTCTGAAACACTGTATTGTCAATAAATCAAGATTCCTCTAGCTCTGATTGTCTCCTGATAACATATTTACTAGTCATCCCAAGCCAAGCATTTTAAAGGAATGTTAACATATTATAGTATTTCTGCCATATAAAAATTCATTGCTCTTGTCATGTCAATTCAATATATTTCTAGCTTTGTAAGGTTTATCTTTATCACTCTCCCCTAACTGACAGAGGAATAAAGTGGAGGGAGGAATCTAACTTGTAGGTTAGATGTCACTAATCATCTGTAGCTTGGCAACCAGCATCACTAGTGCTAGGACAGTAATGGACTGTTATAGATTTATTTCCACCAGCACTGTTCAAGGAGCAAAATTTGCAGAACAGAAAACTGTTTTCAGCACATAATTTCAATTATGAACTTAAAATAGTTAGTGATAAAGATAAAAGTATTCTGAATACTAAATAAGATGGGTATAAAATAACTTACCACATGCAGGCTTCATGTATTAGACTGTACATTTGGAATATCGATTTAATTAAAATCATACTATGTTCAAGAATTTTGAATCAGGAAAGCTGATGTGATAAAACAGTTAACTGAAGATATGTGGACTATTTGGTTAGCAGTGTTTTTGTGTTAATGTTACAGCAATTATTCTTGCTATAAAGCAAATCAAACAGTCACTTTAAAGACCCTGACATTAAATTCTAACCAAAAGCAATTCACTTAGGTAAATTGAAGAACCTGGGATGATGCAATGTCCTTTCCTCATACTATTTTCTTAAATTTTGTTTTATAACAGTCAGAGCTAGGATCAGGATATCAGCTATAACTTTTATTCATATCTTGACACTCTTTGCTTTCATAAGGGGGCTAGATGTACTATAATTATTTATGGGCGCTTTTTAAAAAAAACAAACAACAACACAGCTATTTTTTATTCCTAAACTTGCTTATGATTGCATGCATTGTTCTAGTTACTAACAAATGTGGAGGATATGCCATAAACTCATCTGGCTTTGAGGAGTTGATTGCTAGAAGATGAGCTAGCTTTGAGTGCTATTTTTAAAAACAGACATTCCTGTTGAGCAGAATTCACAGCTTACAGACTCCTGCAGGGGACCATATTCAGTCTGCATTTACAGTGTCAGAAACAGTCTTCATGAAAATGACTTCCATTTTAAATCTTTGTATGTTAAAAAACACTTAAATGGAGTCACATGGTATTATTAAAATATATTATTAAATAAATATACAAAGCTTTCATGGAGCAACAGGGTCTTTAAATAAACAGTTTCTAAATGGCCAACCTTCCAATTCAAGATGTGATACTAAAAAAGGGTAAAGGAGAGCATATTTAAACTATGGTGCTCTAACCTGTGCAAAAATAGTTTTTTCTCCAACACACATTTTTAACACCTCAATCAATGTAATTAAAGGAACCAAGATCATTCAAAATAGCCATACAGCATAGATAGCTAAGTGTTATGCCTTTTGCAAGATGGTCACACATTTGGCAGTCTTACGACAGATACTTGTTCAGAAAATTCCTTCTAGCCCAGAGAAAGGAGCACTGGACTGGGAAGAGCTATGATTACTAGGCTCACTCTTCCAAAGATCAATATTAATATTTCTGCCATTCATAAATTGAATAAGGCCGTATACCCCTATCTGAGAATAGAACCCATACCTCTAACGTAACAGACTCACATCTTCTTCCCTTAACCACACTTTAAGAATAAATGTGCCAAATCTAACTGCTTAGCTATACTTCCTGCAACCCTCTCTACCCATTGAACCAGTCAGTAAAGGAACCCTGGTATCCAGATACCTAACATTCCCCTGCTGTCTCACCAATAGCAATGTAAGCCACTAACGAAGAGTATATCACACGCCGCGCTCTAGGGTCTGGTCCACATACACAACAGTTTGTTTCTGCCACAGGTTATCCCTTTAGCTCAAATAATAGAGGATTATGCTGTGGATCTGAATGTCCTGGGCTCAATCCCTGCTGACAACTCATGTTTGTATGTCAGTTTTGCCTCCCAGTCCATTTTTGTGTGCGGTTTGAAGTCCTTGCAGATCTGGCAGCTGTCCCCTATATGAGTCTCTCCCAGACAATTCTGACAACTGGAATGCAGGTCGCTCAGGGGAATTGCCTCGCCACAGGAGGGACAGGGCTTGAAGCTCAGTGACCGAGGCATGCCTCCGCATCAGGTAACAAATGAGCTCCAGTAACTGATGGAGAAAAAACTCCAAACACTTACTGACTTAAAAACTAACTATTTACAACTAACTCAACTACATACACTATAAAAAACAGCGGAAAATCACTTGGAAAGTTTGCTGAAGCAAAAATTGCAGTTCCAGCAACTGCTGTGGGCAATAAGAAGGAACTGAGGGGGTGCAGGCCAGGCCCTTTATTTTGGCTCTATGAGCCCATGGCACCACAGGGCGCCAGAGCCAATCCGATGGATACAATCGAGGGAAAAATTTCCAGCAATTGTCCTTGGGGTGCACACAAACCTACACTGGAATACACATGTGCAAGCACTTGAAGAACCGATTGCTTCATAGATATCAATGTATAAGTAATAGTATATAAATGTTGATATGCACATGGTTTATAAATATACCAATAGACTAATGAAAAAAGATAAACGTGAAGTGACAAACGATGATGTGTGCGAATAAATATGAATATATTATTACCATACACATATTATAAATGTATAAGTCTTAACTGTGGGTAGAAGCATAAGAATATACAACTGCCCATATAAAGTGATACAGGTAGTCACAAATAACATACAAGTAGTTATGAATATATTACCATAATGTATGTATTAAACAAATAAACCTAAATCTCTGACTGCCAGAAGCTAGGACTGGATGACAGGGTGAATTACTTGATACATTTAATTCCCTCGGAAGCATCTGGCATTGACCACTTTCAGAAGACAGGCTACTGGACTAGATGGACCATTGGTCTGACTCAGTATGGTCATTCTGAAGTTATTAGGGTCTTATGTTAAATAGACTTATAAATAGAGATATAAATATAAGTAGAAATAAGGAGATAATGATAATATAGTTACTATGAATATATAGATATACATATGTTGGTGTATCAATATATTGAAATATTATACTATCATGTCTAACAGTACTGATTATATCCTATAACACTATTAAATATAACAGATGTGTCAAATATATGTACATGAGTTTCCTGGTTTTTGAAGTCACAGTTCCTTGTTCTTCAAGGGTTAAAGTCTCCTCTTTCTTTTCCTTTGAGAGAATCTTGCTGTTACCCTTACAGAGATCTGATCTCAGTTCCTGTAGTGCTTGCTGGGGGTACTGAAGTATTTCACAGTGTCTGTCAGCTTCATTATGAAACTCAGAGGATATCTGAGCTGTATTAATATCTTATCACCTGAGAGCTTGTTTGATGCCATTAAATGCTTCTGTCTTGCTTAAATTTACCGATCAGTCTAGATACAAAGAAAATTTAAAATCCCTGTACTTGAATTCCTTTTTTCCTACCAGCAGATATCCTCTTAACTTTGTTATTAAACCTTAGCATTTTAAAGGTGATGGGTCTAGGATTCTTGTTCCCTCTCCTGGCCTCTGCCACTCAATGAGCCCTTTCAATCTCCAGGGGTGGCAAGCCGGGATCTAATTCTAGTATCTCAGAGACTGTGTTCTGGAGAAAGCTAGTCATGTGTTTTTTCCTTCCAGCCCTTCAGGGATCCTCACTAACCACAAATAACTCCTGTGTCATCTGTTTTCAAGATCTCGCTTTTCCTCAAGACTGGGTTAGTCCATGCCTTATGGAAGCATTCTCCCTTTTAACATCCTTCAGTTCAATGGCAGTTTTTCATAGTTCTCTAAATAGGTCAAATAAGCCTTGACTTCCCCCACATCTTTAGAGAGCCCATTTATATCTTGAGATAAAAGATGAAACTTGGTAGTTTGAAAGTCCTTCATAGCTGCAAAGTCCTCTCTGTGAGACTGCTGGATTTTCTCAGCCGTACTTTTCTTTGGAGACTCAGGGTATGTCTTCACTATGAAATTAGGTCGATTTAATAGAAGTCGACTTTTTAGAAATCTATTTGATACTGTTGTTTGTGTGTCCCCCTACTAAGTGTATTAAGTTGGCAGTGTGCGTCCACAGTACCAAGGCTAGCGTTGACTTATGGAGCGTTGCACTGTGGTAGCTGTCCCCCAGTTTCCGCCCCCCATTGGAATTCTGGGTTGTGTTCCCAATGCCTGATGGGGCAAAAACATTGTCGTGGGTGGTTCTGAGTACATTTCATCAGACCCCCTCCACCTCCGTGAAAGCAATGGCAAAAAATCGTTTCTCGCCTTTTTTCCTGGGTTACCCATGCAGACGACATACCACGGCAAGCATGGAGCCTGCTCAGCTCACTGTCATTGTACGTCTCCTGGGTGCTGCTGACAGATGTGGTGCTGCAGTGCTACACAGCAGCAGCTCCTTGCCTTTTCAAGTTGGCAAAGATGGTTAGCAGTCATACTGTGCCATCTGCTGCTGTCTCCTGGTTGCTCCTAGCCGGCCTCGGTGAGGTCGGTCAGGGTCACCTGGGCAGACATGGGTGCTCCTGGTCGGCTAACTTCAACGTCTTCCTCCTCGTCCCCTAAATCTGCATCCCTGTTGCATGAGAGTCCATTGATGGACTCAAAGCACAGGGGTGGGGTAGTTGTAGGGGCACCCCCTAGAATGGCATGCAGCTCATCATAGAAGCGGCATGTCTGGGGGTTTGCCTCTCTGTTTTTTTTGGTAGGCTTGCCTCAGCTCCTTAAGTTTCACGTGGCACTGCTGCGGGTCCCTGTTATAACCTCTGTCCTTCATGCCCTTTGAGATTTTTTCAAATATTCCGGCATTTCGTCTTTTGGAACAGAGTTCGGATAGCACGGATTCGTCTTCCCATACAGTGATCAGATCCAGTACCTCCCATTCGGTCCATGCTGGAGCTCTTTTGTGACTCTGGGACTCCATGGTTACCTCTGCTGATGAGCTCTGCATGGTTACCTGTGCTGATCAGTTGACGATGCTTGGCAAACAGGAAATGAAATTCAAAAGTTCGCAGGGCTTTTCCTGTCTACCTTGCCAGTGCATCGGAGTTGAGAGTGCTGTCCAGAGCGGTCATAATGGAGCACTCTGGGATAGCTCCCGGAGGCCAGTACCGTCCAATTGCATCCACACCTTGCTCCTTAAGGGACCAGAGGTAGTCCAGGATAGTAGGGACAGGGACTACGAATGGATTGAGTCCTCGTTGATCACACCAGAGTGCGAACCGCTTCCATTTCGCAAGGTAGGTGGTGCGAGTGGAAGGCTTTCTGCTCTCTAGCAGGACTTGCTGAACTGCCGAACAGTCCCTTTCTGCGTGGGTCAACCACGCAGGTACCAAGCTGTAAGATGGAGGGACTACAGGTTCGGATGGCGGAGTCTGCCGAAGTCCTGAGTGATGAGGTCCGGCCATAATGGAAGGGGGATGGGATCCCGAACGGAGAGCTCGAGCAGCAGGGTGTA
Organism: Mauremys mutica; assembly: GCF_020497125.1. Taxonomy (NCBI): domain Eukaryota; kingdom Metazoa; phylum Chordata; order Testudines; family Geoemydidae; genus Mauremys; species Mauremys mutica. The sequence goes on along the minus strand of NC_059085.1, from coordinate 26,967,587 downwards.
CCAATGCTGCCTCGGCCAGGCCGGAGCTACGAGTACGACGTGGGCTCTGTCCCTCCGAAGCTTCAGCAGCACTCGGTGCACGAGCGGGAATGGAGGGAAGGCGTAGAGGAGGTGATCCTTCCAGGAGTAAAGGAAGGCATCCGACAGGGAGCCCGGCGAGCGACCCTGGAACGAGCAAAACAGGTGGCACTTCCTGCTCTCCTTGGAGGCGAATAGGTCTATTTGGGGAAAGCCCCACCTCCGGAAGATTGTGTGCACGACATCTGGACGGAGAGACCACTCGTGGGAGAGGAACGACCTGCTGAGATGGTCGGCCAGAGTGTTCTGCACTCCCGGAAGAAAGGACGCTTCCAGGTGAATGGAGTGGGTCACGCAGAAGTCCCACAGGAGCAGTGCTTCCTTGCAAAGGAGGGAGGAGCGAGCTCCACCCTGCTTGTTCACGTAGAACATCGCTGTCGTATTGTCCGTGAACACTGTCACGCAGCGGCCTTGCAGGTGGGCGCGGAAGGTGTGACACGCCAAACGGATCGCTCGCAGCTCGCGGATGTTGATGTGCAGAGCGAGCTCTTGGGTTGACCAAAGACCTTGGGTGTGAAGGTCACCCAGATGAGCTCCCCAGCCGAGCGCTGAGGCATCCGTGGTTAGAGTGGCGGATGGGCGAGGAGGGTGAAATGGGACTCCCGCACACACGACGTCTGAGTCTAGCCACCAGCTGAGGGCCTTGAGGGTTGGCTTGGTGACCGTGACCACCATGTCGATAGGGTCTCGATGCGGGCGGTACACTGACGCTAGCCAAGACTGGAACGGGCGGAGGTGGAGTCGCGTGTACGCGGTAACATACGAACAGGATGCCATGTGGCCCAGGAGGCGGAGGCAGGAACGCACCGTCGTGGTAGGAAAGGTGACGAGGTCTCGGATGAGGGAGACCATCGTCTGGTGCCGAGATCGCGGTAGGCAAGCCCTGGCCAACGTGGAGTCGAGAACCGCTCCAATGAACTCCACCCGCTGCGACGGAATCAATGAGGACTTCTCGGCGTTGATGAGAAGACCGAGTCGTTGAAATAGGGACAGGATTTCTGTCAACTGGTCCCTCACCAGCCGCCGAGACTTTCCGCGAACCAGCCAGTCGTCGAGATACGGGTAGACGTGGATATGACGACGGCGGAGGGCTGCGGCAACCACTGCCATACATTTGGTAAACACCCTCGGTGCAGTGGAGAGGCCGAATGGTAACACTGCGAACTGGTAGTGTACGTTGTTGACCACGAAACGTAGGTAGCGTCGATGGGGAGGGTAGATCGCGACATGGAAGTACGCATCCTTCATGTCGAGGGCGGCAAACCAGTCTCCCGGATCCAGAGAGGGAATGATGGTCCCCGGGGTGACCATGCGAAACTTGGGTTTGAGCAGGTACTTGTTCAGCTCGCGAAGGTCCAGGATAGGACGTAGCCCTCCTTTCGCCTTGGGGATGAGAAAATAACGGGAATAGAATCCCCTGCCCCGCCTGTCTGGAGGCACTGCCTCTATGGCACCCACGCTCAACAGAGTCTGGACCTCTTGTAAGAGGAGCTGCTCGTGAGAGGGGTCCCTGAAGAGGGACAGGGAGGGTGGGTGGGAGCGGGGGGGGCGAAACAAATTGAAGGCGGTATCCCGACTGGATTGTTTGAAGCACCCAGTTGTCCGTTGTTATTTGGGACCACACCGAAAAGAAATGGGAAAGGCGGTTGTAAAACAGAAGGGTAGGATCCGGTAGGGAGAGTGATGGGCCGTCCTCGGGCGTCCCATCAAAAGGGCTGTTTGGACCCTTGAGGGGCCTTGGAAGGGGCCTGGGCCTGGTTGCGCCTGTTGCCGGATGGTCGACGGCGATTCAGGCCCGTCCGCCTGCTGTTGTAAGGGCGGTACTGAGGCTGATGGAAAGGCCGTGAGGGTTGCTGCCTGAAGGACCTGCGCTGTGTTGCCGGCGTGTGCATCCCGAGGGTGCGGATGGCGACGCGACCGTCCTTCAGGGTCTGGATTCTGGCATCGGTTTTGTCCGAAAACAGTCCCTGGGTATCAAACGGCAGGTCCTGCAGCGTGTACTGCACCTCCGGTGGCAGGGTGGAGGACTGCAGCCAGGAGATGCGGCGCATCGTCACTCCTGAGGCTAGGGTCCGAGCTCCCGAGTCCGCAGAGTCAAGAGCGGCCTGGATGGAGGACCTGGAAGATTTTTTCCCCTCATCCAACAACGCCGAGAACTCTTGGCGGGAGGCTGTTGGGAGCAGCTCTGTAAACTTCGCCAGGGACACCATGATGTCATATGCGTACCTGGCGAGGAGGGCCATCTGATTGGCGATCCGCAGTTGCAGACTGCCGGCAGAGTAGACCTTGCGGCCTAACAGGTCCATCCGCCTCGCCTCTTTAGACTTCGGCGCAGGGGCGGGTTGACCATGCCGCTCCCTGTCGTTGACCGACTGCACGACCAACGAGTCTGGGGTCGGGTGAGTATACAGGTACTCATATCCCGTGGGGGGGACCGAGTACTTGCGCTCGACCCCGCGGGCAGTAGGAGGGATGGACGCCGGCGACTGCCAGAGTGTGTTGGCGTTCTTTTGGATTGTCCTGATGAACGGCAAGGCCACCCGTACGGGAGCCTCCACTCCAATGACGTTTGTCACTGGGTCCTCGTCCTCCTGGACCTCCGCCACGGGGAGATCTATTGCTTTCGCCACGCGGCGAAGCAGGTCTTGGTGGGCCCTCAGTTCTATTGGTGGAGGATATTTAGCAGATGCTCCGGCCACCGCCTCGTCTGGTGACGACGACGAAGACAAGCCCTGGACCACAGCCTTCGTTGAGGGATCTTCTAAGGGTTGGTCAGCTGGCTCGGGCTGAGGATGCCTCTGGGGGTCAGGCGGTATCAAAACCGAAGCCGGTGGCAAAGGGGGCGGTCGACTGACGGTGGCCTCCGGTACCCTGCGCTCGGAGGCAGGGGCTCTTGGAGGAAAAGGCACCCCCTAAGTCCCGTATTGGGCCCAGGGGACCCAGAAGCCCCACTGTTGTGCACCCTGAGGTTGACCCTGCGGAGTAGGTGGCAGGTGCCCGTTGCTGTCTGCCCCGGAAGCGACCGACGCGGGGCGGGTTGGCCATGGGGGTGCAGAGGCGCTAACGGACTGCGCCGCCGAAAGAGGCAGTCTGGCCCCGGACGGTGCCGAGGATCGGTGCCGGTCATCACGGTACTGGGATGGTGACCGAGACCAACGTCCGCCGCGGTGCCGGGAGCTTGACCGGTGCCGGGAAGCAGACCTCCGTCGGTGCCATCGCGAAGGCGATCGGGACCTGGAGCGATGCCGGGAGTGCGACCGGTACCGCGATGTTGAACGGTACTGGGACTGCGACCGGCGTCGGGACGGCGACCGGTACCGCGATGGTGAGCGGTGCCGGGATCTTGAGCGGCGGGACGGTGACCTGCGTCGGGACCGGGAACGAGACCGGGACCGGGAGCACCGTCTGTGCCGTCCGTCCGGAGAAGTGGGCCGGATCATCATCGCCGGCTTTCCCGCCGATACAACAGCCCGCACCGGCGGTGCCGGGGGCCGGAGGCTCGGTGCCTCTGTGAGCTCTATGAGCTCGCGCGCCGTAGAGAAAGTCTCAGGCGTGGATGGCAGCCGGAGCTCAACCACGGTCAGCGCCGGGGAGCATGGCGGTGCTGGACTCGACGGCCCTTGCGGAGCCGGAGTCAACGGCACGGTGCACGTCCTGTGCACGGCCACCGCTGGTACCGCAGGTGGCGGGATTGGCTTGGCTGCTGGGCCCTCAGCGTGGGACTTGGCAGCTGCCTTCGCCAGCTTGCGCTTCTTGGATGGTGATAGGGAGCGGTGCCGGGCCTTCGGCGCCGCTGGTTGAGGTCGCGGAGCCTCGGTGCCGGAGCGGCTCGGGGCCGCCGGTGCGCTCCGCACCGATGCAGTCTTCGGTGCTGGCACGGACGGTGCCGGGGGCTGGAGCGACGCCTCCATTAGGAGCTGCTTTAACCGAATGTCCCGCTCCTTACGCGTTCGGGGTTTAAAAGCGGAACAGATAGGGCACTTATCTGTCCTGTGACTCTCCCCCAGGCAATGGAGGCAGGAGTCGTGCGGATCCCCTACCGGCATAGACCGCTGGCAAGATGCGCAGGGCTTAAAGCCCGGTGCCTTGGGCATGAGCCCGCACCGGGAGAGGAAAGGGAGGGGAAACCCCCCTTATCCTTATCCTAAAACTAATTAACTAACTAACTAAGAGAACTATCTACACTAAGTAATGAAAGAACTATATACAGGAAAAAGTAGCGAGAGCTAGGGTTGTGGAGGACAGAGAGCACTCCACAGTTCCAACTGGCCGTCACGGGCGGTAAGAAGGAACTGAGGAGCGGACGGGCCGGCTGGGGTATATAATAAGCGCCATAGCGGCGCCACTCCAGGGGGCGCCAGCCGGCCTGCCGGAGTTGCTAGGGTAAAAATGTTCCGGAGAGCCGTGCACGCACGGCGCGCACACCTGACTGGAATGCATAGGAGCAATCACTCGAAGAAGAACTCCTAGTACACTGCTGGGTCTACGAACTTCTTGACATTCAACATTTATCTCTTTGTCTTGTCATCTTCCTCAGTTTGTCCTAACATTTACAAGAAAGTGATCACTGGAAACAACCTGGGAAGAGACAGTTTTCCCCAAAAAACAAACCAACAAAAATTATTGTTGTTTACTAAAGACATTTTGATAGCTTCTAAAGGAAGAATGTACAAATTCCATGTTCTTTCAAACTGACATTTAGGATTTCCTTTGAGAGAATTCCTGTTCCCAATATTTCTTAACTTTTACAGCCTTCTTGCAAAAATACTGGAAATTCACAGTAACCTTTTGCCCCACAAAGCTCAAAAGAATTTGGTGTGATTTTCCCACTTAATATAGGTGATATTCAATTGATGCTATTATTGTTTATAGAGCAGGCTTATGAAGAATATAGTTTCACACATCTTTCTTTAAATTAAATGTTATATCTGAAATATGTAATCTAAGTTGTGAATATAGCTGCAGGGTAAGAAATCAGGTTTGCTATCACATCTTATTTATGTTTCTGAACACTGCTTTTCCTTCCTCTATGATTTTTCTAGGTCACACCATATTATATCATATAAATCCTGTGCAGTGGTACAGTACATAGTAATTTGTCACAGCTGTTACACTTTCCGAAGAAATGGCATGGCTGTTTTGTACTTGTAAAGTACGAGCCTGAAAATCTTGACTAAATTTCCTGTGTTTATCCTCAGAAAAGGTGCAGCAATACAAAACTTTGCAATGCTATATAATCAGAGGAAAGGGTCCTATAGTCTTTTGCCTTAGGTTTTCAGATGAAATTACCATGAAGTTTTCTGGTTGTGGGGTTGGTCTTTGTGATGTGGATGCTTATCTACTACAGAGTGGACTGAGATAGCTAATTCACGGAACTAGAAGACTGAATTAGGATCTGAGATAAATGGAGGTTCAGTTTTGGGAAAAATCACTGAATCTGCCTTTGCTCTCCTTCCATTGCTCTCCTAAAACATCTTAGTATTAACGCTTTTTGGTAGCAGCAAGTAGGGTATTCAATCTCATCACTCTTTAGCTTAGTTGTGATTTTAATTGCATTTTCATCTTTAATAAGTTAGGCAATCATTTGTTAATGACAAACAGACAGAAGGTTATTATCTTGTACAGTCGTGTTTAGAACTGGGATATTTATTCACTGCTGGAGGAATGTCCATTTTTAAGATGCTAATTTTACATGTAGAATTATTAACTCTTGACCAAAATGAAGAGATGGCACACAAGACAGAATGATGTTTAGCACAGGTCTATGAGAGGAAATCTACTAAACTAAGGGCCTTTACAGACAGTGTCAAAACAGGATGCTAATGCCAGTGCAGGATCTGAAGAAATTTGTTCTGGAGGGGTGCAACAGGTCCCTGTGAAGTAGGAGCATTACATGGAAAATATGGGCAAGGAGTGGTGTAAAAAGAGGAGAAAACCTGAACCTTTAATGAAATCCCAGGATTAACAGATCCCCTGTTATAGCCTCCAAGTTCTGTGATCTCCTTGGAGATTGATGAGGACGGTGGTGGCCTTGCTGTGATTAAATCCAGATTCCGGTGACTGAAAAGGGCACTAGCAAGCCAGACCCAGCCACCCTGCCAAAAAAAACCAACAAAACTTTCAGGTTCCCGTAGCCTCAGAAAATTCAAGTTACTCTCTTCCTGTTCTGAGCAGTGCTGGGCTGCCATCTTGGATTGGACTGGGAGTTTGTTTTATTTATGAAGAACTTTGTATGACTCCCTATACTTTTGCATGTGGGTTCATTTATAAGAATTTAAAACAAAACAAGTATAATATCAATGGATAGAAAGACTTAGTCCACTGTTGCCAGCCACAACCTCATGATAATACCCTCCTCTCAGTAGCTGACTACCAGAACAAATAGCTACATTACGAAGATGTGTCTTGCACCATATACTGTAGGCTACCACACTCAGACTGTGGCATAGTGCAAACAAAAGCCAAGGGCATCTATGATGAACTTTCTTACAGCAACATGCTTTGACCAAAATAAAGTCAGCAGGCAGCTTCAGCTGCTTTATTTCCAGTTTATTTAAGTTTTATTTAGGATCCTTCAAAGGCTCCCTTGCTGTTGAGGCCATTTCCAAGAGGTGCAAACCCAAATTGACTTTTAAGGTTAGCGACTTCAAATATGCTTGCTTTTTTATTATTTTAAATATATCAATACAGCTAACATTGAACTGAGCAATGCATGAAGGAAAAGTGACACGTCAAAGAATTTATATTCTGATCTCTATTTCTTTTGCCCTCTCAGCCCCTCTTTTTGACAGGTACCTTGAAGGCATTAAACTGCAGTTCAGAGTTGAGCCCTCCTTAGTTTTGTCTCATCACTGCATTAAAACCTTGATGCCTTGAAGTTCACCAAAGCATAACCACAACCCAGGAGCGCTCTTGCTGTTGGAAATTAAAGGCTGAATGCTGAAATAATAATAAAAAACACAAATATCTACCACATTATGATCTGAAGGTTTCTTTGCCTTTCTATTTATATTCCAGCCACTTAGAAAGAAAGAAAACTGTTATAAGGCTGGATGGTGGCCCAATACTTAATTCTCTGCACTACCACCTGAGAAACCCAGATTGAGCTCGATTCCTGGGATAGCAGGAGCTAGGAATGCTGTGCAGACAACATGCTGAAGTACCAGTGGAGAGAAAGCACCTTGAGTGCAGACTATCCCAGGGTAGAGTCCATTACAGAGAACAAGGGCCTGTCCATGCCAGAATAAAAGGTATAGTTTTCAAAACATAATAGTTACTACATGCAGACAGTGCACAGTGGATTTTAACATGCTAACTGGCAGAGATGAATTCTAGAAGGGAGCCTAGAGTTCACCGTGACCAGCTGAAACTTGTTGAAGTCCAACCTGCCCCCCATGCCCCAGGACGTTAAAAATGTATTTGAGTGGATGCAAATATGTATTTCACCCAGGTGTGTATGTGCCCAGCACACCGGAGCTGGAAAAGCTTTCTGCAGCAGTACCTGTCAGGGCAGTGCATGCACCTTGCACTTCCTTGTGGCCCCTCCAAAGATGATAAAAAGGTGGCTCCACCTGGACTCCGTTCAGTTCCCTTTTACAGACCAAGCTCATGTGGCCTCACACTGCTGAGATCTGAAGATGGTTGTACCCTTCTTAAAGGTAACAAATCCATCAAAGAGTTCTGGAAGGAACACTACCAGAAGCTTCTAAATTGAGAATCAACTGTGACTGACAACACCATCGACTCCATCCCTCAGCACCCAATCTGGGAAACTCCTGCCAACCCACCAACACCTGAGGAGGTCTGCAAAGCAATTAAACAAATGAACAATAAAGCACCAGGTTGTGATGGCATACCACCTGAAGTATTGAAAACGGGAGGAGAAACAATGATTAACAACCTTCATTTGCTGCTCCTCAAAATCTGGAACACCAAAGAAATCCACGTTGACTTGCATAATACTAACATCATCACCATTTTCAAAAAGGGAGACAGGGCCAACTATCGAGGCATTGCCCTCCTCTCCATCACTGGGAAGATTATTGCTAGAATCTTACTGAATCGCCTGCTCCCTCTTGCAAAGGAAATATTTCCAGAGTCCCAGTGACGAAGTGGATATTCACGCATGAAAGCTTATGCTCCAATACATCTGTTAGTCTATAAGGTGCCACAGGACTCTTTGTTGCTTTTTACAGAGTCTCAGTGTGGCTTCAGACCAACACAAGGCACCACCGACATGATTTTCACAGGCAAATCCAGGAAAAATGTCAACACCACCACCAGGAGTTGTATATGGCCTTTATCGATCTGACCAAAGCCTTTACTCTGTCAACCATGAGGCTGTGTGGAAAATCATGTCAAAGTTTAGTTGCCCAAGCAAATTTATCACCACTGTAAGACTCCTCCACGACCAGATGACTGTCTCCATCCTGTACAGTGGCTCTACCTCTGAACCCTTCGTCATCCGAACTGGGGTAAAACAAGGCTGTGTACTCACACCCACCCTTTTCTCCATTTTCTTAGCATCTACGAAAACACTAACCCAAGACAGTCCACCACAAGGCACTGGCATCCAATATCAGATTGACAGCAACCTCTTCAACCTCTCTCATCTCTGTGCCAGAAATAAAGTAATATCGGCAACAATAACCGGACTCCAATACACAGATGATTGTGCTGTAGTTGCATAAAGGAAGATCTACAAATAGCCCTTAATTGCTTCTCTGAAGTTTACAAAAGCCTAGGGCTAACTGTGAACATCAGCAAAACAAAATTTCTCCACCAGCCAGCTCTTGGTCAATCATCTGATCCAGCAAAGAAGATATACATTTGCAATGAAGAACTGTGCCAGCCTTGCCTTTGTCAGACTGTCTCACCAGGTGTTCAACAATCACAACATGAGAACACACACTAGACTTTTAGTTTATAAAGTGGTAGTAATCCCAATTCTGTTCTATGGCTGTGAGACTTGGGTGACCTAAAGAAAACACCTGAAAAACCTGTACGCCCAACTCACGAAAGGAAGCAGGGAGGCCAAAAGAAACACTTTAAAGACATTCGCAAGATAAACATCAGGAGATGTGGCGTTGACACCACACACTGGGGAGACAGTAGCCCAGGATATGGATAACTGGCAAAGACTTGTCAGAGAGGAAATGTCCATTTTTGAGGAAAATCGCCTTGCCCTGGTTGCAGAAAAATGCCAGAAAAGAAAGGACGGACAACTGTCACGCAGCAATTGCAGCCCAACCCAGACTTCCAACATCACCTGCAAGTCTGCTAATGAGCCTGTGGTTCAAGGATCAGACTCCTCAGTCACCAAAGGACCAATAAAAAATAAAACCTGTGAAAGATCGTCATCGACCTTGAGGGATCGACAATGACCACTCACAGCTGAGTTGAAACTCCGTGGGTGGTCCTCCTCACACCTTTTTCTGTGATATAGCTAGCTCTTAGCTTATTTCATTCTGTACATAGTTAGCAGTTAGTATCCTTTAGTCAGGTTTCCTTTATTGTTTTCAATTTTTATTTCTAGTTTATTTGTTTGTGTAGTTGGTGGTGCTACGCTCCAGGGATATGCAGCACTCTCCGGACTTCAAGCACTGACCTTTGTGTGAGGTATCTATTCCCAGTAGCGATCCCTACACACATTGTTTGCTGCATCTTGAGGAAGGACATATCAAGGAGAGGAGCTGCATTTGCCACTCCTTAAAGAAACATACTCAAGTTTCCAGGGATCTACACCTCAAGCTGCACCTCTTGGAACAGGCCAGAGGCCTACCTCAGCACTTGCACCAGATCATTCTGTCCATGCATAGTCAACTGTTACTATGGCAGAGAGTTCGAACAGACCTTTGGACTTGCACTCCTCTTCATGGAGAAGGAGAGGTCAATCTTTCTCTTGTAGGGTCCCTCTAGGGTGACCAGATGTCCTTATAAAATTGGGACTGTCCTGATATTTAACTCTCTGTCCTGTGTCCTGACCGATGTATGATCGGGACGCCATTTGTTCCAATATTGTAGGGTTCCCAGGTGTCCAGCTGGGATGGGGCTGGCAGGCTCCCTACCTGGCTCAGTGCAGCTCCCTGGAAATGGCGACATCTCCCGCTGGGTCCTAGGCACAGGGATGGCCAGGGGGGTTCCAAATGCTGCCCTGCCATGAGTGCCTGCTGCACAGCTCCCATTGGCCAGGAAATGCTGTGGGTGAGGCAGCGCGCAGAGCCACCTAGGTGTGCCTTTGCCTGGGACCCAGAAGCAGATGTCGCCACTTCTGGGGAGCCGCCTGAGGTAAGCGCAGCCTGGAGCCCACACCCCCTCCCGGACCTCAACCCCCAGGCCTGAGCCCCCTCCCACACTCTCTTATTGGTCTGTCCCCCCCGGAAACTTAAGCAACCCCAGTTTTCTAGGCTGTGTAAGTTCCCTTTGTTCTCACTAGCATTGACACACAACTTGTATCCCTTGGTTAAGATACATGGCTGAGACAAGATGCGCCTTTACAGTATTTTTATGATCTAATATTAATCTTCCGGGTAATTTTGCGCAATATTATCATTTGGTACCCCTTTTCCCATAATGTTAGGGCATTGGGCTATTCCTCGGTCATATATGTCATAATTCTTGCCTCCAAGGCCTAAAATAGCTAAGCTGAAGTCTTTCAGGCCTCAACCTACACGTTTTTGTGTTTCAGCTTGTCTTACTCATGACTAATACTTGGTTCCTCTAAATACTGATCAATCTTATACTCTTATAACCCTACAAATTAACTCTTATTAACATACAATGAATATATGTAATGTAACATATTGATTAATTATAACATCACACAATAAAATGGATAATACACTAAAATCTTTGGCTGCAGGTCTCACCCATCCACCACAGCCCAAGTATACCTCAGGTTGCTAGGTCACATGGCGGCATGCAAATATATGACCATGCATGCGGGACTCCCAAGTTTGTCCTCTATAAGCATGGCTAAAGTCCATTTACCGGCCAAGCAGGCATCATCTGGACAAGCTGGTCCAAGTTGCTCCTGTAGTCTTGCATTCTGTGGAATGGTGGATGGACCAGGACAGTGTAGGAATCTCCCCACACACACGCACCTTTTCCAGTCCCCTTGCAATGAAGACAGTTGTAACCAACAATTCTACAATAGGCTGAGGTGCTCACCTGAATAGTTCATGGGTGCAAGGAATACAGACAGACCAGGAAGTGAGGCTTCACATTAATGTCCTGAAGCTACAGCAAATTTACAGAGCTTGCCAAGCCTTTCTCTCTCTCGTCAAAGATTCAGCAGTCCAGATTCTGACTATACAACTGCCATGTATTATCTAAATAGACGGGGGGGGAGGAACGACCCTCTCCATACAAATGTCAGGAGGTGATAAGCCTCTGGAAATTATGCATCAAGCAGAACATTGCCCTGATGGCAGCTCACTTACCTGGTTCCCAAAACTAGCTGGGTTTTCATTCACTCACAAATAGTCTCTCAAAAACAGTGTGCTGCAATTTATTTTGTAGATATGGGGCATCCCCTCTGTTGACCAGTTTGCTACAAAAGATAACAAAGGCACAATTTATTCTCTCTTTCTCTCTCACACTCTCTCCCCACAACTTCCTGCAGGGCTCAAGGATTAAATATTTAAGAAGGAGATACCTGCTTAATGAGATTTGTTAAAGCATTTTATCTGGAACACTTTCCCTATCCTTGAGACACAGGAATGATTTCCAGCCTTCAAATCTCTCCATACAACCTTCATTTTTGGCTTAGTTCACAATTAACACAATCTCGCAAAATAATTGAGATATGAAAAGGTGCATTTCAAGGCTTGTTTTACATTGCTCTCTGTGGTATAGGGACAGCATCTACTCTCCAGAAATCCCCTTCAGTAGGAATAAAGGCTTCCATGTGTGCTCCAGAGAGACTGGAAGAGTCAGAGGAGGATTTTTTTAAACACTTGGCACCCCCCTATACCAGAATGAATTCATAAACCCCCTTTTAACACACAGTTTTAATTCTAAGTCAGTTTTGGGCCAAGTGGCTACAGAGAGTTTGAGGGAGAAAATAAAAAATATTTAAGATGTGCTATTCTCCCCACCCTGAGTAGTGTCAGGTCAGTTATTTATTAATGTTTCACATTTCTACACTATAAGGCCTGTCATACTAAAGGAATGTAACAATACTTAGCTTCTTCTATACAAACACTGAAATGCAACCACCGCTAGAGAAAGCCAGCACACAGTCTTCTGCACAACAGCAAAGAGAAATTTGGCAAAGGACATTCCAAAAAGTACCAAGAGATTTCATAAGTAGAGGAGGGCCATGCACATTTACCTCATTCAGAGAGCACACAAAGGGAGACACAGGTTTCTGCCTAACGGTATGAAAAATAGTCACACACAATCTTGTTTATTAAGTTCTCATCCAAAAAGACCCAACTGCATGCTACTCACATTAAGTATTCGCTGTAGTGCAGCTTGCATTTCAGCAGGAGAGAGGACTGCAACTAGCATTCAGCATATGCAAATACCTGCATTTACCTGGAAAGGCTAAGAAAGGTCTTGATGCAACAATCCATAAAACACTAATTTTATTTCCATTCTGAGGTGGACTCAATCTCTCATAAAAGCAACAGAAAGGACACAATAATGGTCCTGTTGAAACTTCTGCTGTACCTCAGAGACAGCCCCACTCTCTTCACCTTCTATTCTGTATATTTATCCACCAATGGGGTCGGGTCAGACTGTACTTCCAGAAGCAGTTCTTTAAAAAAAATAAAGTCTCATGTAGCCTTGATTGTTTCAGTTTCACGGTTTTCTTCAGCACTGCTGGTTACTGTTTAGGTTCCTGCTTTTGAAGTGGGTTTCATTGTCTAATTTGGGATGGAAAGCAGCATTATCTTATTAAAACAAGGTTTTTAACATTGTCTAGTTCTTAAAATCTGTCTCATGTAAATAATGTAACATTCTGCCTTTCTAAGCAGCTAGCACTCTTTGAATCCCTTCCAGCTCTTAAATTTTGCATTTTCTCGCCCTGGTTCAATACTGTTGGGAATGTAGTAAGTATCCAGGATCCTCTTTCCCTGTAGTCTTAGTCCCCCTCCTGAATATCTTTGTCATGCAGTGTGAAGTTCCTACAAATGTCAATAAGCTTCTCTTTTTTACCTACCTGGCTGAATAATGAGCAGGGCCTACAACAGATCTACACAGTACAAGAGTCATTTTCACTAAGATGATTTCACCCATTTCTGAAGTTCCAAATACAAAGGATGGAGTGGAAGAAAACAGAGACAAGAGTGTAAGAAACATAGAAATGACGCAGTGAGAAGAGAGGCATGGCAGAGCAAGGGGAGCAAAAGAGATTAAAAAGGGTAGAGCTGTAGGCAGGGAAGGATAACATAGTGCCTTGGTTTGGAAGGCAAGAGAAAACTAGTGAAGGGATTTCAAGAGTGGATTTAAGGCTTGTGTGTGTGAATGGTATATACATGCTGCATGTATGTATGTTTGAGAGAGAGGTGGTGTAGATTTAAAATGACCATTGGATCCAAAAAGAAAAATTCAGAGCATCTGAGAATGGCATTGCATATCAGCATATGGGCATGTAGATAGATGCACAATTGAGTAGTACAATAAAGTATTATGATGCTGAAACACATTTATTGCCATATTGCAGCTGGCCATATGCTTTATCAGCTGGAAGTCACACAGATCTTTATCACAAAATTTAAAAAATCCTACACTCAAATACAAGGATTCTAACTTTCACACATCAGTATTTATGCCAACTTATTCTTTTATTTACAGGCTGATCTAGAATGCATTAATCTGAGACCACATGGATATACAGGGAATAGAAGAGAGCCACCTGCTTTTCATTAAGCTAGTAGGTTGTGAGCCTATCCAAAAGCATATAATGCCAAATAAAAACCACAGTGCAGTTATAAAAGCCAGCCACTGTACAAGACCAGAGGAAGCCTTAAGGTACAAACGGATATCAAATCACAACCATTTTCATTCAGTTGCCTTCTGACAAGACTTTGTGTGTGTTCTCAGCAGATGTGACAAGAAGGGAAGTGAGTCAAATTCAGTCAGGCAGCTCTTGGAGAGTAGTTGTATGTGAATGAGGTAACTCTGAAGTGCAGGAAGAAGTCAGCTCCTTTCCTTGGTAATGGAGATATTCTAAAGATACCATCTACCAGGCTTCTCATGCTTAGCATCCTAGAGCAAGTGGCAGATAATCATCATGGCTTGTTCAAAGGGTTATTTTATCAAAGTGTCAACATTAGATTAAGTTGTCCCCAAAACCAGTCAACTTAAAAAAAAGCAGTATGTGCAATGAAACGGTCAGAAGTGGCTTGATGGAAGCCTATGTATCGGTGCTCAAGAGCAGCTGGGATCTATTCTCAGGGCTAAGGGTACGTCTTCACTACCCGCCGTATCGGCGGGTAGCAATCGATTTCTCGGGGATCGATATATTGCGTCTCATCTAGACGCGATATATCGATCCCCGAACGCGCTCATGTCGACTCCGTAACTCCACCAACGCGAACGGCGGTAGCGGAGTCGACAAGGGGAGCCGCAGACGTCGATCCCGCGCTGTGAGGACGGTAAGTAATTCGATATCAGATACTTCGACTTCAGCTACGTTATTCACGTAGCTGAAGTTGCGTATCTTATATCGATTTTCCCCCATAGTGTAGACCTGCCCTAAGTGTGCTCTGCAGGTGATGCTATTGGATGCCTAAAGAAGGGGGTTAATATCAGCTCACCGCATGAGTGACTTTTGCTGGCAGATTCTTTAAACATCCATAGAGTTTCTATTCTCTCCCCTACAGTACAAGTGCCATGTTCATAGATGTCCAGAGAAGGAGCAAAATCAAGTATAAGTGCAGACATGGGCTTGAATTCTCCCTTCATTTACGCAAGTACAACTATCAGCGACTTAAATGGGGAGTTGTACTGGTGTAACAGGAGAAATTGACCCATGATGTTCCCTAGAAATGGTGGAGGAATAAGGAAGAACTGTTTTGATCACAGGCTAGTGCTTTGAGAGGGATCCATAACCATGTGCTGGGAAGGACTGATGCAAAATAGTGTGTTTCTTACAATATGTTATTGCATGAGCCCAGAACTCATGTCTTGCTTCTAATCACATCCTCTCTTCCTAACCTTTTTAAATACTTAATGTGTTTTTTAACCACAATGGAGACCAATTCAATCAAAACACTTTAGGTACTTGGAGACGTGTATCATGCAATTACACTATTTGTTAAATGTTAAAGGCATATACTGTACAAATGAACTTTTAAACTAACTGAATTTGAATTTTTGAAATCAGCATCCTCTTTTTATTTTTGTTCTTTCAGAGAAGTGGAAGGTGAACTTGAAATAGTTTGGGAATCTACCTCCAAAGAGAACCGGAGAATGAAAGAATTCTTGCATAAATCTCTGGAGAAGAAGAACATGTGGAGCACTGTCCGAGTTTATGAATCATATTTAGATGAAATCTCTCAGAAGGACTTTATTTCTGGATATGATTTTAGCTACTGTGATGTGAAACCATCATCACCCACAAAAAATCAAAGTAAACAGGAACCTCCGTGTTAAGGCCAAAGGTGCCTCTACGTCTTGCACAAGAAAAGATGATCCCAAAGAAACAAAACAAGAATGGCTCTACATCTGAATTAGACTCTCCTCAACCACAAAATATATTACAACAAAAAAGCATTTATGCTCCTTGATACTGATATATACGTTAACTGGAATTGATAATAGCATATTCTCGCTCTCGTGGAGTTATATTTTTAGTATAGATTTTAATATTATTGATGTCATTTTATAAAAGGCCACTGCTAATCCAGTAGAAATGTAGTATAGCACTAGTCACGACTCTAAAGCCGGCAGTACTTATCAAATTAAAGGGATAAATAATTGCAGAGCATGGCATTCTAATTGCCAGACTCAGAGCACATAAATCCTAGGGTTACTATTTCCTATTCATTTGTTTTGTAGCAGAGACTCTCCTATATGGTAAATAATGCTTACGTTTTTATATGGTTTAATTGAAATGCTAGTAGTTTTCATCTATAAAAATCCCATACAGTTGTTTAAGTATCCAAAATGTGGAGATTTAATCAAACAAAATACATAGAAAACATCTGCAATGTCTAATCTTTATTTCACTGTTTGTAAAGTACTTTAATATCCTTGGATGCAAAGTGTTACTATTAGGATTGATTGTCTTACAGAATCTCTGCCCACTACCTGGAGAAAGAGAGAGGAAGTGCCAACGGCGTAGGGAATTTGGGGACAAGGCAGGGGCAAGTTAGTGGCACCACATCCCCTGCTACCTCACAGACATCCAAGTGGGAGTTAGTCCTGCTTGAATCCATGACTGCTTATGAATAGTTATAGAGGGATCCAACCAGCAGCAGCACATTTCCTGATGGAGTTGTGCTGCCAAGGGGATGGAAAATCAGAAGAGGCATGAGTCATCCCCAGGATCAGGCGGCTTTGCCCTCTGCAAATTCAACAGCATCTGAAACCACTTCCCCTTTAAGGGAAAATTTGCAGGGAACCCCTCAATTTTTTCCGCTCTAGCTAGACCCCTTCACAGAGTTCGTTGCAGCAGGGGGAAGTCTGCCCCATTAGTATGATACGTTTATTGTCATATTTGACAGCAATTGCACATTGTAGTAACCAAAGCTCAAAGTTGGTATAAAGTGAAGGGTTTTATTTCACAATTTATACAAGTATGTTTGATCTTTCTGCAATTTTTTAGCTTGCTGCCTAATTTTATTACCCTAGCTAAAGAACTGACAACTGTTTGTGAACTGAAAACAAAAAAGTGAAAACAATACTTCTTAAATGTGTAAATCTACAACATATATAATCTCGTATTGCTTGTTGACAGGAACTAAACAGCAAAAATAAAATTAGGGAAACAAAGGTCCCTTAAAATGAACATAAAAAAAAGAAAATGTACTCCAATTGGTGTGGATCTGAGAGAATTCACTATTTACTAGAGTCTTCTACTTCACATTAAGGGCCTCACTTAGGAAAGCATTGGTATTCAGGAAGGAGGGCTTAAACAAGGGTGAAAAGAAAAATGTACAAGCAGCAGAGTTTACACGCCAAAATAGAGATGAACCACGGACTCCATGAAGTCCAATAGCAAAGCGTCTAGTGATTTTTGCATGGAAGGTGCTCAGATACTAGTGAGGGTGGACATATGGAACACTATGGGTATGTCTACACTGCCAAAAAACTCTAGGTAGCATGTCTGAGAGACCTAGTCAAGTGACTTGGGCTCATGCTATGGATCTAAAAATAGCAGTGTAGACACTGCCTCTTGGGCTGGAACTCAGGCCTCTGAGACCTGCTCTGCTTTGCCCGGTTTCAAAGCCTGAGCAGGAATGTCTACACTGCTATTTTTAGTCCCATAGTGCAACCCCAGTAAGCCCAACTCTGTTGACCTGGACCTAAGACTTGCTACTGCAGGGGTTTGGGTTTTTTTTTTGCAGTGTAGGGTATGTACTCTGAGTCCCATTCAAGTCCATGAGAATTAAACACATGCTTGAGTGCTTTCCTGAATTGGGGTCTAAAGCACGTGCAAAATCACTAAATTGCAGCAGACTTATCAGCCCAAATAGTTTTATCTTTACTATTACATTTTAGAGCTTTCAGTTACAAAGACAGAATTATTATCTCACTCCCTCTCCCCCAGACACCTAACTACAAACAGGATAATTTTTTAAAATTCGCATGTTTTTGGGTTCAATGGCGGTGACATAACAGTAAAATTACAAAAGCCTAAACCTAATAAGATCAAGTAATACACCAGATGAGGATTGAGAGAATGAGCTAATAATATCTAATATTTTCATTTAGACTTCCACTAGATCTTGTAGCCCAACCACTCCTGTTTCTCTGAGGTCTTGGAGGTGGCTATGTTAATTTGAGAGGCAATACTCACAGTATCAATTCAGCTGTTATACAGAGAAGAACATTACAGACTATGTACATGCATAATTCTCCATCTAATATAGTAGACAAACTTCATCAGCATGCACAAATGGACAACTTAGACATGCACACACAGTAATTGTGCATACATATCAGACACAGCTGCACACAATTTTTTTGCATAGCCTTGTACTTCACAGGTTTTAAAAATCAGGCACTGTGTATCAGGTTTTAAAAATGGGCACCTGAATTTCCCATGCACAGCATGAGTGCTCAGGCGAAGAATAGGAGAAATTATACACTTTTCAGTTTTTAATTACCTGTTTGCACCTGGCTGGACATTTTAGGTTCCTTCTTTGGAAACCCTGCCCTTTTTGGCTTACATTTAACAGATCAGCGAGAACTACTCCAGTTATAACTGGTTAGAAACTAGGGGTAAGATTTTCAAAGTCACTCAGTGTTGGCCTAATTCTGGTGCCACTGAGGTCAAAGGTAAAACTCCCTCTGAGCCCACCCTAGAGACACACTTCCACCTCCCTCCCTTTCCTTCTTTGCTGTGTCTCCTTTCCTCTGTATAGCTCTCATTTTAGGCCTTTAAAACAAACTTTATGTGCCTTTATGTATCTTCACAATGTAACTTTATAGCTTATTGAACATATTCATAAATACTTGCATGAACAAAGGCTGCACTATATGTCAAACATTTCTAATATGTAAAATTTAATAAAAATATTCTTTAAGAAGTTCTCATCCTGTGAAATTCTCTCAGAAATAAAATTTGCATTGTATTAAAGGAACTCAGAAAACGTGATGGCATATTCCCATGTGGGACCAATCCCGCATTCTGTACATACCAAAAGCTCCCAAAGGCACATGGGAATTATGCATGTAAAGGATTGGGCATCCCGGATTGTTTTGATGAGTATGTTGAAATACATATTTTTAGCCCTAGAAAGTATATAATATGTGCAATTAAAGTGCTGATTAGTTGAAGAGTTTATTTGAGTTTTAAAATCAAACCAGAGATGTTGGAAATCATTGAGATTAGAGAAATTTCATGATGAAGAATAAGTAAAAGCATCTTGGCTAGAGTGCACAATATAATATGGAGTTAATACAAATAGAATTAATGATTAAAGGGATATTTCTGCTGTGAAATCTATGAGTTATGAAAGAAGCCAGTAATTTTCTTCTATTTTTTGCACAGCTTAGAGTTGATTTCCCTCTATATCTCTCACCAGTGAAAAACAAGTATTAGACTCAATTTGTTTAGCTTTCATTTCAGAGTACTTTATATTTAAAGCCTGTTTAATAGGTAGAAAAATAATGTAGTTTATTGTGAACTGTTGGTCTTAGGACTAGACAGAGTGCATTTTGCATTTTTATGCAAAAAGCTATTACTTTGAAAGCATGTTATTTTAGTTCAAATCATTTTATTCTGAATATCATTTACATTCAGATGGTATACTAAAATACAGTAAAAAAGCCAAAATAAAAAATATCCAAGATCCTAATAAATAACAAAGGCTGTAACATACAGGTTAGAGTTGGCTATTAGACAGTACAGCCAGTTAAACAAATACCGCATCCAAAAGTCATAAATAATGTTGACTAAAACAAGTCCCTGACTGAATTAGCATGATAGTGGTTCACACCAGAATTAATGCCAAGTCCCAGTCAAAAGCCTGAAAGCCTTTAAAGATTTCCTTAACTTCTAGGGAAAGCAAATGAGCCACTGGAGACGAAAGCAAGTGGACAGATTCTGGATTTTTAGCTGCTCATGAGTCCCCTCCAGCGCCAGAACACTAAACAGTCATGTAATTCCCAGTGGGTGCAGTAAGAGTATTTTATTGTATCTGTTATTTCAGAATGACAGATTTAATTCATAACCAAAGACAAGACAGAGAAAAAGATCAGCACCAGGAATTCATTAATATGTTTTGTCTACAAAGTGAAGTCCTCCAAAAAGCAGGATGTATTTTTAACTCAGAAGAATAAAATATATTTTTTTGCTTCCAGTAGTGAATTTAAAAACAAGCAAACAATATACTATTTGAATCAATATCGGCTGTGTGTATGAAGGTGAAAGGTTACCCAGTGAAAAAGGATTGCTGGCACTGGAGCAGCAACCTCTTTCCAAATAGAGTAAGAGGGAAAATAATATAAGGACATAGCGACTCACCATCGACTTAAATAACCCTCCTCAGATTTCTGGCCAGAGCACCCTACATGAGATCTGACGGCATCACTTGGATATTAGATGGTATCAGTGCACCAAGCCAGGATTAGACCTATGATCTGCATTCAGTCCCAGGACTTTGCAAGTGGCCTGGTAGATGTGTTTGGTAATATTATTTAGGTACCAATCAGGGGGCTACAGCTGTCCAGGGAGGACTGGGAGCACCCCCTTTCCTTTACTGCCACAATCCCTGCAACTAAAGTAGCTGATCCAGAAGCTGAACGATAAATACTTTATGGCATCAGCCTAGTGGTTCAGACACTTTTGCATTGTGGCTCAAAAATTTACTTGAACTTGTTTTAAAATATTTTTTCAAACAATACCATAGAAAAGTGGTGTTTTAGCTACATAAAACCCAGCCACATAAAGAAAAGGAACAACAAGAGAACTAAAAACCCAGACAGCCATCTGTATCAGTTAGTGTTAAAATATATTTCTAAGATTTTTCACTTCTGAAATCAGAGATCTGTATCTCATAGTGATCAAATTGTATGCTGTGCCATGTGGCGTTACAGATGACATTAAATAGGTGATAATTCTGTAGGAAATAATCAGTATAAACCAGCTGGCCTTACTGTTTTACTAAAAGCAGCAAAGAATCCTGTGGCACCTTATAGACTAACAGACGTTTTGAAGCATGAGCTTTCGTGGGTGAATACCCACTTCGTCGGATGCAAGTAGTGGAAATTTCCAGGGGCAGGTATATATATGCAAGCAAGAAGCAAGCTAGAGATAACGAGGTTAGTTCAATCAGGGAGGATGAGGCCCTGTTCTAGCAGTTGAGGTGTGAAAACCCAAGGAGGAGAAACTGGTTCTGTAGTTGGCAAGCCATTCACAGTCTTTGTTTAATCCTGAGCTGATGGTGTCAAATTTGCAGATGAACTGAAGCTCAGCAGTTTCTCTTCGAAGTCTGGTCCTGAAGTTTTTTTGCTGCAGGATGGCCACCTTAAGATCTGCTATTGTGTGGCCAGGGAGGTTGAAGTGTTCTACAGGTTTTGTATATTGCCATTCCTAATATCTGATTTGTGTCCATTTATCCTTTTCCGTAGAGACTGTCCAGTTTGGCCGATGTACATAGCAGAGGGGCATTGCTGGCATATGATGGCGTATATTACATTGGTGGACGTGCAGGTGAATGAGCCGGTGATGGTGTGGCTGATCTGGTTAGGTCCTGTGATGGTGTCGCTGGTGTAGATATGTGGGCAGAGTTGGCATCGAGGTTTTTTGCATTGATTGGTTCCTGAGCTAGAGCTACTATGGTGCGATGTGCAGTTACTGGTGAGAATATGCTTCAGGTTGGCAGGTTGTCTGTGGGCGAGGACTGGCCTGCCACCCAAGGCCTGTGAAAGTGTGGGATCATTGTCCAGGATGGGTTGTAGATCCCTGATGATGCGTTGGAGGGGTTTTAGCTGGGGACTGTATGCGATGGCCAGTGGAGTCCTGTTGGTTTCTTTCTTGGGTTTGTCTTGCAGTAGGAGGCTTCTGGGTACACGTCTGGCTCTGTTGATCTGTTTCCTTATTTCCTCGTGCGGGTACTGTAGTTTTGAGAATGCTTGGTGGAGATTTTGTAGGTGTTGGTCTCTGTCTGAGGGGTTAGAGCAGATGCGGTTGTACCTCAGTGCTTGGCTGTAGACAATGGATCTTGTGGTGTGCCCGGGATGAAAGCTGGAGGCATGAAGGTAGGCATAGCGGTCGGTCTGTTTTCGGTATAGGGTGGTGTTAATGTGACCATCACTTATTTGCACCGTGGTGTCTAGGAAGTGGACCTCTCGTGTAGATTGGTCCAGGCTGAGGTTGATGGTGGGGTGGAAGCTACAGTTACAGGTAAGTAACTTCTTCTTCAAGTTATGGTCCCTATATGGATTCCAAACATGGGTGAGTAGAAAGCAGTGATCAGCATAGAGGTGGGTTTGAGGATTTGCAAGAAGTTATAGACTGCAAGACAGCATGGCTCATAGCTGCATCCACTGCCACTGCTGGAGTGATGATTTTGTGAGAGGTAAAGGTGTGGACGGTGCTCCATGTAGCTGCTCAGCAAATGTCCTGCCACAGCATGTCTGCGATGCAGTCCAATGTGATGGCATGCATCTACGTAGAGTGATCTGTGACTTCAAGAGGTGGAGGTATCTTGGAGAGTAGCATTCATAAATGCAACAGAGATCTATTTGGAGACGCATTGCGAGGAGAGGGCTTGTTCCTTGCAACGTTTGGCAATGGCAATGAAGAGCCTGGATGAAGTGTAGAAGGCACAGGTGTGTTGGAGGTAGAAAGCCAGTGCACGGCCGACATCAAGAGAGTGCAATGTTCTGGCTCTGTGGGAGGTGGGAGGTTTGGGATAGAAGTCCAGGAGGCGGATGCACTGGTTGAGGTGGAATGCGGACACTACCTTAAGGATGAATTTGGGGTGCAGGTCTAAGGAGACCTTGTACTTATGGAAGATGGTGTGTGTGTGTGGGGGGGGAGAACAGCCATCATGGCTGCCAATCTGTTAACATGCTGTGCTGACAAAATGGCAACCAAGAAGATCACAGTCATTGAGAGGTGGGAGAGAAAGCACATCATGAGGGGTTCAAAGTGTGGCTTCGTCAGAGCAGAGAGAGCAACATTAAGGTCCCAAGAAAGGATCAGCATGAGCACTGGTGGAAAGGCATTTAGCAGACCTTTGAGGAAACAGTGGTCAGGTGCATGAGAACAGAGCAGCCATCCACCAGGAGGGAAGGAGGCACTGAGTGCCGCCAGATGTACCCATATGGAGTTGTGGGTGAGCTCAACAGTTTGAGTTGAAGAAGGTGCTCAAAGAGAATAGCAATGGATATGGAGTCCAGCGGGTAATGGTGGCAGTGATCCCAGGTGGTTTCCATTTCGCTTGATAACAGGCCCTGGTAGACAGTCTTCTGTTGTGCATGAGGACCTCGTGCACCAGGGTAGAGCATGCTCTGTTTACTTGCGAGCTGCATTCAAATACCAAGCCATGAGTGGAGTGGGGTGCTGGAGATGTACCTATGTCTGGGTGAGGAAATCCGGATGTGCATGGAGGCAGAGCGGGGGATGAGCGGAGAGACAAAGGAGTTCTATGAACCAATATTGGTGAGGCTGAAAAGGGGCTATCAGTATGACCGTTGCTCAGTCCTGGTGAATCTTGCACAGGACCTGGGGGAGCAGGGGAATGGGCGGCAAGGCATACCGAAAGTTGCCCCAGGAGACTGCCTCCACAGTTCCCTCTGGAGCAATAAAGGGGGAGTTTATGGTTCTCCTTGGTCATGAAGAGGTCCCAGTGAGGGGAGCCTCACCTGTGGAAAATGGAGTGCAGGGTGGGATTGTGCAGTTCCCACTTGTGGTCTGTGTAGAAGAACCTGCTGAGCATGTCTATCAGGGAGTTGTGGGCATCCAGGAGATATGCAGCCTGTAGGATAACACTGTGCTTGATGCACCAGTTTCAGACAGACAGCCTCCACACAGAGGGAGGGAGACTTGGCACCACTTTGCTTGTTGATATAGACTACTGCAGATATATTGTCGGAGAGCAGTTGAATGTGATGGGATTGTATGAGGGGGAGGAATGCCCGACAGGCGAGACAAGCGGCTCTCAACTCCAAGATGTTGACACATCCTAGTTTCTCGTGCTGTCCAGAGGCCCTGGGCTGTGTGACCATTCACGTGGGTGCCCCAGACGGTGAGGTAGGCATCCACTGTGAGAGTGGAATGGGGGTTTGGAGGTGTAAAGGGGATGCCAACCAGGACTTTGGACAGTTTGGTCCATCACGCAAGGGAGGCCAGAACAACCTGGGGAAGCACAATGGGTTTGTCCAAGCGGTCTGTCTGTAGCTTGTAGATAGACAGGAGCCACATCTGAAGGCAGTGCATGTGGTTGTGGGCATGGGGCATTAGGGATTTACAGGCCGCCATGTGGCCAAGGAGGGAAAGAAATCAGTGGCTGGAGGTGTGCGGGGTGTGGCGCAAGGTAATGATAGAAGTGAGGGTGGCAAAGCAGTCCACCGAGAGGTGGAGTCCAGGCGCGCACCAATAAAGATGATCTAGTGGGTATGTACAAGGACTGACTTCTCCTTGTTAATGCAAATCCCAAGAGCAGAGAGGAAACCACAAAGGGTCAAAATGGCTGGTAAGAGGCGCCTGCAGGATGGCACAACGAGGAGCCAGTTGTCCAAGTAGGGGAATACCAAGTGGCCGAGACGTCGCAGTTTGGCTGCAACAACAGCAAAGACTTTTGTGAGGACTCAGGGAGCAGTTGCGATACCAAAGGGGAGGACATGGAACTAATAATTGGAGTGTCCAACCATAAAAATGGAGAAACTTCTAGTGAGCTGGGTGAATGTCAATGTGGAAATTGGCATCTTTCATGTTGAGAGCTGTGAACCAGACTCCTGGGGAAGGGAAGCGATAATCAAGGGGAGCATCATCAGCCAGAACTTGAATTTCTTTATAAACCTGTTGAGCACACAGAGATCCAGAATAGGGCCTGTCAGTTGGCCCTTCTTTAGAATGAGAAAATATGGAGGGGAACCAGCTCTATGGTGCCCTTTCGGAGAACACTGCTTCAGAGAAGATCTTGATAAGAGGGATTGCCATGGCCAATTTACCAAGAGTCATAGTTGATTCTCCACCACTTACAATTTATAAGTCAAGTTATTCTAAAAAATATGCTCTCGGAATTATTTTGGGGAAGTTCTATGGCCTGTATTATACAGATCAGATTAGATCACATGGTCCCTTCTGGCCTTGGACTCTATGAATCATAAACTGGATGGTCCCATTATTCATATCAGTGCCCAATCCTTCAGGCTGCCTTATATTACACATTGTAGACTAGGCCAACATTGTTTAAAAAGTAGCTCCAGGACATCTTTGCTCCCAGTCCTCTAGACTTTATCAAGCACAGCTCAGCCAGAATTTAGGCAAATACATTTCTGAACAAGAAGCTAGTAAAACAACTGAAGAGCCAAATGACAGGCAATATTTAGACTCCCCTGCAAGCCTATCAGAAGGCCAGCAAAGAAAGGATAGGAAAAGCGTGAACAGTTTTCTCTGTATTGAATTATCAAGAACCACATTTGTACTTTTGCTAGGAATTAGTAGACCAAGACTGGTTCGTTTGATCAATACGGATGTTGATAGCATGACAATTATAAAATGAGATTTAAAATCCTGGTTGGAAATGAAGAAATCAGGGCAGTGTGGATAGCACAGCCACACGGTTCAGAGATCTTTCAGCCAGCTGATCTTATAGTCATAACAAACATGGTTCAATCTGTCATATACACTTGAATAAGTCAACAGGTTGTAAGTAACACAAGGATATTTAAAGGCCATTTATAAACCTCATTTACCGGAAAAGGATTCTTCAACAAAGAAATAATCACTCCCATCAACAGAAGAATTTTCTAGAAACCAAACATGGAGCAATTTTTTACTACAGTCATGCAAAGATTAACTTTTTGTTGCAAACACCAATTGAAAACCTATGCAACAGGTTATCAAGCTCACATTCAAAGCTAGTACTTATGTCTCTCTTAAGAGACCAGAATTAATATTTTTTAAAAATACTGTCAGTTTGAATTGCCAGGTGACAGGATAGAAGAGCAAGACAGCTATACCTCTTCCACCCCAATATAAAATTACTAAACAGATCACACCTTTCTCACTTTTTTAACTGTTCCCCCATTACTCTTAACTGCGCCATTACCTAGCACAAAGGAGGACTCTCGGCACTGCTTTAATACAATACATACATTAATAACAAACAATTTAGAGGTAACAGGAACCAAAAGCTGAACCAGAAATGGAGGTTACTTGTAACCAAGGTTCTTCAGGATAGACTCTGCATATTCACACTCATGGGATGCATCACTCCACACATATTAGATGGTGGAAAGTTTATGTGGCAGTGCCCGTTGGAGAACTTGCACACCCCCTCTAGCCCCTTCCCTCATTTTTTCTGAGCATTCTGAGAGCAAGGCTATAAAAAGGGGCATGACACTGCAGGCTGCCACAATTCCTTTGACCACTTATGCAGTCAAATCTCATTAGGTCTCCTAAAAAGAGGGGCAGGTGGATGGCGGCTGTGAATATTCAGAGTCCATTTCCAAGGACTTGTTACAAGCAACCTTCATTTCTTCTTTGAACGTCCTCTGCTTATTTTTGCTAGATAAGCAATACCCCAGCACAGGATGGTGTGACTCAGGGTCCTAACTGAATAAGAATTGCAGAACTGCTCTATCAAACAGGGTATCTAATTTCAATGCCAAATCAAATGAATAGTGTTTTGTAAATGTATGATTGCAACTCCAAGTAGCAACCTTATATTCCTATATATATTCCTGTATTTCAAGAACTGGAACATGTCTGAGATGTGCTATAGAGAAGCTATTGCTCTGGTTGAATGTGACCTAACTCCAATAGGAGGAGGAACTGATGCTACTCTATATCCCTGTTCAATATGCTGTTTCACCCAATAAGATAATGACTAAGCAGGACTGGCATGACTCTTATAGTTGTAAACAAAAGAAATAAAAAGTTTAGCAGACTTACAAAACTCTCCTGTCCCATCTAGGTAGTAATCGAAAGCTCTTTTAGCATCTAAAATATGTAGTTTATATTCTTTTATGACCATGAGATTTCAGAAAGAAAATTAACTGATTGTTAAATGTTTTAGGAAGGAATCTGGGGTGAGCTCCGAGGACAATGTTATCTTTATGAAAAACAGTGAATGGTGGATCTGCCATAAGAGCATGCAACTTGCTCACCCATCTTGCTGGTGTAATGGATATTATAAGAAGTGTTTAAATAGATAAATGACATAAACAACAATCTGCTATGAGTTCAAAAGAAGAATTCCTGAGGTGTGCCAAGATCAAATTAGAGTCCCATGATAAAACTGGGTCCTAATGTGGATACTCATTAACTAGATCTTTAATAAATGTCTTAACTGTGTCATGTACAAAGACCCATTTCCTATCTGAAGTACATGCTAAGCTGCTATTCCTACTAACTGTATTCTGAGAAAATATGTAATGTATGTGATATGTATACACAGTAGAACCTCAAAGTTACACACACCAGAATTACAAACTGACCAGTCAACCACACACCTCATTTGGAACCGGAAGTATGCAAGCAGAGACACCCCTCTCCCAAAAAAAAAAAAAAGTAAATATAGTACAGTACTGTGTTAAACAAAAATTACTAAAAAAACGTAAAAGGAAAGTTTAAAAAGGATTTGACAAGGCAAGGAAACTATTTCAGTTTAAAATAAGATGGTTAAAGCAGCATTTTTCTTCTGCATAGTCAAGTTTCAAAGCTGTATTAAGTCAATGTTCAGTTGTAAACTTTTGAAAGAACAACTATAATGTTTTGTTCAGAGTTACAAACAACCTCCATTTCCAAGGAGTTTGTAACTCTGAAGTTCTATTGTATTTCTAAAGACCTTAAATGTAGTAAGTATTTAAAAATACACTGGACTGGTACTTGTACAGGATCTACACATTTGTCAGATATGGAGTACACTAACCTATACCACTTAAATTCACAATTGAGGTGACTGCTTCCTGGAATTAACCAGAACCTGTTGCACCCCTACACTGCAAGATTTTTCAAGGTACATTAGAGTTGCATTTGCCACACAGTTAAATATAGTGAGGATGTATCACCTGGACCATACCTCCTCATGTCCTGTTGTGACAATATGTTTGGCATCACAAGCAGAAGTTTGTAGATGCCCCTGGAGAGTGAAGATGATCTGAACACTGCTATTGCTTGGTCACGTGGGAGCAATTGGAATTATCCTGGCCCATCATCATGTCTTATTTTTAACACCCTCTGGATATGTGTGTGTGTGGGGGGGGAATGTACAACAGGCCCATCCCCCTTTCAGAAGGAACACATCAGATATGGATGGCTTCTGCCTGCTCTCAAGCAGGAATGAGGATGGTCTTGAATTAAGACTGAGGTGGCACCCTCTAGCCAGTCTTCAAAGCATCCAAAATCATTGTCAGCTTACACATCCTGGGTGTCAGCGAGAGCAGATGGACAGGATCAGGAAGATTAACAACAGCCTTGGGAGAAACTTTGCTGTTTTTGCCTTTAGAAGAAGGGAGTGGAGCATTCCCTGCTTGAACGGAAATCCATCAGTAACAGACTTATGAGGGCCAGACTGAAAGGGAAACATCATAATATCACCCTGGTTCAGTGCTATGCTCCAACAAATGACAGTGATGAAGAAGTAAAGGACAAATTCTACCTTACACTACAGACGGAGTTAGAGTACCACACCATGACCTAACCTAACGTCATGGGAGACCTGAATGCCAAGGTTGGTAAAGACAACACAAACAATGACAGAGCAATGGAAAGACATGGGTGTGGCACCATGAATGAAAACAGAGAAAGGCTTGTTGATTTCTGTAATATGAAAGACCTAGTCATAGGCAGAACCCTATCTGAACATCGTGAAATTCACAAGCTGACATGGCGTTCTCCAAATGGCAGAGGTAAGAACCAGATTGACCATATCATGATCAATGGCAAATGGCGACGCTCACTGACAGATATGAAAGTGAGAAGGGGTGCAGATGTTCACAGCGACCACCTCCTTATGACAGCCTCCTTCAAGCTAAAACTGAGAAGTGTGGGTCCACCAAACAAGGGACATAGACGTTATGATATTGACAAGCTAAAGTCCCTTGAAATACAGAAAGCCTTCGTTCTGCAGATAAAGAACAGGTTTCAAGCACTTGCAGACCTTGAAGAACAGGAGGGGAATGCAGATGAGGAGATCAACAAAAGGTGGGGACAAAGTAACAGCAATTTATAAACAGAGCAGTGAAGCCTGCCTACGCTACAGGCAGAAGAGAAGGAAGGAGTGGGTTACACCCAGTACATGGAACGCCATAGAAACCAGATGACCCCTGAAAAAAAAAGTTTTAGACACAAAATCCCACAAGCTAAAAGACAAATACCACGAGCAGGATAGCAAGGCACACCAAGAGGTCAAAGCCTTGTGAGAGTAGACAGTCGGCATTATATTGCTAATCTAGCAACACAAACAGAGGATGCAGCTGCTCATAGTGAACAAGGAACTGTTTACAAAATTACATGGCTTATCAGTGGTAAACGGCAGACACCAACAAACACTCATCAGAAACAAACAAGGACACCTCCTAACAACCGAAAAAGAACAAGAAATGTGCTGGACAGAGCATTTCGAAGAATTGCTAAACGGGGAGCCACCTAAAGAGGAAGCAAACATCTAGGAGACAGAAGAAGATCTTGATATCAACTCAGACACCCCAACTAAGGAAGAGATCATTAAAGTCATCAAATCCTTAAAAAATGGGAAAGCTCCTGGCAAGGATAACTTGAATGCAGAATTATTCAAGGTAAATCCTAAATTAGCAGCATCTATCCTGGTCCCTCTATTTATATCAGTCTGGGAAAGAGGAAAAGTGCCAGATGAGTGGACCAATGGGATTATAGTGAAGATACCAAAGAAAGGAACTCTCAGTGATTGTAATAACTGGCCTGGTATCACACTTTTTATCTGTGCCAAGAAAAGTACTGTGTAAGATCACAGCCCAGCGTATATCAGAGGCAGCTGATAGTGTTCTCAGAAAAGAGCAAGCTGGTTTTCGGAAAGGGCACAGACCAGATCTTCGCTCTATGAAACATAACAGAACAGTGCTTAGAATGGCAACAGCAACTCCACATAAATTTCATAGACTTTGAGAAGGTTTTTGATAGCATTCACAGGACCAGCCTATGGCACATTCTGAGGGCATATGGAATTCCTTTCTGTATAATCAATGGTATCAAAACCTTCTATTTCAACTTTACATATAGTGTTGATCACAGTGAGTTCAGTTTTGAAGTCAAAACAGGAGTACGTCGGGGTGTGTCATGTCTGCAATCCTCTTCAACATTGCCATCGACTGGGTAATGTGGCGTACAACAGAAGACATACCAAGGGGCATTAAATGGACACTTCTCATCCCTTGAAGACCTGGACTTTGCAGATGATATTGCTATCACATACCCAACACCATATACACCTCTACCTTGATATAACGCTGTCCTTGGGAGCCAAAAAATCTTACTGCGTTATAGGTGAAACCGTGTTATATTGAACTTGCTTTGATCCACCGGACTGCACAGCCCCGCCCCCCCCGAAGCATTGCTTTACCGCGTTATATCCAAATTCATGTTATATCAGGTAGCGTTATATCGAGGTAGCGGCATACAAGAAAAAACAACTCAACACATTCAGCCAGCAAATTGGACTGAAAATCAACCGCAATAAAACAGGTATCATGACCTTTAATATTGTCTCACCATCACCAGTACGGATAGAGGATTATGTTCTCACCAATGTAGAAACATTCACTTACTTGGGCAGCACCATCAGCCAGGATTGTGGAACAAGCCAGGACATGCGGAATAAAATCAATAAAGCCAAGAACACCTTCAGAAGTTTAAATAGTCTGGAAATCATCAAAATACACCAAAACCAATCTTAAGATTTATCAGAGCTGTGTACTTTCAACACTACTTTATAGTGAAGAATGCTGGGGAATGAGAAAGTATGACACGTCCAAACTGTCTTCATTCCATACAACCTGCCTCAGAAAAATCCTCTGCATCCTTTTGGCCCAGAACAATCTCAAACCACGATCTATTGACACAGTGCAGCAAAGAGGATCTGAGCACCATCATTGCTAGGAGGAGCTGGAGATGGATTGGTCATGTGCTTTGGATGGAAACAGATTCCATCACCAGAGTAGCAATAAGATGGACACCTGAAGGCAAGCGAAAATGAGGTCACCCAAAAACATGGCAAAGAGCTTGGAAACCGAGCTGAAAAATCTGGGGCCCAGCTGGGGAACCACTGAAAGACTTGCCAGAAACAGACAGGAGTGGAGGAGCTTCATCACTGCCCTAAATGCCGGAGGCGTAATAGGAACACGACGACAATGATGACAGAGACAAATTATCAGACAAAGCTCAGTGTTAGATCAGCCTTGGAGGGAGCTCAGAGAAAGCCAATATAAATAATTAGTGAGGTGGAAGAATGAGAAGACAGAAATATGTACAATATAACTGTCTTGTGAAAACTAAGGAGGAACAATAACCGCCTACAAATATTTGATAAATGTAAACATCAAAGATGGAAAGAAATTACTTCAGGTAACCTTTGAATTAGGTTATGCTGAAAGTAATGGGATGAAGTTCAGTAAAGGAAAGTTTAAGATGAACATCAGGAAAGCTTCCTAATACAAAATATTTTGAATTGTGAAAGAAGTCTTCCAAGGGAAGTGGTGGAAACCTCTAAGTTTGGCTGGTGCATGCTAAATGCATTCTTAGTAAATTTCTTCTTCTCTAATGTGCCATATTACATATGTCCTCAGTAGAGATAAGGAGTCTAAACCAACTGCTAACATAGTGCACAAGCCCTTAGTGTATGCAATTTAGAAGATACTTGCTGGTAACTGTTGCAAACTATACTAACTTCTGACAATATTTTGGAAACTGTGTATGCAATTTTCCCTTCCTGCTCAATGTTAAGAACAAATTTTCAAAGACGCTTTAACTTAGCCTTCTAATTTTAACAAGGTGTTAAAATAGCTTGAGAGTAAAATTTGGCCCTTAATTTCATGCTTAACTTTAAAGTGTAAACATTTTATTATATCTGTTACCATAGAGAGCAGCCATGCACAAAACAGAGAATTACCCTGTTAATCTCAAAAGGACGTTGCATCTCCTGTGTCACGTAGTTAAAAGTGGCTGCCAGGGTATTGCACAATGTTGTTGGTAACATACTAAATGCTGAACCTACAATTTCCCCTATTTCTTCAATATCTCACCATTTAATTCCCCCCCCCCACTCCATATCCTGGTTTGGATCAGACAGTGCCGATCATCTTAACATATTATTGTGGGCTGGGACAATTATACTGAGTTCTTGCATGAAGGACACTCACTGCAATTGGGGCAATAAAGCTTTTAAGTGACTACACCTCTGTATAAATACTATAAATAATTTTTATTCTGAAAAGCCTGGTTTGCCACATGCCAAAATTATTATTGTTGCATATTTATGTTAACAACTCCCTATTCCTCAGAACAAGATTATCCTATTGAGCAAACATCTATGCTGTTCCTCTAATTGTTCAGGAGTTTCTTGAGGAAGAGAAAAATATCCTTCATATTTGTTTTTATTTTTTACCTTTTCTGTGAAGGAAGCTTTACCAATACATGGTTGAGAGAGGCAGAGCATGGATAGGAAGGAGTCATAAAAGGTGCTTAAAATGTATATACACTATTACCAACATGAAAGCCGCAGTTAAGGTTTTAAACAGAGAAAACTAAGGGTCAGATGACCAAGAGGGAGAAGTTGGATAGAGAGAATGGGATCACTTACCAGTAGAAAGAAAGAACAAGATCGTTGCCTACACAGAAAAGTATGTTTCTGTGCTACAGGCACAGTGAAACTCAGGATGAAAATAATCAGAGATGTTGTTTATGACGCGAACCATTTTCTCAAGTACTTTGATACCTAGACTCATAAAATTCATTATGACCTTTAGCTTGGGCTGTAAAATTCCAGCTATGTGTACCAAGATGACACAAGATAGCAATTTCACTTCAAACAGAGTTTGAGACTTAAATTTAATTAAAAGACAAAGCTTGACTCTTTGTTCCAGAAAAGCGTTCCTCATTCTTTGCCAACCCCAGCAAGTTAAGCAAGGCATCACATGTATTAACTATGCAAATATGAACAGTGTTCTTTATTATTATTTGTATTACTGTAGTGTATATGAGTCCTAGTCATGAACCTGGATCCCACTGGGCTAGGTGCTGTGCAAACACAGAACAGTAGATATTTTCAATTTGTGTTGAAAAATAGACATAGAATAAAAAAGAGACTCAAAACTAATGCCAGGACTGTACTGACAAAGCTGCCTCGGCGGAAATGGTTTTGTAGTCATGAAAAGATAACTCAGTTGTTCATAGTCATAGTATAAAGAAAAATATCTGGGAGTTTTTTAATTACTTTTCATGAACACTGAAGCAGGGATGATCAGCAGTTTAGTACATGCAAAGTTAAATTACTATCTAAAAATGTAGATAATTATCTTGGATGAAAAAAGTACAGTAGACTTTCATTTTCATAATCCATTATTGCAGAATCTTCAATTTCCAGCGGTTTATAATGCATCCATAAACCTCTAGCTTGAAATTTAAGAAGAGGTGGTTACTCATCCTGTGCCGTAACTGAGGTTCTTCAAGATGGCCTCCCTGTGGGTGCTCCACTACTCCCTCTCCTCCCCTCTACTTTGAAGTTCAATCTATGGACTCAGGAGTGGAGAAGGAGCTGAGGGGGTCTAGTTGTGTGGTGCTAAATAGGCACTAACAAGGGTGCAAAACGAGGAGAGTGCATGTGCAACCCAGATGAGCACTGCTGCTAAAATTCTCCAATCAAAGGCACATGGACACACCACCTGAAGTGGAGCACTCACAGCGACACTCCTCAAAGAATAAAAGGTGTTTCCAGGCTGCCTTATAAGTAAAAAAAAAACCTGCCTCCTTGATGATCTCAGCTCTCTCAATTGCACTCTTTCCCACACTATTCCTTCATGGTATACTTGTGGTGTGAGACAGTTTGAGAGGTTTGAAAGTTGTTCAAACGGCAATTTGCTCTTTCCTTTTCACCATTTTGCAGTAAGCAGAATATTGTAAGTTTCCAACACCGATCACTACTCTTTCGTTAGCCCGAAAGAGAGAGACTCATAAGAATTTTCCACCATGAAAAATGCCATTAGATCTGCAAAGCTCCATCGACAGTGCTCAGGGCTCTTCCACTGGGATTATAGTTAGATAGGCACAACTCTTCCATTCAGAAAAGATCTAAGCGCTCATGATCCTACTGTGTAGATCTAATAGCATTAATTTAATATGGTATAAATTTAATAGTGTCAGTCTAAGTCTAACTGAGCAGGAACATGTTTGAAAGTTGCTTCACTTTCAAAAAGATGGATGTCGAAGTGAATGTCTCAGATTTTCTTTAGCTTAAATTTAATTTTCTTTCTGCAGCAAGCTAGCTTCAGCAGAGCCTATCTCCTGTTGTGCATTTTCAGTCTATTCACAAGCATTCCCATGATCATTTGTCATTGCATTAATTAAACCACCTTGCATTAAATATGACAACTTCTGTTGTTGGTAAACTTGAGATTAATTGACCTCAAAAAGTAAATATTAGATGTGTCAGGCAATATTTGACAGAACAGATCTGTTTCATTAAAATGTGCTCAGATCTCGTTTTATGTATATTCTGAATTTCATCCAAAGTATTTAGAAAATCCTCCATTATAGCCATAAATTTCAGAAGATTTTATTTTTACTCCTGGGGGAATTCTGCTACTGTGCTTGCGCATTATTTTAATTTTTTGTGCAGAAAAAAGCTTCCGCCGAAATGTTGCTACAGTTCCCGCTTTTGCCCATCAGAGGGTGCTATGGCACAAGAACAGCAGCAGCTCCCTGCAGAAAATAACTTCCACAGTTCTGCCTTTTGCCCACTAGAGTGCGTTGTGGTGATAAAACACAGCAGCAGTTCCCAGCTAGCTAGGGAAGAGAAAGAGACTGTGTTCTTTGCAGCACCGGTCAGGCCAGATCAGGAGACAGGCAGTGTGGGTGGGGGGGAGGGGGTCAGACAGTGGCTCATAAGGGCTAGTGGGGGAAGACAGACTGGGACAGGGGCTGAATATGAGTGGAGGCACAGGGCCACAGGAGGGAGGGAGGTGCAGGGCCACATGTTGATGGGGGGATGCAGAGCTACATAGGGACAAAGCATGGCTGAGTGGGGGCACAAAGACACATGGGGACGGGGGAGAGGGTACAGAGACACATGGGGACAGTGAGTGGATGAATGGGGGCAAAGATACACATGAGGCAGGGGGAAGGGACACAGAGACATGGGGACAGGGACACAGGAACAGGAGGGGCATCTGAAAAAGTGGCTTTTTTACCCACGAAAGCTTATGCCTAAATAAATCTGTTAGTCTTTAAGGTGTCACCGGACTCCTTGTTGTTTTTGTGGATACAGACTAACACGGCTACCCTTCTGATAAGGGACAGGAGGTGGTGAGTAGGGGCACAGAGACACATGGAGATAGGGGGAGCGGGTACAGGGACACATAGGGACAGGGGAGTGGCTGGGTAGGGCACAGACACATGGGGATGGGGGAGGGGGTACAAAGCCTCACAGGGATGGGAGAAGGGTGCAGGGCCAAATGGGGATGGAGGAGTGGGGGTCGAAGGACACACGTTGAAAGGGGGCCCAAGGACACATGGGGGTGTGGGGACACATGGGGACAGGGGCAGATATGCCTGACTGAATGGGAGAGGCTAGGGGTCAGCCAGGGCCTGCATGGGGGAAGCTCCCTAACACTCCGTCTCTGCCCCTGCCCCCAAAAACCTATTCCATATTTTTCCCACCCATACTAAACAACCATCCAAGTTCACACCCAGGCTCCTCCCCAGCAATTTACTTTCCTCTCCCTCAGCCAGTCCATTACACCTGACTCCCCCAAGCCTTTTCACTGTTTCTGAGAGGTGCATGAAATATGGTTCTGTATTATAGTTTAAATGAATTATTACTCAGAGTTCTGTATTAATATGCCTAGTAAGGAATCTATTTGTCAAAAAACATTTCCTGAATCTTTTTTGTTGTCTGTATTGTTACAGACATACTTGCTGACAGGTTTTTTTAAATAAATGACCAAAAATAATTCAAATTGGTGTGATTATATGGTGTTATTTTGACAAATAAAATATGCAGAATTTTAAAATATTGTACACAGAATTTTTAAATATTTGTGGCAGAACTTTTAATTTTTTCCTCCAGGAGTATATTTTGAAACTAACAAGGACATATAGTTTGAATGCCAGGAAAAATGTTATTTTACTTCCTATAAGATAATTATCACAGAACTCATGGCAGTCACTTAGAATGCACACATGTGAATGGATGAGCTGATTAGTAAACTTTGTTCCAGGGCTCAGAATTGTAGACCTTGAGAAAGGTAAATGATAAAAAATTTAATGACTCATGACTGTTTTCAGTCAGTCATGAGATTTCTCATATCTCCACTACTACTAATTTACAGGCTATATTGTGAGATGGGTTGAGCTCCCCATTTCCTTTTCTGGGTGTTTCAGGTGCACAGCACCTCTCTCAGTTGGGCCCTATATTTGTTTTTCATAACACAGCAGGTAGTCTCCAAGGTAGTTAATTTCTGAGCTCTTTAGTTATAGTTCCTGGACTATAATAGGGCACTGTTTATATTATTTCTGAGTGCCAGAATTTACTGTAATATAACCAGGCAAGATAAGTAAATATTACTGTAAATTGTGGATCCAATCCATAGGTATAATTCAGAATTCTGAATCTTGACACATCATAATATCTCATAGCCCTGCAATCACCTTTCTGCAGTGACTGGGGGAAAGAATGTAACTGAGCAAGCTGAGATCATCAAGGAAGCAATTAAAAAAAAAATTAAACTTTAAGGCAGGATTGAATCATCATACTCTAATGTGCCTTATTACATGTGTCCTCAGAAAAGTTGATGATTTCAACTTCAACAGTGCACAAGCCAGGACAATAGTAGCAAGGTGGTGCATACTATACAGTACAGCAGAAAAGGAGGTTACTTACCTGTGGGTGTGCCACCATATGATGCATGCATGCCATGCACTCTGGACTGGAGATTGCAAAGCAGTGCAGAGCAGTTCCTTCTCAACTGCAAAGCCAGAGACTCCACAGCAGAGGGAAGATCAGATGTAGAGGACCTATAGGAACAAAACATCTCGAAGAATTCAAGTTACTGTACAGGTAAACAACCTCTCCTTTTTTGAATATATGTCCCTATGGGTGCTCCACTGTAGGAGACTCCCAAGCAATAACTGGTGCATGCGGAGAAGGAAGATCCAAGACAGTTCAGAGGACTGCATCTTCAAACACTGTATCAGTTCTACAAGTAGGTAAGATAACATAATGCTTGGCAAACATATGGACAGAGGACAAAATTGCAGACTTGCAGATTTCTATTATGGGAACATATTTCAAGAGCTACAGGTGTGACTGAGCCTTAGTGCAGTGTGCTG
The DNA here is from genome assembly GCF_020497125.1 of Mauremys mutica. Lineage (NCBI taxonomy): Eukaryota > Metazoa > Chordata > Testudines > Geoemydidae > Mauremys > Mauremys mutica. Next base: position 26,930,134 of record NC_059085.1, on the reverse strand, counting down.
TTCCTCTGAGAGGGTGCTCTATTCCAGAAGTGTCAGTGTACATTAAGATTCAACCCAAGACCCACCCCAGTAGTCTTTGTGTGGAAATGGGCTGTCCCTTCATCCTCTCTGCAAAAAATACAAATAGTCTGGGGCAAGGTCTTAGTACTGTCAAGGAAGAATATGAGATCCCTCCCGACATCTAGTATATGTAGGCTGGTTTCCTCCCCAGAGACACGAGGCTTTGGATATAACACTGGTGGATAGATTTCCTGATTAATATGGTATTCTGATGAGAGCTCAGGGAAGCAGCAAGAATGGGGACACAGTGTAGTTTTCTCTCTGTAGAAGGTAGTGAATAGTCAGTCTGCCATGAGAACACCTAGTTCTCCCATTCATCTAGCCAAAGTGATGGACATAAGGAATGAAGTCTTCAGGCAGAGGTGGAAGAGAGAGCATGTAGCTATCAATTCAAAGGAGGGTTTTCCTTAGAGCATTAAGAACCAAATTTAGATTCCATTGGGAGGCCAGGTTCCACACAGGAGGAAACTAGTTGTGTAAGTCCTTAAAGAATCTGGTCGTAGTAGGATGGGCAAAAACTGAGAAGCACTCAGTGAGTGAGTGGAAGGCCAAATGTACTCTGACTGAGCTTATTGACAGACCCTGTGTATTCAAATCTTACAGATACTCTAGGCCCTGAGAGAGCAGAGAATCTGATGCTTGAGAAGAGTGAAGAGAACACCAGGAATGGAGGTGTTTCCAGTTTTGAAGGAAAGTTTTGCAAGTAGTAGGTTTCCTGCTAGATAGAAGAAATGTCTAGACACTATCCAAACAGGTTAGTTCCATGTTTGAGAACCATTTAGGAACCGTGCTGTAAGGTTCAAGGATGAGGGGTTGGGATGGATCAGGGTCCCTAAGTTCTGTGATAGGAGATCCCTCCTGATGGGAAGGCAGATAGACATTGCCACAGAGAGGTGAAGGAGGTTTGAGTAACCACACTTGTCTTGGCCAGGACAGTGTTATGAGGATAACCCTCACTCTTTTCTGTTGCAGTTTGAACAAGGTCTTGAGAATCAGAGATAGAGGCAGGGAAGCATATAGCAAGTACATGATCATGGTGTTATTGGGAAATCTCTCGAGGAGTCGTAGCTATAAGGAGCAGAAAAGGCAAATTTTCATGTTGATTGGGGTACCAAAGAGGTCTGCTGAGACCTCAGGCTTGGCAGATGCTGTGGAAGACAAAGTCATAGAGCTCCTATTCATGAATCATAGAATATCAGGGTTGGAAAGGTGGTCATCTAGTCCAACCCCTTGCTCAAAGCAGGGCCAATCCCCAGATAGATTTTTGCCCCAGATCTCTAAATGTCCCCCTCAAGGATTGAACTCACAACCCTGGGTTTAGCAGGCCAATGCTCAAACCACTGAGCTATCCCTCCCTCCTGGTTTTAATGGATGTTCCTGCTCAGAGAGTCTGCAGTCAGACCACTGAGATTTCTATCTGATGGGAAATGCACCACTTCCACAGTTTCAGCAATTTCGTGATTAAGGATTGGGATCTTACTAAGCCCTGCTGGTTGATATAACACATTGCTGCGCTGTTGTCCAGTATTAACCTGACACAGTGACCATGTATGTTGTGAAGGAAGTGCTAATAAGCATATTGAACCACACTTAGCTCTAGGATGTTGATGAGGAGTGTGGTATCTTGTGAGGATCACCTGTCCTGGGCTGTGGTTCCTCCCCAAAAGTGAGGCATCTGTTGTAAGGATCTTTGAGGGTGGGAGATGTGAAAATGGGGTTCCCATGAAGTGCTTCAGTGGGTCCTTGGATCACCTGAGAGTCTCCAGAATTTTCAGGCGGTACCATGATGAGTTTGGAGAGACTTCCTGTTTGGGGTGTACACATACCTTACAACATCTGAAGACACATGAGGTGCAGTCTTTCAAACGTGAAGGCTGACATACAGCCCAAGAGCTGTAGGTAGGTACTTGCAGTTATTTGTGGGCTGTGCTGTATTGCTGAGATTAAACTGGACATAATGGACAATCTCTCCTTAGGCAGGTAGGCTCTTGTAGTAAGAGAGTCTGGAGTAGCTTTGATGAAGTCTATCCTTTGGATTGGGGTCACTGCAGACTTCTTCAGATAGATATGGAGACCCAGGGACTGAAATAAAGCTAGCGCCCTGGACGTTGCCGACTGACCCTCTAGAGCTGACCAACCCCTGAGGGGCCAGTTGTCCAATACCACAATATCCCAGTGATGTAGGTGTGCTTCTAACACTGAAAGGACAATCTTTGTAAAGACCTTCCGGGCTGTGCAGATCCCGAAGAGGAGAACACTCAGTTTTGGTAATGATATGAGCCTGTTACAAAATGTAGGAAATGCTTGTGGGATGGGTGGATGGTTACATGAAAGTATGCATCCTGTAGGTTGAAGGTGGTGAACCAGTTTCCTGGATCTAGGGATGTAACCATGGTGACATCCATGATCTGAAATGCTTTGAAAGGAGATAGGTGAACAAGTTTCTGAGTCAGAGGATTGCTCTCCCTCCTCTGTCTCTTTTGCGGACTAGGAAATAGTTGGAATAGAACCCTCTTCTGACAAACTCAGGTGGCGCCACTTCAATCTCTGCCAAGAGTAGGAGAGATTCCAATACTGCTTTAAGAGGTCCTTGTGAGAAGGTCCCTGAATGCATTGCCCCATCCACATAGCAAAACACCTGGAAGGTACATATCAGTGATGCAGGCTGCATCCTCTTCATGGGAATCAGAATGGCACTGGATGGACATATGCCATCTCCCTACTAGATTCATCACTGAGGAATACAATTTATTTACACCCTCTCACAACACTAAAATTTTTTTAAAAGGTGTTTTTTTTCTATGAGACAGCTCGTGCTTTTAGTGTTTCAGAAAGCACAGGCTGGCAGCACCATGTTAGGAGGAAAGACAACTACATTTCTGCTGGGGAGTTTCTACCATTATTTTTGTTTTATTCCAAGAATGAGTTTAATCCCCATGAAAGAGAAGGGCTAATGGCACTGGTGGTGTGTAAGCTTCCTCACAGTTTTGCAAATAAATCTCAGTCCTGACCTCTAACCTGTCCTGCTACTATTCCAGTCCAGAGGCTCAAAACCTATTGAATTTTCTAGTGATTCTGAGAAATTAAGGATCACCAAACTCACTTTCACTAACATGGGATGTGAAATAGGAGCTCTATAGATGAAACCTGTGAATGGCCCATTGACTAACACTTTCTCAGTCACAGGAGTTAGATTCTGGCCCTAATTTGAATCAAGACAATAATTATACTGAGAAAGAACAAATATTAGAGATTTTTCTCATGTAGAGAAAGTAAGGAAAGAGGATATTCAAACTAAGATTGGTCTGCAGGTAGGGATGAACAACTGAAACATTCATTAAGACGTAAGATCTACCTGCTGGTTGCAGCTTAGCAACTGTGTTTTGAGAGGAGAGGAAATATTTTGAACACATGTAGAGGCTGCACCTTGAGAATGCAAGTTTCAAAACTCTCAGACTAAACACATTCATGATACACAAGATTCATTTGTTTTCTTTTCTGGGAAAACACCAGTGGGAATTCAGTAGGATACCCACTGTAAAATATGCCTAATATACTAGACAGTAAGGCTTAACTCTATATGGAAATAAAATAAATAGAATAATAAAAGATTTGGGTAGCCACAAAATCATGCCAATATACTGAAGTACAACATTCGGGTGAAGAAATAAGAAGAGATTTTTTTTTTTCAGTCAAGATTGCAAAACCAAACATTAAAAAATTCAGACTTCCAGCATTGATTGTTTCAGTGGGCATTAGAGTTATCTGTACCCACCACAGAGAAACACCACTGAACGTCAATAATTGAGGATCAAGTGAACACTTGACGGAGATGCTAGGGAGAACACTTTAATCCTTATATTGCTGGAGTGTGTTTTATTTATTAACAAATATTAGAAGTAAACATTAATTAAGATGATATTCAATACTACCAAGAAAACAAACCATCACTAGAAAGTACAAACATTTCAAATGGAATTAGATGAGTATATAGTGTATCTAACATGGCTTCTTTGTGGCTTTCAAAAAGCTATTTGTTAGAACCAGATCTAGGCCACAGAGTATGGATCTAGGGTTGAACTTAACAGGGACTGGTGGAGGGAGCTGGATCTAAAGTTTTGATCTGGTCTATTTTAAATTAAGGGAGTGACTAAAATTTTCAGATTTATATCTGAACCCAACGTTTATGAGTGATTGGTGGAAAAATTCCAAGGGCAGCCATTGTACTAGAGATGGGCCCGAATCAAAACTCTGATCCACTTTTATAAGCAAACAACATTACATTGCTGCAATGTTCCCCAGGTATTTCCAATACTAAATACATAGAAGAACAGAGAATATGTGGTCATTCTTAATAGTTGCAAAGACAAACCTGAAAAGTTTTTAAAGGTGAGGTCAGTACTTACAGTCACTTCTTAAAGCAATGACTGTTTAAATACATTAAAGTCAGGACTCACAGAGAGGAGCAAGTACAGCTAACACATTGTTCTCCCTGTTAAAAGAAAGTAACCCGCATGAGGATAAGGCTAAGATAGAAAGTTTCCATTCCGAAATACTTATAATACAAGGCCCAAATAAAATCTCATCCAAGTTTGAACAGTCATTCCAATACATTAGAATATTGTCATTGATCCAGTGTAGAATATGCACTGTTATCAAGCAGTAAATACCAACCCCTACCAAACCTTAACCTGATATTACTGACTGCAGTAATAATTATATAAATAGCATTGTCCCTTCTAGGCACTGAAGTTTACAAATTACTCTTTTATGATTACACTGAGAAAGCAGTTAAGTGTACCTTAAAGTTTCAACATTAGCAACCTACACTGTTCAGATAGGATCATATTCAGCTCAAAGGAGCCCCTGCTTCTCTAGGAATCTCTACGAGTTCCTTGATCTCTGCAGCCACTCATGGGTTTGACAAGGAAGTAACTCTTCAATAGCCGTGGAATATCACATTAAGCATTACTGTTTCCTGCCCATAGGTGGCATCTCAGTAGATCTCCTAGTGTTGGGGTGGTTTGTCCCTACTGATGAAAGAAGGGGTGCTCTGTTGGTAGAAGTGCTCATAATAAATTGTAATTCTATATGCAGCTCTCATTTAAGGAGAAGATCTTAAAAAGATTAACCCCAAAAATATCCCAGGGGAGTAGGTTAATATTATAATTATCCATTTTATTTTTGAGGGAACAAAACAATTCAGGCCAAACAGCAAGGCAATGGTACAGACCTGAGTCCTCTAGTCACTAGACACACTCTCTGAACATATACCTAGGGTGGCTCTCAAGATGTTGATGTCTTGGTCAAAAGCTGCAAAAATATCCAGGATGTTGGTGCTGGCAACTGGGATGAAAAAAAGAGAAAAAGTGGAGTATGGCTCTTGGGGCACAACAGAAACAAAATTTGAAAATTGTGGGAGGTTACAATACACGTATCTATATGCAAGCAGCACACAGGATATCACTCCCAAATTAAAAACCCCACATCTCAATACTCTCAAAAGTTGCCTAGATTGCAAAGTCTGCAGGAACCCATGACATTGACCAATGTTCAGACATTTGTTGAAATCTAAGGAAATTCCTAGGCAAAAGCTTCATTAACTTGGTGTTAAAGTTGAGATAGACTATCATGTATATCCACCAGAAAGTTCTTAAATGACTTGTAGCTGTTGTCTTTGAGTTGCAGCTGTTTTATATTTTAATCTTACAAAGCCTGAGAATTTCAAGTTAAAGGTGACCTATACAAGAAAAAGAAAAGGTTTATGCTCTTTTGGTTTTGTTATAATGGATGACAATGGTCTGATAGTGTGGTTTTGTTTATTTTTTAATCTTTTATTATTCTTTCATATTGGAAATCTAGGTGTTGTATTATAGGAAAAGCGGAGGAGACATTAGAAGTGATTGAGAACTTTAATGCTACAGGTATCAAGCATATGAAACCTGATTCAGAGGGGAAGTGATCTTTATAAAGACTGTTTAAAACTTTGTTTTGTTAATACACACATCAAATACTTGAGAAACTGTTAAAGATCAGACTCCCCCATTCCTTCAAACAAGAGCAAAGATCTCTCACAACCCACATCTCAGAGAACTTCAATGAGGCTTCCAGCATAATCAGAAGACTTCAGACATTATATTCCTGACATTTCTAAGGTTTAAAGACAAACAATATCCTATATCCTTCCTACCTTTTGGGTAGGACACTTCCCTATATCCTTCTACCTTTCAGGCCTTCTTTAATATATCAACAAGTTGCAAAAGAGGGTGACAAAGCATTTTTTCATCTTATTCAAATGATCTTTAATGTTTCCACTTACTCCTCAAGAACAACTAAGGTAATACTATGGGGAAAAGTTTGTTTGATCTTACTATGTATTTGCATACTTACAAATGTGTGGTGTAAAGTGGCACCTAGATTTGGAGTTTTTAAAGTAATCTTTGTTTTGCGAGTTTAAAGGATTATGGCAGAAATGAGTGAAAGAGTCCTTCAATCTTTAGAAAAAACATGCTTTCTGACTGGATACACATTTGTAGAAAAATTAAAAGATCATATTTTTCATAAAAGCAGGTTTAAACATTTAGAAAAATGAAAAATCTAATTGGAATTATGAATGAAAAGAATTCAACCTGCTCACTCAGCTATCTTAAGTTTAATGAAAAAAAACTGAAGGCTTCTGCTAACACTCTCCAACCTAAAAGACAAAATAAATGAACAACTTCTATGGGATATAGTTATCACCTGCAGAACTCATTCAGTAAACAATGAGTGGCCACAATAGCAAAATAATCACTTCCAAAGTTATCTTTCCCCAAAGTTTATGAATTAGAAAGACTTTGACACTTCAAAAAAACAAACCAAAAAACCCCTTGAGTTTACCAGAATCTCAGGTCACTCTCACTATGTAATAAAATACTTAGATGCTAGCAAAACATTAATAGAAACAATTTGTACATAGAAATGGATCAAACCAATGAGGTTTTTACAAATAAACTAGTTCAGCTGTTCGTTTATCTTGGATTCATATCTCAAAGCTTCTTGGCTACACATTTGTTTAATAATTACCTTCTATAACCTCTGTACTTAAGATTCTTCCGCTTCTGATATTCAGCCTTCAGACATGGACATTCCCTGCTGATTAACTCTTAAATCTAACTGGAGCGGTGAAGAAACGCTACACACAAAGAGCTCGGTGGCCAGATTTATGACAAACAAATATAAAGAAATAAGGTAAGTACACATTGCTAACAATGTTTTAGACTAATATTCTCAATAAAGTTCTCTCTCAGGTAGGGAGTAAGGCACAGAATTGTAATAAAATCTGATGGCCCAAGTCCTGCAATCCTTATACAGGCAACATTTTCATTGAAGCCTGACTATTTCATTCGGTCAATTACACTTATTTGGAGCTTTTTTTAACTAGACCATCAGGTTGGCAGACAAAGTGTTTCTTAACAGATATTGCTGCTATAGGTAATCACATGCAGAGGCATTATTTTGATTTCTAACACCTTCTTGTGAAAAACTTTGTTGGATCATTGAGCTGAAGTAGTTACTACTGGCACGGTGTTTTGAACATTTAAATAGGGTGACCAGACAGCAAGTATTAAAAAAACAGGACGGGGTGTGTGTGTGGGGGGTGGTAATAGGTGCCTATATAAAACAAAACCCCAACTATCAGGACTGTCCCTATAAAATCGGGACATCTGGTCACCCTATATTTAAAGTACTACAGAACTGCTAAGTAGTATTATTCACCATATACAAAACATTGACCAAGAAATGTGGGTAGTTAAAACATCATGTACTAAATGTATTAAATTACAACTGCAAAATTTATCTTCAACATTTTGGTTTCCAGAAATTTAGATTTAGAATCAGATGGGATTTTTATTTGACTAGGTTTGGGAGTACCAGAATCTGTTCTCTCCTAAATTGCAACTTGCTTCATCAGTTAACAATACGTTACTTACACATTCTGGGAAACAGCCTAGTCCACATTTCTGTACCTAGTCTGAGTGTCCAATTAGCACGATTCTTGAACAAATGAATATTTATGCATGTGTTAATGATGGTGAAAAGGAGATGTACCAATATGCACAAGTGTGTGTATCTACCCTTTTGAAAAATTAGTTTTTACTACTATGAGGAAAAATAGATTAAATTTTTGTAAAATGTTTAAATTCATATTTGTATATTAATCTGACTGTAGAGAATAGTAAAATAAAACTAAATATTTGTTAGTTCTGTTTAATATCTATAGATATCTCAACATCAAATAAGCCAAATGGGTGAAGAAAACATGAGAAAAAGAAATGGAGAGACTAACAGGGAAAGAGATGAACAATCCATCCAAAGTAAAGAGTCCAAAACTATGAATCTACAGAAAGAGGCAAGAATGTTTTCTAAAATATTTACCTTAATCAGAGGGTTGTATAGCAATGCTAAATATATCAGAGAAGCACAAGTATTTCAGTTAGGTTGTGGTTGATTTCGGTGTTAGTAATAAGTAGAACTGGTTGAGAATTTTCTAACACAATATTTTCTGGCAGAAAATGCTGATTCATCAAAACAAAAAATTTTCAAGGAAATGTATCAATTTTTGATAAAACTTTTGCTGGGAAACTTTCTCAAGCTCATATAGGGGAGAGACACCCCAGGATAGCCAACAGCCTAGTGATTAAGGCACTTATCTGGGATGTGGGAGACCCAGATTCAAATACCCTCTCTTCCTGATTTGGAGTGGGGACTTGAACTGGTCTCGCTGATATCCCAGGTGAAAGCTCTAGCCATTTGACTATATAGTAGTTCTCTCTCTGACACAATGAATATTTATTGATATGAAGTGGAACAACTCCAACACAAGAGATTGAAAGAGAGACACCTCAGAACAGCCTGGTGTTTAGGGCACTTATCTGGGGTGTGGGAGACTCAGGTTCATGTCCCTGCTCCAAATCAAGTAGAGAAGGGACTTGAAACTGGGTCTCCCACATCCCAGGATACTGTCTATTTAGGTGACTCTTTCTTCCTTCTTCTCTCTAAAAATGTATAAGGTCCTAGGTCTGATGTGGAACAGGAAAACTTCTGAAGTCTCAAAAATTGTTATCTCCCAGCTCTAGTCATAAATCAAAGTTCCAATCGATTATATGAAAAAAAAATTGTGTTTATCTAACTCAAAGTCTGAAAACCACTTAAAAATTTGGTGAATGGCACACAGCAGATACAGTGACATATAGGGTAAACTTTTCAAAAGTGGCTAAGCCACTTAGGAGCCCAAGTTCCCTGGACTTTCAATAGGCGTAGGCTCCTAACTCCATTAGTTGCTTTTGAAAATGTTACGCATACTGTCATGTATCACAGTTCCTCATTCTCATTTGTGAGGATCTTAACTAGCCAATGGGTAACCAGTCAATTGCCATAGAGAATATCCCAGAACATTATGGAAGACAACAGAGAATTCAGCATTGTCGCTCATACCTCTCTAACCTGTAGAGCTCTCATTACACTGCTCACATGTTTTCAGTGCAGTCTTATTTCAATTAATATGTATTTATACACTGTATTCTCTAACCATTGACAGGAAACTACAATATCCCCTCCAATTTCTAAAAAAAAAATTCTCTGACTGGTCTCAAATATCTCATGGATCTCATGGTGGAAGAGATGTTTGTAATCCAGGTTTGGTGGTGGGAGGGAGCATGAGGCATCAAAATATCAATGAAAAACCAAAAGTCCATTGGTGGCTAACAGGGCAAATGGAAGAAGCCCATCCTATGGGGAAGATTTGATTTTTGGGGGGTGCCTTAATTTATGGTGGCTCAGAGTCGCATTTAATCTTAATCTACACTTGCATCTCAGGTCACTTTAGAGTAAGAGAGAGCACCTCCAACATGAAGAAAACTGTTCTAATCATCACTATTTTGTGTGTATATAACTTCCAGTATAAACAGTAAAGGGAGGAGACAGATCCCACATGGAACAAGAAAAGGGAGTAATTCTTTGTTTAGCAGCCATTTTGAGTTCTTATCAGCTGAGAGTCACTGAAGAGTATTTTGGGAACTCCTTACAGGGATCAGATTTTCAGCACAGAATACCAAAACACTTACAGGACCACACAGTGGAACTGAATCTTATTTTCTGAATCCATGTTCATCTGAAGGCCCTTACTGGCCAGGTGCTGAGTAAGTTCAACTTCCATTGTACACTTCATAGGAGTTGAGAGAACTCAGTACTTTGCAAGATCAGACCCTTAAACTTGTAACAAGCCTGGTACCGCGCAACTTGTATCCTTCCAGCAAGATCAGCATTTAGGAAAGGTCTGGCTATTTGCTTCAAACACCAGAAAGCTGCACACTAATACAGAAACCACAGTATTCAACTCACACATTTTTCTAGTGTTAATGGTTACAAATTGATTATATATATATCTTAGAATACTCCAAACAGTGCTTAAATCATTTAATAGTTTGTGTGCAATAAGTTTCACATGACAAACAGGCATGGGGATGCTCTTTTAGAGACAGGAGTGTGTGTATATTTGTTCTGCTCCCCACTTACGACATAACTGCAGTTAGTAAGGATAAAGGTGAACGTGTGGCACACTGTAAGCTGTAAATTATGCAGTTAATAGGTTCAGTTTTAATGCTGCAAACAAACAAGCAAAGTGCATTGTAATCATTATCCTTAAGTTAATTATAGATTCTCTCTTGTTCTAACAACTGACAATCCAGAAATACTGCAGTGTGAGAAAAATTCAGTATTGGCCAGTATGTCTGGTTAGTATTTGGAACACACATCACAGGATCTCACACATGGCTTTTTATTGCAGACAACAATAACAATATCATGAAAACTGTAATAGCATTTTGTTCTCACTTACTTCCATTCACTTTGTCTTCTAGTAACAGGATTGCAAAGAGTTTTTTTGGCCCTGAACATCACAAACAGGCATGCTGGAACAGTATGTTAGGACTGCATGTTCCTTAACTATCCACCAAAATTGTTGACTTTGGCCAAACTCCAAATGAGTAAAAATCTTGCACTTCAATAGCATGATCAAAATACAGAAACTAAATGGAATCCTACCCAGTTATGACAGAACATATTCTTGGTCTGAAAGTAGCAACTATGGAACACAGTATCAGGGATAGGATTGCTGTGCATTGTGTTCAATGGACAGATCAGATTTGTAGAGAAATGTAGTGGCACTTAGCTTAAGATCTGCTCACAGACCCATGTTTCTACTATAATTATCAGCTGTGAAACAGTTAGAATAGTGACATAAATTATCAACATTTCCATGGGAGGGGGGAAAACCTATATTAGCCAGGCTCTGCCTCTGCTTGTCTCCTTGTCAATAAAGCAATCAGTAGTCATGGGGCAAGCAAAGGATCATATAATAGTTAATATTTCAAATATTTACTTCTAAGTTTACCTGCCCTTATAGTGCCCTCTCTGATATCAGATGAGAGCAAAGTTAGTAAATTCCATTGTCAAACTAATATCTGTGTCTTGTCTGATCAGGATCTGATCAGGCTTCTTAGAATTTTAACCATGTAGGTTTCTGATTCCACAAACTAGTAACTAATTACTCTCATCAACTGAGCACAACTCTCTAATTTTTTATTTTCCCTCAGCATGGCCCCATTTTTCTACAGTGAATGCTGACAACTATCAATGTGATGTGTGCTTTGTACTAGGAAACAGATATAACATATGTCTTGTTTAAAACAAAAAGCATCTCAAAATACAGAAGCAATTTCAAGGCTATTCTAAAAACACAAGCCTGATGAATAAATTCAAAACTATTTTGCATAGCAGTCATCTATGGCCTATGAATATTTGCCAACAATCATTGAGGTCTACTGTTGTCTTTTGCCATTTCAGTTTATTGTATTTGTTTAGATACACAAGGTCATATTGAGTTTTTGAGAAAGGTGGCCATTATGCTGTATTATGGCATGTAAACATGTCTTAAAATAGCAGATATGCAGTTAAGTTGTGTGCATGTCTATCAATAGATCAATAAACAGAAGCTGCTTGTGTGATGCCAGAAAAATTACTAATGGTGACTGTTCTCTCATCTAACGGCATAAGGTAAAATAGCACAATAAGTTAACATTAAGTTACCTTACTGGAATATCTCATTCATTTCAAGGTGGGCCTGATCAGTGGGATCTGCGTTATTGTTGGTACAGTTATTGGCTCAGGCATCTTTATTTCTCCAAAGTCGGTACTTGCCAATGTTGGAGCTGTGGGGCCATGTTTAATCATCTGGGCAGCCTGTGGAATTCTTTCTACATTAGGTAAGCAAAAGAAAGGAAAAGTCTTTAATTTCCAGTTTTCCTCTTGTATTCCATTATGAAAATTAGATGGTTCTGCTCACATCAAACCAAAATGCTAGCCAGCCACTGTGCCCAGTAGTTGGGCAAAAACTTGCCACAAATTAAGCAGTTTAAAGAACATTAAGTATTAGAAGAAAATTATACAAGTCAAATTTTCACTTGACCTTTCGATCTAGCCTCCTATTTTGCATATCCCACCAAACGGGAGCACAAACAAGACATAATCTGCTCCCATTGAATGACAAAATAACCCAGTAATTTCAATGGGAGCAGAAGGCCCACAGTGCATACCTACCTCCACAATTTCATTGTACAGAGCCCTGTTTGCAGGTGTAAAATTAGAGGCTAGTTTTTTAAATTTGGCCTTAAACAAGTAATATTTACATGAGATGTTAAACATTAAAACTGGACATAAATTTACAGTTTCTTATTGTTGGGCTCTGAGAAAAAGTGATGCAACTTTCAGCAAGTTGCCATCCATAAGCTCAGGAATGCCAATTGTATTTGAAAGCAACTCCTCATTGTGCTTTGTGACTTGTGCTGCTTTTTTTCCTGAGTTTTCAAACTACTGAGCAGTACTGGGTGCAGTTTTCCTTTAGTCTGTTGTTTCCTAATAGAATTCTGAGTTTCTAAACAGAAAACTAAAATAGAAAAATTTGCCAAAAATATCTTAAGCTACCTGGAAGTCCAATATAATAAAGGGTTTAAAAAACAAGGAATTAATCCAAAAGAATAAGTTAGGAGTAAATTTCATGTTATAGATTAAAATTCTGAGTATGTAACAATTTAAAATATGAGTTTGTTATAATGTAAAGAAAATTAGCCATGAGTTTGTAATGCAATAAATGAGCAAAAAATACAATGCAATTTTGAACTAATTATACACACATCATGGAGCGAGGAGGTAAAACTCTCTCCTCTACATAGTCTGGAGGGACCTGTGTCTGGAATATTGCTTTCAGTTCTAAGCAACTAAACATAGTTAAGTTAGCAAGAATTGTTTACAAATTGAGTCTGCAAAAATAGTCTCAAATTAAGCACTCATAAGTATAAGATCTAATCAGTAACTTGTTAGTTTTCAATAATTTTCTAATTTACGGAACTGCCTTTGGCAAATTATAATTTTTTTAAAAATTCGGTCACTATTTACTTATATTATACAAATATAATGAAATATAGCATGTGTTTATAGCTATTTCTTTAGTTTTATATTAATTATAACGTTTAATGAGCTAATTAAAACCTAACATACCTTAAAGAAGTGTATGAACTAAAAGTACTTGACTATTAACTGCATTTCTTCTTTTTGTTCAGGTGCACTATGTTTTGCTGAGCTAGGCACAATGATCACAAAATCAGGGGGAGAATATCCTTACCTTATGGAAGCATTTGGTCCTATTCCAGCATATTTGTTTTCCTGGACTAGTTTATTGGTCATCAAACCCAGTTCATTTGCTATCATTTGTCTCAGCTTTGCAGAATATGCTTCAGCTCCTTTTTATTCAGGCTGTGATCCACCCGTTGTAGTCATTAAGTGTCTTGCAGCAGCTGCCATTGGTAAGATCCCTATTTTTTTTTTTAAAAGGGGGCTGAGTTATGAAACTGTGTAGCGTTCATGAATTATTTTTTCCAGGAAAGTAGTAGGAGCCTCATCTCTTAAATATTAAAACCTAGTATGCACAGAAAACTATACAGAAAACTGTATTAGTGGGAACAATTCTGCATTGGAAGAAGGCTAGACGATGACTAATACCTAATATATCTAATATCTTTGATAACACTGATAGAAAGGGTGGGTTTAACTTAAAGGAAGCTTCACTTCTAGGGTTAGAAGGTCTAAACAATCAGGTTTCTTCCTTATGCAGTTAGCTCGTACTCAGTAATAGGGCATATAGATAAGAAGCATGTGTATCTCTAGGAAACAATTAAAAGAACAAAATGGTTCAAGCTTGTATTTTGTTTTCTAGATCAGTGGTTCCCAAACTTGTTCCATCACTTGTGCAGGGAAAGCCCCTGGTGGACCGGGCCGGTTTGTTTACCTGCCACATCCACAGGTTCAGCCAATCGCGGGTCCCAGTGGCTGCGGTTCGCTGCTTCAGGCCAATGGGAGCTGCTGGAAGCGGCGCGGGCTGAGGGACGCACTGAGGGACGCACCGGGAGCCACGATCATCCGAACCTGTGAACGCGGCAGGTAAACAAACTGGCCTGGCCCGCCAAGGGCTTTCCCTGCACAAGTGGTGGAACAAGTTTGGGAACCACTGTTCTAAATCACAAGTTATCCCAACTTTTAAAAATATTTTTCAAGAGAGACTGCCAAGAAATCCTAAGTTTCAGAAAATTGTTCTCATTTAGAACAATCCATCAAATACAGGAAATTGCAATAATTACATGGAATTTACAAACCAATATAAGAAAGAAACAAGATATACAGATTTGAGTGTCTGAAGCGAAGATAAAAAAATTATATTGTGAATGTGTCTTTAAACTCAATTATTATAGTGCTATGATTTATGGCATTTAAACTGAGAAATATAATCTTTATTTCCCCTAGTGATTATTACCACAGTGAATTCACTGAGTGTGAAGTTGGGGAGCTATGTTCAGAATTTTTTCACTGCTGCTAAAATGATCATTGTCATAATCATTATTGTAAGTGGAATTGTTCTCCTTGCAAAAGGTAATTTAATTTTTGTTGGTTTTAGATTTACAAATATAGTAACTTAGAGAGTACTTTTGTTTCTGCCATGACTTGCTACTGGATCATTCACTGAAAAACAAAGCAAACAAGCAATGATCAGATTATTCTAATTTAATATGGTTTTGATACCAGATCCCGTTGACTGCCCTGTTGTCTTTTCAGAGGGAAAAATTCATTGTTACAGACCAATTAGGAAAAAAGTTACTATTTAAGTGTTCACTTTAACTGCCAAAGTGCTATACAAAATAAAAGATGATCATGAAATGTTACTTTCATTCAGTGGTGATTGTTTCATTTTGCCTCAGCATAGTTCAGTATCAATTGTTTCATTTGCAGGAAAAACAGAAAATTTTAAAAACTCTTTCAATGATGCTAAAATTTCTGCTGGTTCTATCAGTTTGGCATTTTATAATGGACTCTGGGCCTATGATGGATGGTAAGATTTTTTTATTACTGTTATCAATTACTATTTAAGAGTCTAACTGATTTTATCTCTTCTTGTAAAACTCACCTAAACATCTTATTTGGGAAAGTTGACGTTTGACTTTTTGTTATGGAGAATAATTGTAGAGAGCATTGGAAAAAGAGCACCACCACCTTAAAATAAAACCAAACAAAGCACCATGCCCTAGGGGGGAGATACCTGACTAGACCACAAGAGGATACATGGCATAAGGTGCTCAGATACTGTGGGGGTGAAGCTGGTGTAGGACCATAAAGTTACATTCTTTCCATTCATAAATTTGAGCCATTGCCCTAATGCCACTTGGAAGTTAGTTTGTTTTTAACCTCCTCACTCTACCATCACATACAAAACATTTTTCTGAAGTTGTATGAATTTTAGTATTCAAGAAATGTCAGACTGATCTATTAGCATTTGAGACTGAATCTTCTTTTAATTCAATGAACAGATATATCCTGAATAGAACATAGTGCAAGCTTCTATACACTGCTTCAATCCTACTCTGGTGGGACCATCTCTACAGATTTTCATGTCCTTAGCCTCTCTGTAACCACCGCCAATATGGGCAATCTATTAGTGCCAAATATATATGTGGCTATGGATATATTTATAGACTGTGTATGTATGAGTTCTTGATATGAACTAGGGAAAAACGCATTGGATTTTTCAGCCCATGTGGTTCATCTTTTATTACTATTTACTTCATGTTCCATTTCTCTTGTATTGAGAAAAAAAAAGGACCCCCTCGTGTCCAAAACAATATTTCCATATTCCCACATCTGTTTACCCACTGGGCTCTAAAGCCCTAGCTAAAAGTAACTGCTTTATGTTTAAAATATATGAAATTTGAATGCTTCTAGGTTTATTTTATAAAACTATTTCCCCACTATCCAACAGAAAACTACAGAATAGTATTTCCCAATACTTAATTATTTTAACTACCCAAGAAGTCTACACTTTCTGAATATATTTATGCTTAAATACCTTGCTGAATAGGGATCTTAATCTTTCAAGGTTACATTTTCAAACTCAAATGCCTAAAGTCAGGCATCTAAAATCCATTATTTAGCTAACAGCCTAAAGCTTATTTAGATGCCGAAAAACTGAATTGAATGTTTAATTTTAGCCACTCGGGTTTGAAAATTGGTCTCTAATATCTGTAGATAACTGCCAACTCTTTTCACATTTCTATCAATCACAGAAGCATAAAAAAACCACATCTGTTTCAATCCTCTACAATTATGTGCATAAAACAGTCTAGTTTAAAAAGTCTAGTGAAAATGAATATTTTAAATTTGTCATTCTGGTGGTTTAAAAAACTTTATAAAAATGTTCATGAAAGCCTTGTGGATAAGAGATTATATAACTTGCATTATTTAATTGCTAAATGATAGTATTTGCACGAAGGCACTAGGTAGGGTGGCCATACATTCCTTTTTTAAGCCCTGTTCCAACTTCTTTTTTTTTGGTGTGCAAAAGTGGGCATTTGTCCCATTTGCTCTGGTTGACTTGATCGGTTAGCAAGAGTAAACAGGAGAAATGCTTACTTTTGTCAAAAAAGTGGGGTGCAGTGCAAGGGAACATGCAGAGGGGGAAGTGGAGATGCTAGCCCCATGCGGGGGCTCGGGTGAACAGCTGGGGGTGTCCCATTTTCCCTTTGGGAAATATGGTCACCATAGCACTAAGGTTTGTAGTTGGTGTACAAATATTATTAGAAAAGATTGACGTTTTCCAGCACTTGTGAAGGTCACAAGCAACCTTGTGGCATGTGAGCTTTGTTGAAAACCTGCCATTAATCCAAGCAATTTGTCTGTCTGATGTACTGGCAGTACTCTAGCTAGATTCTTACACTTTGGCAATTACACATTACTTGAGCAATACACATTAACACCACACTCTGCTACAGCCCCTTCCTCTCAAAGCACTTACAAAAAAATCCACCCCCCTAAACCTTGCAATGCCATTGACATTATTCATCTCATATTACAGATGAGAAAAGTGAGGCATGGAGAGGTTAAGGGACTTGTCCAGTGTCACATAATGAAACAGAGAAAGACCTGGGTATAGAACCCAGATCTAATTCCATGTCATATGCTTTGCTTAAGTTAAGGAGCTTACCTGGTCTACACTTTTTTTTTCTTGTTAGAGGTTGAATAGCAGCAACAGTGATGTCAGAAATAAAGACCTGACTTTCAAGTAATTTGGCATTTCAGGATCTGATTACGAGTAACATTCTGCTAATGGATTTTTTGCAGGAATCAACTCAATTACATTACAGAAGAACTTAAAAATCCTTACAGGTGAGACAACCAAAAGATAACCTAGAAAGCAAGAAAGGCACAACTTCTAATGCCACTATCAGATCATTAGAAGTCTTAATAACAACTGCATATTTTACTCTCTCTCTGGTTAAGAACTGAGCACTCAGACGTTTTGGTGCTTGTTCACAAAGGAATAATTTTATTAGCATTTATTCTGTTTTTTACACTGATTATTGTATACTTGTGAATCATCTCTAATTAAGTATTCATTTCCATGACACTACAATGCAAAAGAGTACAGAGAATGAATGCTAATTAATTCTTTTCCATCCCCTTGCTGACTGCTACTTTGGATTTAATAGAGTATTTAATTTTTGGATTAGCATCCACACAGATTTCAGGGAGGTTTCAATCTTATTATTATCGAAATAAATAAATAGTGAGGAAAGCCCCTCTATAGTATAGAAAACTGCCTGAATACAGACTATATCATTCCCTTCAATGTGCATACACAATTCCCATTAGGAGTGAGAAGTTGTGTTCTAAAGTCAAGAGAAACTACCAAAAGTTAATTCAGAAGTAATCGCAGGCCTAGAGACACATGCATCAAGCTTCCTAGTCTCTTCTAGAAAATCTTGAGTGCACAATAGTTACATTAATGACAATTAAAAAAAGAGATTTCTTCCCAACCTGTAAAATGGGTTTCTCAAAGTGTAAGTCCAGTAACCCTGACTTCTCTTCACAGGTGATTGACAGGCAGTCAGCCAGTACAGAAAAAGAAGAGGCTCCCACTACAAGAAGTCACTGCTGCTAGTACACACAGAGGAACCAGGAGAGTGACTCCCCTAGAATTAATTCACTAAGAGAATTGGTTATCATCCAACACCAACTATGTGAAACAATAACAACTAGGTGGGCATATGGACTACTGGAGTTACTCTCCCAGAGATCAATTTTACAGATAGGGAACAAATCCCTTTTCTGAGCAAGTAGCCCCAGTAATCCATATGAGTGGGCTCTAAATATAAGTACCAATCAGCTGAACTAGGATGGAAAAAACCTCTGTGCCAAGACTCTTTAAAAATATACTGGATTAAACGAGTTTGTTGAATTTAGAATGTGTTGGCCAAAATTTGCATTAGATAAGGCAACAACATCCATATGCTTACTAAATTTTAATTAAACATCTGCACTTCCCGATGATCATGTAAATCTTGTTTACAGAGGCTGCCTCCTCCCCAATTTTCCTGCCCAAGAGGCAGCCTGTCCCTTGGTCTTGATGGGCTTTTACTTTGTTGAATCCACTTAGAAATCGATGATTTTCAAGATGCTTTGCATTTTTGCACTACAAAACAGTCTCAGTGGTAATCAGTTGACTGAATGATATTATCCTCCCTATGCAAATGCTTGAACCTGGGCAAGTACGTGCAGGATCCTTTCCTTTTGAGACATGCTTGGGAAGTCAAGATTTTTGAGGGGGTAGGGTACTCTTTTGGAAAGGAAGAACTTTCAGGCTTCAAAGAATGGCTGCTTTCCACAGGGATTCTTGTTCCTGTGGTCCTTAGAGAGGGACTGACCTCTGCAGTTAGGCCAAGTGAGAGAGGCAGCAGCTGTGGAAACTTTGGCTTCCAAGCCAGCTCTAGATCAATGAAGGCACAGGGGAGGGGAAGGCACCATCAGAGGGGAGCCAGCAGCAGGATGTCTGAATGTGGGGAGAAACTCATGTGCTTGTGGTGCCAGGAGAGACCAACATGGAGGGCTTTACTTTTATTTCTGTGAGCCAAGTTAGAAATAAGAGACCATCTGTTTATGAAAAAAGTAGCAGACATCTGTATTATTAGACTCGGCAGTCAGCTGGGTCTTCAGGTGGAAGAGAGACATGCCCAGGCATTTCAGGCCATAGGTCCCTTCTGTATCTGCTTACTGGCCACTGCAAAAAGAGCAGCTGATAAGGTCTAATTTTTATCCATGGTTTTGCATGCATCTTCCCAAGAAAAATAGTCCCTGCTAGGAGCTGCACATCATGCTCCTCATGCATGAGGCAAAACAGAAACTAGGCTCTATGCACAGTAGCACTACTCTGCCCTTGTGGAAGGGAACTCTCCTTTTCTTCTGACTCATCAGCTGCCTGCCAATCACCTGTGGAAAGAGGAGGAGCCATCAGTATGAATTACTTGAGGTACTGGCTGCAAAAAGAAATACCTGTGAATGTAGACTTTGTAAAAACAAATTTTATCAAATTGTAAGAGGAACAAAAATGTGTTGTTGTTAAATGGAAATAAAAACAGGGCAGGCTGGGGATTTACCCATTCCCCAGCAGTTGCAAAAATCCAGTAAATGTAACATATTGTTCTAGTCAGAGCACACATTGATCTGCTCTGCCAGATACAAGTGGGTCAGGTACAGTCAGATCCAATTTGTATGAAGTTGTGATTCACCTTTGCATCAATCCCATGAGTGAATAGCTACTATGTTATTACATGAGAACTAGAAAGTACATGCACTAGGAATACCCAACTGGAATTTCACTTTACTCAAGTTAGTGAAAAATGAGAACAAATAGCATAAATGTTGAAAAAGGAATTTAAATTTAAAAAATTCCTTCAATTTTAATCATCCATGATAGCATAAGTAACACAGGTACTGAATTCCTAAAAACGTGATTGTCCTGAACAGCGATCCTTCAGTCTTAACACAATGATTCATATACAATATTTACTAGTTAAGGTATCTGTGATTTTTTTTAGAATCCTAAATTTGAACTAAAACAGGAAAGCGTCTACAGTCCATTATAATAAAACTGCCTAGTGGTTTAGAAATGCTGATACTATGTTTTTACATTCTGTAGAAATCTACCACTTTCTATAATCATTGGAATCCCATTGGTTTCAGTTTGCTATGTTCTGATTAATATTTCATATTTCACAATAATGACTTCAACAGAACTTCTGCAGTCCCAGGCGGTCGCTGTGGTAAGCAACTTTTCATTTTGTGATTAGAAGTACCAAGTGAGACACTATTTTTGTTGCAGGACTGAGTCCAATCATAAAAAAAACAACTAACTTTCTTAGCTTTCAGAAAAGAATTTTTCACTACCATTGTACATTTTTTAACTCTATCAATATTTTAATTATGTCACAGAGGTAAACGTATCTTTTTTGAAATTGGTTTGTAGAAAGTGACAATTTAGTATGCATGAGACATCTTATCTTCTACAGGAAATCTTCAGTGTATTTGCCGTTTAGTGATGCTCTTACTCCACAATGCTTAGTGAGGGGGACATGACAATTATTTTCACTGGTAAACATCTGAATCCCTGGTTGTATCCATCTCTACATTAGTTCTGAGGGGAAAAGAACAAACAATTCATGACATGCTGCATTCTGCATGCACAGCACAGTGAAGAAGAGCATCCATGCAGAAATATTTCATATATCAATGAACATTGTACATACAGGCAAATAGACACTTGCTTTTAGAGAGCTGGATTCTGGTATATTTCAATATCCTGCCTATTCTCAAAAATGGCTGCAGAGCAGAGATTGATGCAATGTGCATGCATACTTTACTTCAAATGCAGCTAGATAATCTGATTTTAGGATTACTAGTCTTGAGTGCCCCATCAACATATTATTAAATTATATCAATGGTATTACATCAGCTACTATTAAATTGATCAAACTGGATCAACACTGACAATATAAGCCTGCAGAAATATCTCATTTGATCTCAGAAGCTAAGCAATGTCAGGGCAGGATGGCAGGTTACCCAGAAAACATAGGGTACTTAGGAATGAGTGATATGGTTGGCATTTGTGATAAGACATGTAAGAGAGGCCCTGAGACTCACCTATATTTAAGCTCCCATGCCACTTTTGGCAAAGGTAAGGCTGTTAGTGCAGGTATCTTAATCCGATTCCAATTTGACATGTTCAGTATCTAAATTTCCTCTACTTTCAGTTGGATGTGATACTCTTAGGGTAGGTCTATACTTACCTGCCGGGTCGACGCGTAGAGTTCGACTTCTCGGAGTTCGAACTATCGCGTCTAATCTAGACGCGATAGTTCGAACTCCGAACACGCTCCCGTCGACTCCGGAACTCCACCACCGCAAACGGCGGTGACGGAGTCGACAGGGGAGCCGCGGACTTCGATCCCGCGGCGTCTGGACGGGTGAGTAGTTCGAACTAAGGTAGTTCGAGTTCAGCTACGCTATAGCGTAGCTGAACTTGCGTACCTTAGTTCGACACCCCCCCCTAGTGTAGACCAGGCCTTAGATTCTTGTCTTAAATTGCTGTATAGTAGCATTGGATCATAGTAACACAACTATTGTGTTGTAGTCTCAAGGTTCTTTCATTAGAATGGTAGGTGAAATAATTATTGTATATAGTTTGCAAAATAATTTGGGATAAAAGCAAGCTATGTAAAATTATATTAATATAGATTTTTTGGAAAGGTAAAATATATTTTTAAAGTTCATTTACTGTATATCTGATTGGTTCCTACCCCAGTGGACACACTACACAGTGGAAAAGTGATAAATGTTATATTTACGTGTCTATATTTTAATCCTCTGCTCC
This sequence comes from Mauremys mutica, assembly GCF_020497125.1. Lineage (NCBI taxonomy): Eukaryota > Metazoa > Chordata > Testudines > Geoemydidae > Mauremys > Mauremys mutica. Next base: position 26,907,729 of record NC_059085.1, on the reverse strand, counting down.
CAGACATTTGGTGATCGGGTCCTCTATCCAGCTTCTTGGATAGTTCCTCTCTTTGTGGCCTTTTCTACAATTGGAGCAGCCAATGGGACCTGTTTTACTGCTGGCAGGTAAATTTCAACTCTAAATAGCAGAATACATAATTGGATTTACAGATAGAAGTTATATAATGTCTTCTAAGTCTAGGGTTTAATTTAAACAAATGATTGAACAAAATACCTGCAAACTTAGTCATGTAGCCCATCCTCAGCAATGACCAGTAGCTATGAAAGGTTGAGAAAGTTAGAAAATAAGGGATTAAACATTTTCCTAAAATGCCTGTAAACAAGTACAGGCTTCTTTCAGCTAAAAAAACCAGTTCTTTAAAAATAACAGTCACCTGAAAATAAAAAATTAAAGGTTATATCTTGAACTAGTTTTGTGTATGTACAAATATTTGAGAGGTTTGCAAAACATCATACTTCACAAGGTTTCTAAATCCCTAAAATCATACAACGTGAAATTACATTTGTGCTGAAAATGTTATGTGATGAATTTTTTTTAAGGGAGAGGAAAACAATGGTTTGCTCGGAATTAATGAACTAGTTTCACTTCTGTGCTCAATGGAGTTAGGCACTTGTTTTGAATGCAGTTATAATTCCTCCTCCACAACCAGTGTGATTGTTCCCTACACTCTAGCAATATTAAATTAGCCTTGATGCACTTGAGAAGCATATATAGATATTACTTAGTTAGATGTAGCCATATAAAAAGATCTATATTAATAGTTAAATGGCACTCTGTGAAGTATATTAAGTATTTGGAATTATCTGAAAAATAGAGCCACTTGAATCTGTGTAGATGCCCCACTAACCAGCTTAACGTGTTTTTGTTTTGTCAGACTTGTTTATGTAGCAGGTCGTGAAGGGCACATGCTAAAGGTGCTGTCTTACATTAGTGTTAAACGTTTCACCCCAGCACCTGCTATCATATTTTATGTAAGTATGAATGCTAAGCAAGAAATAAAATTTTCAGCTAAAAAAATCTAATACACTCAGATGTGAAGTTAGATTGGCTCTTCAAAATGTCACAATGGTGATCTCAACATGCTATCCCTACACATACTTTCATGCACATGTAGTTACATATACAGGGAAATAGCTGAAATATTCTTTTATACATCAAAAATACTATGTAATACATAAAAACAGATAAACTTCAATCTAACTCCATACCAGATGCAGATTCTCCATGTTTTAAAGTTCATAGAATTGAAATGTTAAAATGCAACTCCTTCAGTTTTAGGAAAGAAGGGTACTGACAGTGAAAATGAGCTATGTAGAGTAAAATTATCTTGATGGTCAACCTGTCTCACTGCAGAGTTTCTGTGAATACAAGAAATCTAGGAATTTTTTTTTCCTGAAAACTTTTATGGCCTGTAAAATAGGTGTCATAAATTTGACAGATTGATTATGTATATATGTAGCATCAATACGAACACTTCATCATGCTTAGCAAGTAGGTTTATACAAGCAGGAAAGATGATTTGTATCGTGTTGGCACATATCTTGCAAGCACTTATGCGCATACTTAACTTCAAGCATGACTTTAATGGGATTACTCATATTCAAAATTAAGCACAATGTTTGCAGGATCAGACGATTCTCAGGAAAGGGTGCCAAGTATGCTGAATTTTTACTGAATCTTCACCACAAAGCAGAACAAAAACACATACACTCATCATATATGGGATCAGACTGAATGTAAAACTGTGCCCTCCATAAAAGTGAGAGCGCCATTCTTCCTTGCTACACCGACCATCTTATCAAGTCCACATTAATTTTCATATTTTATTTTTAGGGTGCCATTGCTATTATTTATATCATCCCTGGAGACATTAATACACTCATAAACTACTTTAGTTTTGCCGTCTGGATATTTTATGGTTTGACTGTATTTGCACTCATAGTTATGAGATTTACAAGAAAAGAGCTCAAAAGACCAATCAAGGTAAGTTCAGTACTAGAACACATTTCTAAACATAATAAAAATGAATCAATCATGGTCCTCATGATGGTACGAAAAGTGGCTCTCCACTACTGGTATTCATCCACCCCCATTAACAAGAAGGCATGGACTTGTCCAGGGAGTTTGGAATATTGAAAAACATACTGGAGAAGTCGATCCTCTTCCTTTGAAGATCGTTTTGTCCCAGGAAACTACTACTTAGTATAGTTCCTTTTTCTGTTCCCTTGAGAATGAACAGAGAGACAGGCAGAGGGTCAGAGAAGTACAGGTCTTGGCATCTTGTCCATACTGACACACCTCTGCTGCCTGCTATAGTGAAAGGGTGAGGGAAAAAGGAAAGAAATCTAGCTGCAGATAATGAAGAAGGGGTGGGAGGCTGCAACCAGAGTGACCATGATAGGTCAGAATGAGTTGGGGGCAGGATCCTTCTGGAGAGTTCATCCTATTGAAGTTCAGGTTTATGATTTACAGTGAATTCATTACAGTTCTAGCAGAGTGGTCTTGGTCTGTGACATAGCCAAACTGACCCTCTGCTGCTGCTGACCCTCTCAACCACTTCACTATTTTCCTGAACACTCTTCTGAATATTCCTTAAAAAATATCAGGAACAAGTAGGTAAAAATAACTTCTCACGTTCGACAAGCTATGTAGTAAAGGTATGCAATATCAAGAAAAAATGGCCACATAATTTGCTGAATACTTTTGTGCTTTGTTTATTACAGATACCTATCGTCATTCCCGTCTTAGTGACAATAGTCTCCATTTTACTAGTTTTGGCTCCAATTATCAGTGAACCTGAATGGGCATATCTCTACTGTGTTTTATTTATTCTTGGAGGACTTATATTTTATGTCCTTTTCATTCATTTTAAATTCAACTGGGCTCAAAAAATATCAAGTAAGTACATATATTACAAGTGATTTGCAAACAAAGATTTCCATTAAAAAAAGGCATACAACAGGATACCTCTAAGATGTAGCAACCACTCTTTTCTTCCCTGAGTAAAAATTCTCTTTATATTCAACCATCACATCTAACTTACACAGAGAGAGGCATGATCTTTTGATATAAGCATAGCAAAAATTGCTAGGAGCTATTGAATTCTAATTCAAGCTCTTTGGCACATTACATCTTTGCTTCATTTTTTTCCTGTGTACAAATTGAGATAACAAGATTTGATGAGATTTAGTTCATAAAATGCTTTGAAGAAAAGTTACACATATCAGTGTATCAGTGCAAAGGCTATATAAAATAGCTTACCGCAGGTTTCCACTGGCAATATCATTTTAACTTTGTTTTTATTTAAGGTGAAATTTTGAACCGTTCAATTCTCCTGGGTAATTTAGAAGTCGAAATAAATTGGAAATGCCCTGGCCAGTAACTGAAGTGACTTTAAATACACCTAGCTATTTTCTGTTCTGGCACTTACCTTGCACTCAGATCTCTTTCAAGATTTAGTATCTTCACAATCAGTCTAACAAAGACAAAATTAACAGCATGAAATGGAAACTAAAATGACAGCCTTAGGGCGTGTGTACAGAGGATTAGTGTGCAGCAAGCTGGGACGTAAATATACAGTGCACTAGTTTGCCATGCGCTGATTGGACATGTGGACCCTTCTACCAGGCACTCAAAATTCCACAGTGTGCAAGTGAGAGGAAAATGATTATGTTTTAAGCAGTGCCCTTACAAGTCTGATTATGAAGTGACTTACAGTCTTCTTTAAAAGTACAATTCCTATCTATTTTCTGGGGGAAATGGAAGATGCAATGAGACACTTTAGAAAGGGAAAGTGGGACTGGTTCTAAAAGGATATAAATCCCACAACATTATTGGTATTCCTTAAAAAAAATCCATCTGTCCACAAAACTAAAGTTACTTTATATTACATAATGAAAGGCAGCGTGGTCTACTATAATGAGCACAAAATCAGGAGCCTGGAATTTCTGAATTAACATCCTAAATCAGAGGTGCTGGAACAATTTGTACATGGGGGTGCTAAGAGCCATTGAACCAAACTGTAAACCCTGTATATGATGGAAACCACTTCAAGCCAGGGGGTGCTGCAGTTTCAGAACCTATGTCCCAAATCTGCTACCAATTTACTCTTTGGTCATAGGCAAGTTTTGTCTTCCCCGTCTGTAGAGTGGGGAAAATAAATGCTTATGCATGTAACATTACATTGAGTTACTGAAATGGTGTAAACTTGACCTAAAATATACAGTTAACATTGCCAAAAGCCTTTTAAAACTTGTGTTAAACATCTCTAACCACAGTAACTTATTTTCAGGGCCCATCACCATGTACCTTCAGATGCTTCTAGAAGTTGTTCCGCCAGAGAAAGTTCCTGAATAAAGAGATTTGATTTCCAGTAGTCTATTTTTAAGTACTATAATGTTTGTGAGGTAGCTTGAATAGTATGAATGTTTATGCTTGCTAAATTCATACTTTTTCATCCTGATGTGCAGTTTTATATTTGCAACAATTATAATTTATGAATATGTTTTCAATATTATCTTAAGAACATGAGAATCAGAAGTTTTCTGTGCCTGGAGTTCTATCTAGATCTGGATGGCTTCATTGTTTTGACTGCTACTCTGCTAATATGTTAAAGTGAACTTAACATATTAGCAGATTGCACATACATAATAGGAACTATTTTCAGCTATAGTAGTGGTGAATAAAGAGAAATTCATTCACCAGTAAAGGAGTTTGTCCGAATCCCTCCTCTTCTGCCATCCTGCTGAAAGGATTTATAGCATGATCTATCAGGAAAAACAGGCAAAGCATAGTGAAAGCTTAAGTGCTTATTAGGCTGACTCCAACCTCAACCTGTCAGGTAGATCAAAAGCTGGAAATCCCCAGAAGAAAAGACAAGGAAAACAGAAAGTGAAGGTTGCAGGCATGCACTGGAAAACGCTTAACTAGTGAGTAACTTTCCTTTGTTGATTGTTTCCCTTTCCCTCCATCCTGCTGGAAGTATAGAACAGTAAGCAGACAAAGCAAGAAATATTCTAAGCAAGGAGGTGGGTTTTTCCAAGATGCAGCTTGAAGTACATTACAGCCAAAATCTGCCTTCACAGAGGGCTCAAGGTCCACTCAGGAGTGACTGATGAAGGCATGAGGTGAATAATAGGTGGTGGTCCTGCAGTTCCTGAAGTCTATGGCTTTTGCTCTCCCTAACCAAGAAGTAGACAGGTGGAGTGTCCTTTCTGAAAGTGGGGGGGATTTAACTACCCATTAAGTCAGATTTACATGTACTTTCAACATACTGCAAGTAGCAGCAAATAAAACTTGATAGCTGTCTTTACATCTAGAGAGTGTGAAGAGTGCACTTGAGGCTGGAAGAAAGGTTCAGGTAAAAGGTGGATAGAACACCTTTTAGCACACTTTCCTTGGGAAAGAATTCTGGAAGCAAATGAAATACTAACTTGTTTAGAAACACTGCAGATAAGCAGGATTGAAAAGGAATGTGAATCCCCCCAACACAAGCTGAAATAATAGTAACTAGCAGGGTAATCATGAGCGTTCACATAGTTCCAGGGTTATAGCTCTCAGCAGTTGAAGAGAGAACAGCAGAAATTTTTAAGGACCCATGAAGGTCCCACTGAAAGAAAATGGCTCTGAAATTGGGTTTTTAGGCCAAGAAACTTGGCAGCATATGCATTGGATCCCAAGGAAGCAAACCCTCCAAGAGCCCCTAAAAGCAGAGACCTGTATTCTGATGGAACATAGCTTGTTGAAACCCGCTAGGATATATTCTAAGATATGCTAAAGGAAAAAAGGAGGAAGAAGAAATCTGTTTCTAGAATGATCAGTCGGAAAAGGTCGCCCAGATTCTGGAGTATGTCTCCTTAGTCAAAGTTTTCTGACTATTCAACAAGACCTTAGCAATGTCACACGAGAAATAATCTGCTAGGAGCAGAGATCACTCATCCTCCAGCTTGTGAGGTTCATAAAGGCTAGGTTGTGGAAGGGAACTGAACCTTGACAAACTTAAGTCTGGGCAGAGAGAAAGAGACACTCTGGCCCACTGAGATGGCTAAGAGTTCACAGAACTAAGTCCTCTGTGATCACCTAAGGAGGGATTAGAAAAAGGTCTCTGCTTTGTCTGTCCTGATCTTCGGCAGTAAGAGAATAAGAGGGAACGTATATCTAAACTCCTTACTCCAATCCCAGGAAAAGGCATCTAATTTCATGGCCACAGGATCAGAAGAGTGGGAAGCCGCAGCAGCTGGGGAGGTTAGGTACCTGTAGGCGAACAAGTCCGTTGAGAGTGTGTTCCACCAACGACTAAGTGAGATGTATACATCTAGCTGCAAACTCCATTTCCCTGGAGATAAGGAATTCATTATTTGATCCCAGCAGGAGACTGGAGAACTGGAGGCCCAGATTGTGGTCTGCCACTATCCCACTCCCTGACCAAAGAAAGAACAGGGGTTTGTACGAGAAGAAAGATTATGTACTGTAAATGTCAAGTGTCGGAGGGGTAGCCGTGTTTGTCGCTTTTTACAGATCCAGACTAAGAGTCCTGTGGCACTTTATAGACTAACAGATGTATTGGAGCATAAGCTTTCATGGGTGAATACCCACTTCGCCAGATGCATGACATACGTCACGTGAGTCTGACAAAGTGGGTATTCACCCATGAAAGCTTGGCTCCAATACGTCTGTTAGTTTATAAGGTGCCACAGGACTCTTTGTTGCTTTGTACTGTAAATGCATGCTCAGCACACCAGAGCTGGAGAATTTTGCCTAACTACCATAAAGGGGTGGTACTTGCGCCTCGTGGCCATGGCTCCTCCTCTAGCTGTATGAGGCAGTGCCGCCCTGATCCCCCTCAGTTCTTTCGCACCAAATGCCCAGAGACTAGACTCTGATGCAGAGGGGGCAGATGGTGGGTCATGGAATACACATCTGCATCACATCTTGGAGACCCACAGTTACAGTATGTAACCTTTTCTTCTTTTCCGATTAGATGCGGCCATGTATTTCATTTCCGTGACTTGTAAACAGACTTAGTCCCACTTTGTGCAGATCCTATTTAAACAAGGCCTGAAGGACCACCTTCCCAAATTTTGCATCAGCTCTTGATCCCACAATAATGGCATAATGATTAAAAAAAAGTATGCATTGATGACCATGTGGAAACCCTGCAAATATCCAATATTGAAACATCACTTAAGAATGCTATTGACATAGCTTACACTCTCACAGAATGAACTTGCACAGTACAGGGGGTGTGGCTGAAACTTTCGTATGCAGACCCGATGCAGGAAAAGACAGTTACCTTTCCATAACTGGTGTTCTTCAAGATGTGTTGCTCACGTCCATTCCACAATAGGTGTGCATGCTCGCCACGTGCACTGGTGCCGGAAGTTTTTCCCTTAGCAGTACCTGTAGGGGAGCGCCATGAGCGACCTCTGGAGTGGCACCGCTATGGTGCGGTATCTGGGGCGCTGTGCGCTCCCCCAACCCTGTTCCTTCTTGCCAGACAACTTCAACAGCGGGGAAGGAAGGTGGGATGTGGAATGGATATGAGCAACAGATCTCAAAGAACACCAATTACTGAAAGGTAATTGTCTTTTCTTCTTCAAGTGATTGCTCATGTGCATTCCACAATAGGTGATTCCAAGCTATATCTGTTGGAGGTGGGTAGGAGTTCACAGACACTCGGGATGAAGCGCTGCCCTGCTGAACCCGACGTACTCTCTGGTTTGGGAGATTATCGCATAATGCAAGGTGAACATGTGGACCGATGACCATGTGGAGCTCTACAGATGTCCTGAATAGGGACATGGGCCAGAAAAGCAGCCGATGAGGCTTGCGCCCTAGTCAAGTACGCTCTCACAATCGGTGCGGGTGAACGGATACACAAAGTGATCCAGTTGGAGAGCCGCTGAGTGGAGATTGGCCAACCTTTCATGCGTTCAGCCATGGCGATGAACAATTGTGAAGACTTCCTGATTGGCTTTGTACATTCCAGGTAAAAAGCCAGAGCCCATCTCACATCCAACATGTGGAGATGGTGCTCCTCACTGGACACATGAGGTTTGGGAGAGAGCACTGTCAGGAAAATGTCCTGGCCCATATGATAGGTGGAGACCACCTTAGGGAGGAACGAAGGGTATGGGTGGAGCTGGACCTTATCCTTATGGAACACCGTGTATCGGGGTTTGGAGGTCAGGGCCCAGAGCTCCAAGACCCGTCTAGCAGACGTGATCACCACCAGAAAGGCTACTTTCCACGAGAGGTGTGACCAGGAGCATGTAGTAAGCAGATCAAATGAAGGCCCAGTTAGCCTGGCCAGCACCAAGTTCAGGTCCCACTGGGGAAATGGGGGCTGTGACAGACCCAGACCAGTGGGGTACAGGAGTCTGGTAGAAGGCAAATATACTGGTCACTGGATGAGTAGTTTTCTGTTCCCTGAGTGACCAGAGCAGGGGCTGCACTAGAGTAATCAGGAACCTGCTAGAACCAATTAAGGCAGACAGGCTGATCAGAATACCTGCAGCCAATCAAGGCAGGCTAATCAGGGCACCTGGGTTTAAAAAGGAGCTCACTTCAGTTTGTGGTGTGCGTGTGAGGAGCTGGGAGCAAGAGGCACAAGGAGCTGAGAGTGAGAGGGTGTGCTGCTGGAGTACTAAGGAGTACAAGCGTTATCAGACACCAGAAGGAAGGTCCTGTGGTGAGGATTAAGAAGGTGTTTGGAGGAAGCCATGGGGAAGTAGCCCAGGGAGTTGTAGCTGTCATGCAGCTGTTACAAGAAGCACTATAGACGGCTGCAATCCACAGGGCCCTGGGCTGGAACCCAGAGTAGAGGGCAGGCCTGGGTTCCCCCCAAACCTCCCAACTCCTGATCAGACACAGGAGGAGTTGACCCAGATTGTGGGTTCCACCAGAGGGGAAGATCACTGAGGTGAGCAAATCTGCCAATAAGCGCAGGACCCACCAAGGTAGAGGAGGAACTTTGTCACAGGGCTACATACAGAAAGAGGTGATCCAAGCCCTTAAGAAACTGACCAGTCATAGCATGAGAGAATATTGTCTGGCCCTGCACTGGTGGATGGAAGGCCGATATGGCTGCCAGGTTCACCTTGATGTACAAGGACGCTAGGGCCTGGGCTCTAAGATGAAGGAGGTGGTCTACTATAAGCTGGATCGGAGCAGCCACTGGCGGGATGCCCCAATCAGTGACCAACCGGGGAAAACCGAGACCATTTCAACAGGTAGGCCTGACGTGTGGAGGGCTTCCTGCTCTCCAGGACACACTGAACTCCTTCCAAGCAAGTCCTCTCCTCCTGGCCTAACCACTGAGCTACCTAGCCGTGAGGCGGAGGGCTGCTAGGTTGGGGTGGAGAAGGTGACCTTGGTCCTAGGAGAGCAGGTCCGGGTGGGCTGGCAGGCAACGGCCACAGCGGGGCAACTGCCAAGCTCGTGAGAGTCCCGTACCAATGCTGCCTGGGCCATGCCAGGGCGATCAGAAGGACATGGGCCCTATCCATCTTTATCTTTTCCAAGACCTTGCCGATCAGTGGAATTGGGAGAAAGGCATAGAAAAACTGACCCAACTAGGACAGAAGGAAGGCATCCCAACCCTCCCCTGGAGCCGAAGCAGGGACACCTGCGGGTCATGAACAGATCCACCTGGGGAGTGCCCCACATTTGGAAAATCCTGTGCACTACGTCCAGGTGCAGTGACCATTTGTGCTGAGAGGATAAGTCCCGGCTCGGCCGATCCCCCCAAGAGTTTTGGATGCCCGGTAGTTGGTGGGCTTCCAAGTAGATATCATGGGCTATGCAGAAGTCCCACAGCCTGAGGGCTTCCTGGCAGAGGGCTGAGGAGCAGACTCTGCCTTGCCTGTTGATGTACAACATCGGGTCTGTGTTGTCCATGAGAACCCTGACCACTCTGACCACTCGCTAGGCATGAGCAAAAAGCCCCGCAGACTAGACGGACTGCCCTGAGTTCCTTGACGTTTATGTGCAGGGCTAGGTCCTGCACAGACCACAGACCTTAGGTCTGGAGGTTTCCCACATATGCTCCCCACCCCAGGTCCGACGAATCGGACACCAACTCCACAGTCGGTGACCGGACCCTGAACGGGACCCCTTGGAGCATGTTCCCCTAGAAGGACCACCAGCGTAGGGAGGCTATTACAGGTTTGGGCACAGTGAGAACTTTGTCCATCCTGTCTCTGGATTGGGAGAATACCGAGACCAATCAGAGCTGAAAGGGCCCCATCCTGAGTCTGGTGTGATGAACCACGTACGTGCACACTGACATATGACCCAGCAGTTGGTGGCACGCTCTGGCAGTCATCACGGGAAACCTTGTGACCACACCAATGAGCTCCCTTAGGGTTTCAATTCCGTCTGGTGGGAGGGAGGCTGATAAGCTCTGGCTGATGTCGCGTCCAGAATCGCCCCAATGAACTCTTAAGCATTGCACCGGTACCAATGTCAACTTGGTGTTGTTTACCAGCAGTCCCAGTGTGGTGTGTGTGGACAGGAGAAGTGTTATGTGATCCCATACTTGTGACCTGCAGCTGCCCTTGACCAGCCAGTCATCAAGGTAGGGAAAGATCTGGACCCCCGCCATCCCTACCCCCCCCAAACGCCTGAGGTAGGCCACTACCACAGCCATACACTTTGTGAAGACTCTGGGAGCCGTCGATAGGCCAAACGGGAGGACAGTGAACTGATAGTGCTCCTGCCCTACTGTGAAGTGGAGGAAATGCCTGTGGCCCTCGAATATATGAATGTGGAAGTACGCATCCTGTAGATGGAGGGCGGTGTACCAGTCTCCAGGATGGGGATGATGGAGGTTAGAGAGACCACGCAAAACTTGAGCTTTATCATGTACTGTTTCAGACCCTGCAGGTTCAGAAGGGGCCTGAGCCCCGCTTTGGCCTTCGGGAGGAAAGTACATAGGTGGTTGGAGAAGGGAAGGTCCGATGAATCCCTGGCACAAACTGGTAAGTCGTCCCTGGGCATCCCATCAAAACTGGCACTTACCCACCTGCTTGCCCTTAGAGGGCGCTGGCCGGGATTGCCTTTGTGGGCGCTTTTTATAGTCCCTTGATTTTTTATAAGGGGGCTGGTATCTGGAGTGGGTGGACTGACTGGGAGACTGCTACTGTTTGAACTTGGTCCTGGCCGGGGCCAGGACATAGAGACAGAGGGTCTTTAATGTTATGTGGGAGTCCTTAAGACTGTGTGACTTCAGGTCTGCTTGTTCTGCAAACAGGGCCTTGCCATCGAATAAAAGGTCCTGCAAGGAATTCTGTGCCTCGCTGGACAACCCAGACAGCAGGAGCCACGACGCTCTCCTCATGGACACCGTGGAGGCCATAGACCGTGCAGAGGTATCCACGGCTGCCTGAAGAGCTGCTCTAGCGGCAGCCATGCCCTCCTCAACCAGAGCCTTAAACTCCAGCTTATCACGCTCCTGGAGGGAGTCCGCAAATTTGGGCACTGAACCCCACAAATTGAAGTCATATCTGCCCAGAAGGGCTTGGTGGTTAGCCACCCTCAGTTGGAAACTTGAGGACAAATAAATTTTTCTACTGAATAAATCTAGTCTCCTTGAGTCCTTATTCTTAGGAGTAGGAACGGATTAACCTTGATGCTCCCTAGAGTTAACCGCCTCGACCACTAGAGAGTTGGGGGCGGGGTGGGTATACAGATATTCATGCCCCTTGTCAGGCATGAAATATTTCCGTTCTGCTTTCTTAGAGATGGGGGGCAAGGAAGCCAGGGTTTGCCACAGGGCATTTGAGATCTTTGCCACCCCTTCATGGAGTGAGAGATCCACCCTGGCCAGTGCTGAAGCTGAGAGGACATTGAAGAGGGAGTCCGAGGGTTCCTCCCCCTCCTCACCTTGTAAGCTGAGGCTTGATGTCACCTTTTTCAACAGTTCCTGGTGGGCTTTCGTGTCCTCTTGCGGGACAGGAGGAGGAGGGGCCATTATCGCCTCATCAGGGGAGCATGAAGAAGGGGGTGCAGTGCTCTGCGTCCCCGCCAGTGCTGCAGGTCCCATCACTTGGTCCCCCTTCTAAGTGTGGAACTAGGGAATGAGCGGGCCGCTGACCCTTTTCTGGGAGGCCGATGGTCTTTCCGAGGCTCCAGCCACCAAGTGAGCCACCACAGGGGGGCTGCGTCGGGGCCTACGGGACGGACCCATTGGTACCATGGCGCTGGCCAGGGAGCCCAGTGCCTCTACACCTGCTGTGGCAAAGTCGGAGTGGACTGCCCCACCTGACTCGCCTGGCCCACTGACTGTGGACGACGGGAGGCCGGTCTGGCATACAAACTACTGCTATCCCAGGATGGGGACGAGTGATGGTGTTGGGAGTGGTGACGAACACGAGATCGTGATCCCGGCGTGCAGGAGCGGGAGTACTGTCTGTAGCAGCTGCTCCGCGAACAGCTCTAATAGGCGGATCCGCGACGGTGGGGTGCCGGTGATCAATGCCTGGGGCTGTGGGAGCAGCGCCCTCAGACAGGATGAAGAGCGATAGTGGCATCGACATCCATACCACGAGGGGCCATGATAGCGTTTCGGAGATAATGACCTCCGGTGCTATCTGTTCCGGTCTCGGCAGGGCATGCTCTCACTGTGTTCCCTTGAGGTGAAGCGGTGCCTGGAACCCCTGCTGCTCAGCACACAGCCAGACAACCTGGTGGGGGTTGACGGGGACCAGCATGGGCTGCGTGTGGGATGGTCAATGTGCAGAGAACGGCATTGGTAACCTTCCTTCGACCGTGAGTGGTACCATCCAGGCAGTGACTGTGGGGGTCTGAGTGGGGGCTTGCCCCTGGACTGGGGATCCATTGACAGCGGTGCGACTGGTACCAGTAGAGACATAATGTCTCAGGCCGCCTGCAAGGCCTCCGGCATGAAGGGCACCCGAATGCAGCCACTGGCATCCGAGTAAGTCGGCTCAGAGTGGGCTGGGCTACTCCGCTTGACTTGAGTCAGAGGCTGGAAGGCCAATGGGGAGCGAGAGCTGCCCAACACGGGACTAGTCTCTCTCCCAGCCTTGCTCCAGTGCCTTGGTGGAGAAGGTCTCTTCTTCACCTTTTTAGAGTGTCCTGTGGACGGGGAGTGGTGCCAACTGGTGGAGGGCATCGTTGGGTCGCCATGCACCCTGCATGCTCAATGCCGACATGGAGCGATGCAGCGGTGTGGGGGTCAGGGCCGATTCCATCAAAATGGCTCGGAGCTGTATGTCCCTACTCCTTCTTAGTCCAAAGTTCGAAGGATCTTCAAATTTTGCAGCGGTCGCAGAGGTGGGTTTCCCTCAGACAGCGTAAACAGTCTGGGTGAGGAACACTCACAGGCATAGGCCATTTGCAAGTGTCACACGACTTAAAGCCCAAAGTCCAGACCTGGGTGCACTTAACTATTCTAATTTTTTTTTGTGGTAACTATAGGTACTAACTAACTACGAACTAACAAATTACAAAGAGGGAAAGCTACAGTAGAGCTGGAGCAGAGCAGTACTGAAGCACCTTCACTGGTGGCAAGAAGGAACTGAGGGTGGGGGGAGCGCACAGCGCCCCTTATACCACGCCAAAACGGCGCCTCTCCAGGGGTCACTAAAGGCACTCCCTTACTTGAATATTTCCTTGATATTGCTTATTCACGGTAATTGTTATAGTTGCTTCAGGAATAATATGCAATTGTGAATGGGAGACGAGATGGTTCATGTGATCCCAAATGGACAGAGTTTTTTCTCATGGATTCTAAGGCCAGAAGAGATCATTGTGATCATCTAGTCTGACCTCCTATACAACACAGGCCAGAGTACTTCCTCGAAAAAATTCCAAGAACATATCTTGTAGAAAAACATCCAATCTTGATTTAAAAATTAACAGCAATGGAGAATCTACCATGAACATTGATGAATTTTTCCAATGGTGATGTGTCCACACTAAAGAGCTTCAGAACCTCTTAATATTGTATGTAGAATACTATAATAAAATTATTTCTTTTGCCCCTGTGTTTACAGTTTATATGACTTTTGTTTCAGGGTAATTTAAAACTCAGTAAAATAAGAATCTATATCAATGAAACGTGCATGCCTTTTTAAAGCAAACAGCATGGCAGGTGCAAAAGGGGCCCAACTCCAGTGTTAACCCTGCCTCTCCTCCTTGCTCCAAGCACAAACCAAGCACCTATCCTCAGCCAGGTAAGGCTGAAGGTGGAAAGACAACAATCTCTTAGGAGCAATCCCAGACCCTCAGAAGAATCCCAGATCCTCAGCAGCAGGAGCTACAGCAAGATGGCTTTTGTAGCTCCAAGATCCCAGTGACATCAGAGTCTTCCTAATGCTGCTGCACTCTCCCTGCCCATCATGCTGTTCAAACAGGATTACATCACTGAACTAGGAACCTTTTAATTTATTCCTGCAGCATCCACACAGAGGAGTTAAAGGGCAGCACTTTGATGTGCACTGCTATTCATGTTCCCATTCTCCAAACAGCAGGCAGAATAGGCATGCCCTTTGTCTTCCCCTATTATGTTATACATTTATTTAGATTATAAACTCTTCTGGGGAGGGACTTTTTTTTTTTGTCTGTAAGAAGTGTGGCATACATTGGGCTCTATAAAAATAAAACTACTAAAACCTTCTATTCTAAGGAAAATACAGATTTTTATGCAAGCATCTTAGTATTTTTATTGGTACTTCAAAACAAAAATCTCAATTACACTTATAATACATTACTTGTAAGAAAAACATCAGCTATTTTAAGACTACAATTTCCTCTAAGAATGCTGAAAATAAAATCTTTCCCTACAGATCAATTTTTTTTTGGCAAGCAATGATTTTCCTAATTTTTAAACAGAGCATAAATCATCATCTTTGTTCATCTTATTTTTTGTGCATCAGCATCATGACTATCAATTTCATTAGCACAACTGTGACACCAGGTAGTTAATTAACTGCTGTTCCAGAGCAATAAAAGGTAACTTGCATTCTTGTATGTTAGTACTACAAAAGTCTCTCTATAGATAACTGAAATCCAGAAGATCCATAGGACATTCCACCAGTTTCACATCTCTAAAAGCTGGTTTGAGCACAAAGTTTAACTTAAAAGATTAATTTCCTTGTTTAGCCATCCACAAATTACATTCCTTAAAAAAGGAAAATTCATGCAACATTCCTGAGTATCTACTTTGCATACTTAATTTAAAATACTTGCGTATTTAATTCTTCATAGGGTAAACAGAAATAAAGGAGGAATGCTAAATGGTTATTTACCATCCTTTAAATGAAAACTAGTTCGTAATTAGAGTGGCTGAGAAAAAAAATATTAAAAATGAGTTTTCAAAATATTTACATACAACCGTCATCTCATTCTCTTCATAACTATATATGCATTATGTTAATGATCTTTGTAGGATTCATAACATTGAATGAACTATTTAAATTGAATAGCACGTTGCATGTGAACAGTTCAATAAACTTTACGAAGATTAATTTACGCTCACTACACATCTGTGAGGTAGGTAAGCACATCCACTTCATGTAAATATACCCATTTTATAGATGAGGAAACGGAGGCAAAGATTAAGCAACTTGTCTAAAGTTACACAGGAAGTACGTGACAGTTAGGAACAGAACCCAAACCTATCAACTCTAGCCCTGTGCTTTAACCACTAAATCATGCTTTTCTACAGCATCACAGAACTGATCATAGAATTGTAACAAAAGCTAGAGACAGAAAAGACATCAATATACACTGCTGCCTCACTATATTGCCACCCGATGTAACACGAATTTGGATATAACGCGGTAAAGCAGTGCTCCAGAGGGGCGGGGCTGCGCACTCCGGTGGATCAAAGCAAGTTCTATATAACATGGTTTCACCTATAACGCAGTAAGATTTTTTGGCTCCCAAGGACAGCGTTATATTGAGGTAGAGGTGTATCTGTTATATCACCTAATGGATCTACCTGCCAGTGCAGAACTGCTCTCTAAAGCATATTTTCCAATCTACTATTATAAAATATAGTGAAGGGAAAAATCTTGCACTGTCAGGGAATTATCCAGATTATCTGACAGGTCATATCCATCTTTACAATAATGTTCAGCAAGATCAGAATTAAGTTCTATTTTTGAATAACATTTAAATTAATGTTTTTTAAAAAACATCATATAAAAATCTCAAAGTCCCTGTACTCAAATCTGAACAGACTGTCAAAATAGTTACAAGTCTTAATTTTTTAAAATATATATCTAACTCGTACCTTTAAGAGATTACAATCTTAGATTACACTGCAGTTTTCCAATGAGCAAAGTAATATTTGGGAGAAGCAAAACAAGCTGGTAGTTACTCTTTATGCTTCTATTACATTTTACCCTACAAATGTATGTTACGTAATTATTAGTGTAAACTTATTACTACTGTAGCTCCCTTGGTTCTTGAAGTAAAGACACCCACACATTTCTGGCAGCATGTTCAAGAGTAAAAGTATTACTCTTGGTGTCCTAGCTAAATCACAACTGGACAATTGCCGTCCACCTAGGTAAAATTCCCTTGTAGTTTTAACTGTGATTGTTCAACTGTTGTCCTGAATAGTTGTGTTGTATTGCTGGGGGCTGTTTCATGGCTGCTACCTTCTATATTAGAAGAATAATGTGTGATTGTGTGCACACACACAAATCTAATTAATGGGGTGATTTGGGATCTTTAGATGAAAGGTGCTAAATAAAATGTAAGTAATGATTTTAGTG
Source organism: Mauremys mutica (assembly GCF_020497125.1). Lineage (NCBI taxonomy): Eukaryota > Metazoa > Chordata > Testudines > Geoemydidae > Mauremys > Mauremys mutica. The sequence continues at coordinate 26,890,978 of NC_059085.1, read as the reverse complement.
CTGAGCAGCAAGACCTTACAACTGGCCTGTGTGAAAGGGAGAAAGATTAATCTATTCCTTATTGTCCTTTTTTCTCTTGACATCAAGAGACTAAATCCTCTATCTATCCATCCATCCACAGAACAAGTAAAGCAGGAGCAGCAACAATGCAACCTTTCCCACTACCTCAATATACCTCAACTCTAATCTGAAAGGAGGTTTGAGAAGTTAGTTGAGTCTCCAGACCCATTTAAAGCCTGACCTTGATGCAGAACTGTCAGCAAAGGTACCAGTAGTGCCAAAGTGATATTGATTCTGACATACATACAGTATCAGTTCACTAGGAATTGGTCTTGGAATCAGCACTTCATTTCACTGAGGCCAGTGAAAAATCATAACACGGCAACAGTTTTTAATCATTGTCAACACAGACTAAACATGCATCAGTGACCTAGAAGTTCTAAAACTTATTGCCAATCCACTAAACCAATCATTTGCTCCCCACACCCAGTTTAGTCCTGTTCTTTATTTTTGCTGTCTTGGCAGCATAGTTTTTTATACAGTACACCATCAATAAGTGACAATGCTGTTTTAAAGTAAATTAACAAAAAACATTGAGAAGAACATACATAATCTTTCTTCTTGCATGGTATAAAATATTTCAAATTCAAGCATCCAAAATAAACCAAACAACATATTTTAATACAATAAAAGGGCTCCATTCACTATTATTTTACTCAAAAAATTAAAGACTTGATCCTGAAGCCCTTAAACTCTGCAAGTAGTTCCATGGAGTTTAGAGGAAATACTCATCTGAATAAGGGCTGCAAAACAATCTTTAACAATCATTCTGGGTTGGGAGAAGAAAAGGGATTGATAGAGATTTATCTGCTGGCTAGTCATCACTCTCTGTTCCACTATCTTCTGAGGATTCTTCCATTTCTTCTGTTATCAATGTAGAAGAATGATGTGCTTTTTGTGCACCTACAACAATGAAGGGGGAAAATGTAGTATATTATCATGTAAAATAAAAAAATAGATTATAATATATTTTGATTCTGTAGTATGAAAAGATGTACTGTAGACTTTTAGTTAAAAAAACCCAAAAGCACACACTGGAGAAAAAATAAACCGATGAAAGAAAATAATGGCGTGCAGAACTGGTGCTCTGTTAGGGATGCTGCATTCAGGATTAGAAGCAATACTCATTTCTCCATACCAATTCAAAAGAGCCTGAACTTATTTGGTTTTGGGAGGTGGTGTGTAAATAACTATTTGGTGTGTAAATAACTAGATGCTTAACAGGAGAGAATATGTTATACATCAAAAGTGAAATGAATATCCATTAAACTTGTACTTCAGGAGACAGAACATAGAATGAAATTATTTGGCTGTGAAACAAGCTTAAAATAATGTTTTCCTAACCAGCTCTGTGAACTTTGAGCAATAAGATGAAAGAGGGATCAACTTTCTTATGGATTTAGATCACCTGTTGTTAATATCTTCTAAGTGAACATAATCTACTATTCAGCCCACAGTTGTATCAGAGACGCTCCAGTACAAACTACAATGGCTATACCCACTCTTTTAGTGGTGAGTTAATTCTAGAAATTCATATTAACAAGCTTCTTCAACAGAAGAAAGTAGATGACAAATATCCAGGGTAAACTCAAACTGTTCGCTCTCTAACACTGACAGATATGTACAGCTGTTTGCCTCCCAGGTATTAATACATACTCTGGGTTAATTAATAAGTAAATAAGTTTAGGCCTGTGCAAGGGCACACTCACCCCTTGTGAGCACCTCCTGTCGGCTGGGTGTGAACCTGCACTATCTCTCTGCCTGTTGTGCTCCATCGGCTATTGTCCTCATCAGGTGGGTCTTCAGTGGCTCGGCCCTTTGGCTAAGTCATACCAAGTCAACAATGGACGAACCCCTTCCTGGGTAACAAAGGTCCAACAAGGACTATCACTGTGCCCTTAGTGGTATCTGTGGCCCTGCCTCTGGGCTCAGTTCTCAGACTGTTCTTGGCTTGCTTTAAGTCTCTCTCTCCATGTGCTGTTATAGAGCAGCACCCCCCAGGCTTTCTCCCTGGAGACTCTTTGCCTTTAGCAGTTCTCTGGTATCCCTTTAAGTCTTGCCCTTCACTTGGGCCTCTAACCTAGCCTCATCCCCAGCAGCCAGTGGGGAGACCTGGATCCACGTACTACTTTGGGTCCCAACCCAGGGACCCTACAAATAGCATCCACATGCTGCTTCCTTTAATCGTTGCTGCTGCTGTTCCCTGGGCTATTTCCAAAGTAGCCCCTCCTCTTCACCCTTACCTTAGGGCTGAAGCTCTCAATGCCTATTCTTCTTTACCAAATGCCAATGCCACCAGACCCTCTGGTTTTCCCTTGAGATCTAGCAACCAGAAAGGAGTACCCTTCCTTACTCCTCTGGTCCCAGCCAGGGACTGACCTACTCAGTCCCTGAAGCTCCTTTCAACTAAGCCTGTTGTGCTCTGATTGGCTGCTTCCCTGCAGCCTTTCTAGGCACACCTGTAGGACCCATCTTCACTGCTCCTTCCTTGGGGTGTGGTGTGGTAGGGCAACAAAGCTTCTAGCAGAAGGCCTCATCACAAGGCACCACATTAGGGAAAGTCCTTGTCTTGATGAAAAACCTGAAACTTGCAGGTGAGAGCTTAAATTTCTTTGGTTTGTCTCACTAATGAAAAAGCCACACCAAAAGCAACTTTAAAAGTTAGAGAATACAATGGGAACAAATCCCTTAATACAAATTGTTTTGAGAGAGTGAGTTTAGCATATCCCTCAGGGCTAGACTAAGACTCTGTTACAGAGTTATTTTGTGTATCTTGGGTTTGAGATGTTGAACTGAAATAAATGTTTCACCAGGAGACAGGATCCTACCTCAAGTGGAGTTCTAGGGTTGGTTCTCTGCTCTGCCACAGACTCCCTGCTTAGCCTAGGCAAAGTCACTTCACCTCTGTGGGCCCTAGCTCACACTTGCGAAATAGGGTTACTCCGACCCTGCCTCCTAGGCTAAATCCATTCATGGCTGTGTGATGATGGAGGAAATGGAGATACCAAGCTGAGTAGATTCAGGCTGAATTTCTCCACAGCCTGAGAGTGAGAGCCAGCTCCGTACAGGCGGGATGGGAGAGAGGAGGGGGTTCAGGCCAGCTCTGCACGGGGGGGGGTGTCAGGGCTTCAGCCCTGCAGCAGCATCTGTCACTAGAGCGGCTGGAGCTCCAGAGCTGGGGGCTTCAGCCACACATCTCCTGCCAGGGTCCGGGGCGGCTCCTCCTCCCTGTGGCTCCTGCCGGGGGGAGGGCGGGTAATTCCCCTCCCACACACACACAGACCTCCTGCTGGGACTTTCCCTCCCCCAACCCCTGAACAGCTCCTGCCGGAGGCGTGGCTTCTCTCCTCCCTCCAGAATTTTAATTGTTATTTTAACAAAACAAAGGGAGGACCCCCCGTGCCATGACTCACCCTCCCCGGCACTGTCCTGTCCCACAGGGTGCTCAGAGCTACTCTGCAGTGCAGCGGCAGGCACAGAAAGGCAGGAACTGGACCTTTAAAGTTTAAATTGTTTAACAAAGCACTCCACATGCTCACTGCCACACACAGGGCAGGCATGCAGGGGACTCACACACACTGTAGCTGGACTGGAACCAAATGCCAATCACCCAATTCAAGCTTTCTGATTGGCCGGGACCAGGGGCGGACCCAAGGCTGCAAGCCAATAAAAAAAACAAGAAATTACAAGCTACCGTAAAAGCCCTGCAAGCAAAACTAGCCAACATGCAATGCAGGAGCCAACTTAGCCTAAAACAAGCCCATTTTTTTCATTTTTTTAGTGAGTTTGGCAAGTCTGATTCCCCTCTGTATTGGACTCAAAGGACACCTGGAGACCAGAACCAGAGTCAATGGTACGGGATGTCTGCCCTTCCTCCCCTGTACCAAGGGAGGGTCAGAAGCACCTATGCACTTGAGCCAGCACCATGCCAGTCCATGCTCCTCTTAGAGGAGGCAGAAGAGTCACCCTGAGACCTGGGGTATCCCCAATCGGTCTTATGTGACCTCTTCCTTGAGGTCAATGATGAATGATTCCTGTGCCCTTTTGGAGAGATCCCTGCCCTGGAATGAGAAGCAGGAGCACTTTCCAAGCCAGAGGGCTATCTGCAGCCCGAGGAAGGCCTCAGTACTGGGCCAGACCTCATGGCCTGCTCAAGCAGGTGCTGCTTAAGGTGAAGGTCCTGCACCACTTGAGTCCACTTTTTGAACGATTTACAAATCGAAAAGACGGTTACTCACCGTTGTAACTGTTGTTCTTCGAGATGTGTCGCTCCTATCCATTCCAGTTATGTGTGTGCGCCGCGTGTGCATGGCTCTTCGGAAGACTTTTACCCTAGCAACACCGGTGGGCCGGCTGGGCGCCCCCTGGAGTGGCGCTGCTATAGCGCTGGATATATACCCCAGCCGGCCCGTCCGCTCCTCAGTTCCTTCTTGCCGGCTACTCCGACAGTGGGGAAGGAGGGCGGGTCTGGAATGGATAGGAGCAACACATCTCGAAGAACAACAGTTACAATGGTGAGTAACCGTCTTTTCTTCTTCGAGTGATTGCTCCTATGCATTCCAGTTAGGTGATTCCCAAGCCTTACCTAGGCGGTGGGGTCGGAGTGAGACGTGGCAGAGTGTAAGACTGCGGAGCCGAAGGCTGCATCGTCTCTGGATTGGTGCACCAACGCATAGTGGGAAGCGAAGGTGTGGACAGAAGACCAGGTGGCTGCTCTACAGATGTCCTGGATGGGGACATGGGCCAGGAAGGCGGCTGACGAGGCGTGCGCTCTCGTAGAGTGAGCGGTGAGACGGTTAGCTGGTACACAAGCAAGCTCGTAGCATGTTCGGATACATGCAGTGACCCAGGAGGAAATCCTCTGAGAGACCGGCTTGCCTTTCATGCGCTCCGCAACTGCTACGAACAGTTGGGGCGAACGCCGGAAGGGCTTTGTTCGCTGTATGTAGAAAGCAAGGGCACTGCAGACGTCCAGGGTGTGAAGCTGTTGTTCCCGACTCGAGGCGTGAGGCTTCGGGAAAAAAACAGGAAGGAAAATGTCCTGGTTTAAATGGAAGGCCGACACCACCTTAGGGAGGAAGGCCGGGTGTGGCCAAAGCTGAACCTGGTCTGCATGAAAGATGGTGTACGGTGGGCCAGCCGTCAGGGCATGAAGCTCGGAAACTCGCCTCGCTGAGGTTATGGCGACGAGGAAAGCTGTTTTCCACGACAGATGGAGCAGCGAACACGTGGCCAAGGGCTCAAAGGGGGCTCTCATGAACCTGGTCAAAACCAGATTCAGATCCCAGGGCGGAGTAGGACGCCGCACTTTGAGGAAGCGGGAAACCGTCGGATCAGAGAAGATGGACCGGTGACCGACGGGCGGCCGGAAGGCGGATATGGCCGCTAGGTGCACTTTCAACGATGAGACCACGAGACCTTGCTCCTTAAGTGACCAGAGGTAGTCCAGGATCGTTGGTATAGGGACAACGAACGGATTCAGGGCTCTCTGATCGCACCAGATTGCGAATCGCTTCCATTTCGCGAGGTAAGTCGAGCAAGTGGAGGGCTTCCTGCTCTCTAGCAGGACTCGCTGGACCGCCACCGAACAAGCACGCTCCGCGTGGGTCAACCACTCAGGGACCAGGCTGTAAGATGGAGGGACTGCAGGTCCGGGTGGCGGAGCCTGCCGAAGTCCTGCGTTATCAGGTCCGGCCATAAGGGGAGAGGGATGGGATCTCGTACCGAGAGCTCGAGCAGCAGAGTGTACCAGTGCTGTCTCGGCCAGGCCGGAGCGACGAGTATGAGATGGGCCCTGTCCCTCCGAAGCTTGAGAAGCACCCGATGTACGAGCAGGAACAGAGGGAAGGCATATAGGAGGTGACCCATCCAGGAGCAGAGGAATGCGTCCGACAGGGAGCCCGGGGTGCGACCCTGGTAAGAACAGAACTGGTGGCACTTCCTGTTCTCTCTGGAGGCAAACAGGTCTATTTGGGGAAACCCCCACCTGCGGAAAATTGTGTACACCACATCTGGACGCAGCAACCACTCGTGTGAAAGGAACGACCTGCTGAGACGGTCGGCCAGCGTGTTCTGCACTCCTGGAAGATAGGACGCTACCAGGTGAATCGAGTGGGTTATGCAGAAGTCCCACAGGAGCATCGCCTCCATGCAAAGTAGGGAGGATCGGGCCCCACCCTGTTTGCTGACATAAAACATCGCCGTTGTGTTGTCCGTCAACACTGCGACACAACGCCCTTGGAGATGGGAGCGGAAGGCTTGACACGCGAGGCGAATCGCCCGCAGCTCCCTGACATTGATATGTAAGGAGAGCTCTCGGGGCGACCAGAGACCTTGGGTGTGCAGGTCGGCTAGGTGTGCCCCCCACCCTAGCTCTGAAGCATCCGTGGTCAGAGTGACAGATGGTTGAGGAGGGCGGAAAGAGACTCCGGCACACACGACTTCTGGGTCCAGCCACCAGGTGAGCGAAGCGAGGATCGGCTTTGTGGGCGCGACTACCATATCCATGGAGTCGCGGTGGGGCCGGTACACTGACGCAAGCCAAGTTTGAAATGGGCGAAGGTGCAACCTCGCGTACGGAGTGACGAACGTGCACGAAGCCATGTGGCCCAGGAGGTGGAGGCAGGAATGCACCGTTGTCGTTGGAAAGGATTGTAGGCCCCGAACTAGGGAGACCAGAGACTGATGCCGAGGTTGGGGCAGGCAGGCAGGCAGGCCCTGGCCAAATTGGAATCCAGGACCGCTCCGATGAACTCCACCCTTTGCGATGGAGTCAACGTCGACTTCTCGGCATTTATCATAAGTCCTAGGCGCTGAAACAGGGCTAGGATCGTGGTCATGTGACTCGCTATCAGTTGGCGGGATGGTCCCCGGACCAGCCAATCGTCGAGATACGGGTAGACATGTATCCGACGACGGCGGAGGGCTGCGGCAACCACTGCCATACACTTGGTGAAGACCCTCGGCGCTGTGGAGAGGCCGAAGGGTAGCACTGCGAACTGGTAGTGTGTGCTGTTGACAACGAAACGCAGGTAGCGTCGATGAGGAGGGTAAATCGCGACATGAAAATATGCGTCCTTCATGTCGAGGGCGGCAAACCAGTCTCCCGGATCCAGGGAGGGGATGATGGTCCCCAGGGTCACCATGCGAAACTTGAGCTTGACCAGGTACCTGTTGAGCTCTCGGAGGTCGAGTATGGGTCGTAGACCTCCCTTCGCCTTGGGGATTAGGAAATATCGGGAATAAAATCCCCTGCCTCGCATATCGTTCGGCACCTCCTCTATGGCACCCAAGCTCAGCAGAGACTCGACCTCTTGTAAGAGGACTTGCTCGTGAGAGGGGTCCCTGAAGAGGGACGGGGTGGGTGGGTGGGAGGGTGGGGGCGAAACAAACTGAAGGCGGTAACCGGACTCTACCATGCGTAGCACCCAGTTGTCCGTTGAAATCTGGGACCACGCCGGGAGGAAGTGGCAAAGACGGTTGAAAAATAACGGGGAAGGATCCGGTGGAGAGACTGATGGGCCGTCCTCGGGCGTCCCATCAAAACGCCTGTTTCGGCCCTTGAGGGGCCTTGGAGGGCGCCTGGGACTGGGTACGCCGATTGCCCGATGGTCTACGGCGGTTCAGTCTGCCTCTGCGTCCATTATCAGGCCTCGACCTGGACTGATTAAATGGGCGATAGGGCTGCTGCCTGAAGGACCTCCGCTGGGTCGCAGGTGTGTGCATGCCCAGGGTGCGGATGGCAATACGGCCATCCTTAAGGGTCTGGATTCTGGAGTCTGTTTTCTCCAAGAATAGGCCCTTAGTATCGAAGGGCAGGTCTTGCAAGGTATACTGGACCTCTGGCGGCAAGGTGGACGATTGCAGCCAGGAGATCCTCCTCATGGTCACTCCTGATGCCAAAGTCCTGGCTCCGGAATCTGCAGAGTCCAGTGAGGCCTGGATGGAGGACCTGGAGGCTTTCTTGCCCTCTTCTAGCAGGGCAGAGAACTCCTGCCTGGAGGTTGTGGGAATCAACTCCATAAACTTAGAGAGAGCCACGAAGTTGTCGTAGGCATAGCGGCTAAGGAGAGCCAACTGATTGAATATCCGAAGTTGGAGGCCGCCAGCCGAATAGACCTTTCGGCCCAACAGGTCCATCCTGCGCACGTCCTTGGACTTCGGCGCTGGCGCGGGCTGCCCATTTCTTTCCCGGTCATTCACCGACTGTACAACGAGGGAGTCTGGGGCCGGGTGTGTATACAGGTACTCGTACCCGGTCGGGGGCATGGAGTACTTTCGCTCCACGCCTCGAGCAGTGGGAGGGATGGATGCAGGTGATTGCCAGATTGTAGTGGCATTCCTTTGAATAGTGCGAATGAAGGGCAGGGCCACTCGCATGGGGGCCTCAGCTCCAATCACATTAGTAACTGGATCCTCATCCTCAGTGACTTCTGCGACCGGGAGGTTGATGGCTTGTGCCACCCGACGGAGGAGGTCCTGATGGGCACGCAAGTCAATCGGTGGGGGATCCGATGATGAGGACCCCGCCACCGCCTCGTCCGGTGAGGAAGACGAGGAATGGCCCTGACCCATGGCTTGTAGCTGCGGTTCGTCCATGGGGTGCGAAGCCTCCGCCTCTATGGGATGTTCCGCCGGTACCGGTGGCGGCGGAACCTCAACCGGAGAAGATGGAGGGGGCCTGCTGACAGTGGCTTCCGGCACCCTGTGGTCGGAGGGCCTGGGTCGCTGGAGGGAGGGGGCGCCCTGAGCCTCGTGAAAGGCCCAGGGGGTCCAGAAGCCCCATTGCTGTGGACCATGGTCCTGTCCTTGGGGGTCTGCCCGGTGATCTGCACCGCTGCCCTCGTGCGAGGCGACCGACGGTTGGCGGGAAGGCCACGGGGGGGGGGCAGAGGCGCTCAGGGACTGCGCCGTCGATGCCGCTAGTCTGTCCGTGTACGGTGCCGGGGACCGGTGCCGATCGTCGCGGTACCGGGAGCGAGAGCGGGACCTTCTACCGCGTGAGTACCGGGAGGTCGACCGCGATCTCGACCGTCGTCGACGGGAGCGGCTCCGAGAACGGCGACGGGAGCGGTGCCGTGATCCGGACCTTCTTCGGTGCCTACGGTCCGGAAACCGGGACCAGGATCGCCTCCGGGAGTGCGACCGGTACCGCGATGAGGAGCGGTACCGGGACTGCGACCGGCGCCGAGACGGAGAGTGGTACCGGGATGGTGACCGGTGCCGGGACCTGGATCGGCGTGAAGGTGACAGTCTCCGAGATCGGGAGCGGGACCTGGATCGCCTTCTATCCTGTCTGTCAGGGGAAGGAGGCCGTATCATGGCCGGCTTGCCCACTGACTGCACAGCCCGCACCGGTGGTGCCGGGGGCCGGAGGCCTGGTGCCTCTGTTAGCTCTATGAGCTCCCTCGCCGTCGAGAACGTCTCGGGCGTGGACAGGAGAGGCAGCTCGACCACGGTTTGCACCGGGGAGCATGGAGGTACCGGACTCAACGGCCCTGTTGGCGCCGGAGTCGACGGTACCGCGCACGGTCCGTGCGCTGTCGAGGTCGGTACCGAAGGGGCCGAAACTGGCTGCTGGACAGGCGGCCTCGATGCAGCAGTCTTCCCAGACTTTGGCTGCAGCTTCTGTTTCCCGGATGGTGAGAGGGAACGGTGCCGGGGCTTCGGTGCCGGCTGCTTCTTAAGAATCTCAGTACCGGACCGGTCGGGGACCGCTGGAGTGCTCCGTGCCGAGGACGACGGCGGAGCTGATGGTGTCGGCACCGCAGGGGTAAGTGCCAATTCCATTAGGAGCTGCCTTAATCTAATGTCCCGCTCCTTTTTCGTTCTAGGCTTGAATGATCTGCAAATAGGGCACTTATCTGGTCGATGGGCCTCACCAAGACAACGCAGGCAGGAGTCGTGAGGGTCCCCAATCGGCATGTGCCGCTGGCAAGCCGCACAGGGCTTAAACCCTGGTGTCTTGGGCATACGCCCGCACCGGACGGGAAAAGAGGGGCTAAGCTCCCCTAATTCCCCTTAATCTACCTAATAACTTACTTAACTAACTATTTTAACTACAAAACTAGAACCAAGGTGAGCTAGGGATGTGGAGGACAAACGAGCACTCCACTGTTCCAACTGGCCGTCACGGGCGGGAAGAAGGAACTGAGGAGCGGACAGGCCGGCTGGGGTATATATCCAGCGCTATAGCGGCGCCACTCCAGGGAGCGCCCAGCCGGCCCGCCGGTGTTGCTAGGGTAAAAGTCTTCCGAAGAGCCGTGCACGCGCAGCGCGCACACCTAACTGGAATGCATAGGAGCAATCACTCGAAGAAGAACAATGCTAATTTAGAAGGCTTTGCCAAGACAGAGCAAGCACCACATGTTGGGGTCACTATTGGGAATTGCCACTCTACACGAATGGCAATGCTTGAACCCCAGCGAGGGCATCACCAGGGAGCACTACCAGTACCACTATACTAAAGTTTTAATTAGCGCTACTAATTAATAACTATATACAACCACCCCCCTGTGGATCCAGAGACCGAATAAGCCCACTGCTCTTCCTGCATGTTATAAGAGGCAACTAAAGGGGATGGAGAGGGATGGGCTCTGTCAGGCTAGAAATCTGCCAAAGACACACCATATGATAAGCAAGTCAATGATGTCCATACTGGATTGATCGCAGCCTGGGTTAATAATGACCGCGCCATCCATCTCCCACCAGGGCAGACGTGACAAGTATACTACTGGTGTAACCCCAACAAAGAGGATCTGTGGAAGAGACAACAACATCACCATAGCTGCATGGAATGGAAGGACATTGAGACAAAAAGGGAGGTTGAAAGAACTCACATACAAAATGAAACAATACACCTGGCACCTCCTAGGAATCTCTGAGGTCAGATGAAAGAACTTTAGAGAGGTACTGATGGAAGAAGACCATGTACTCTAACAGCAGTATCATTTAGTATCACAGTGGTACAAGTCTATGCCCCTATAACAGACTATGACAATGAGCAAATTGAAGATTTTTACAATCAGCTCCAAGACATCATCAATAAGGTACACAAGAAAGATATCCTGATTGTACAAGGAATGCTAAAGTGGGTACTGACGCACAGGCAGATTGGCGAGATTATTGTGGCCCTTTCTGTAATGCGGTAACCAACGAGAGAGGATGGAGACTTTTGGAGTTTGCCAGCTATAACAATCTGGTTCTTGCAAACACATTAGGAGCACATAAAGCATCCAGATGATCAATATGGCACACACCTAATGGTCTACATCACAGACAGATCGACTACACCATGGTGCAAAACCGATTTCATTCTGGGATTAACAGAGCTAAAACAAGGAGCTTTCCCAGTGCCGATACTGGAAGTGATCATGACCTTGTGATGCTAAATTTTTGGCTGCAGCTAAGGAAAATCATCAGGCTCAAGTTCACCAGAACCAAGTTTGACTTAGAAAGACTCAGAGACCGAAACATTGCAGAGTCATTCCAAGCAATGAGCGGCGGAAAATTTGTCCCACTACTTGCTCTAGAGGAAGACATAGAAACAATGACCAACAATTGCAATGCTGTAATGAATGAGGCAGCAATGGACACCCTTGGGAAACACTGTAAAAAAACAAAACCAGGGGTCACAAATGAAATACTACAAATGTGTGACATTAGAAGAGAATTTAAGAGAGACAAGAACAGCACTGAGGGAGCTGATAAATACAGAGCAATTGGCAGAAAGATCAAGAAAGGAATGAAGGTGGTCAAGGCAATATGGATTGAAAAACAATGCTCTAAAATTGAAGAATGTATCAATATTAAAAATAGCAAATGAGCCTTCCAGGTTGTAAAAATCTGATGAAGGAAAGAGGGACTAAAGCTAATGCAATTCAAAACAAAGAAGGGAACTGTCTTACAGAAGAAAGGGACATCATCAATAGGTGGACAAACTAATGTTCTGATCTATACAACCACCAGACAAATGGAGATGCTAGTGTCTTAGACAGCCCAGATTCAACAGAGGAGGATGACTTTCCAATACTAAGTGAAGAAGTGGAAAAAGACGGTTACTCACCGTAGTAACTGGTGTTCTTCGAGATGTGTTGCTCCTATCCATTCCATGTAGGTGTGCGTGCCGCGCGTGCACGGTTCTTCGGAACATTTTACCCTAGCAACTCCGGCGGGCCGGCTGGGCGCCCCCTAGAGTGGCGCCGCTATGGCACTGGATATATACCCCAGCCGGCCCGTCCGCTCCTCAGTTCCTTCTTGCCGGCTATTCCGACAGTGGGGAAGGAGGGCGGGTCTGGAATGGATAGGAGCAACACATCTCGAAGAACACCAGTTACTACGGTGAGTAACCGTCTTTTTTTCTTCGAGTGATTGCTCCTATGCATTCCATGTAGGTGATTCCCAAGCCTTACCTAGGCGGTGGGGTCGGAATGAGACGTGGCAGAATGCAAGACTGCTGAGCCGAAGGCTGCATCGTCTCTTGATTGTTGCACCAACGCATAGTGCGTTGCGAATGTGTGGACGGATGACCAGGTGGCTGCTCTGCAGATATCCTGGATTGGAACATGGGCCAGAAAGGCAGCTGAAGAGGCCTGCGCCCTGGTAGAGTGGGCAGTCAGTCGAGGAGGTGGTACCCGGTCGAGCTCATAGCATGCTCGAATACAAGCCGTCACCCACGAGGAAATTCTTTGCGAGGAGACTGGTTCACCCCTCATACGCTCAGCAAGCGCGACGAAGAGCTGGGCCGAACGCCTGAAAGGCTTTGTGCGCTCAATATAAAAGGCGAGGGCCCTACGGACGTCCAGGGAGTGAAGCCGCTGCTCCCGAGACGAGGCGTGTGGCCTCGGGTAGAAAACCGGGAGGAAGATGTCCTGGTTAATATGGAAGGCCGACACGACCTTCGGGAGGAAGGCAGGATGTGGCCGGAGCTGAACCTTGTCCGCGTGGAAGACCGTATACGGAGGCCCAACGGTCAGGGCACTAAGCTCGGACACCCGTCTCGCCGATGTTATAGCGACGAGGAAGGCCGTCTTCCACGAGAGGTGAAGCAGTGAGCAAGTCGCTAGAGGCTCAAACGGCGGTCCCATAAGCCTAGCTAGAACCAGGTTCAAATCCCAGACCGGAGTAGGGCGTCGTACGGGCGGGTACAAACGGTTCAGGCCTTTGAGGAAGCGGGATACCATATGGGTGGAAAAGATGGAGCGACCCTCAATCGGAGGACGAAAAGCTGATATCGCCGCCAGGTGTACCCTCAAGGAGGAGACCGCGAGGCCTTGCTCCTTAAGGGACCAAAGGTAGTCCAAGACAACCGGAATAGGGACGAGAAAGGGATTCAGGCCTTTCTGGTCGCACCAGATAGCGAACCGCTTCCATTTTGCGAGATAGGTGGATCTCGTTGAGGGCTTCCTGCTTTCGGTGAGGACTCGCCGAACTGCCTGCGAACAGCCCTGCTCCGCGTGAGTCAACCAATCAGGTACCAGGCTGTAAGATGCAGGGAGCGGAGATCCGGGTGGCGAAGCCGGCCGAAGTCTTGTGTGATAAGGTCCGGCCACAATGGGAGAGGAATGGGATCCCGGACTGAAAGCTCGAGCAGCAGGGTGTACCAATGTTGTCTCGGCCAGGCCGGAGCAATCAGTATGAGACGAGCCTTGTCCCTCCGAAGCTTTAAGAGCACCCGATGAACAAGTGGGAACGGAGGGAAGGCGTACAGGAGGTGGTCCTTCCATGAGCAAAGGAACGCGTCGGACAGGGAGCCGCGGGCGCGTCCCTGGAAGGAGCAGAACCGGTTGCACTTCCTGTTGGTTTCTGAGGCAAAGAGGTCTAGGTGGGGAAATCCCCACCGTCGGAAGATTGTATACACCACATCTGGACGTAGGGACCATTCGTGTGCAAGGAAAGATCTGCTGAGGCGGTCGGCTAGCGTGTTCTGAGTGCCCGGAAGAAACGACGCTGACAGGTGAATCGAGCGGGCTACGCAAAAGTCCCACAGGCGAAGCGCTTCCGTGCAAAGCAGGGAGGAGCGTGCCCCGCCCTGCTTGTTGACATAAAACATAGCCGTCGTGTTGTCCGTCAGCACGGTGACACAGCGGCCGTGGAGAAGGGCATGGAAGGCCTGGCACGCCAACCGTATCGCCCTGAGCTCTCGGACGTTGATGTGTAAGGAGAGCTCCAGCGGGGACCAGAGGCCTTGCGTGTGAATGTCGCCCAGGTGTGCCCCCCAACCCATGTCCGAGGCATCTGTGGTCAAGGTGACGGAGGGACACGGCGGGCGGAATGGTACCCCTGCACAGACGACCTGAGGGGCTAGCCACCAATTGAGAGTGTCGAGGGTGGCCCTTGGGACTGTGACGATCGAGTCCATGTGATCGCGATGTGGGCGGTACACCAAGGCCAGCCACGTCTGGAACGGACGAAGGTGCAACCTGGCATACATTGTCACGAAAGTGCACGACGCCATGTGGCCCAGGAGGCGAAGACAGGATCGCGCCGTCGTCGTGGGAAAGGCTTGGAGAGCCTTGATGCAAGCCACCAGAGTTTGGTACCGAGTGATCGGAAGGCAGGCCCTGGCCAACTGCGAGTCCAGAACCGCTCCGATGAACTCCACCCTTTGAGCTGGAGTCAAAACGGACTTGTCGAAGTTGACAAGCAGGCCCAGGTCTCGAAAAAGAGATAGTATATCGGTCACCTGGTCCGCTACCAGCTGACGTGATGGGCCGCGAATCAACCAATCGTCGAGGTACGGATACACGTGCACCCGACGACGGCGGAGGGCCGCGGCAACCACCGCCATACACTTGGTGAATACCCTCGGGGCGGTGGAGAGGCCGAAGGGAAGCACCGCAAATTGGTAGTGTCTGTCGTTCACCATAAATCGGAGGTATCGACGATGAGGGGGATAGATCGCGACATGGAAGTATGCGTCTCTCATGTCGAGGGCGGCAAACCAGTCTCCTGGATCCAGGGAGGGAATAATAGTCCCCAGGGATACCATGCAGAATTTGAACTTTAGCAGGTATCGGTTGAGCTTTCGGAGGTCCAGGATCGGACGGAGACCTCCTTTTGCTTTGGGGATGAGGAAATAACGGGAATAGAAACCCCTGCCCCGCCGGTCGGGCGGCACCTCCTCTATGGCACCCAAACTCAGCAGAGTCTCGACCTCTTGTAGGAGGACTTGCTCGTGAGTGGGGTCCCTGAAGAGGGACAGGGAGGGAGGGTGGGAAGGAGGGGGCGAAATAAACTGGAGGCGGTACCCCGACTGGACCGTACGCAGAACCCAACTGTCCGATGTTAGGTGGGTCCATGCCGGGAGGAAATGGGAGAGTCGGTTGGAAAACAAAGGGGAAGGATCCAATGGAGAGACTGAAGAGCCGTCCCCGGGCGTCCCATCAAAACGCCTGCTTAGGCCCTTGAGGGGCCTTAGAGGACGTTTGTGACTGGTTGCGCCTGTTGCCTGATGGTCGGCGGCGCGTCAGGTTGGTCCGGCGACTATTATACGGTCGGGATCTGTTCTGGGTAAACGGCCGGGATGGTTGCCTACGAAACGGTTGTCTCTGGGTCGCCGGCGTGTGCATTCCCAGCGTTCGTATAGCCACGCGACCGTCCTTAAGGGTCTGTATACGGGTGTCCGTTTTCTCAGAGAACAACCCGTGCGTTTCGAACGGTAGGTCCTGGAGTGAGTACTGCACCTCAGGGGCCAAGGTGGAGGATTGAAGCCAGGAAATCCGGCGCATAGTGACCCCAGAGGCAAGGGTACGGGCCCCCGAGTCCGCCGAGTCTAGCGCAGCTTGGATGGAGGAGCGCGCAGACTTTTTACCGTCCTCAAGGAGAGCGCTGAACTCCTGGCGGGAGGACGTCGGGACAAGTTCTGTGAATTTCGAGAGCGAAAGTAGCATCTCGTAGGTATAGCGGGCCAGCAATGCCGACTGATTGGCAATGCGAAGCTGCAGGCCCCCAGCCGAATAGACCTTGCGGCCCAGGAGGTCCATACGTTTAGCGTCCTTAGATTTGGGGGTTGCCGCCGGTTGACCGTTACGCTCTCGGTCGTTCACCGACTGGACCACGAGGGAGTCCGGAGTCGGATGAGTATACAAATACTCGTACCCCGTGGGGGGAACCGAGTATTTGCGTTCCACGCCTCTGGCAGTCGGTGGGATGGACGCTGGCGTTTGCCAGATGGTATTGGCGTTACGCTGAATTGTCCGAATAAAAGGGAGGGCCACTCGCACAGGGGCCTCAGACCCAATGACGTTAGTAACCGGGTCGTCATTTTCCACAACCTCAGCAATTGGAAGGTCGATGGACTGCGCAACTCTGCGGAGCAGGTCTTGATGCGCCCTTAAGTCTATAGGCGGCGGGTCCGCCGTCGCTGACCCTGCGACAGCCTCGTCCGGTGATGAGGACGACGACAGGCCCGGGCCCGCAGGCTCTGTTGGTGGGTCGTCCACCAGTGGAGCAGGAACAGCTGAGTCTGGCTGTGTCACTGGGAGTGGCAGAGAAGTTCCTGGTGTAGGCGAAGGCGGGGCCTTGCTGACCGTCGCTTCCGGCACGCGGCGCTCGGACCCCGAAGGCCGCGTGGGCAAGGGTGGGCCTTGCGACTCATGTTGTGCCCAAGGAACCCAAAAACCCCATTCTTGTGGGCCGTAGGCTAGACCTGGGGTATCCCCTCTGAGGCCTGCGCCGCTGCCGCCCTGGGATACGACCGAAGCCTGGCGTGACCACTGGGGGGCCGATGCGCTCAACGAGTGTCCCGTGGACGGCCGGTGCGCGTCTGCTGGTGGTACCGCCGGTCGATGTCTGTCGTCGCGGTACCGGGAGCACGACCGGGACCAACGGTCGCAGCGGTGCCGGGACGGTGATCTGCTACGGCTTCGGCGTCGGGAAGCACTGCGATCGCGGCGCCCGGAGTGGCTGCGGTCCCGGCGCCTGGAGCGGCTCCGGTCACGGTGCCGGGAGCAGCTGCGGTCACCGCGGTGCCGGGAAAGACTGCGGTCACCGCGGTGCCGTGATCGGTCTCTAGAAGCAGACCTTCGGCGGTACCGACGACTGGAACTCCGAGATCGGTACCTCGATGCCGAACGGTACCGTGAACGGGACCGACGCCGAGACGAGGAACGGTCCCGAGGCGTGGATCGGCGCCTGGATCGAGGCCGGCGAGACGGTGACCGGCTACGAGAGCGGGACCGACTGACGACCCTTGCGCGGTGTTCCTCGGCGCCAAGGGGTCTCATCATGGCTGGCTTCCCAGCAGAGGGTACAGCCCGCACCGGCGGTGCCGGGGGCCGGAGGCTTGGTGCCTCTGTCAAAGCAATAAGCTCCCGCGCCTGTGAGTATGTCTCCGGCGTGGTAGGGAGTCCAAGCTCGACCTCGGGCAGTGCCGGGGAGCAGGGAGTGGCCGGGCTCAACGGCTCTTCTGGTGCCGGAGCTGCCGGGCCCGTGCACTGGGAGTGCACCATCAGCGCCGGAGCCACAGGTGCTGGTAGTGGCTGGGCGATCTGTCCGGAAGATGAGGCTTTAGCTGCCGCTGGTGCCTTCTTTTTGCGCACCGGGGACGGAGAGCGGTGCCGTGACGCCGGTGCCGGTTTCGGCGGACGGGATGCCTCTGAGCTGTGCCGGGTCGGTGCCGCCGGCGCGCTACGTACCGAAGCCGATTTAGGTGCCGCCGGGGCCGGTACCGGTGGACGCAGCGCCGACTCCATCAAGAGCTGCTTCAGTCTGGAGTCCCGCTCTTTCCTGGTCCTCGGCTTAAAGGCAGCACAAATGGGGCACTTGTCGGTACGATGAGACTCCCCCAGGCAGCGGAGGCAGGAATCGTGAGCGTCCCCGACAGGCATCAACCGTTGACAAGCCGCGCACGGCTTGAATCCCGGAGTCTGGGGCATGAGCCCACCCCGGGTGGGGGAAAAAGGAGGGAAACCCCCCTAATTCCTTAAGTACCTTAACTAACTAAACTAAACTATGAACTATACTAACTACCTATATACAAGAAATGGAGAAATTGCTAGGGATGTGGAGGACTAACAGAGCACTCCACAGTTCCAGCTAACCGTCACGGGCGGGAAGAAGGAACTGAGGAGCGGACGGGCCGGCTGGGGTATATATCCAGTGCCATAGCGGCGCCACTCCAGGGGGCGCCCAGCCGGCCCGCCGGAGTTGCTAGGGTAAAATGTTCCGAAGAACCGTGCACGCGCGGCGCGCACACCTACATGGAATGCATAGGAGCAATCACTCGAAGAAGAACAGCTGTGAAATCGCTCAAGAACGGAAAGGCTACAGGTATTGACAACATCCCAGCCGAACTGATGAAGTTTGGAGGAGAAATCGTAATAGATGTACTCACCAAGATCTGCAACAAGATCTGGCAGACCGGTGAGTGGCCCTCCACATGGACACAGTCACTAATCATCACTCTGCCAAAGAAAGGCAACCTGCAATTGTGTCAAAATTACTGGACCATAAGCTTAATTAGCCATCCCAGCAAAGTGATGTTGAACAGATTGAAGCCACAAGCAGAGAATATCATCGCTGAAGAACAGGCTGGCTTTCGTGCTGGAAGAAGTACCACAGAACAGATTTTCAACCTTTGTGTTCTATATGAGAAGTACTTACAACACCAGCAGGACATCTACCACGTCTTTGTTGACTTCAAGAAGGCGTTTGACAAAGTATGGCACGAAGCTCTCTGGGCAACCATGAAGTAGTACAATGTTGGTCGTAAGCTGGTAAAAAGCTGTATGCCAAGGACAACAGTGCAGTTCTCGTCAATGGCACAATAGGAGAGTGGTTTCGCACCACTGTTGGAGTTCGGCAAGGCTGCCTTCTTTTGCCCATACGGTTCAACATCTACTTGGAGCGCATAATGACTGATGCCCTAGAAGATCACATATGCACAGTCAGCATTGGGGGGGGCGAACAATTTCAAATCTTCGGTTCACTGATAACATTGATGGCCTGGCAGGCAGCAAAGATGAACTTGCCAACCTTGTGAAATGATTGGATAAAACCTTCGCAAAATATGGCATGGAAATCAGTGCAGAGAAAACCAAGCTGATGACAAACAAACATGATGGGGCCAGCTCACATATCACTGTCAGTGGACAAGAGCTTGAAACAGTTCAAGTATTTGGGGGCAATCACTGATGAAAGATCCAAGGCAGAAATTTGGCAAGAACCGTGCAAACAGCAGCAAAGCTAAAGCCAATTTGGAGGAATAAGAACATCTCCCTGGAATCCAAACAGAAACTGCTGCACACATTGGTCATCTCCATTTTTCTGTATGCGTGAGAGACATGGACCTTTATGGCAGAACTTGAACGGAAAATACAGGTAGAAGAGATGAGCTACTTCCGTAAAATCCTGGGCATCTCCTACTTCAATCATGTCACTAATGAAGAGGCCTGCAACATCATCACCCAATGCGCTGGATCATATGAAGACCGCCTGAAGATCACAAAGAAGCACAAGCTGAAATGGTACGGCCATGCAACAAGATCATCTGCCCTATCCAAGATCATCCTCCAAGGGACAGTACAGGGAAGAGAAGAAGAGGTAGACAGAATAAGTGATGGATTGACAACATAAAAGAGTGGACAGGAATGGACTTTGTGGAAACTCAAGCACTGAAACACAATCGTCAGGGATGGAGATAATTGGTTGATTGCTCATCAATGAGGGTGCCCCAACGACCAATGCAATTATGGGAGTGATGATACAACAAACTAGTCTAAGATATGAGTTTGCCAGGTTGTGAGGCAACAACTGCACAGAGTTCCAACTCCAGTGGTAAGAATAAACTGAGGGAGGTCAGGGCAGCATTGCCTCATATAGCCAGCGGACGGGTTACATACATGAGCACTGCCCCTCTGTGGGTACTACAAAGCACAATCTCTTGCTCCAGTGCACACACACCTATACTCGGAAAACATGTCTGCATCTACTTGAAGAAGATAAGGGTTAATGCGATGCTTGTCCCTTACTATCAATGATAAATTCTTGTAAACAAGCCACATTTATAGTGATATTGGTGATAAATTCTTGTAACCAGGCCAGATTGAAATCCAAAGATGTGCCAATAACGTAACTACCCATATTCTGCAATGTTTCATATAAAAGAATGTTGAAATAATAGGTTGTAATTTTTTTAAATTTTGGTGTCTCATAAGACACTTCTTACTAAAGACAATTTCCAATAAATCATGTCATAAGAGATTTACTGAAATGGTGGCCAACTGGTTTTTAGAGTTTGGGTGCAAAGCAAAAGGGCATCTCTTCTCTGATTCAGAAGATATGAAGAAATCTCTGAACTCTGTAGTCAAGAAAGCCACTTCTGTGTTAAAAAAAAAGAAAAAAAAAGTATACAACTGAGAAAAAATACTTGTCCTTGATTATACTTTTACCATTGTTAGAAACTGGGCTATAATCCTAGTTGTTATAGCAGAAAGAGTGGAGAAACTGTCAGAATTTACCTCTGTTTTTGTAGAAGCTACTGGTTTGGACATTACTCTGCTGGAACTTCAGTACAAATGCTTAACTGGAGAGCATTATTAATTATTTATATGGTGCATATCAACCTCAATAATTAAGTCACTATCAGCCCACTGCAACTTTTTTAAGCTCCTAACATCAGAACATTCTTGTCATGTATCTGAATTACTCCATCTTATTAACTGCAACCAACTGGTGCTCTATAAACTCCACAGAATAGATAGATTATGACAGTAGTTCAAGACCTGATCTAGAGGATCAAGTGGTGATCTAACAGGAGCTATGAAGTAATCGTCTAGAACTGAAGGAGCAGAGGGTCAGAGGTATTCTTTCTGGCTCTGACATCACATATAATTAAGAGTTGGCAACTAGAATTTACATAATTTTGTGGATAATGAGCTAGCTAGAATAGTATTTTGCTCACTTGTATGTGGCCCTGCAGTGTTATCAGGAGTAAAAACTATTTGTGACAGATGTGAGACCTTGGAAATGCAGAAACTTCAGGAGACTATTATACTGAGAAGAGACAGATGCAAGGCATATGGAATATTCATATCCCTAAATATTGTACATACCTTTGTGAGCTGGAGAATGTATTCTGGCTCTGTTGGGGAGGATTACAGAGCTTCCTCGAGGCCTAAATTCAGAGGGGCATAATTACTGCAAATCCCTGGCCAGGTCACCTTCTCCAGAGAGTACCACCTCCCTGGGGGGAACTGCATATACTAGCTCAGACTAGGTTAAAGAGGCCAAGCAGACAAATAATTGGTTTTTGGTATAAAGGGGGAGCTGAACTGACAAAAAATCTCATTTGATCCTCAAACTGACATGAAACTATAAGTAAGAGGGCAAAACTTACAGGAAGGGTTTGAAGAACTTTGTGAACCTACAGTGTCTCAATGCAGAAGATGTGACACATCTGGTAAGCCTGACGTGTGTAGAATATTTAGTTTTTTATGATATGCTGCTCTGTAATGCTTTTGTCCTAAAATAAATATACTGTTAAGTAAAAGCTGTCTGGTCACTAGTAAATACTGTCATTATCCCTGGAGAGAGAGAGTGAACCATGAGGCTGGACTAAGGTCAAACCTATTGAGATATTCACAGTGAATTGCAGGAGAAAGAGGGACGAGAGTTCCTGCCCATAGAGAGATGAAGACTAGAGGCCTGAAATCCAAAGAGGCACCCCTAAGACGACCACGGAAGGGGCAGAGGTACAGTTAATCCAGGAACTGTGAAAGTAGTAAAAAATTATTTGATCCAGTAAACTGCAAGAGATGCAACTGATACATCACAGGATCAGTTGTGTTGAATAAAAAGTTGCCATTTCTAGAGTCACTTAGATCATGAATACAGATCCATGTAATTTCTGTCTTCTATGACAACAGAGTTGTTATAATAGGGCAGGGGTCGGCAACCTTTCAGAAGTGGTGTGCCAAGTCTTAATTTATTCACTCTAATTTAAGGTTTTGCGTGCTGGTAATATATTTTAATGTTTTTAGAAGGTCTGTTTCTATAAGTCTATAATATATAATTAAACTATTGTTGTATATAAAGTAAATAAGGTTTTTAAAATGTTTAAGAAGCTTCATTTAAAATTAAATTAAAATGCAGAGCCCCCTGGACTGGTGGCCAGCACCTGGGCAGTGCGAGTGCCACTGAAAATCAGCTCACATGCTGCCTTCGGCACGCGTGCCAAACGTTGCCTACCCCTGCAATAGGGTATTAGTCACATATGTACTTTGATACTGCAGTCCTGTTGGAAACCAGGAGTGATGAGCATGTTGGACAGAGACCTCTGAGCTCCTTTGTCTCAAAGCATGTGTCTATGGAGAAGTGGTGTCATTACTGTACCTAAAAGTTTAACCTAAGTTTAACTGTGAAAAGTATGTGAAAGTCTGTAATATGTCACAATAATCTGACTTGTTTCTTGCCTAAGAATTAACCTCAGAAAACAGTTCAAGTTGTTTTCAGTAAATGAATGTTATGAACTGATACAAGAAAACCAGACAGAAAAACTGAATTAATCCAAACAAAAATAGCTTTGTAACGGGGTGCACTCACCTCTCACGAGCGCCCCCTTGGATGAATGCATGTGCCTGCACACTCACTCTCCATGGTGTGTCTTCGGTGACTCAACCCTCTAGCTGAGTCACACACAGTCTGTCTATGTGATAAAAGCAAAGCAAAACCCTTTCCGGGGTACAAGTCCAACAGGGGTCTCTCTCAGTGCCCTCTGTAATGTCTTCCCCAAGATGTCCCTGCTCCGGGATAAAGCAGTGCCCCAGCACTCCCTTCCTGGCAACAAAGTCTTCGCCCTCTTAAGGCCTTTCTGGCCGCAGCTCTTGCTACAGTTCAGTTCCCCTTCTGGAGTGCCTCAATGTCCAGGCCACTTCCCCCAGGGGCTAATGGGGGGGAGGATGGGACCTGGGCCCTCCCACTACTCTGGGTTCCAGCCCAGGGACCCTATAGATAGCAGCTGTCTGCTGTGTCCCTTTATCTAAGTCGCACTGCTGCGCTAATTCCCTGAGCCATTTCCCCATGGCCCCATGCTGTCTTCACCCTTACCTCAGGGCCTTGTCCTGATGGAGATCCAGCAACCAGCTCAGGGCTCTCCTCAGCTTCTGGCAACACTACCTCATCCAATGTCCTGCAGCTCCCTCAGCCAACTGTACACCCATCCACACTCTTCCAGCTCTATCAAGGAACTGGAACTTACTCTGACCTTGCAGCTCTTCCTATACTAGGCCCTGATTGGCTGGGTCTCATACAGCCACTCTAGACAGTTTGGAGGACCCTCTCCACTACCCTTTTCTAGGGTGGTGTGTGGCAGGGCCACAAGGCCTCCAGCAGGGGGCCTCAGAGGGTATAATATACCCCATCATAGGCTTACTGATATAAGTCAAGGACTAAGGCGCTATTATACTTAGTAAACAAGAAAATGTGGGAACAAAAGTTATCTATGCCAAGTCTGGCCTTACAGAAATGGATTTAATTGGTGCACAAAATGATGATGAAAAAATATGCCACGCAACTTACACTCCTTTCATGGGTTCTTAAAAAGAGACGGGGGTGGGAGGGGAGACAGAATCATCTTTCTCACAACTCATCCCTTGACCTGCCAATGTTGCAACTCATCTCAAATTTCTCAACCTTAAATCAGAAGGAGCAGACCAGGCTAAGGAATATTTTCCTGAGAGGAAGGCCGGTTGGCTCTTCTTTAAGGAACTTTGTTTTCACCTCTGAGGGCTGGAAATCATAATATTTTCATGGCATCAAGTCCTCAGTAGGGATACATAATTGCTGCATCGCAGATGCATGTTAGATTCTGTATTGTTTTTCCTTCCCTTGTTGTTCTGCCTATCTCCCCTCCCTCGTCTCCTATCCTATGTTTCATTCTCTCTCTGCTTTTCACTGAATCCTAAAATCAACTATTTATCCAAGTCTGCCTTGACTAAGGAGAAAGGATCCAGCCAGCTGACATCCCAGACCAGAACTCAAACCAGGGTCCTAGCAGCATCAACAAAAGCTGTATTTCACCGATCTTTTCTATCCTCTCTCTCATCCATCTTGTGTCTGCCTGTTTAAAACAAGGTAAGTAAATGTCCTTCACACATCAGGACTGAGTGTGAAATTAATCCTTTTCTCTTCAAAGAAATGAAAATAAGAGACTGATATTTTGACTCCAAAAGGAGAGAGACTTTTGGCAGGGAATAAGTTTGTTCTGCATAATTACAGTTTCAATATAAAAGCTTGTTTTAATTCCTTATTTTCTTGAGTTTAATCAATAAATTTTCAACTTGAATGAATGCTTTTCAGTATCTGCCAAGTAACTGAGTAAATCAAATGTCTTTGAAAAAAATAACCTCAAACCTACCTATCACTGCTTAATGTTGGATAGTGAGAGTTTAACTCTTTAGGTCTTTGAGATCAATATCTATACAACAGAATCCTACTAGTCCAGATTGCTTGAGCAATATGAGCAGGAACAAATGAGTACTGAATGATCTTTTAAAAAGTTACTCTAAAAACATTATCTAAACGGCAATGTACATGACCATAATTAACTATAAAAACGCAACAACAAAAAAAATCACTCTGCTAGCAAAAGGTTTTCTATAAACACTAACGTTTCTAGGAGTTAGAACTACCTATTCTCAGGTAAACAGCAGTATGTAAACTTAAATTAAATTACATTAATGACAATAGTTTGCTAACAAATGTATTTATGTTAAACACTGATATTTGTTAATGTCTTACCAACAGGAAAGGGGCTTTTATCCTCAAAATCTTCCCAGTGTTCAAAATCAAAAGACACATTAGGATTCTGTTAACAGAAATACAACTGCTAACTATATATATTTCAATACATAATATTAATAATTTAAGAACAATAAATACATATTTTAACTGATATTTGTAATTCACCTTATGCTTTAGTAGACGGCACCAAAATTCCTTCTTGTCTTTTGCAAGGATAATCACAGGTTCTTCATTCTTAATCACACAAACAGACTTTCCTTTAAGTATGTTTGCATGCAACTCCATGTCAGCCACATAAAATTTGTCTCCTGAAAAAGCACTGTATTTGTTTAAACAAAATTGTTAGCTTTTTTTGGTAAATGAAATGGAAACTGGTAAGACATTTTATTTTGCTATGTATAACATTTTAAACCTACCTGAAAACAACCTTGTCTCCAAAAAAATCACATTTATAGTCACGTACATTTCTTAATTTTATCTTCATGGTAACAATATCTTCCTTTTGAAACCATTTTATTTCTGGATAGAAACTAAAATTTTAAAAAGACTAGTTAAATTGAATGTATTTCAATTTAAAATATTAACACATACAAAAGTTCTAGGCATACTAACAATAATATAACTCATGATCAATAGGAATATCACCCAGCATGATAAAAGAATAGAAAGAAAGGTTAACATACCACCCAGCAAGTAGAACTATTAAATATACCCTATCACTTTACTCAAAACCCCATTTCAAACCCTCTCCTCCAGAAAAAGATGGTTACTGTACTTATAGTAAAACTGATTCTTCAAGATGTTCTGTGCATGTGGATCCCACTCTGGGAGCACATGTGCACCGTTTGCACAGGAATCCAGAAAGTTTTATCTAGCAGTGTCCATTAGGGATCGTGCATGTGCCGTGCATACCCCCAGATTCCATCTCCCAAGGACAAAAAGAGTGGAATGATCCCACTCACTCCCCAGTCCCTTCTTTACCCAGAGCCCAGATGGGAAGACTCTTAGATGGGGGGATGGAGGATCATTTGTGGGATCCACATGCACAGAAAATCTTGAGGAAACACAATTAGTGTAAGGTAAATAACTGTGCTTTCTTCTGAGTCTTTGTGCATATGGCTCCCACTCACAGCGATTAGCCACAATTTTATCTATCCGGAGGTGGAAGCTCGGAGATTATCCAAATAAGGACTGAGAACCACCCTGCTAGGGGGGAGGGATAGCTCAGTGGTTTGAGCATTGGCCTGCTAAACCCAGGGTTGAGTGTTCAATCCTTGAGGGGGCCACTTAGGGATCTGGGGCAAAAATTGGTCCTGCTAGTGAAGGCAGGAGGCTGGACTCAATGACCTTTCAAGGTCCCTTCCAGTTCTAGGAGATTGGTATATATCTCCAATTATTATTGATTTAACCTGGGCAATTACTCTTGGTGCTATCATCTGAGAGTAATGTTTCGCAAATGTATGTACCGAAGAACACACTGCTGCTTTACAGATTTCTATTGCTGAAACATGCTGCTGAAGACTACAAGATTCAGGTTGTTTGCACTGGAAGATCTAGTTAATGTAGTCTCAGAACATAAATCCAGTCTCAGAACATAAATCAAAATCTGAATAGGCAAGGAGAACGTGGTAAACTTACACCCTTAGTAGTTCAGGGTTGGGCATATTGGTGAAAGCAGAGAGGAGTAACTAGAACTACCACTGTATTGTACCTGCTGTGTGGGTAAACTGAAGATTTCAATAATCAGGGTTGTCAAATCTTACATCTTTCAGGAGCACTAAGTTCACCTTAAAAAGTACAAGATCGAGCAGATAAACATTTTCTCACTACAAAAAGTTAGCATTAATACAAATTTAAATTCCAGTACCATTTACGATGATGCTGTGTAGATTCTTCTGCTTTCTTAAGTTCAGATATAGTATCTAAATTAAAAACAATATATTTTATTCAGCATATAGTATTAATTTACTCCACCAAAGTTATTTATATCATGTAAATTTCATCTTTGAAGTCTGTTCCAAGATGAAGTAGAGAGAATTCAATGGTATACAAGTTAGGATTATCAAAAAATTATTTTCTATTAGATTGGTTACTACTACTTCAGGATGTTTTTAAATCAACTTACACGCAAACTATGATGAATCATTAATTAAAAAGGAAACTATTACATTTTGCATTAAAAGGTACCAAAATCAGACCCAGCAGTATTGGACAAAAGGCTTCGAAAGAAGAAAAATGCACCATACAGCCATAAAGGTATTAAAACAATCTAGAACAGTAAACAGCCCTGTACTGAACTTAACTCTTCAAAATTATAGGATTTAGTAATTTGAAAAGAGGTCACACATGGCTTATAAAACAGCACAGAACAAATTCATACTACTACTAATATAACCAGAAGAAAATGCACCCAATCTTATCTGAAAATACTTCAGCGTGGTTGCATTTTGGGAGCAGAACCAAGTACAGTAACTCCTCGCTTAACGTTGTAGTTATGTTCCTGAAAAATGCGACTTTAAGAGAAACGATGTTAAGCGAATCCAATTTCCCCATAAGAATTAATGTAAATGGGGGGATTAGGTTCCAGGAAATTTTTTTTCACCAGACAAAAAACTATATAGTATAGAGATATACACACAATACATGTTTTAAACAAACAATTTAATACTTTTCACAGCTATGATAATTGTGAAGGTTGGTTGAGGTAGTAAAGTTAGAGGATGGAAGAGGGAGGGATATTTCCCAGGGAATGCCTTGCTGCTAAATGATGAACTAGCACTCGGCTGAGCCCTCAAGGGTTAACACACTGTTAATCTAGCCTCTCACACAAGGCAGCACAAACACGAGGGGAAACCGCATAGCAGACAGACAGACATACACACCCCTTGTGTGTGAGAGGGAGAGAGAGATGCACACTGCCCCTTTAAGTAAGCTGACCCACTCTTAAAAGCACATTGTCTTTTTAAGTGGATCAGGAAGTTGAGACAGCAGCTGCTGCCCCAGGCTCTCTCTCTCTCTCCATCCGTGTCCCCTCCCTGCTCTATATGGAGAAGGGGTAAGCGGGGAGCAGGAGCAGGGGGAGGGGGACACCCTGACATTAGCCCCCCCTACCCTCCCTGCACAGCAAGCAGGAGTCTCTCTGGGAGCAGCTCCAAGGCAGAGGGCAGGAGCAGCACCTGGCAGTGGGGGGAGGGACAGCTGAACTGCCAGCAATTGATAGCCTGCTGGGTGGCTGCAGCACAGGGAACTTAGGGGACCGGGAGCTGATAGGGGGGCTGCCAGTCCATCCTGGTTACAAGCCCCCAGCAGCTAGCTGCAACAGGCTGCTCTTCCTGCAAGCAGTGGACAAAGCAGGCGGCTGCTAAACGTTAGAAGGGAGCATTGCACAACTTTAAACAAGCATGTTCCCTAATTGATCAGCAACGAAACAACGTTAACCGGGACGACTTTAAGTGAGGAGCTACTGTAACTGGCTGCAGGAGAATATTCTGATCCCTGAAGTACATACCAGTTGAGACAACTTCCACACACAGGATAATTTCACCCTACTTTTCTAAATGAGAGAGAGTTGAAATTTTTCAAAGTACAGTTAGCACAATCTGTCCAACTACAGAGGATGGGAAGAATTTTCCTTAACAAAATAAACATGTACTTTTGCATGTCAATTTCTATCTATAACTGATTCCATACATTCCCTTGGATAAATTTCCTATTATTCTTTATACTAAGGTCCACACATCTGTTATGATGGGATTTCTACAACCACATGCATCTAGAGTCAGAAGCGGCAGCATCCTTTTCACTGTGGATATCCAAATATTAGGAAAATAAATAGGCTCATCTTAACCTTAGTAAGGCATTAATTTATAGCCCTAACCATAATCACAGTTAACTCAGCAATTAACTAAAAAATATTAATCGCACTTATCACAATAGAATACCAATAGAAATTTATTAAATATTTTGGATGTTTTTCTACATTTTCAATTACAACACAGAATACAAAGTGCTCACTTTATATTATTTTTTATTACAAATATATGCACTGTAAAAATGATAAACAAAAACTGTATTTTTCAATTCACCTCATACAAGTATTGAAGTGTAATCTCTTTATTGTGAAAGTGTAACTTACAAATGCAGATTTTTTTTGGTTACATAACTGCACACAAAAACAGCAGTGTAAAACTTCAGAGCCTACAAGTCCACTCAGTCCTACTTCTTATTCTGCGAATCGCTAAGACAAACAAGTTTTCTTACCTTGACAGGAGATACTGTTGCCTGCTTCCTATTTACAATGTCACCTGAAAGTGAGAACAGGAGTTTGCATGGCACTTTTGTAGCCAGCGTTGCAAGGTATTTACATGCCAGATATGCTAAACATTCGTATGCCCCTTCATGCTTCAGCCACAATTCCAGAGGACGTGCTTCCATGCTGATGATGCTCATTAAAAAAATAATGTGTCAATTAAATTTGTAACTGTACTCCTTGGGGGGAGAATTGTATGTCTCCTACTCTGTTTTACCCACAATCTGCATATATTTCATGTTATAGCAGTCTCAGATGATGACCCAGCAAATGTTCGTTTTAAGAACACTTTCACAGCAGATTTGACAAAATGCAAAGAAGGTACCAATGTGAGATTTCTAAAAATAGCTATAGCACTTGATCCAAGATTTAAGAATCTGAGGTGCCGTCCAAAATCTGAGAAGGACAAAGTGTGGCGCATGCTTTTAGTAGTCTTAAAAGAGCAACACTCTGATGCAGAAACTAAACCACCAAAAAAGAAAATCAACCCTCTGCTGGTGGAATCTAACATGATGATGAAAATGAACATGCGTCAGTCTTCACAGCTTTGGATCGTTATCAAACAGAACCCATCATCAGCATGGACGCATGTCCTTCGGAATAGTGGTTGAAGCATGAAGGAACATATGAATCTTTAGCGCATCTAGCATGTAAACATCTTGTAACATCAGCTACAACAGTGCCATGCAAATACCTGTTCTCACTTTCAGGTGACACTGTAAACAAGAAGCAGGCAGCACTATCTCCTGCAAATTGTAACCTACCTTGTTTGTCTGAGTGACTTACCAAACAAGAAGTAGGACTGAGTGGACTTGTAGGCTCTAAAGCTTTATATTGTTTTATTTTTGAACGCAGGTTTTTTTGTACATAACGGTACATTTTAAAGTTTGACTTTCATGATAAAGAGATTGCACGATTGTACTTGTATGAGGTGAATTGAAAAATAATTGTTTTTTACAGTGCAAATATTTGTAATAAAAATAAATATAAAGTGAACACTGTACAATTTGTATTCTGTGTTGTAACTGAAATTAATATATTTGAAAATATAGTAAACATCCAAAAATATTTAAAATGAATGGTATTCCACTGTTTAACAGCACGATTAATTGCAATTAATTTTTTTAATCGCTTGGCAGCCCTATATATGGTGTAGAGAAAATTTCTGCCACAAACATCACTGGTTGAAGACTGGATGACCAATTTGTAGAATTTGGTGAATTTCCACACCATTGGCCACAAGACAGCCTAAGAGATCTTGCTATAGGAGACATAAGACTTCTCTGCCTACAAGACTGCTAGTACTCCCAAAGATTGGCTCTGAGGTTTAAATTGATATTACTTGGGGAATAAATGCTATGCCCGCGCCACTTCCCGCAGCTACCATTGGCCAGGAACGGCGAACCATGGGCACTGGGACCTGCGAGCGGCCGTGCCTGCAGACTGTCAATGTAAACAAACAGTCTCATGGCCCACCAGCAGATTATCCTGAAGGGCTGCATGCTGCAGGTTGCCCACCACTGGTGTAGAATGTCATTTAATGTCATGATACTTTCCAACTTCATTAAGGATGTGTGCAAAACAGTGGTCCAAATCCACTGACAAAACTTAATAAACAAGTGCAACTAATTATAGAGAAACTAAATCTGGCACACCAGCAAATGAAAAGTCTCTTACTTGATTATTTTCTGGTAGCAACTTCTCTTTATTCATCAGTACTGGGATAGCGCCCTCCACCTATGGAATTCTGAAGTGGTCCAATGTTGGTGCTTGAAGCTCCAGGACTAAGCCCTTCTCTTCAGCTTCTTCTTCCAAAGTTATAGAAACACTCCAGCAACCAATTATTAGCAGCATTTAGACAACTTTATATAATGTATAACTAATTATTATATGTCTAAGTATCCCTTTAGAAAAAAAATCAATCTGCACTCTGGTCATTTACCAGGCTATCAGGCCTGGTTAAAGACAGATAGAAGCTGCTAAGAAAGTTATCAAGTAAGTTTCTCACTCTAGTGATGATTGAAGAGAAGCTGTGCCACAATGGGAAGTACTGAGTGGTGAATCACAGATGTGGGGGGAGGAGGAGAAGAGCTATTATAATAGCATAACAGACAGAAATGGAAGTTCCCCCTATATAAAGCAAGAGCTTTATAAAGTAAGGAAAAAGACAGTTACCTTTTCTGTAACTGGTGTTCTTCGAGATGTGTTGCTCATGTCTATTCCACAATTGGTGTGCGTGCTCACCACGTGCACCTGTGTCGGAAGTTTTTCCCCTAGCAGTACGCATAGGGGAGCACTCCTAAGAACTCCAGGAGTGGCACCTCCATGACTGCGCGCTCCCCCCCACTCTCAGTTCCTTCTTACCAGACAACTCTGACAGAGGGGAAGGAAGGCGGGATGTGGAATAGACATGAGCAACACATCTCAAAGAACACCAGTTACGGAAAAGGTAACTGTTTTTTCTTCTTCGAGTGATTGCTCATCTGTATTCCACAATAGGTGATTCTAAGCTATATCTGTTGGAGGTGAGTAGGAATTCATAAATTCTCAGGACTGAGCACAGCCTTGCCGAACTTGTTGTCCTCCCTGGCTTGGGAGACGATTGCATAATACGAGATGAAAGTGTGAACTGAAGACCACATAGCAGCCCTACGAATGTCCTGGATGGGGACGTGGGCCAAAAAGGCTGTCGAGGAGGCCTGTGCCCTAGTCGAGTGTGCCCTCACAATTGATGCCAGGGGGATTCCCACCAGGTCATAACAGGTACAGATGCACAAAGTGATCGGCCAGTCATAGCATGGGAGAATACTGTGTGGCCCTGCACCAGGGGTGGAAGGCTGATATGGCTGCCAAGTGCACCTTGACGGAGGGCGCAAGACGCTGGGCTCCAAGATGAAGGAGGTAGTCCAAAATTAGCTGGATCGGGGCAGCCACGGGGGAAACGCCCCGCTCATCTGCCCATCGGGAGAACCGAGATCACTTTGCCAAGTAGGCTCAGCGCGTGGAGGGTCGCCTGCTTTCCAAGAGGATGCACTGGACCCTTTCCAAGCACGTCCTCTCCTCCCGACCTAACCATTAAGCAGCCACATCATTAGGTGGAGTGCCGCTAGGTTGGGGTGGAGAAGGCGGCCATGGTTCTGGGAGAGAAGGTCCGGGTGGGACAGCAATGGTGGGGTGACCGCCAGGCCCATGAGGGTCCCGTACCAATGCTGCCTGAGCCATGCCAGGGCAATCAGTAGGAACCAGGCCCTGTCCCTCTTTATCTTTTCCAGGACCTTGCCGAACAGGGGGAAGGCAGAGAGGAACCGGCCCAACAAGGACAGGAGGAAGGCATTGGAGATACCGTCCCATCCCTGTCCCCCACCCCACCCCCGGAGCAGAACTGGGGACAGCGACGGTTCTGCCGAGTTGCAAACAGGCCCACCTGGGGAGCTCTCCACTCTTGGAAAAGTCTGTACACCACCTCTGGGTGAAGAGACCACTTGTGCTGAGAGGAGAAGTCCCTGCTCAAGCGATTCGCCTGCAAGTTCCAGGCACCTGGTAGGTGGCAGGCCTGTAGGCAAATGTCATGGGCTATACAGAAGTCCCACAACCTGAGGACTTCCCGGCAGAGGATCAGGCCCTGCCTTGCCTGTTGATGTAAAACATCGAGGCCATGTTGTATGTGAGAACCCTGACCACCCAGCCCTCCAGGTGTGAGCGGAAGGCCATGCACGCCAGCCGCACTGCCCTGAGCTCCTTGACGTTTATATGGAGGGGCCAAGTCCTGCGCAGACCACAGACCTTGGGTCTGAGCGTCCCCTACATGGGCTCCCCACCCCAAGTCCAATGCATCGGACACCAGTTCCATCGACGGTGACCTGCCTCTGAATGGGACCCCATGGAGCATGTTCCCTGGGGAGGGCCACCACTGTAGGTAAATAAAAAGATATCCACTAAACAGTTATGGAAATGTATGTATGTATGTAACAATGCTTACACCACATCCTTACATAGGCGGTCACTGGTTCGGGCACAGGGAGGACTTTGTCCATCCTGTCCCTGGCCTGGAAGAATGCTGAGGCCAACCAGAGCTGGAGGGGCTTCATCCTGAGTCTGGCATGACAGACCACCTGTGCACGCCGACATGTGACCCAAGAGCTGGAGGCACGCTCTGGCTGTTGTCACTGGAAACTTTCTGACCATGTCGATGAGCCCTTTCAGGATCTCGAATCTGTCCCATGGGAGGGAGGCTCTGTTCGACATGGCATCCAGAACCGTCCCGATAAACTATGTGTTGTACTGGGACTAACTTGGACTTGGTGTCGTTTACCAATAGGCCCAAAGTGGCACATGTGGACAGAAGGAATGCCACGTGATCCTGCACCTGTGACCGGGAGCTACCCTTGACCAGCCAGTCATCCATTTAGGGGAAGATCTGGACCCCACAGCACCTGAGGTAGGCTGCCACCACCAACATACGCTTTGTAAATACCCAGTGGACAGGCCAAATGGGAGGACCGCAAATTGGTAGTGCTCCTGTCCAACCATGCAACGGAGGAAACGTCTGCACCCCTCGAATATATGGATGTGGAAGTACGCATCCTGCTGATCGAGGGCAGCATACCAGGCCCCGGGATCCAGGGAGGGAATGATGGAGGCAACGAGACAATTTGGAACTTGAGCTTCACCATGTACCAGTTCAGGCCTTGCAGGTCCCGGATGGGCCTAAGTTCCCTCTTTGGCCTTCGGGATAAGGAAATAGAGGTAGTAGTACCCCTTGCGTTTGAACTCCACTGGCACCACTTCCACTGATCCTAGGCCAAGAAGTCACCCCACCTCCTGCTTGAGTAGAGCCTTGTGACAGGGATCCCCCAGGAGGGACAGGGGTGGAGGGTGGATGCGCGGGGTGGAGGTAAACTGGAGGATGTAACCCCAGGAGATGGTGCTGAGGACCCATCTGTCCGAGATCAGCTGCAACCACTCTGGGAGGAAAGCACACAACCAGTTGTAGAAGGGAAGCTTTATCATGGGTGGATCCCTGATGAGAACTGGCAGTGCACCCCCGGGCGTCCCGTCAAAACCACCGTTTCACTGCCTGTTTGCCCTTGGAGGGCCCCTCTGCAGGCGTTTCTTATAGTCCTGTGACTTTTTATAAGCAGGCTTGTATTTGGAGTGGGTGACCTGGGCAGGAGCTTGCTGTGGCTTGAACTTAGGTTTAGCTGGAGCCAGAACACAGAGGCCCAGAGTCTGAAGCATCGTGCGGGAGTCTTTCAGGCCATGCAGTTTTATATCCATTTGTACCGCAAACAGAGCTTTGGGAGATCTTGCAAGGAGGTCTGCGCCTCATTGGGCAGCCCAGAGAGCAGGAGCCAAGATGCCCTTCTCAGGGACACCGCGGAGGCCATAGACCGCGCGGTTGTATCCAGCGCATCTGACGCTGCCTGCAGGGTTGCCCTGGCAGCCACTGTACCCTCCTCCACGAGCGCTTTGAATTCCTTCCTGCCATACTCCTGGAGGAAGTCCTCGAACTTGGGCAAAAAGCCCCACAGGTTGAACTCATACCGGCCCAGGAGAGCCTGACTGTTCACCACCTGTAACTGGAAGCTCGAGGACAAATAAATTTTTCTTCCAGTTGAGTCCAGACTCCTTCAATCTTTATTTTTCGAAGCAGGGGCTGGTTGGCCCTGCTGCTTCCTGTGGTTGACCAACTCAACCACCAGGGAGTTGGGGTGGGGAGGGGGTGTATAGATATTCATGCCCCTTGGCAGGCACAAAATACCTGCATCCCGCTCTCTCAGAGATGGGGGCCAATGAGGCCGGGGTTTGCCACAGGGCATTTGAAATTTTCGCCACCCCTTCATGGAGAGGCAAGGCCACCCTGCCCAATACCAAGGCAGACAGTACATTAAACAGGGAGTCCGAGGGCTCCTCCACCTCCTCTGCCTGGAGGTTGAGGCTTGATGACACCCTTTTTAATAGTTCCTGGTGGGCCTTAGAATCCTCCTGCAGGACGGCAGGAGGAGGGGCAGTAATCGCCTCATCGGTGTCTTCTGGGCCAGCAGAGGAGCGGGAGGAGGACTTAACACTCTCTTTTCTGTATCCTTTAAATGAATTGTCTTCAAAGGTAGCAGATTCTTCTTTGCTCAGGACATCATTTCCATAGCCCCAAGGAAGCTTTCATCTTTGGCTTGTGATTGAGGCATGAGTATTTATAGTTCTTCCAAAGCCAGGGAGTAACCAATCTCTAAATGGGAGATAGGTGACTTCCCCTGTGAGTGTCATAATTACCTGCTATGTGATTTCATGTCATTTCTACCGATGCAGTTATAATGGCCGCTGTCGCAGACAAGTTACTGGACTTGACAGACAACTGGTCAGATCCAGTAAGGACATGCCTATGTTTTTATTCAAACACTCCACTGATAGAGCTATTGAAGTGAATTAAAAGGATGTATACTTTGAGATTTTTGGAAATCTGTCCTCCAAGTATGCTCCCCAACCTGTGAGGCTTGTTTCCAAGAGAGTATGTAAGGTTCAAAAGATAAAAAATTGGGCTGGTTGTCAACATGTTGTTTGGCCGTCAGCTTGTTTGTCCTTACATGCCCACAAAGGGAGCTTTGCTTTGATCCAAAAATGACACCTAATTTTGCATTGGATCAGGTGTGCAGTTCCACATCCTCAGAAGGAATTCCTGCAGGTGCTTTTTAAGACATCCATTCATGGGTGGAGGTCCATGCATGGCACTAGCAATCCCACCCATTGGAGATCATTTGCTACAGATGACCATTGCCAGGAAAAGGCTGGTGCAATCAAGTTTCAGAGCTTTTCAAATTTTTATCATGATGGTAAAATTCTGGCCAGAGTAAGGACTATTCTGACCCCTGTAAGAGTAATTCTCTGCATTGGGTTAAAAACTTTCTTGATTTTGAACTGTTGGGTATGAATCCTTTCTAACAACTGGCCAGTTGTTTAGAAAAGAAGGATTAGTATGCTGTTCATCCTAGTCTAGGGACCCCTAAACTAAGGAAGGGTACTGAGGATTGTGAGAATAACTTGTTACATGGACCCAGGAGCCTGAACCGACACCTGCCTGCTTCCCAAGGCTGGTTAGCACCCATGTAAGCACTTCAGGAGAGATCTAGTATCATACAGGCTTTACTCAGTACACCATGAGTCATTTTGAGCATGGAATGGGATTTCAGTCTTACCTCCCTGTAATCCCATCATGGTGCAACTGTGTGGAGAATGGAGTCATGTGTATCTGCCCTGGCCTCTCACATTGCTTTATGCTTTAGTGCGGAGCCAGTCTACTGAGAGAGGGAAGGGTGAAGAGAGACCTTTTCTCACCCGTGAGATTCTGGGCCCCTTTCCCTTGCAAAGTGAGAGTTTCTCAACTGAAACCCGGACAGGTACAATTTTCACTACTTTGCAAACTGTTGATAAATTGTATAGTTAATTGCTTGACCACACTGGTGCATTATGAAATATATTCAAGAGCCCAAATAACCAATGTCAGCTAGGTTTATTGCTATAAGCCAATAACACCGCAATACAGGAAAAAGGTTAAATACAACACTAGTATCCAGGAAGCCATCCCATGCAGTG
This sequence comes from Mauremys mutica, assembly GCF_020497125.1. NCBI lineage: Eukaryota > Metazoa > Chordata > Testudines > Geoemydidae > Mauremys > Mauremys mutica. The sequence goes on along the minus strand of NC_059085.1, from coordinate 26,854,281 downwards.
TTGTTACATTCATCTTACACAGAAGGTGTGCTCTCAGATTTATATCCCATAAAGCCAACTTTTTATGCCCTTCCTGCTTACAAGTAAAAGGTACTGTATGCATCATCTGAAAATAGATTTAAACAATCATCTTTCTATTTTGTATTTCTGGTACCATGATGTACCCCTTATTTTTGTTCTGAACACATGCTTTTCAGGTACCAAGAGTGTGAAGGCACCTCCTAGGTTTATAACAGAGTAGAACATTCAAATGTCTTGATCTTGACAGTTTCCCTAAACCAAAACTTATGTCATCAGATGCAAGGTGTTATGGGATACTTACATAAGAGAACAGGATTATTACTAGGGCTGTCAAGCAATTAAAACAATTCTTCGCAATTAATCGTGCTGTTACACAACAATTGAATACCATTTATTTTAAATTTTTTTGGATATTTACAATATTTTCAAATATGTTAATTTCAATTACAACACAGAATACAGAGTGTACAGTGCTCACTTTATATTTATTTTGGAATACAAATATTTGCACTGTAAAAAACAATTATTTTTCAATTCACCTCACACAAGTATTGTCGTGCAATCTCTTTATCATGAAAGTTGAACTTACAAATGTAGAATTATGTACAAAAAGACTGCATTCAAAAATAAAATAATGTAAAACTTTAGAGCCTACAAGTCTACTTGGTCCTATTTCTTGTTCAGCCAATCACGCAGAAAAACAAGTTAGTTTACATGTGCAGTAGACAATGCTGCCCGCTTCTTGTTTATGAAAGTGAGAACAGGCGTTCTCATGGCACTGTTGTAGCTGGTGTTGCAAGATATTTTCGTGCCAGATACGCTGAAGATTCATATGTCCCTTCATGCTTCAACCACGATTCCGGAAGACATGTGTCCATGCTGATGACGGGTTCTGCTTAATAATGATCCAAAGCTGTGCAGACTGACTCATGTTCATTTTCATCATCATGTCAGATTCTACCAGCAGAAGGTTGATTTTCTTTTTTGGTGGTTTAGTTTCTGCATCAGAATGTTGCTCTTTTAAGACTTCTAAAAGCATGCACCACACCCCGTCCCTCTCAGATTCTGGACGGCACTTCAGATTCTTAAACCCTGGGTCAAGTGCTACAGCTATTTTTAGAAATCTCACATTGGTACCTTCTTTGCATTTTGACAAATCTGCTGTGAAGGTGTTCTTAAAACGAACATGTGCTGGGTCATCATCTGAGACTGCTATAACATGAAATATATGGCAAAATGCAGGTAAAACAGAGCAGGAAACATACAATTCTTCCCCCAAGGAGTACAGTTACAAATCTGACTTTTTTTTAAAACAAGCAGCATCAGCATGGAAGCACGTCCTCTGGAATGGTGGCTGAAGCATGAAGGGGCATACGAACGTTTAGCATATCTGGCATGTAATACCGGCTTGCAATGCCAGCTACAAACGTGGCATGCGAAAGCCTGTTCTCACTTTCAGGTGACATTGTAAATAAGAAGCAGGCAATAGTGTCTCCCGTCAATGTAAACAAACTTGTTTGTCTTAGCAATTGGCAGAGTAAGAAATAGGACTGAGTGGACTTGTAGGCTCCAAAGATTTACACTGTTGTTTTTGAGTGCAGTTATGTAACCAAAAAAAATCCTGTATTTGTAAGTTACAATTTCAAAATAAAGTGATTGCACTTCAGTACTTGTATGAGGTGAACTGAAAAATACTATTTCTTTTGTTTATCATTTTTACAGTGCATATATTTATAATAAAAAATAATAATATAAAGTGAGCACTGTGAACTTTGTATTCTGTGTTGTAACTGAAATCAATATTGAAAATGTAGAAAAACATCCAAAATATTTAATACATTTCTATTGGTATTCTATTGTTATAAGTGCAATTAATCACAATTAATTTTTGTAATCACCATTAATTTTTTTTAGTTAATCGCGTGAGTAACTGCAATTGACAGCCCTAATTATTACATGTACATGTATATGTATATGTTAACCTGCATATATTGATCAACAAACCTCAGGCAGATTTTCACAGGAGTAACAGGCTTCTCAACATGCCCAGACATGCTATCAGATGGGAGAGGGGCAGTAAGATTAATACAGAGTACTAGGAAAGGGCCTCTGTGGAGGGTAAACGGTTCCCTCAGAGTGGGAAAACAAAAGAAGTCAGGGTTTAAACACTGATATTTACATCACTTGCTAATTACAAAACAAATGGAAACCTTATTAAGGGGATGCTTCCTTTTGCCTTTTGGGGACTCTCTAGAGCAAGGGTCTCAAACCCAAATGACCATGAGGGCCACACAAGGACTAGTACATTGGCCCGAGGGCCGCATTACTGACACCTCCCCACCTGAAGCAACAGCAACACACAGACCCCTGTGCCCCCCCTTCCCCACGTTCTGGCCGCTTCCCAGAGCAGTGCAGGGCCAGGGTAGGCAGGCAGGCAGCCTGCCCTGTCCCTGGCGCACATCGGGCCAGAGCCGCTCTAGGCAAACGCTGGAGGAGGGCGGGGGGGCTGCAAGGAGCTCGCGGGCTGCAGAAAATAACCCCAAGAGCCGCGCGTTTGAGACCCCTGCTGTAGAGTTTGCAAGACTTATCCTTGAGCAGGCTCTCTCTCCTCTGTGGGAATGCTCATGCTCCTGGTCTAACCTCCCACAATGGAGCTGCAGCTTTATGCATGCTTTGAGGACCTATATCTCTCTCCAATTCAAAACTCTATGCCCTACCAGTGCAAGGGTTGGTGGCTTACAGCTGCAGGACATAACTTTCAAGCCTGTATCCTAGCAGAGCAAGGATTGACAACTTGTGGCTGCAGAGCATACCTTGCCCTCCGAGGCTCCTGGAAAGCCACCTATAGCACCTCTTGGACTTGGTTCAATGCTTGCAGAGCTTCACTGCTGCCTAAGTGAGGGGCAGAAGAAGCCCGCTCACACCCAAGAGGTGCTGTATCAGAGAAGCCAGATTTAGAGCCTCAATATTCCAGAAATTTCTCACCTCAGGAGAGGGAGAGAGGAGCTAGAAGTCAAAATGAAGTGTCTACTGCAAGAAAAACAAATAAAAATTAAAGTTATAAACCAAAATGATCACGAGAAATGGAATCAATTTGTTCTGCCACAGGAGGCAAAAGTCTGGTGGCCTGAGCTGAAGGGCAGGACTTTGTCCTGGAGCCTCCAGTAACATTGGAATGCCTTTGAAATCCACAGTTGGGAGGTACAGGTCTGTCTCATCTTACACTGGGTTTACATTCCGCAGTCAGCGCGTAAAGCGGAAATCGCGTATAGTCAAAATTACATTGAGTGTAATGGCGGGTGGAATCACCCGCACTCAGTGGTGAGCTGGAGCCGGTTCCCATTGGTTCGCAGGAACCGGTTGTTAAATTTAGAAGCCCTTTTCGAACCGGTTGTCCCGTGAGGGACAACTGGTTCGAAAAGGGCTTTTAAATTTATAAAAAGTTCCAGCAGCTCCCTGCCCTTCCCCTGCCCCAGTTCACCTCACTCCGCCTCTGCCTCCTCCTCTGAATGCTCCCCGGGGTTCTCCTCCCCCTTCCCAGCTTCCCACAAATCAGCCATTTGCGCAGGAAGCCTGGGAGGGCTGAGAAGGAATCAGTGGCTTCCCGCAGGGGAGCTGGGGCAGTGGAGCTGGGGCGCGAGCGGAAGGAGGGTTCCAGGGGCCACACAGCTCTGGCCTGGCCCGGCCCTCGACCCTGACCTGACCCTGGGCAGCGCGGCTCCGGCCCGGGCCCCTAGGCCCGGCCCCAGCCGAGCCACCCCGGCCCCAGCCGAGCCACCCCGGCCCCCACCTCCAGGCAGCATGGTAAGGGGGCAGGGAGGGGATGTTGGATAGAGGGCAGAGGAGTTGGGGGGGGTGGATTAGTGTCGGGGCGGTCAGAGGGCAGGAAACAGGGAGATTGAATGGGGACAAGAGTCCGGGGGGGGCAGTCAGGAAGGAGCAGGGGTTGAATGCGGTGGCGGGGGGCAGTCAGGGGTAGGGATTCCAGGGACAGTCAGGGGACAGAGAGAAGGGGTGCTTGGATGGGGCAGGAGTCCCAGGGTGCCATCAGGAATGAGAGGAGGGGTTGGATGGGGCAGCAGGGGGCAGTCAGGGGACAGGGAAGGGGGGTGGATGGGGCAGGGGTCCCGGGGGGGGGGATGTCAAGGAACGTGGGGGGTTGGATGGTGCAGGAGTCCCGGGGGGGGCACGACCCCCTCGTGGGGTGAGGAGGAGGGAACCGGTTAATATTTTGGCAGCTCATCACTGCCCGCACTAAAGGTACAGTGTTAAAATTATTATTTCTCTTTTTTTGTTTGTTTTTGTTTTTGCTGACCATGTAAAGCTGAAATTGTGCATGTTAAATGCGCGTAAGATGCGACAGACCTGTACTACACATTAATATTAAATAAGGAGATCAGCTGTGGGGCAAAATTGGCAGAAACCCACATTAGTGTACGTTACCAAGTAATTTACATTGTATCTACTGCATCACTACAGCAGTTCAGTTTACTAACATATTGCAAGGGCCCTTTGTTTTCAGGTTTTATTTTATTTAATTTTTCCTGGAAATTTATTGGTTTACTACTACACCAACAAAAACTTGTGAAATCGGTGGAAAAAACTTAACTTTTCTGGGCAAATATCTGGATTTATTTTGGTGGATGGAAGGATGGGGAAAAAATATTCAGGAGATTAATACTTGGATTAATGGAATTAAATGTGGTTTGTTGCCGAACTAAAACAACTTAAAACACAATGCCATCTCTGAGTTTAAAAGAACAATATATCTCTAATCTCCAAATAAAACTTGTCATTTGAATAAACAGTTTACTGTCATAGACTTAGAACTATTAGCCTATAAATATTTACATTTAATAACTGGGCCACACCATTTGCAGCGCATACACTCTACTTCATCCTTTTCTCTTGTTTTTGCGTTTCTAAAACTTTTGAATATTGCCTTGTGTTCTGAAATGTATTCTGATACAGATTTTCATTTTCTTCCCATTTTAGTGCATCAAATCTTTAAATGATTATCTGCTAACAGCTTGAAATGTGTACGTGGTGGGCGTGAGATTCATCAATACATTCAGATGAGCACAAACGTCAGAGCTTGCGTGCATACCTGTTTGATTATTGTGTGCATCTTCTAGACTAATACATAGCCTTACTTCAACAGGCAGCTTTGCATACACACACAGACTAATGTATCTCATGAAATGTATTGTATTTTCCTAATAAAACAAGTTATTTTTAATATATTTGAATAATACAAAAGTACTGTGAAAATCAGAAAAAAAGACAAATGGTACTTTTTTTAAAACCCGGGATTTTTTCGGTAAAAAGCAGTTTAAACTGAAAATGAAGAGGTTTACATATTGCATACATTTTCAGCATGCGTAGAGCAATATGCTTTTTGTAAAGAGAAAATTAATAGATGCCACAATTTGAAGAGTCAACCTTCACCTATATTTTATCTTTTTATTGAAATTTGTTTTTCAAGTTTTCACAATTTACCAAAAAATGGTAGAAATACTTACCACGCTGATGATTTTCCAAAGTCATTGGAGAGCTATTGCAAATGTCGGTGAAATTTTCTCCCATTAATAAGCTATGTGGACTGTCCGCATCCTGCTCCAACACACTCTGCCGGCTGTCCGCATCCTGCTCCAACACACTTCTTTTGGGTGTAAAAGAGAGCATTCTGAAAATAAGAAAAGCTTCACTATTATGTGGCAGTTAATAGTATACCGTAAGCATCTTTGAATATCTTGCCAAGTAATATCTGATTGATATATATTGAAAACATAGTAAAAGCTTGTTACTATGCACTTTTGACATTCTGTAAATATCAAAACATAGGATTCCTGAACTTAGGGAAAGTTTTCCACAGAAATTGAAGCAAACAAAAAATTAAAGAGCTTTTATTTTGGTGGTGGTGACTGTTCTGTACTCTGTACCATATCCATGATACCTATCATTAACATTAGCTTGTATATGAAAGGACTGAGGCCTGGTCTACACTAGGCGTTTAAATCGGTTTTAGGAGCGTAAAACCGATTTAACGCCACAACCGTCCACACTAGGAGGCACCTTATATCGATTTTAATGGCTCTTTAAATCGGTTTCTGTACTCCTGCCCGACGAGAGGAGTAGCGCTAATATCGGTATTAACATATCGGAATAGGGTTAGTGTGGCCGCAATCGACGGTATTGGCCTCCGGGAGCTATCCCACAGTGCACCACTGACCGCTCTGGACAGCATTCTCAACTCGGATGCACTGGCCAGGTAGACAGGAAAAGCCCCGCGAACTTTTGAAATTCATTTCCTGCTTCGACAGCGTGGAGAGCTCATCATCACAGGTGACCACGCACAGCTCATCAGCACAGTTAACAATGCAGTCTCCTGAGAATCGAAAAAGAGCCCCAGCATGGACCGCTCGGGAGGTACTGGATCTGATCGCTATATGGGGAGAGGATTCAGTGCTAACAGAACTGCGTTCCAAAAGACGAAATGAAAAAGTATTTGAAAGAATTTCTAAGGCTATGACGGCTAAAGGCCACAGCAGGGACTCCGTGCAGTGCAGAGTGAAAGTTAAGGAGCTCAGACAAGCCTACCAGAAAACCAAAGAAGCAAACGGAAGGTCCGGGGCAGGTCGAAAAACATGCCGCTTCTATGATGAGCTGCATGCAATTTTAGGGGGCTGCGCCACAAGTACCCCACCCCTGACCGTGGATTCCGAGGTGGGGGTTGTAATCTCTGCCATGTCTGAGGATTATGCAGACGGGGAAGATGAAGAGGAAGAACTCGCAGAGAGCACACAGCACTCCGTGACCCCCAGCAGCCAGGAGCTTTTTATCACCCTGACGGAATTACCCTGCTCCCAGCCCTCACAAGCAACTATTCCAGAGAATGACGCCCTGGAAGGGAGCTCTGGTGAGTGTACCTTTGCAAATAGCAAACAGTGTTTTTTAAGCAAGCCTTTTTTAATGATTGATTTGCCCTGAGGACTTGGGATGCATTCGCAGACAGTATAGTTACTTAGAAAAGTTTGTTAACATGTCCGGGGATTGAGAGGAAATCCTCCAGGGACATCTCGATGAAGCGCTCCTGTAGGTACTCCAGAAGCCTTTGCAGAAGGTTTCTGGGCAAGGCATCCTTGTTCCGCCCACCATGGTAGGACACTTTACCATGCCATGCATGTAGCAAGTAATCAGGTATCATTGCGTGGCAAAGCATAGCAGCGTATGGTCCCGGTGACTGCTGGCATTCAAGAAGCATCCGCTCTTTATCTTGTTCTGTTATCCTCAGCAAAGTGATATCGTTCAGGATAACCTGGTTAAAAATCAGGAATTTAAGTAAGGGGGGTGGCCATTTTTCTACTGGGTTCGTGGAATGCAGCAGCTTAAAAAAAACACTTTCCTGCACGTAGCGAAGCGGGGGGAGGGGAGGAGTGAAATGCCGATGATCTTTTCTGTGTGGTCACCGGCGAGGCGATCTTCCCCAAGCTACCGGACAAGCAGTGGGTGGGGGGGAGGGGGAAGGTTGTTGATTAGCAGGGAGCTAGCGTGGTATTAGCCATGCGTTGGGGGGGGAGGGGTAAATCACTGAGACAGTGGCTTACCATGGCCGCATGCAAGCTGAATCCTGATGCCTGGACCTGTGTCTGAGATCTGTAACCCCAGAGATGCAAGCAGTCACTATTAAGATGAAAAATGCGACCTTGTAGGGAAATCACATGTGCTATGTAACGTGAATAGTGCTTTTCACTGTGAAAGAGTATAACCATTGTTCTGTAAAATGTATCTTTCTAAATATTTATCTCCCTCATGCAGCTGCAAATTTTTCAAGCGTCCCTCCTCCATCCCAAAGGCTAGCACAGATAAGGCGGAGGAAAAAGAAGACGTGAGATGAGATGTTCTCGGATATTATGGAAGTTACACGCAATGAAAGAGCTCATCTGAATGAGTGGAAGGACGTGGTTTCAAATTACAGGAAAGAGGCCAGTGAACGTGAGGACAGGAGGGATGAACGTGAGGACAGGAGGGACAACCGAGATGAGAGGTGGCGGCAGGAAGACCGGCAGGAAAATCAGCGGTGGCGGCAGGAAGATCAGCGGTGGCGGGATGCAACTCTGGGGCTGCTGCGTGATCAAACTGACATGCTCCGGCGTCTTGTGGAGCTTCAGGAACGGCAGCAGGATCACAGAGTGCCGCTGCAGCCCCTGTATAACCACCCTCCCCCCTCACCATGTTCCTTAGCCTCCTCACCCAGACGTGTAAGAACGCGTGGGGGGAGGCTCCGTGCACCCGCCCACTCCACCCCCGTGGACAGCCCAACCAGAAGGATGCCGTTACTCTGAATTTTTTTTTAATGGCCTTCTCCATCCCTCCTTTCCTCCTCCCAAAGCACACGCTTACTTCTCTCCCTCTTTTTATAATGAATCAATAAAGAATTCATGCTTTTTAAATGAGAGTGACTTTATTTGCATAAGTAAGCTGTACTCGAAGGGGGAGGGGGAGTTGCTTACAGGGACTGAGTCAATCAAGGGGGTTGGGTGTTCATCAACAAACACAGCAGTCACACTGTACCCTGGCCATTGATGAAGCTCGTTTTCAAAGCTTCTCTGATGCGCATCGCTTCCTGGTGTGCTCTTCTAATCTCCCTGGTGTCTGGCTGCGCGTAATCAGCGGCCAGGTGATTTGCCTCAGCCTCCCACCCCGCCATAAAGGTCTCCCCCTTACTCTCACAGAGATTGTGAAGAATACAGCAAGCAGCAATAACATAGGGGACATTGGTTTGGCTGAGGTCTGAGCGAGTCAGTAATGTGCGCCAGCGCGCCTTTAAACGGCCAAATGCACATTCCACCACCATTCTGCACTTGCTCAGCCTGTAATTGAACAGATCCTGACCACTGTCCAGGCTGCCTGTGTATGGCTTCATGAGCCATGGCATCAAGGGGTAGGCTGGGTCCCCCAGGATAACGACAGGCATTTCAACATCCCCAACTGTTATTTTCTGGTCTGGGAAGTAAGTCCCTTGCTGCAGCCGTTTAAACAGAGTAGTGCTTCTGAATACGCGAGCGTCATGAACCCTCCCTGGCCATCCCGCGTGGATGTTTGTGAAACGTCCCTTGTGATCCACCAGTGCTTGCAGCACCATTGAAAAGTACCCCTTCCGGTTTACGTACTGGGTGCCCTGATGCTGCGGTGCCAAGATAGGGATATGGGTTCCATCTATCGCCCCCCCACAGTTAGGGAATCCCATTGCAGCAAAGCCATCCACTATGGCCTGCACGTTTCCCAGAGTCACAACCTTTCGTAGCAGCAGCTTAGTGATTGCTTTGGCTACTTGCATCACAGCAGCCCCCACAGTAGATTTTCCAACTCCAAATTGATTCCCGACTGACCGGTAGCTGTCTGGCGTTGCAAGCTTCCACAGGGCTATCGCCACTCGCTTCTCTACTGTGAGGGCTGCTCTCATCTTGGTATTATGGCGTTTCAGGGCAGGGGCAAGCAAGTCACAAAGTTCCATGAAAGTGCCCTTACGCATGCGAAAGTTTCGCAGCCACTGGGAATTGTCCCACACCTGCAACACAATGCGGTCCCACCAGTCAGTGCTTGTTTCCCGGGCCCAAAATCGGCGTTCAATGGATAGAATCTGCCCCATTACCATCAGGATCTCCAAAGCGCCGGGGCCCGCGGTTTGAGATAATTCTGTGTCCACGTCCTCATCACTGTCATCGCCGCGCTGCCGTATCCGCCTCTTACTCGCCTCGGTTCGAAGGTCCTGGTTCAGCATATACTGCACGAGAGTGCGCGAGGTGTTTAAAACATCCACGATTGCGGTATGGAGCTGAGCAGGGTCCATGCTTGCTGTGCTATGGCGTCTGCACGGTTCACCAAGCAAAAAAGGCGCGAAACGGTTGTCTGCCGCTGTCAGGGAGGGAGGGAGGGGTGAGGCTGTACCCAGAACCACCCGCGAAAATGATTTTTGCCCCATCAGGCACTGGGATCTCAACCCGGAAATGCCAAGGGGCGGGGGAGGCTGCGGGAACTATGGGATAGCTAGGGAATAGCTACCCACAGTGCAACGCTCCAGAAATCGACGCTAGCCACGGACCATGGACGCACACCACCGATTTAATGTGTTTAGTGTGGCCGCGCTCCACCCGATTTTATAAATTCTGTTTTACAAAACCGGTTTATGCAAATTCGGAATAGTCCCGTAGTGTAGACGTACCCTGAAAGGTAGTCAATAGAGCTAGGTGGAGAATGGTAAGTCTGATTTGTAGAAGACAGATTTCAAAATCTGGTTTTGTTCTAATTTGGAATGAAAACCAAAACTTCTGGGATTCTCCATGAAACAGAATCACAGTTTTCTATCCACTTCTACCAAGAGCCCTAGATTATAGGCTCCCAACTACTTTGCAAAGAGTGCTCAGGGTCCTGGGACTTCCAAGACTTCCAGAATGAGCTCACCATCAGCCCACCAGGCAAATGGATGAGTAGCTGGGACCCTGGAAGCACATGCTGACGAAGAGCCAGGTGGGCAAGCTGGCAGGTGACCAAGCAGGTTTCTAGCAGGCAGAATTCTGTGTTTCCACACAAATGTTTGTATTTTAATGACTTGACAAATACTAACACAAAATAGCCTATGAAAATATAATATGGTACAAACTAGCTCAAAGTCTAGAAAATTGTGCCCCTCCAACCTATTACAGTTTTTGAGAAAAATCAGAGCAGTGGATAACAAATAGGCAGATAAAATTTACTTTGTTTACAAAATAGTCTTTGTGACAAATATTGTAGCTTTTGTACAATCTAAGTTACAGAGTAAGAGGTAGGATTCTGTCATGAAACAAACACTGCATTAAAAACAAAACCATGTGCAGAAATAAATTATCAGTTTCAATACTAAAGGAGAATAGCATTGCCCCCTCAAGAACCTATACTAGGACTGGTATTAAAATTATTAATAATCAGGAAAAAAAGACACTAGCAGAGAACAAATTTGTTGACACTAAATTTTTTGGGTTAGTTAAGATTGAAGACTTGAAACCCAGGACAGCTCTGATCCCTCCTGTGCCTTTCTGGACAAAGAATACAAAGTACACACTTAAGAACCTTTAGTCTGAGGGAATCAATTGTATTGTTTCTATATCCAAAAGATGTGAGATCTTTTGAGAGTTGTGTTTGATAGGATTTCTCAAAATGGGTGATTGGATTAAAAAGGAAAAGGATGGGATGGAGCCCTTAGCTCCAGTGTCTACTTCTTTCATCTATTTATCCCTGGTTAAGAGAGATCATTCTCTTGAGAAGTGGGATATTCTGTCTCCTACACTGAGACTGTCATGCTGTGCTCTTAGGGGTTTTGCTGCCACCTCTGGATTTGCTATCTGAGGTGTAGTTCCACAGTTTTCCTGTGATGTACCAGCCATCCTAACTTTGGAACATCTGTGACTAGTACTTCTGGAAAAAAGGAACATTTCTACCAGTTAGACTTCCTGTGCCTTCTCAAGGCACTTTGTGGAAATAGTGCATCCATACCAAATCAGTCCTTCCTATGTATCTTATCCAATCAGAGACATCTGGTTTCTCATCTGTACTGCAACTGGAGTTTCAGATGTGTTGCCCACATGCACATTTCACTAATGGCGTGTATGGAATCCATGCACTTCAGTTCGGAGTCTTTTGGCACATCAGTGTCTGTATGGTGCTCATCTACCCCAAGAATCTTTGTGCTTCATGACAAGGGCATAAAAAAGAGCAGAGTGTGCCAACCACCTCTCAGTTTTGCCTCAATTGCAGAATCTTGAGTAAAGGACTCTGAAGTCGAGGAAATGGAGGATTGGTTGTGGAATGTGAGTATACGGACAAAACACCTTGAACTCCTCCAGTTATTGTAGATATGTAATGTCTCATTCTCCTTCAAGTGAAAGAATGCGATGGATGTGGAAGCTTAGAATCTTCAGGAGACCATACTGCAGCACAGCCTTGCAAATACAGCATTCAGCTTGCAGGTTTCAGTAACAGCATTGTTTTGTGAACATGTGAATGGATCCTCAGGTGGCTGCTTTGCTTTAGAACAGGGCAGGCAAACTTTCTGGCCTGAGGGCCATATCAGGTTTCGGAAATTGTATGGAGGGCCGGTTAGGTGAGGGGGTCGTGGCCCGGCCCCTATCCCATATCCGCGCCCTCTCCCGCCCTGCTCCCATTGTCCGGTTAGAAGACTACATAAGAAGTTCTGTGCAGTAACAATGGTTCTTCGAGATCTATCCCCCTATGGGTGCTCCACTACAGATGTGCTTGCATTCCTGTGTTGCTGATCAGAGAACTTCGGTAGCAATGCCCGCACATGGGCTGTTTCTCCTCGTGCCTTGCTACAAGGCTAATCAGAGCATGTGGGCTAACACCCCTCAGTTCCTTCTCTACTGCAGAGTCAATGGCAAAAACTCCCAAGTAGAGGATAGGAAGGTGGGTTGTGGAGCATCCATAGGGATACACATCTCAAAGAACCATCATGATTGCACAAGATGAGTAAATTCTTCGAGTAGTGTCCCTATGGGTGTTCTACTGTAGATGACTCCCGAGCAGTATCCCTATTGGTAGGCTGGGACTTCAGAGTCAGATCAGTTACAGATAACAATACTGTGCAGCCAAAGAGAGCATCAGAGGTGGAGTCCCCAGCGATCACAATGTTCTACAAAGGTGTGGACAAACGCCCATGTAACAGCTCTATACATTTCTGAGATAAGAACATTCTTAAGGAAGGCAACAGATGAGATCAACCTTGTGGAGGGCATGCAAATAACATCTGGAGGAGTCACATTATGAACTTGATAACATGGTCTAATGCAGTTTGAGACCCATTTGGAGAATCTCTGGGCTGATATTGCTGAGTCCTTGGATCTTTCCACAACAACAAAGAAAAGCCTAGAGACTTCCTGAAAGCCTTTGTCCTATCTAAGTAGAAGGATAGGGATTGTCTGACATCTACTGTGTGTCATATAGGCTCCCTGTTGTTTCAGTGAGGCTTCCGGCAGAAGGTTGGAAGGTGACTCAATTGGTTCATGTGAAACGGGGAGGTTGCCTTCGGGATGAATTTTGGGTGAGGCCTGAGCATAACCTTGTCCCAAAGGAATACCGTGATGGTGGTTGTGTCATCAGAGCCTCTAATCTATTCTCCTAGCTAAGATGATTGCTATCAGAAAGACTATTTTCATTGAGAGGTATATAAGCAAACAGGTGGCCATGGAATTGAAGGGAGGCCTAGTCAGTCCTTTCAGTACCAGGTTTAGGTCCCATGTTTACTATACCCCGAGGAATCTTTTAGTGGCTGGGTGTGATAGCACTGAGTGTCCATCTAGTGGTTGGTGGAAGGCTGTTAAAGCCGCTAGGTGGACTCAGAGAGCTTAGAGATAGTCCCAATCTTTTTAGAGTTCGTACATAGTCTAAGATTTGTAGAAGAATGGCAGATGTCAGGGAGATTTGTTGGGAAGTACACCAAATCCAGAACCTGGACCATTTTTGCAGGTAAGTACGGCATGTCGAGGACTTTCTACTGTGTAATACTACCTCTTGTACCTCCTTCGAGCAGGAGCTTTCTAGGTGTTAGAACCATGAAAGAGCCATGCCCTGAAGTGAAGAATCCCCAGGCAGGGATGTAGGATCTCTTGACATAATAGATACTTGTGAAAAGGATCCCTAAAGAAGGATGAAGAAAGGGCTTGGAGGTAGGCACTATGAGAAATTTGACAGACTAGCCTGCTATGGCTCATGGACACAATGACTGGTCCATGGTGATGCAGGACCATGGATGCTTGAAAAGGGTTAAATGATTCTTAAGTGGGAGGGACTGTAGGTCTGGATTCATGAGTCAGTTTGAATTTCCCAACAGCCCCCTTGATAGAAGGATTACCTCTGGAACTCTTCACACCCTTTGTCTTCTCAGATGATAGTGTCTTGTCAGGCTTGGTCTGTCTCAGTACCAGAACTGAAGATGAGGCCCTATGAGCCAGTGCTCACACTTCAGATTCAAGAAGCGATGTATGGGGGATTCAATGACAGTCTCATGGCTTTACTCACAAGGAATATCTTCCTGTATTTTCAGGTTCTGGATATAAAGGACTTGCAAAATGCACATTTCATGAAAATGTGCAACTCCCCCAGGCAGTATAGGCATTTTAAGTGCCTGTTTGTGGGCACTCCTTTCTCATATAAGGGCACTATTTATATTCAGGGGACCCAGAAGATGCCATCTTGTAGCCTAAAGTGGAATGTATACATGAACAATCACTCAAATGAGAGCCTATGAACTCAGATGATCACAGGATTTGTTTGAAGTGGGCATTCTGTCCCAGGGAGTACGCAGATGTGGCGCCAGGCTGCTGAACTGGGTGCCATGGCCCTGTCTGAGAATCTCATTGAGTCTATTGAGGCATCTGTGATGAAAACTGTTACCAGGAATATTTTCTTAAGAGTAGACCTGAACTCAGTACGGTCCTTGTCATCTAGGGCTTAAGATCTAATAGCCAGGATAATGTAGCTCTTGCAGTGTCCAGGGACACAGAGCAGCCAATGGGAGACCTCAAAATCCCTCATAAGGGTGGCCCTCCACCTTCCTGTCAGTTGTGTCTTTGGGAAAAAAATTCATTTCTGATGGGATTATTATATCCTTTGCTAATTATGCCACCATAGCATCAATCTTTGGTATTTTTTTGATAATACAAGATACAAGAGTAAGAAAAGAGCTAAACTTGTCTCTGCTGATGTGTTTTGTCAGGGTATTCCATTCATTCCTAATTACATGTACAAAAGGAAAAACACTGGGGAATCATTGACTCAGGCTGGAATTTGGGACTGCAGATATTCATTTGCCCTTTGATTTGTCATTAATAACTCATCTGGCTATATGGTAGATGTCATTTCCCTGCACATATTAGTAAGTCAGACGGAGGGAAACAATTGGTGTTTTTACACCTTTCCTGCTTAGAGTCTCAATCAGAAAGCTCTCTCCCTCCTCAGCAGATGAGAAGTTTGAGACGGATGATAAAGTTCTCTTACATCTTTTTTATTTTTCCTTCCCTTTGTGGGCTTATGTTTTTTGTCTCTTTGTGCCTACTTTGCAGGAGTCCCCACATAACTGTGGAGAGTGCAGGGTCTCTTGTGGCCCTTCTTATTGAAAGCCTTGGGCCTCCTAGATACGTTTTGTCCCACTATTGGTGGGATGAAATATCTTTTTAAGAATCCCCCAATTCATCTTGGGAAGAAAGTAGGAGCCCTGTTTCTTTCCCCAGAGAGCTGAGGACCCACTTCAGTATCTTGGGCACAGGAAGAGGGACTTTGGATCCCTTAAAGGGCTATTCCTTCTGGCTGCAGAACAGGCATCTGAGCAAGCACTGAAGCGACAGCCAGAGCTGGAGTCTGGTAAATTTCTGCAGCCATGTTTTTTTATTAAATATATGGATGAGAGGAATTTCCAGCCCATGGGCCTATTAAGTTATTTTTTGTGCACTTCTGTTCAGGGTGGAACCCACACCATTCACCCAGCACAATCCCCTTCCATCTAATGCCACAGCAGATTCAAAATGGACACTATGAAAAGAGGAAAAACAAGCAGTTATGAAAATTTTACTAATTACTCACTGATTGTTACAAGCATGGGTTGGGACTCCACAATTAATAGCCTCACATACCTTTCCCACCTAATACAGCGCACCTTATAACTAGACATAGCGGCTCTGTCCCGGACTACCTGTAAACAGACCCAAAAAATCTGGCTATTATAAGTTTAAAAAAAACAAAACACACCCTTAAGAATGTATTACGTCCATTGCTGGCTTTACTTTGAGAGTCCAAATCATAGCAGATGGTGGCAGTCTGCGCCATGGTTGGATTTCCCATGACTAACCTGTTTGGTACAATGGAAAACAGGAAATATCAGTTCTGCTCTTGAGGATAAGTCAGATGTGGCTCCCTGTGAAACACTTTCCACTGTAGCTGGCAACAAAGGCAAGCACTCTCCAGCTTGATTTGCCTAAAAGCCATCAGACTACGGCAGTTCTGCATTGAGAACATTACTCCAATAGCTGTTCACTTGCCTGAGGTTCAAAATCATCTCATGGACTATCTCTGCAGGGCTTCAGGGACCATTCATTTTTCAGGGACTCAGGGAAAAATACCTGTCTAAAAACAGTCAGCAGGTATGCTCTCAACATTGTGGAATTTAACAGGGCCCCTATGAACTCAATTTTTTGAGTGGGAGCAAAGGCTGACTTTACAATGTTGAGGATGAGAACCAGACGGTTAAGCAAGTGCAGTGTGGTCCTGATGTGAGCAAGAACTTCCTCTCTGGATCTGTCCCTCAGTAACCAATTGTCCAGATACAGGAAAATGTGAATTCCCTTCTTCCTGAGATACATAGTAACAATGACCACTCATTTGATAAAAACCCAGGGGCCAAAGAGAGGCTGAATGGAAGCACTGCGTACTGAAAGTGGTATTCCACCATGACGAAACGAAGGAACTTTCTGTGGCTCAGTAAAATCTCCACATGGAAGTATACGTCCTGAAAGTCCAGAACCACAAACCGGTGGTACTGAGGCAATGCAGGGAGGACAGTCTATACTGTGATCATTCAGAAACTTATGTACCCAATATAATTGGTGAGGCTGTGAAGGTTGATGATGGGTCTTACCCCTCCCTTGGATTTGGGTACCAGGAAGTTAAGCCAAGACCCTAGTGTCCTGGTGGAACATCCTCCACCTCTCCCAAAGTCAGCCGCAAGTGGACCTCCTTGAAGGAGCAGTATCTCATGAGAGGAATCCCTGAAGAGGGATGTGGGGATATGGGGAGAGGAACTGGATGGCATAACCCAATTTGATGGTACTTAGGATCCAGATGTCAGTGGTGATCAAACCCCAAGCATTGTGAAAGTAGGTCAGCCTGTCAAAGGGGGGAAATGTGGACAGAGGAGCAACAACTGAGTGAACAAGGTCAACAAGGAGCCAAAATGGGTGCCTGGAAGGCACTGATGGAGTGTGTGTGGATAGGCCAAACTCCAGGCCCGACTGGGTTCTCCTGTAGTATCCTCTTTCTGGGGTAGATCTGTTGCCTTGGAGGAGGAAAGGCTGGCCAAAGATGCACTGCAGAAGATGCTGCTGCTGGACGGTGTAGTGGCACCTCTGCACCACCGGCGTACATACCCTCAAGGACCGCAGGACAGCCCTGGAGTCCTTGAAGGAGTGCAGTCTCTTCTCAATTTTGTCCAAGAACGTTTGGCTACCAAAGGGCAAATCCTCATTGGTCTGCTGGACATAAGGGCCAATACCTGAATTCTGCAGCCAGGAAGCCCTCATCATAGGGGTGACCGCGGCGGCCATTACCCTGACCAAGATGTCCAACGCAGACTGAGTGGATGTCTTAGACACTAAAAGCAGCAAAAAGAGTCCTGTGGCACCTTATAGACTAACAGACATATTGGAGCATGAGCTTTCGTGGGCGCATACCCACTTAGCCAGACTAACACGGCTACCCCTCTGATACTTAGACACTAAGCAGCCCTCAGTGACAAAACCAGAAATTCCTCACGTGAGGACCTGGGCAGCTGGTCTGCGAACTTTGACATAGCTTTCCAGTTAATAAAACAGTACTTGGACAGCAAAACATGCTGGTTAGCAATCTGCATCTAAAAGAAAGAGGTGATGTAAATCTTTCTGCCTATGAGGTCTAATCATTTAGAGTCCCTATCCTTGGGGGTGGACTTAAACCTGTCTGCCAAGTTCTGTTGTTCACTGCAATTATGATTAGGGAATTTGGGGCTGGATGGGAGTAAAACCCTCAAATCCCTAAACAGGAATGAAATAGCACTTTTTCATGCGCTCACCTGCGGGCGTTACCGAAGTTGGCATGTTCCAGAGAGCCTTAGCCAGTAAAAGGAATGCACTGACCCCAGGAGCAGACGGCTGTCGAACATCCACCAATTTGTGGGTGCTCTCTTGCAAGAATTCTGCTTGGGTACCAAGGGACACAGTTACATGCAGAAAAAGATTTTGGTACACTTTAAAATCCTCCAGTACCAAAGCACTGTGCAGAGACTAAGACAAGGCCCTTTACAGAGCCAAAGCTGGATCCTGTTCCACGGCTGACGGACACAGGCAGGATGACTCTGGAGGCTCCATAGGCAGGAGGACTGCCAATGCCAGGGCTGCGACGGATCAACAATCACCACCACAGACCTGACTGGCACTCTTGCCTTTGAGAGCAACGAAGGGTGGGAAATCTGTACTGAAGAGCATCCCACAGACTCCATGGAGGTCACTGGTGGCCAGCAAGGGACCCCGTCTCAACCACAAGATGGATGGTTACTGGTACCAGGATTGCACACATCAGCGGCCCTCAATGCTAGTCAGGCAATGGAGAGCAGGAGGATTGTGACACTGCTTTCCGTATTTTTCACAGTAATATTATGATATGATTGTGTCATAATCATAATGTATTTTATGCAAGATAGGTCATGTGAGGTATCATCAAAAAGGTTATGATTTACTGAATATGCTTATCCTATTTGTATGCATGTATCATTTTTGTATCTAAAGTTAGGAATATTGACTATACACATCTGTACTACAAAAGTGTTTGCATTTGGAGAACACCCACCAGAAAGAATGCAATCTGGCTGGCTGGCTAGCTACAAACAACGTCTGACTCGTGGCTGCATTGACACTGAAGGGTCATGTGATCACGTCACCTGGTACTGGACTCCATTATAGAATACCAGTATTTTTCCATGGGGAAGGGGCAAAACAAAGGGTTCCCGCCATATGTAAAACCCATTTAAGGCAGGGGAGTGACATAATCAGCATTCGTTCTTCACTGAATCCCCCACCCAGGATGATTGCTGGAAACATCTAAGAAACAAAGACAAAGGCTGGGGAAGAAGGACTGAGCCCAGGCTGGAAAAGATGTCTGCCCTGTGAAAGAAATACCTGGAGTTTTAAGCTGCAAGCAAGAGCAGCTTTCCTTCAAGAACCTCTGCAATCTGCCTAAAACAACATTTAGGGTGAGAAATTACTATTTGTAACCAATTTCTTTAGTATCTTAAGCTTAGTTTGTGTATTTGTTTCATTTGATAGATAATCTGCTTTGATCTGTTTGCTAACCCTTATAATAACTACAAAAGTTAGATTTTAAGTGAATAAACTTGTTTTCTTCTCTCTAAAACCAGTTTGTGGAATTCATAACTGGGGGGGGGGCGACAAAAGCTGTGCATATCCTTCCTCCACATTGATGGAGAGGGCGAATTTCATAAGCTTAGGCTGTATAATTCTCTGTGAAGTGCAAGACGATGCAATTTTGAGTTTACATTCCAGAGGGGGTATGTACTTGAGTGCTGGGCAATTCCCTAGCTGAAGCCTTCCCATACAGTGCTGATTTCAGTATCTGTGTCTTTCTGCACTGCTGGGTGTGTCCCTACCTGTGTATGGAGGAGGCTTGCAGGCCTGGCTCAGCAGAACAGTGTATGGGAGCCCAACAGGCAGGCTCAGTGGTACCCCCGTACATCAGATGACAAAGATGACAACTCCAACTCAGATGCAGAGAAGCCTAAGGATTCCAGAGATAAGGGCGGAGCAAGATCAGAGAGAGCAAGTAGGTGGTCTGACTCATCCATCCCCCAGAATGAGGCAGGAAGTGCCGCTCCCAATGGAGGTAATACCTTTGGTACCGAGCATGCCAGTCCCAAAGTGAACAGTGGTACATGAGTGTCTGATGGTACCAACATGGAGGGCAGTGAAAAGCTGTACCCAGTACCGGTCCTACTTCCACAATTGGTGGAAAGGAAACACTGGGGTGCAGTGTGGTGCTGACAAAACTGAGGGATCAGCAGCTAGTTCAATTGACAGCGCTATAGTTAATGCAGTCCTGGCAATGTCCTGGACCAACAAAGAGGTCAGGACGGAAAGGCAGAGGAGGTCTGTAGCTGCCTATATGGAAACAGTCAGTATCGGCATCTTCCTCATCGGTACCAGACTCAATGGATGCCTGGAGGCTGGAACCAGAGTCAACGCTACAGTGATTCTATCCTTCCTACTCAGTACCAGGGAAGGGTTAGAGGTACCCATGCCACCGTGCGCACTGGCACCAACTATGTGCCGATTCACACTTTTCCTGAGGGAGGCAGAAAAGTCACCCCAAGACCAGGAGTGGTCTCAATTTGTCTTATGTGACTTTTTTCTCAGTGCAGTTGACAAACAACGATCCCTCTGTTTCTTCAGAAAGGCATCTGCTCCACAACATGAAGTGGCAGTGCTCTTGGAGCCCGAAGGCGCTCTCTGATGCAACGAGCGCCTCAGTACCAAAGCAGGTCTCATGGCGTGTTCGAGCAGGTGCTGCTTAAGGCAAAAGGTCCTGAGCCACTTGAAACAGTTTCTTAAATCATCTGCAGATCACACAACACTCCTTGATATGAGCCTCGCCAAGACAGAGCAAGCATCACGTGTGGGGATCACTTCTCTACATGAAGGACGATGTTTAAACCCTGGTGAGGTCATCACCTAGGGAAACAAACTACTACAACTAACACTAACCAATACTAAGGGTTTTACTAACTATATCCAACAAGAGAAAAAAATAAAACCTAGTTGAGAGTTTGAGAGGCTGAAACCACACAGAGCTCTGACTTGAGCCACTGGCAAAAAGAAGGAACCGAGTCAGGTCTGGGGCAGCACTACCACATGTAGCCAAGGGAGGGCTACAGCCACAAGGCATGAGCGCCACCCCTTTATGAGTACTGTTAGGCAAATTTCTCTGGCTCTGGTGCACTGGGCGTGCACACACCTAAGTGGAATACAAAGCTGCACTTACTCAAAGAAGTGTTATTTGCCCCTTCAAACAACACAAGAACCAGGAGTCACCCAATGTAATTAATATGCAGCAGATTTAAAAACAAACATAACTAAGGGCTTCACACAACACACAATCAATCTGTGGAACTCATTGCCAGGGGATGTTATAAAGGTCAAAATTATAACTGAGTTCAAGAAAGAATTAGATAAGTTCATGAAGGATAGATCCAGCAATAGCTATTATCCAAGATGATCGAGAATGCAACACCATGGTCTGGATGTCACTAAACGCCTGACTTCCAGAAGCTGGGAATGAACGACAGGGGATGAATGGATGGATGAATGACTCAGATGTTAACAGTTCATCTGCCCTTTTGATGGAGGATACTGAAATTTGGTACTTACTCATTAAGAACTACTCATGACAATAAACAACAAATTTGAATTTTGACATTTCTATTACAGGTCATTTGAATGTCAGTAACAATTTTTATTTTTTTTCTGTGATTTGGCAATGCTAGATATGAGTCCAGAGAATGCTCTCAGAGAAAGCAAGCATGTTGTAGGTACCAATCAAGTAGACACCATGTCCAAGTGAAAGGTCGACTGTTGTCAGCTAATATTCATACTGTATAAATATCCTGTTTATCAAATTAAGAAACTCTTTGCAGACCAAAAACAGCATTCATTAAAAGAAGAAATCAAGCACTGAAATCAAAAGTAATCACTTACAAAGTTTGAAAGGTTTTCTCCTCAAGAGCTAACATTTTTGCATGTTTACACAACTTTTGAAGTTGTTTTATATGTTCTGGATTGTCAATTCCCATTCCCATAGACAAAATCTCAGATCGAATATTGTATTCATTGATAGACGCCTTCAACTCTGAAAGCTTGGTGACCCGGACCTTAAAGAAAATATATAATGTAAATACAACTGTTCTTATAAGAAACTCATTCTACCTCTAACTTGTCTATTAACTTAAAAACTAAAACATTCAGCACGTGTATACACATCACACATGTGTATCTATACCTATGAATACACATAACTAGTTTATCTCTAGTTAAATGGAAGAATTACCCACTTGTAATGTTTTGCAGTAATTTCTTCTTCTCTACTATGAGAATTTAATGATGAACAATATTACAGTACCACACAATTCCATCAATTAGAGAAACTTTCAGAACCACAGAGAAGGAAGGGTGTTGTAAAGATTAATGTTTATGAAGAACTCAAATACTATAGTGATGAATACCACAGAAAAGTCCATCAGGAAATTGATAATTCTATCTTCCTTGCAAGGTTTGAATTGTGTGCAATAAGTAAGGCGTGGGGGCCATATACATTAAACAATGAAAATAAAACAAAATACCACAGTGAATATACTGAATAAGGCCGGGGTCCTCTGAAAAAAACCCAAACAGTATGTGACCACATAATTAAAGAATATATCATAATGCATACTCACAAAGAACGGAATTAAGGCTGCATAGGCAACCTTAATTCTGGCATTTCCTACCTTCTCAGTGTTTGACTTTGAAACCTTAATGTTCTTTTAATGTAATTGTGTGTGTTCACACACACACACACACACACACCCCTCTACCTGTAAGCTCTTTGGGACAGGGACCATATTTTCATTGTGTGCACAGTCAGACAGTTTTGGGAAAATGTCTGTGTCCATTTATATGTTTAATTTTGTTTTGTATCATTTGAGACTGCAAACCTGCTTTGTGGATTAGAACCTCCACTTTGCATATTACTGTACTTTGTGTTCTGTGTTGAGAGTCAGATTATGTAGCCCATCAAGATGTTTAGTAAGGCCAGAAAAGGGGGTATTTTTTACCTTATGCAGAACACACAGGAAGAGTAAGCCAAGTTTGCCACGGACTACTGACTTTTTAATAACTCTTATGAGCTTTACCACTCCCTCTGAAATAATGGGAACTGTGTACGTGAACCCAGCACGGTAGGGGTTCTGTGTGTAAAGGGAGCCAATCCCTGTGAGCAGCAAGAGGAACTTGAACACCTGAACATGGACAGACCTTGGACCCAACAGACTGTTAGCAGCAGTGAGGAAGAAGAGGGAGGTAAACACAAACTTTTGTTTTTTTAAACAGCTCTATCACTCTTGTATGCTTTGTAAATCTGTGTTTATTTAAAATGTTTCTTTACAAAGCCTGTTTGTTCCTTACTCTGTCACATATTTTATAACTGAATTTTATAACTAGGCACACCAGAGCTCACCCAGCTCTGGAAGGAACAGATCTATGCAACTGGTAAGGTCAAGAGGACCGAGACACTGGGTTCAGGGTCAAGTCAGCTGGACTGCGGGGTCATATAGCCAAGATATGTATCAGACGCAGGGTCTGCAACTGAGGAATATTCCTGAATAAACCAGAGCTAGAACAGCGATCAATTGTTAACCCAAACCCAGGGAGCTTAGCAGCACATAGAATTAATGTTTTATTGGCATACATTTGGGATGACCTGTGTAATCTATTTGCAGCTTTGCCACTAGTGCACCATGCAGTTATCCCAAAACTCAGAAAATACATGATGGTATAGTTTATCTCAGTATATTTACATACACAGTCACAAATATATATACATAAATACCAATAAAAAGAGAACAAAAAGAAAAACATTTACTGGGCATTTATAAGGAATTTAGATAAATATTCTCTAATAGTGCTATTTATATTTAATACTTACCATTGGATCAACCCAAATTGTATTTCCCAAGGCAAGAACTATTTTTGCTTCATGAAGTTTTCCTCTAATTTTGTGATGAATATATCTAGTAACCTAATAAAAACAACTCTGATAGTATTTAAAGTACATCTTAAATCAAATACAGATTTTGTATCTATTTTAAGCTTAGAAGGTTACTAAATTATAAACAACAATGAAATTAGGGCATTTATCATATAGTATCAACAGTTTTGGAGAAAACCTCATACAAACTATAAAAGACATATGTTTCAAACTTACAGATCACATTAATATTGCATGATTAATGGAGCTGCCCTAGAAGTCTAGTGAATTATGTTTTACCACTGCACCATGGGGAAAATACAAGTATGGGTCAAGGGTATCGGAAACTGTATCTCCAATTGCTCCTGGCAGACCCAAGGAACAGTGATGACTGGTGCTGGAAGAGGCCACAACTAGCCTTCCTGCATTGGTAGAAGACTGGTGGAAAGTTTTCAAGAGAAAGGGGGTAAAAAGGATTATACTGGATTCTGAGAAGGGACCTCTCAGGAGCTTATTCCCCAAAGAAACAGCACCAAGCATTTACCCACTTGGAGCGCATTTATGATTAAAGTAACAGTTATGAAACAGGGTGTTTTTATCCTTTCTAAAAGGCACAGGAATATTAAATCTCTCAGTAATGGAAGATCTTTAAAATTAATTAATGAAATTTACTTAACACCAATTTCTAAAAGTTAAGGATTAACTATGAAGCATAAATTACCAAAAATACTGGCTCCATTTAAGTGAATCATAAATAACCTTTCTGAACTTGAGATAAAGAGAAACATACTATATTAAAGAAAGATTACCTTAGGGTTCCATTCAATTTCATTATCAATAGGTTTCACCCTACAAACAATAAATTCCACAGCCTGCGGGGGCAAAATTTGAAATCTTGTAGGTAAGTGAAACAGCCGATGAACCTGAACTTGACCAGTTCTGCCTTCATCTATGTATCTGATAGTAACATTGTACACGAAACAATTTTCTTCTTTTGGGGGTATCTCCAACACTTGAACCCTTAAGGGAGAAAAAAAGAGTGAAAAATTTATTTTCATTTTCCAAATTAAATACAATACAGTACCAGAGTTACAAAAAATGAAATGATAAATACAATCTTAATCTATTGAGCTTTGCTTAACATTTATGAAAACGTAATATAATCATAGTAAATGACAATATGAGCTACCTAATTGAGAGACAAAGTGGGTGAACTAATATTTTATTGGACCAACTTCTGTGGGTGAGACACAAGCTTCTGAGCCACACAGAGCTCTTCTTCACCTGTCTCTTTAATACCTTGGGATTGACAGAGCTACAACTATGCTAGATACGACCTAATTGAAGCAGCAAAGAATCCTGTGGCACCTTATAGACTAACAGACGTTTTGAGACCTAATTGAGACATTCTGTGTGCATTAACTATATTAAACAACTATACTACATGGAATCCTTTGTTAATAATGGTCTCTTACAGTCCTTTGAATACTGGAGTTTTTTCAGGTATATACAAATACACCTCTACCTCGATATAACGTGACCCGATATAACACGAAATCTGATATAACGCGATAAAGCAGTGTTCGGGGGGCGGGCAGAGCTGCGCTGCGCATTCCAGTCGATCAAAGCAAGTTCGATACAACGCGGTTTCACCTATAACGCGGTAAGATTTTTTTGGCTCCCGAGGACAGCATTACATCAAGGTAGAGGTGTATTTCAATACAAAGTACTTACTTTAAAATACCCAGAAATTTTATTCTTTAAAATCATTCTTTCCAAATCAATCTGAATCTCTTACCTGTGAAAAAGACCTTCTTCATGTAATCCATATAGTGCTAGTTTCTCCACCATTTCAACGGACACTTTATTCCTGGCTTTCTTAAAATACTCAATCATCTCTCCATCAAGAATTGCATATTGATCCTTTTGTTTATCTATTATGCGACCGAAGTAGTTTGTTGCATCCACAATGTGGAGAGGTACTATCTGAAAGTGTTTAAAGAGGACAGACAACTCATGAGATTAAATTACTAAACTACACAGACCTTTATAGCTAAATCCACTGATTTCATTCCAGCACAGATCAGTATAAAAGATGGTTATTCACCTTTGTAACTGTTGTTCTTCAAGATGTGTTGCTCATATCCATTTTAATTAGGTGTGCACGCACCGGGTGCATGATCGTTGGAAGATTTTTACCCTAGCAACACTTGGTGGGTCGGCTGAGGCACCTCCTGGAGTGGTGCTTTTACAGTGCCGGATATATGCCCCAGCCGACCCAGCGCCCCCTCAGTTCCTTCTTGCCGGCTACTCCGACAGAGGGGATGGAGGGTGGGTTTGGAATGGATATGAACAAAACATCTCAAAGGACAACAGTTACAAAGGTGAGTGAGTAACCGTCTTTTCTTCGAGTGCTTGCTCATATCGATTCCACTTAGGTGACTCCCAAGCCTTACCTATGCGGTGGGGTCGAAGTGAGATGTTGCGGAGTGAAGGACCGCTGAACCAAATGTGGCATCACTCCTGGACTGCTGCACTATCACATAGTGGGTGGCAAAGGTATGCACTGATGACCAAGTCGCTGCTCTACATATCTCCTGTAGTAGCCCAAGATGATACGTACTGACGTCTGTAGGGAGGGGTCGTATGATTCCGGGCGCACCAGCAGGAAAACCACTTCCACTTGGCTACGTATGTGGACCTGGTAGAGGGTTTCCTGCTACCCAAAAGGATCTGCTGGACCGAGTGAGAACAGCACAGCTCAGACTGATTTAGCCATGCAACAGCCACACTGTGAGCTAGAGAGATTGCAGGTCAGGATGACAGAGTCGACTGTGATCCTGAATGATCAGGTCTGGCCACAGCGGGAGTGGAATCGGGGTGTCCACCGACAGCTCTAGAGAGTGGTATACCAGGGCTATCTGGGCCATGCTGGGGCGACCAGAATCAGACAGGCACTGTCCCTCCACAGCTTGCTTAGGATCCTGTGGACTAGTGGGAATGGAGGAAAGACATAGCACAGGTGATCCTTCCACTGAATTAGGAAGATGTCCAACAGGGAACCCAGAGAGCACCCTTGGAGAGAGCAGAACACCTGGCATTTCCGATTCTCGTGAGAGGTGAATAGGTCTATTAGGGGGAAGCCCCGCTTCAGGAAGACAGAGTGGATGACATTCAGGCGAACCAACCACTTGTGAGCCTGGAATGATCTGCTGAGGTGGTCTGCTAAGGTGTTCTGGACCCCTGGGAGAAACAACGCCACTAGATGGATCGAGTGGGCTATGCAGAATTCCCACAGACAAGTGGCCTCCTGACAGAGGGGTGATAACCGGGCTCCCCCTTGCTTGTTGATGTAAAACATGGCCATAGTGTTGTCTTGAGGACTGCAACACAACGGCCTTGAATGCACTCTCGGAATGCTTGACACGCCAGGCGTACTGCTCTGAGTTCCCTGTACGCTGATGTGCAGAGATAACTCTCCTGCGACCATAGCCCGTGTATGGAGGTTCCCGAGATGGGCTCCCCATCCCAGGGATGACGGATCCGTGACTAGGGACACGGAGGGCTGCGGGGCGTGAAATGGTACCCCTTTGCACATTGATTTGGGGTCCAGCCACCAGCCTAGAGAGGCTAATACTCCTGGCGGGATGGTAACCACCGTGCTCAAGCTGTCCCGACCTGGACGGTATAGTGTTGATAGCCAGGCTTGGAGTGGACGTAGTCACAGCCTCGTGTGCCTGGTCACAAACGTGCAAGAGGCCATGTGTCCCAGGAGGCATAGGCATGTTTTCACGGTTGAGGTCGGGAAGCTTTGCAGGCTGTGGATGATGTTCACCAGGGATTGGAAGCGTGCCTCCAGCAGAATTGCCCGGGCTAGGCTTGAGTCTAATACTGCCCCTATGAATTCAATCCTCTGGGTTGGTACCAGAGTGGATTTCACGACATTAAGCAGGAGGCCCAGCTGACTGAACATGTTCATGGTGAGCTGAACATGAGACTGCACCTGATCCCTGGAGCGACCCCAAATAAGCCAGTCGTCAAGATATGGGAATACTTGGACCGTTGTCGACAAAGGGAGGCAGCCACCACAGCCATGCATTTGGTAAACACCTTGGGGGCCGTGGATAGGCCGAAAGGAAGGACGGTGAATTGAAAGTGCTGTTGATTGACCACAAAGCAAAGGAAGCGGCTGTGCACTGGGTAGATCGCAATGTGGAAGTACGCATCCTTCATGTCGAGGGCGGAGTACCATTCTCCAGGATCTAAGGAAGGAATAATGGCCCCTAGTGAGACCATGCGGAACTTCAATGTTACCATAAATTTGTTGAGTCTGCGTAAGTCCAGGATGGGCTGAAGCCCACCCTTGGCCTTGGGGAGTAGGAAGTGGTGGGAATAAAAGCCCTTGCCCCTTGACTCTCCCAGAACCTCCTCCTCTGAGACTGTGGTCTGAAGGGCCTCCTCTGCGCTACTAGGGTATGCATTCCCACACAGCGCATGATAATTCTCGAGTCCTTCAGACTCTGCAGCCTTGAGTCTGTCTTCTTGGAAAATTGGCCCTGGCCATCAAAGGGCAGGTCCTGGAGGGTCTGCTGTAACTCTGGTGGTAAGCCAGAGACCTGCAGCCATGAGATGCGATGCATGGCTATGCCCGAGGCCAGGGTCCTAGCTGCTGAGTCTGCCACTTCCAGAGAGGCTTGTAGGGAGGTTCTGGCCACCTTCTTGCCCTCCTCTACTATAGCCCCAAATTCCTCTCTGGACTCCTGTGGAACCAACTGCTTGCATTTCTCCATAGAGTGCCATGAATTATAGTCATATCGGCTTAGAAGTGCCTGCTGGTTGGCCACCCTGAGCTGCAAGCTTCTGGCCAAGTACACCTTGTGCCCAAACAAGTCTAGGCGTCTAGCGTCCTTTGATTTAGGCGCCGGGGCCAGCTGACCGTGCCGTTCCTTCTCGTTGACCGAAGCCATGACAAAGGAGCACAGTTGGGGGGGTGTATAGAGGTACTCATAGTCCTTTGAAGGAACAAAATACTTCCTTTCCACCCCTTTGGCAAGGAAGGTGGAATAGAGGCTGGTGATTGCCAAACTGTCTTGGCATTGGCCTGTATGGTTCGTTATGACGGGGAGGGCAACTCTGGATGGTGCCGCCGCAGACAAACTGTCTACCACAGGGTCCTCTACCTCCACCACCTCCTCTACCTGGAGGTTCATATTGTGCGCCACTCTGTGGAGCAGTTCCTGGTGAGCGTGGAGGTCCATAGGAGGAGTACCTGAAACCGTAGTCCCCACCACTGCCTCATTGGGCGAAGAAGATACTCTTGGGGCTAAGGGATCCTGCACGAGTTCCTCTTGTGGAGGATCTTGTTGCTCAAGGTCCATCACGCTAGGAGCATGGGCCTGCATTGGCACTGGAGCAGTCGTCTCAGAGCCTCCCGGGGGGAGAAGGGGGGGCGAGACACAATGGCCTCCAGTACTCAGGGCTCCAAACGGGGTGGAAAGGGAAGCCCCCAAAAGGAGCTCCCTGGGCCTGACGGTATGCCCAGGGGGTCCAAAAGGACCACTGTGGGGGTTCGTGGCTCGGGTCCTGGCCTTCTTCTGGCCACTGGCCTGTATCGCCCTCGCCCTGGTCCTGGGTGTGGTAGCCACCTAGCGAGCGCAACAACGCAGAGGCAGAGTGAGATGGCCAAGGTGGTGCTGTACATGCCGGTGCAGAGTACCCCAGTGCTGCATGGTGCCATGGACCAGTGCCGTGAGGCAGAACGGTACCGAGATGTTGATCGGTGCCTACGGTCATATCGGTACCGGGAGCCTGATCTGGATCTCGATGGTGACCTCCAGATCGGCTGAGTGCCGCTCTGACCGGTACCGGGAGCAGTGCCAGAAGTCCAATTGGTATCGATCATAACGCAATTCGGATCTCCGTGAGTCGGAGCAGCGTTGCGAGTACGACCGACGCCGAGAACGAGAATGGTACCGAGACTGCAAGTGACACCATGATGGGTGCCAGGAAGAAGATCGGGACCGGAACCAGTGTCATCTTTCTTCACTTGGCAAAGGTGGTCGCATGAGGGATGGCTTTCCCTTCGAGGTGCTGCCAGCTGCAGAGGAGTCAGCTCTGTGAGCACCATCAAGTCCCGCGCCATTGAAAAGATCGCCAGTGTGGAGGGTAGTCTTAGCTCGAATGCTGTGCGCCCCAGGGAGCTTACGTGCACCGGACTCGACGGCCCTTGCGGTGCCAGAGTCGACAGTGCAGGAGCCAATATTTGTCCTATGCGCTCCAGCAATGGACGTGGCTTCAACTGAGGTGCAGGAAGCGTCGGCGGCTGTTGCACCAAACAAACAAGAAGTGGCCGGCACCTGCTTGGGCTGCTTCTTTGTTGGAGATAAAGACCTACACCATGGAGAGTCCAAACGTGGTGCCGGACCAGTCGGTGCCACAGGGGCACTCCGTACTGAGGACAGTGCCAGGTCTTGGCGCGCAGAGGAAGGAACCGGGCTTAAGGCTGCCTCTATAAAGAGCTGCTTCAGTCTAAAGTCCCGCTCCTTCCCGGTCCTCGGCTTGAAGGCTTTGCAAATGAGGCACTTGTCTGCATGATGGAATTCCCCCAGACACCTTAGGCAAGAGTCGTGGGGATCTCCTGTTGGCATCGGCCTCTGGCAAGCCAAGCAGGATTTGAAGGCCAGAGACCCAGGCATGGGCCTGGGTACCTGGATAGGGGAGAAGACCCCGTTCCCCCCCACTAATTAAACTAAGTCTAACTATACTAGTAATTCACAACTATTAACAACTATAACCAACTATTAACAACTAATCAGAAACTATTAACTAAAGCGAATGCTAGGGAGAGTGGAGATCAGCTAAGCTGCGCTCCACATTTCCAACAACCGTCACGGGTGGTAAGAAGGAACTGAGGAGGCGCTGGGTCGGCCGGGGCATATATCCAGTGCCGTAAAGGTGCCACTGTAGAGGGTGCCTCAACCAACTCACCAAGTATTGCTAAGGTAAAAATCTTCCGACGATCGTGCACGCAGTGCGCACACACCTAGTTGGAATCGATATGAGCAAGCACTCGAAGAAGAACAGTAGCCTACATGAAAGGAATGCTACAAGCTGGGCATCAGTTCAGTTTCTACTAGACAGGTGTTCATATTGCAAGAGCCAACACCACACTATCAGTTCATAGTATATTCCAGGTTTGTACAGAGGCCAAGAACTGAATTGCACCCATGTTGGTTGAGGTGTTAAAAAACTGAACAGGCAATTCAGACAGTTCAGCTTAATCCCAGTAGTGATTCCTTTCCCACAGAGTCAATGGCAGGATTATCGGGCAAGGATGCACTTGTTCTGGTGAGCAAGACCTTCAATCTGGCACAAATACACTTTAAAATGATAACCAATATTTTAATACTATCTAGCAATTGTACAGCATTTTACATTTACAAATTACTAAGCAATAACAATCACAACATCCCTGAGTGAGAAGTAAGTACTGTCCCCATTTTACAGACAGGGAACCAAACACACAGATTAAGTGACCTGCGAAGGTCACACAAGCCATATAGATTCTTGTTGGTGTATGCACAGTAAAATAAGAAAATCTATTAGGAATTTATTGATTGCTGATTTCTAGCCCTCCTTTTTCAAATGAGTAAAGAAATTAGTGCACTATCTATACCTCCTGATTCAGTTCTAGTCTGCACATCTAGTAGATGCCATATTATAAGAACACCACAAATAATTTGATTTTGGATTCTGAATTACTTAGACTAATGAAGAAGGCATGCTAAAACAACAGTTACTTTACCCTCCAGTAAGTATGCTTCTTTGAGATGCTGGCAATGCGGATTCCACTGTAGATGCGCTTATGCCTCAAGAGCCCAAACTTGGAATCTTTTCTGAGTAGTAGTGCCCTTGACCCTCCCCTCACAATTCAAAGCCTGTGTCTGCTGAGGGCAGCTTGTAGGATCCTCATTGATTACAATACCTCTAAGAACCACAGTTACTGTAGGGTAAGTAATTTTTTTTTTTAATTTGCATCACTGCAGATCCAACTCTAGGTGACTGGCAAGCAGTAAATATCCTCTCAGGATGATGGAAATGAGGCGTATCAGCTGCATCAGTGAATTAGAAATTGGAGTACTACTCTCCAAAATTTGGCCTCTGATCTAGTAGCTAAGTCCAGTGCATAGCGCCTGACAAACATGAGTGACTGCTCCACATAGCTGCCTTGCAGATCTCAGATACAGGCACATTTCAGAAGTAGGCCAAGGATGTTGCCTGGTGGACTGTGTTACCCGAAATTGGGCCAGCTAGTAAGGGAGGACTAATGATCCACCAGAGTTTGGCAGAAAGCAGCACGTTTATTATACTGATAGCTAAGCTCAAAAGAAGGGGGGTTCACACTCTCACTCACATACTCACACTCCCAGGACAGGCATGGCACTGGAGATGTCAGGATCCTTCAAGATAAGTGTTCCACAGCACAGTGATGGACGGTGCAATGAAGGTTAAGTCTTCCCGAGGTATGATGGAATGCAATGCGGCGAACCATTGGCCAGGTGGTCCGGGCAAAGGGCCTTCATGAGAGGTACAATCTTGTGAGTGCACTTCTGAGCACATGGCCCCTTCCCCTTTAAAGGACCTGCTCCTCATGGCCTGCAACTAGAGATGACTTGGCTGCGTCTGGTTGGTCACACTCCACCTCGGGCAGTGTCCATGCATTGGGTGTGTGATCGCTGCCTAATTAGAGTCCCATACAGCTTGTCTACCTGGGAGCTCTTCTGATCTTCCAGCTGTTCAAGCAGCCCATTCATTCCACAAGCATTCCAGGAGGAAGAGGGAGGAGAAACAAAAGTGGGGGAAAATCTAACAGACCTTTTGAGCATACAGGTTATACATAGGATACAGATCACTGCTGCTCCTACAGCAGACTGAGCCTTAGTAATAGGTAGTGGAGGTGCACCAGCCATCTGATGGAGTGAGATGCAATGAGTAAGCCATTTTGATAGTCCTTGCAATGAAATAGGTTGGAACTTAAAGCAGCCAGCTATTGCCACAAATAGACCAGACTGAGCGGGTGGGAAGGGGTCAGTTCTGAAAGATTTGATCCTGCCAATGTAATATCAAAGAAATCTGAATATATCCAAAGCCTGTAACCTTTTTCTCTTTGTGTGAAAAATGTTTTGGGGAAGAACACAGCTAAATTAATTCACTGGTTTAAGCTGAACTCAGAAGCCACCTTGAGAGCAAGTTTTGCTCAGTACCACCTTGTCCTTATGGAATGAGGTATACAGGGGCTTGGCCATGAGTGCCTGACACTCACTCACTCTTCTGGCCAAGATGACCCCCCCCAAAAAGACCACCTTGAGAATAAGGTGGCAGATGGAGCAGTCCATAAAGCTTTCAATTGACTATGCTGAGGTTTCATGCTGGAGTAGATTATCTGACAAGTTGGTAAGTATGCATTAGGTCAGAAGTGGGCAAACTTTTTCGCCTGAGGGCCACATTGGGGTTCTGAAATTGTATCGAGGGCCAGGTAGGGAAGGCTGTGCTTCCCCGAACAGCCTGGCTCCCGCCCCTTATCTACCTCCTCCCACTTCCCACCCTCTGACTGCCCTCCTCAGAACCCCCAACCCATCCAACCCCCTCTGCTCCTTGTCCCCTGACACCCCCATCCTCCCAGGACTCCCATGCCTATCCAACCCTCCCTCTGTTCTCTGTCCCCTGACCTCCCCCGCCCAGAACCTCTGTCCCATCCAACCACTCCCTGTCCCGACTGCCCCCGGGACCTTCTGCCCCTTATCCAGCCCCCCCCACTCTTAGCCCTTTAACATGCTGCTCAAAGCAGCAGGATTGGCAGCCACGCGGCCTGGCTGGAGCCAGCCATGCTGCCACACTGCCTGGAAGGAGCTTGCAGCCCCGTCACCCAGAGCGCTGGCGGCACAGTGAGCTGAGGCTGCAGGGAAGGGAGGACAGCTGGGGAGGCGCCGGGAGATGAGCTCCCGGCCGGGGAGGTTAAGAGCCGGGCAGAATGGTCCTGTGGGCCAGATGTGGCCCACGGGCTGTAGTTTGTCCACCTCTGCATTAGGTTCTGGAAAAACTTGGATACTGCCAGAGGGAGAAGACTAAGTGATTGTATTGGCAGACAATGTACCAATATTGCTGCCAGATGAACCCTGCCAAAGCTAAAAGAAAATCTAGAATGTTTTAACTGCAGCCCACCACCAAGAATCTTTGGTACGGTGCCTGCACCAGCTCCAGTCCTTTATGGAAGCCCATATCAAGAATCTTTTCTATTTGGAGGAAGTCTCTCTCAGACATCTTTTTTTTTATCCTGTGCCAAGCTTTCTTGATCTTGTGAGGAGCAGTTCTTTTTTCCATGGTGCTCAACCAGTCAGCATCCAGGTGATCACATGCACCATTTTTGAGTCTAGCAAAACCTGACCCCGATCTTGCAACGAAAGGTCTGAAAGCCTGGCCAGTGGTTTCATGGACATCTGTAAGAGGTCTATCAGCCAAAACTGCCTCAGTCATAGAATATCAGGGTTAGAAGGGACCTCAGGTCATCTAGTCCAACTCCCTGCTCAAAGTAGGCCCAATCCCCAGATTTTTGTCCCAGATCCCAAAATAGCCCCCTCAAGGATTGAACTCTCAACCCTGGGTTTAGCAGGGCAATGCTCAAACCACTGAGCTATCCCTCCCCTGCAATATCCCTCCCCAGTCAATAGGCAGCTGGTCTCATCTGGCTCTGGCAGTCCCCTCTGGGGACTGGCAGAGGGAAAGGAGAAATAAGATTGGTGCCCCCTTGCTTGCTTATGTAGTCCTTAGCAGATGTACTGTCTGTATCCGCACTACTGTCACAGAACAGGGAGGAAAGCCACACACTTCAATATAACACCATGTTGTAAAGTGTTTATATGCAGGCCTGTGTCCTCCTTGTTTCTGTAGATGATCTGGGTGGGCTCCCCTCCAATCCCTGACACATCCATGACTAATGCCCTGCTGGGACAGGGTCATGAATGGTACTCATTTTTGGGCCTTGTCTGGATGCAGCCACAAGTCCAGCACTGCGAGGACATGAAGTGGTAATAGGACTTTCTTGCTTTGCAGAAGAGTAGACTGACCTAAGCCAGAGCTGTAGAGGCTTCAGGTGAAGTCTGGCAAGCAGGGTCATGTATGTATACACAAACATATGGACTAATAATACAAATCAATTCAGTTCCATCACTGCCAGTTGTGATTTCACAGTGTTCAGCAACAGAGGCGCTGACTTTTCAAAGTGCCGGGGGGTGCTCGACCCCTGGCTCTGCCCCAGACCCTGCCCCAGACCCTGCCCCCACTCCACCCTTCCCATCTTTCTGCCCCGCCCCACCTCTTCCCACCAGTCCGCCCCCTCCCCTGAGCATGCTGCGTCCTCACTCCTCCGTCCCCTCCCAGACTCCTGCACGCTGCAAAACAGCTGTTTGTGGTGGGCAGAAGGCGTGGAAAGGGAGGGGGAGGCACTGATCCATAGGGCCTGCTGGCGTGTGGGAGGCACTGGGGAGGGGAAGGGGCTGACAGGGGGCTGCCGGTGGGTGCTAAGCACCCATCATTTTTTCCCCGTAGGTGCTCCAGCGCTGGAGTCGGCACCTATGTTCAGCAGTAACTTAAGTGAGAGAAATGTGTCCTCTGACAAGTAAGCCCTCACTACCACAGAATCTAACCTGGACCATATGAAGTTTATCATCATCTGCGATGGCATGAATGTCGGTTTCTTCCAATTTGCCACGAGGCCCAGATAAGCAGGGAACAAGCAGTTGAGAACTATCAGATTTTGCTTGTGGGATCCACCTCTGATCAGTAACTTGTCTAGATATAGCCAGACATAGATGTTTCTTCTTTCGTGGGTGTGCAGCCACCACAGAAAGGCATTTTCCAAGAGACTCTTGGAACCAGGGAGAATCTGAAAGGCAGTTACTTTGTACTTCTAGTGATTTGGCTCCACTGAAACAGTTGTTACTTACCTGTACTGTAACTGTTGTTCAAGATGTTGTTGCACGTGTGTATTCTACTCAAGGATGTGTGGGCATCCAGAAAACCTGAACCAAAGTTTTCTGCAGCATTACCCATAAGGGTTTCATATGAGCCCTACACATTCTTGTGGCCTCTCCCAAAGCTATATAAGGGAGGCACTGCCCATACCCACCTCAGTTCCTTTGCATCAAAACATGGCAAAACAGGACTCCGATGCAGATGGGATGGGATGGAGCACGGGTCGTGGAATTCAGAACATATGTGCACAACAACTTCTCAAAAAGCAACAGTTAAAACACAGGTAAGTAACCATTTTTTCTTCTTCGAGTGGCTCCACACGTGCATTCCACACAGGTGGCTCACAAACAGTACCATCGGGGTGTGTGTGTCAGAATATATTTAAATAATCACTGCAACACTGCCTTTCCAGAGTTTGTATACAATCTCCAAGCCAATTGTGACTGCCTAGTGATGAGGGAAGGGATGCACCAAGGACCAGCCCTACAAGATCCAGTAAAGGGACATCCTTTAAAAGCGCTACCAATGTAGCCAGTCTCTGTGGAGGATGGGTGTTTACTACCAAGTAATACAGAAACTAATCTACTTGGAAATTGTGCTGACACTGGTAGATCTCTCATTCTGTCATCATATGAAACAAATAGGCAGGAAGATAGCTTGAAAGTCTTGGTCCTGTCCAGATAGAAAGCTAATGGTCACCTGACATCCAAAATAGATGAATGTGGTTTGGGGGAAAAAATCATTAAGTATAGTGACTGTTTCAAATGAAAAGCTGAAATCACTTTAGCTAGAAACTGCAGATGTGGCCTCAAAACTACTTTAGCTTTAAACAATACTGTATGTGGCTGTCCTGCCAGGAGAACCTGAAAAGCTCTCCCACTCTTCTGGTTGACATAATGCCAATAAGAAAGGATGTCTTCTGATTTTGCCTCACCTAAGAGCAGGTACCCATAGGCTTAAATGGTGAACCCATCAACACAGCATTATGGTCCCATGCTGGTAATACATCCTGAACAGGGGAAAACTCACACAATCCCTTTAAAAAAAATCTGGAGACTATAGAGTTGGGGGAGGGGAACCAATCTTCCCTGAATGGGAGGGTGAATAGCTGAAATTGCTGTTAGGTGAACTCTCAGGGAGCTTAGAGAAAGGACTGAGATGAAATTTAATAAGTACTCTAAAACATTAGCTTCTGCTGGAGGTATACTCCAGAGAGTAGACCAGATTAAAAATTGCTTCCACTTCGCAAAATAAGTGGATTTAGTGGATTATTTTGTGCTATTATGCAATATTTCCTAAACTGCCACTGAGCAGTCTTTCTCTGCCTGATGTAACCACTCAACAGCCATACCGTAAGATTCCAGCTGTTTGGATTTGGGTGCAATGTCCATCTGCAATGCTGGGGCAGAAGACTTGGGAGAGGAGGCAGAGGCCATGGAGATTGAATCAAGAGACCATGAAGATCCAAGAACTAGCAGAGTTTCTACCAAGCGGAATTACCTATAAGAATTACCTTGGCGTGGTCTTACATAAGAACAGCCATACTGAGTCAGCCAAAGGTCCATCTAGCCCAGTATCCTGTCTTCTGACAGTGGCCAATGCCAGGTGCTTCAGAGGGAATGAACAGAACAGAATCATCAAGTGATCCATCCCATCACCCATTCCCAGCTTCTGGCAAACCAATCCACTTATTTTCTTGCTTCAACTTCAGGCTCACCTATGGAATGAGTAGAATACGGGGAATGTGTTCGTGAGAGTTGATCCCCAACACATGAGAACGGCACCAGTGAGCCTGGACTTTAACCCACTCAGAAAAAATGGTTACTCACGTTTTTGTAACTGTACTTTGAAATGTATTGCACATGTCCATTACGCTCCACTTCAGATGGAGAAGCACTTCCACTTGCCCAGGTAACTAACTCTTGTGGAAAGTTTTCTGCTATTAAGGAGAACATTTTGTAGCACTACCACTAAGCAATGTGCCTCCTTCACATTTAGCCACTGATTAAATATGCCATGAGGTGCAACACCTTGAGGATTCAGGTGCAGCACTCGGCTGTGGTTCTGTGTCAGGACTCAGGTTATTGGTAACAAAAAGATCCCAAGTGGACAGTTCATGGAGGTCTGAATGCCACATCTGTCTCAATCAGGCTGGGGCTATAAGGATCATTTTGCCATCATCTTGCATGAGCATGACCCTGGAATCAGGGGTACTGGAAGGTATGCACAGAGCAAATTCTTGTTCCACAGAAACATGAAAGCATCTGATATTAATCCAGGACTGTGACCCACCCGGGAACAGAACTGGGGACACTTCCTGTTCTGACAAGCTGCAAGTGATGGAAAGCTACCTATGCAGAACACCCAAGCTACAATATTTTTCTTGACACCATTCATGGTCTAAGTTAAAGGATCTGCTCAGACAATCTGCCAGGCCATTCTGAATTCCCAGCAAATGAGACAGAATGACAGAGCCTCGAATGCACCAATTCCACAACTTGACTGCTGCCTGGCAGAGGCAATCTGACATGGCATCCCCTTCCTTGCTCACATAAAATACTGCTGTGGTGTTCTCAGAGAGTACCTGGACAGTCTTGCAAGTTCCTGATGCAGGAACTGCTAACACATAAAAATACTAAGAGCAACTTCAGTATGTTTATGTGAAGCCTGGCCTTGTGAGCAGTCCACAAATCCTGAGCCTGAAGGGCACTCAGTTTAACTCTCCAATCCACAGTTTACGCATCCATTACTAGAGTAATGGACTGGGGCGGGGGGGGGGGAAGAGAGGCAGCACAGAAGGGAACTCCCCTCCACACATTATCTTGGCTCATCTATCAATCCAGCACAGACAACACCCTGTCCGGGATCCATACCAGCCTATTTAGGTGGTTAATTAAAGAAATTAAGAATGCCTGACTGCCTTGAGCCATGCCTGCAGTGCCCTAAGCTGTAGCCCGTCATAAGGGGTCACATATATACACGGAGCATTTGAAGCAATTCCTTACAGTGGTCTGAGGATGGTCCTTAAAAGACAAACAGAGGTCCCACAGAGTTTGAAACCTGAAAAGAGGTGGAAGTATTCTGGCCGATGTTTGTGACAGTCAGTGTCCAGAGACCCCAAGGGGAGAACGGGGGGTCTGAACACCAAAGAATAAGAAATTGAATCAACTGATAGTATACGATATTATTATACTATAAAAGTATATGAAGTCTTATGAAATCTGGTGACTCGGTATTAATTGATATTATTGCATGATGTATGTATGGTTAGAGTGCAAAGGGTTATGTATGTGTGCTGGAAATATGTTCCTAAAATATGTTAATGGCCAATCCACTCCCAGTCTTTATCCATTACACAAAGTAAAACTATTTCCTCATACTTATTCCCCCCCCCCAGTTCCTCACATCTCCTTGTCAAATGCTGGAAATGGGCCATTTTCATACCACTACCAGGGTCGTGGCAGGCTGAGTGAACGGAACCCCAGGGCAGCAGATGCTGAGTGGGGCCAGCAGCCGGGACCCCAGACCAGTAGCAGGCGCGCCTCCCGGCTTCCCCCTCACCACGCTCGGGTTCTGCGGCTCCCGGAAGTGTGAGCCACCACCGCCACTGCCCCTTCCTGCAGCTCCCTTCTTCCCACTGCCTCAGCACTCCACGTAGAATTTTGCCTCCACATGGAACCAGTGTCTGACCAGCATAGGCCTGGTAGGGGGAGGGTTGGATGTGTCGGGAGTTCTGGGGGTCCTGTCAGGGGGTGGGGAGTAGTTGGATGGGGTGTGGGAGTCCCCAGGGGTCTGTCTGGGGGCGGGGGTGTGGATAAGGGTAGGGGCAGTCAGAGGACAAGGAGCATTGAGGCTTAGGTGGGGGGTGGGGTTCTGGGGGGCAGTTAGGGGCAGGGGTCCCAGGAGGGGGTAGTCAGGGGACAAGGAGCAGGGGGGAGTTGGGGGTTCTGACCGGGGCAATCGGGGTGGGAAGTGGGAGGGAGTGGATGGGGGCAGGGCTCTCCCCTCTTTTGGTTGTTGAAATATGGTAACCCTAGGCGAAGGGGAAGCTGGGGGGCAAATGGGGGCTGGCACCCACATAAATCCACTGCAGCCTGCAGGAAAAGCTGGGGGGGCGCCGGGCCA
The DNA here is from genome assembly GCF_020497125.1 of Mauremys mutica. Taxonomy (NCBI): domain Eukaryota; kingdom Metazoa; phylum Chordata; order Testudines; family Geoemydidae; genus Mauremys; species Mauremys mutica. The sequence goes on along the minus strand of NC_059085.1, from coordinate 26,814,519 downwards.
CAGCCGGGGTAGGGGGGAGCAGCTGCTCCCCACTAGCGGCGCCGCTGCCTTTGCAGGGCTGCTGCCTCCCTGCACCACACCAGCTCATTCATGGCTGGGGCTCGCTGCTGCCGCAAGCAGGACGCTCTGGCTCTCCGGTGCCTCCGGAAGGCAGCTCCTCCCTGCCAAGCTGCTGCAGCGGCCCAAACCCGGCAAAGCCAGTGAGTGGACTCGGGGTGGGGGCCACCTAGGTGGGGTGGGGAGGGCTCGCGGGGGGAAACATGGTCTGGGGTCCCTGAGCATGGCTGGCCCCTGGGCAGGCTGGTCCCTGGGGTCTATAAAGGCTTGTTGGGATTTGCCCCTCAATGAACCGATGTGTAATGGGGGGGAGGGCGCAAAGTGGAAGTTTTGCCTAGGGCACAAAATATCCTTGCACTGGCCCTGCCCCAGGGGGTGCATGCACCCTAGGTTAAGAACTGATAAGATCTGCATTTTAATTTAATTTTAAATGAAACTACTTAAACATTTTAAAAAACTTGTTTACTTTATATACAACAATAGTTTATGGACTTAGAGAGAGAAACCTTCTAAAAACGTTAAAATGTATTACCGGCATGCGAAATCTTAAATTAGAGTGAATAAACAAAGACTCAGCACACTACTTCTGAAAGATTGCCGACCCCTGGTATAACCTGTTCCAGAAAGGTGGGGAAGGGTCAGTAAGTCCCAGGCTGGGTAGCATATGGTCCTCAACCTAAAGTCAAAATTGCTGTTTGGTGCCCTGGGAATGCCTAGATTGGCCAGCCTAATGAAAGGGGTCGTACTACTGTCTAGGTTGATATTGAGGACCATATTATGGCCAGAGCTTGGAGGCCCAAAGACTTCAGAACTAGTCTCAAGTCCTTTAGGGTGTGGTATTTTCATTCCAATTGTTTGGTCACTGGTGGAATGCAGGAAGGGGGCTGTCAGATTGTTTCAGCCTACTGCATAATGGCATCATTTGCAGGGAGGGCCACCTTCCCTACCACAGAGGGATAGAGAATGTTAATGAGCTTGTGGGTACTCTCCTCCGAGTCCTCCACAAGCTCCACTTGAATGTCCAGAGAGGTTGCTGCTCTCCTGAGAGGGTCCTGATGCACCTTAAAGTCACCTGGCACCAGGGAGGATGCATCCAGTACCAGGCCCCCATCCAGGGATGAGGAAGCTTGAAGCAGAGGCAACAGAGATGATTCCCATGGTTGATTTTGTGGTACCAAACACCAACTGCAGCTCTGTAGCAGGCTGAGCTAAGTCTTACATCTGGGAGTGAGGAGACTGATTGGTATCTACAAGCCTGTCAGTACTAATAGGAGAGTGCTCCCTTCTGGGGAGATATACTCGTGCTAGACCTTGGTGATGTATATGTGGATGCTGGGGGCATCCCCCAGAGCATCCAGTAGGGCCACTGGAGGAACACTTTGGCAAGGAGTCTTCAAAGAGCTTCCCTTGGAAAACCAAGGGGGCTCAAATGCCAGTCTAGGGGCAGCTTTTATGAAGATATATCGGAGGCACTCCTCCCTCAGCTTCTTCATCCTGGTGTTGAAGCCATGACAAAGAGCACCTGTCTCTAATGTGGCCCTCACTCAAGCACTTGAAACAACAGGAATGAGGTTCACCAACAAGCCCAAGCCTTTTACAGCCTGTGCAAAGTTTGAAACCTGGGGACATTGACACAGGCTACTGGTACTGGGTGGGATCTGGAGACTCACTGGACTGGAAAAATCCACAGTGATTCTCCTCAAAAGTTTCTGATGAGACTTCAAAATCCTTTGGAACCAGAGAAGAGTCCAGAATCATTGAGTAATCAGGGGAGAAGAAACAAAGGTAAGCAGAAGCAGATGGATCCTCCTGTGGTAGAACTGGTTCCTCAGGCCCTGGCTCCTCCTGCACCATTAGCTGCTCAGGGGGAACAACATCTCTTCATATTTCCAATCTAGGTGGCTCTGGAAGCTGCTCTACTGAACACTCTGGAGACCTTCCCCTAGACTGAGTTATGACTGAAACCTAAGAGAACAGGAAAAACCCCAAGGGCTCCAAAATGGCCAAAGCATAGGGGACCAATAAGCACTGTGCAATGACTATCTGTCTCTGCTAAATTATCAAACCCAAGCCCAATGCTCTCCTTCTGCAGGCAGTCTAGAAGACTTGCTGGATCAACTGAGTCTAGGAGGAAATGGAGAGATAGTAGAGGACTTTGAGCCAGACTGCAAAGAGCCATCTCAATAATGAGCAAGTACCAGGGGCACAAAGCCTGCTGGAGTCACTCGGCAATCTAATCTAGCTGTAGCCTATCGTGAAGAGGCCACCATCAGTACCAAGGCAGGTGTGGCAGTCAATACCTCAAACACATCTGAAGACATTGATGGCACATCATTAACTGGTGTCAGGAATGACCCCTCATATTTAGTGCCATGGTACAAGCTGGAGTCAGTACTCAACTGGAGTCCCAGTACCAACACTGTTAGTGCTGAGACAGAGGCTAAAGAAAGTACCCGGTGCCATCACACTGTATATCAGTGCCAAAGAAAGTACCTGAGAAGGTGTAAGCCCCTACAATACTTCTTGTCTGGAACCAACATCGGTACCACTAGTAGTCTCCATGTCAGAACTGAAGACAGACCTGGTAACACAGGAGACAATGCAATGAACTTCTGTACCACAAGACAGTCTGGAATGGAGAGGCAAAACAAACCTTTCCTGCATTTTAAGCTTACAGGGTTTTTAATACCAATAATATCTGCCCCAAAACAGCATCCATTGTTAGGGGAACCAAGAGCTACCCTGAAAACAGTACTGAAAAATCAACAGTATGACACAGATCCTCCTGCCACAGTACTGGGGAAACATGGGTTGACAGCTCAGCTCTACCCTGGATACCTGGAGAGTCTCAGTGATGTTCTGAGTCCTTTCATTGAAGAAGAGGAGGAACTCTCAATGTTTACCATTCAGAAATGCCTCTCTTGTGTTATGGAATGAAGGAAAATACAGCAAATTAGTAGTCATTTCTACAGATAGGAATGCTCATTATTACTGTATACAACATGCATGGATCTAACCAGCAATTATATTGGACAAGAGATACTGGTTTGCCCTGGGTGTCCTCTTTCAGGGAGGCCCTGGAGAGGAAAACCAAACCCTCTCTCTCTCTCTCTCTCTCTCTGTGGCAAAGAGTCCAATTCCAGGGGGAGTCTTAGAGACAACCATAGCCACACTTGCGGTCTGCAGACAGACGGGAAGCAAAGTGTTTCCTCCAGGGCCCAGAAGTCAAGGCAGGACTCACTGCCTTCTCCCCAGGTAGTGTTTGAGGCACAGGTCTCTGGAAATCTGCTCTCTTTTCTTTAAAGAGAGGCAGACATTGAACCTCTCAATATGTCCCTCATGAAGACAAAAAAGGCAGCACATATGGAACTCACTATTCAGGATGGACACCCCACACAATGCTCAGTACTTAAAGCTCAGCAAGTGCTGCATGCCACCAGTGCGTAATATCAAAATTAACTAAATACTACCATACGGTACGAAGTAAAAAATAAAAACAAAATAATAAAACAAAAGTGTACTATTTGCCAATCATGTAGAGTGCTAAACTGACAGACTACACACAAGAAAACCCATGAGGAAAACTGCAGGGGGAGCTCAAACTCAGGCCATGGGCAATGAGAATAAAATGGAGAGTCGGGGAGGCAGCACCCCGATATATCCTTGTAGCTCCTTCTGAGGTTGTCAGGATGCATGCACCACCTGACAGGTAATGCTGCGAAAACTCTTCAGCTTCAGCACATGGGCTGCACAAATATGCCTGAGTGGAAAAAATTTATTTAACCATTCAAAAAAGAATCTCAGATACGTCCTGTGGACCAGATGGATGTCAATGTGGAAATCTGTCCTGTAAAGTACAAAGCCATAACCCAGTTACTTCTAAGTCTTTGGACTGAAAAGGCCCAATTTTGGCAGTCCTTGTTTTTCAGATCCTTTTGCAGGACCTGGACTTTTGCTGGATACTACTAAAGATCCTGAGGTCAGATGTGCCTATAATTGTTCAAGACTAGAAGAGATACTTGGTAGTGTTTCTCTGGCTGTGGGCTGGAGGGGAGTAAGGCTAGAGAGTGCCATAGTCCCCTTCACTAGGTCCATTATACCTCTCATTAAATGGAGAACAATTCTTGATACCACTGAGGATGTCAAATTTTCCTCATAGTTCACCATTGTCTGGATGTTCAAGGTTTTGTCCAGCTTTGTCAGCAAGTCCTGGAAGGTCTTAAAATCATGTATGGTTGATGTCAGGGCCAAAGCGAATGCTTCATCAGGAGAATACGAAGACTGCTTTGGTAGAGAAGGTATTTGGAGTGCATCTGCACCTCCACAAGGGGCTTCTTCCATCTCTGACATGGGGGTCTGGCCACTAGAGCCTCTTCTTAGTGACATGCTATAGCGGTCCACTCCTGAACATATGGTAGGGTAGGTCCCAGTAAGGCCAGTGGGCTCAAGTGGCAAGTTAGGGTACCATCCAGATTGAGGTTGACCAATCCATTGCCAATCACACATCAGCATTTGGTACAGAATTTGTCCAGAAACGCTGCTAGGGTTTCTCTCTAAACTGATGGGAAAAGGTTCTTGACTTGATGTAGGGAAGGAGGAGTGACTGGGAGTTGGCAAGATGAAGTTCGCCTCCAGAAAAATCAGTGCCATTAGCTACAAGTCTAGTGCTGGGACCAGTATTAGTGCCCTATTCTACCCTACAGATATGGTGGTTTTGGTGCCTTTAAATGGTTTCTTCTCACCATTGAAGCCAGGTGCATCCTGGTTATTGGTGCACTTGCCATAAACAGCCTAGTCAACTCCAGCTTAGTGGATGTCTCTTCTGCAGGTTTGGATGTGACTTTTATGGACCGCTCATGTAGATATAATCTGAGACTCATGTATGTCCATTTTCTGGTGCAAAAAGCAGTGGCAGATTGAGCACTTATCAGAGACTGCCCTTCCCTGAGGCAGAATAGGCATTTGCTGTACCTATCATCTAAGGCCATAGGACAACTGCATAATGGACAGGGTTTAAACCCTGGGGATTTATATCCATCCTGATGGCATTTGGTGCCAAGAGCCTCACAGCACTGTAAAGAGGGTCTTCCCCATCTTTTTCCTGACAGAGGGGCACGGCTGCTCTGTCCTTTATGCCCTCACACAAGAGCATGAGATGGCACAGGGCATATGTGCAGCTCAGACAGACTGCTACTCAGAAAAGATTCCGAGCTTGTGTAGATTCAAAGAAGAAGTTTTATTTTCAGTAGTCTCCCACAAGGTCCCATCTAAGCAAGGCTAGGAACCTCATATTTTCAGGGATGAAGCATGCCACCATATCCGACTTAGAGAAGACCTTCCAAATGTCAGAACCCTGGAGAATTACTGGTTTGAAGTCCTTTTGGGGTGACTTCTAGCTACTCTATTGGGGGAATATCTGCTATCTACTCTGATATGGTCCTGGCCACATATATGGCAAGATGGACAATAAAACACAGAAGTCTGGTTTTAGAAGTCTGGTCCACCTTTCTGTCTAATGGGTCTTTAGAGATGCTGTGCTGGGGCCAGCTAATGGGAATGACCCCGTAACGTCTCTATTTCTTTGAGATGTGGTACAATTTCCTTAGCTTACTTTGAGTGACCATCTTGTATCCATGAATAATCATACTTCTATTGAAACAGTTAATAACAGTTTATTTTCATCCAGCAAAAAATACCATTTCCCACACTGAACTTCATTTCTGGTTTGGAGAGCCAAAGCTATTTTAGTGCAGCCCAGGTTCTGGCACAAACTAATATGACAATGGCAATAAAGAATTAAGTTCCTTATTCAGAAGAATGCTCACGCATAAACACCTTCACCAAGCCCATAGTCTGAATAATGGCTAAGAGGCAGTAATTGGAAAAAAACAAACAAAACAGTAGTAATACAGCATCAGCAGTCCTTTATAGGACTCCTGTTTCCTTTATCCAATGGGTTAGGAATGAGACCTCATTTTCTAGAAGGCCTGACATAGAATGGCCTCAACACAGGAGGCCTGAACCTTTGTCTCATTGCAGAACTTTTATTGATGCAGTAATAAAAGCCACAGGTGAACTCTGAGGATGCTCACAAGACCCACCTTCACTTCAAACTAAGGGCTTGTCTACACTTGAAATGCTACAGCTGCAGCACTACTGTACCGCTTCAGTATAGACACTCACTACAGTGAAGGGAGGGGTTCGTCCACCTCACTGACATGCGGTAGCATGGTTGACAGAAGAATTCTTCCGTCGACTTTGCACAGTCTACCCTGGGGTTAGGTCGTTTTAACTACATGGCTTGGGAGGTGAAGGGGGATTCTTCACACACCCAAGCAATTCAGCTGGATCAATTTAACTTTTGAGCACAGACCTGGCCTAAGGCTGTCACACTGCTTACCTCTTCTGCAAACCCTTCAGGTGAGTAGCACACTCCATCCACCACAAACAGATGAGGGTTATTACTGTGGGCTTAGGCAGTCACTGGAATTGAGAGTATTTTTTGCCCTTCTTTTTCTTATGTGAATATTGTTGTGAACAGCAGCAGTCAAGACCACTTGTTCACTTCCCTGAGCTAAAGAAAGAAATTAGGACAGAAAGGAGAGCTATGGGGGAACAGAACACACAAGGGACCAAATATACATGTTATTCTGTTGATGCTGTTACTTGTCAAATCATGTTACATAAGAGTGCCAACTAGCCATCAAACCTGAATACTGGCAGAGTTAAACAAGATAAATTCTAATAACTTACTGTGACACATCCAGTCATTGGTATAGTGTTATCTGACATCTTTTGGGGTAAGTCTATTTGTAAGCGAACTTGATGACGATCTGGACATATTCTCATATCCCTGCATATTCACATAATAAGAAAAACAGTTTATGGACAAGATGGAGAACTCAAAAGATAGTTTAGACTATGGTTTCAGGAAAGCTTAAAAACGCTAAAATTTTGTAAAAACCATAACTGAGACAGAAACTTAACAAGAAACATGAGAAACAACAAACTTTGGGGAGGGGGGAAAGGGACAAGTAGAGATTGCAGAAATGTGATGTGGAACGCAACAGCAGCAGAAAAAACAAGCACTAAAATGAAAATTCACTACTTAGGGTTATTTATTTTTACTATCTGATCTGTGATATGATCCAACTGCAATAAGCACTACATATTAATCCATTAATGTGTGAGTACATTTAAGCACTCCTCAATCCACCAAAGCAAGAGAGAAGATAAAAATTATCTTCAAAAGTTCAATTTACTTGAAGAGGTCATTTTAGCACAAACTGAAGAATTATTGGTGTTGTTTAGTCATCACAAATGTACTCTCAGACTTAACTATTTTAAGAAATCAATATTGATGATTACTACAAGAAAAATATCACAAAGGGCTGTAATGAAATAATCCATCAGTTCTTTGCTCTTAAAATGTTGGTGGTTAGCTCATTGAACAGTTATTTTCCAGAAGGAAAACAGATTTATCACACAGCCCCTTCATTTTCAGAGGAAAACTAGCTGGCAGGCAGGGAAGTAATGTTATACGTTTCAAAGATACCTGCTGTTCCCTGGAGGCACATGAACACTTTTTACTGTTAAATATGATAGAATACTTATCAGACGGAAGCAAAAGAACCATGACCACAAATCTAACCTGAATACAATTCTCTAAAGGGAATTCTTATTAAAAAAACAACTAGTAACAGTCACTCAAAGCAGAAGATATTAAACTTGTTAGCATAAACTTATATTTTCCTTACTTGCAAACACCAGATCTTTTAAGGTACTGACAAAGAGGCCTTGCAAGTTTCTTATCTTCTTTAGCCTCAAGCACCCCCGTTGTAAAGTCACACAATTCTGGTGGAATTTTAGCTTCTGTGTGTTCTAAATAACGCAGTACACCAACTGCATGGCATCCATTTCTTTCTGTCAGCAATAAGATTGATTTTGCCTTTGTATATACTTGATCTACAGAGGAACCCTTCAGCAAAAGTGAAGAAATTTATTTTTAGGCTTTAGAAGTTCTTCAATAGTCACGTGGCAAAATGTTACCGTTAATAAATGAATGTTCGCCAGCAAAACTAAAATGCCCATTAAAAGCTACTCAAACCTTTTCTAGTACATTCTGGAAGTTATCAGACATGCTGTGTAAGCGCACACCAAAGACTCTTGGAGAAGCAGGAAAACTAAAATGAACCACACAATTTGCATCAGTAATTCCCAAGGACGGCATGCAGTCATCAGTTAAAACTGTAAAAGAAAATAATTTGAAATATACACGTCATGCGTAAGTACTACAAAATATTACAGAAAATGGCACATTACTTAATGGTAATTATGTATGTTATAACTGTTCTCTCCTCCTCATCCTCTGCTAACTATGTTATGACTTTTTCCAGAATCTAAAGGTAAAACGTTTTTGTGTCTTCCATAAACACTCTTACAACAGGTATTACTTAACCCCTTTGCCCTCAGTCAAGAAACTTTACACACAACAAAAAATAAGCACACAGGATAGAGGAAGAGGCGACAAATTTTTATCACAGGTAATTTTAGTATGTTAAGATGTGTCTTCTTTTTCCATTCAACAGAACAATTCCTTACCCTGAAGTGATATAAAAATAGTAAAGAGGAGGAGGAGGAGGAGGCCACTGTATCATGCTGTTTGCAACAAATGATCTAAAAGCAGAAATCATATAAAGTAAAATGGATGACAAACAGATCTTCATAAAGACATTTACAGAACAGATCTGATAAAATAAAATAGATAATCCAATACCAGAAGTGCTGAACAATGCCCAGGGTTTAACCCTTCTACATCCCCAGAAAAGGTGTCTCAATTAGAAGCAACAAGGTGGTGAGGTAATAACTTTTATTGGACCACCCTTTTACCTTACCCACTCAGCTTGTCCTTCCAATATCCTGGGACAAACACGGGTACAGCAACACTGCAAACAATCTATCTAAACTAGCAGTTTTTCAGCTTGATGTTTACGAACTTCAACATATTTCCTCCAAATTTACAGCACAGTAATTACCAATACCGTTTAGCCCAAAATAAAGCACTGACCCACAGGTTCCTTTCTTCCAGGAGAGTTCACAAAGAGTGAAACTGCCTTCAGGAAACATACAAGTACAAGAAACTAAACTCTAAACTCCTATCCATGAAGTGAAAACTGAATGTGGAAGTGGCTTGCATTGAGGCCTTTCAAATGCTGCCAGAGGGAATTAACAGACAGGAGACACGGAAACCTATAAGTTATTTATGCTGTACAGTCTACTATACACCAATGAAGGAAAGCTTCCCAGGTCAGTTGATACATAAGGTTGGTAGACTTCTTCCTAGGTATTAAAAAGAATGGCATCAGCTTCTGGTGATTAACTAAATTCTACATCTCAAATACTGTGCAGTTAGGGTTCATCTTTTGACACCCAAATATTGAAAAGGGAGCTCCTGAAGGAGGTTGAGAAAAACTGGAATTTTCATGATTGATTTTCCAATTTATCAGATCCTAAAAGACATTATCTGTTATGGAAACAAAGGTTTCCAAAGTCAGAATTTACAATTATCCATCCTTGCTAGCATTGATCTTCCTCACAATTCAAGCAAGAAGTGAGTAAAGAGGGAAGTTATGAAAAAGATACTACAATGAAAAGGAGAAGGCATCTGTGTAAGATGTTTCTCTCAGCGCCTGGAACAAGAGTTGGTTCTCTTTTTGTTGGACTGAAAGGCAAAAACATTCACCTGAGATATGTCCCACATAGGTGTCATAAATTGGAAATGGTGACTTATGTATCTGCCACTCATTCTGAGACATGATGCAACTACAATCTATCAGTAGGAGCGTTCAACATTCCATTAGAATGAACATGTTGTTGCTAACTCAAGAATGAAATGTTATTGCTTCTGATCTTAGCTTTTTGTACCTGCTTGTTGTACTTCACCCCATCCTGTTTTTGTTACATTCCAGTTCAACTGTGGAATAGTTTTTTGGAAACAAGTTATCATCTTGGCAGCTGCTTTGCGTGTGACAGTTAATGCTTAAAATCCTTTTTTTAAAAATATTTTCTGTGATGGACTCCCATCTAGGTACATCTAGGCAATCAGGAAGCTTGATGAAATATGAATGTTCTTTGGGAATGCTAAATCCAGATTCTGGTGCTAGAAACTCCTGCTCTGAAGAAGAAAAAATTGCAGTAGTCTTTGAGGAAGTTCCTATGTGTCTGTGCCCTAAAAGAAAACTATCATCATAGGTGTAGCAATTGTCTCTTTTAGTGCTTTTAGAAATTTGTAGACGAAATGGGAGTCTATGGCATACTCCTGTATTTCTGCTATTTTTTAATGAGAGTTCTTGTTTCGCCCTTTCCCTCACTCCCTCCCCAGAAAAGTTCAAAAACAAACAAAGAAAACCTCAAACAAACCAAAACCTGCATTTAGAGGTTGACTTGATCTTGACATCTCTAACATGACCTTTTCTACAAGTACATTTCAACGAAGAAAGTTTTGACCAAATAGAGAATATCAAAGCAATGGTAAATTTGGTTACCCTTTTCTCAGTCACAAGAGCATGATCACAGGTAACCTGGAAAACAGATGTTGGGACTGCAAGGAAGCTCAATGTTAATATTTGTTACCTATCAGCAAATGAAGAAATACAAGACTGTTTGGAGAGAATAAGATGAATGTAACTTCAGATCTATGGACAACAGGTAATTATCTGGGTCACTTTTAGGCATATGTGACAGGGTGCTGGGCAAATGGTTGCTGATTCAGCCATCTGTCATGCTTGCTCCCATTTAGGGGAATAAATTAGAGCTGGCTGGAGAGAACCTGGCCCTAATTGGGAAAGCAGAGACAGCTGTTGCCTAATTAGCCTGGGGCTGTATAAAAGCCTCAAGGGAAGGAAGCAAAGGGAGGAGCAGAAAGAAAGGGAAAAGACAGGGAGTGGAAGCAAGGAGGTAGCTCTTCCTTCCTTCCCACCTCCAGACGGTGAAATATCAACTGTACATGGTCAAGCGGTGGTGGGAACATGCCTGTGAATAAACTGTACCAGTTACTACCCCAGGGTCTCAAAGTGACTTTGTGGACCTAGCAGAAGCATGAGACAGGGGAGCTCTGCCATGTTCGGCTATAGCATACTAATTGAAAAGTGACTAGCATAAGACTGCATTCAAGTCTCTGGTCATCTTTGCTTCCACAAATAATCCAGAGTAATTAGAAAAACATTCTTCTGAAGGCACAGGAGATGATATTCAAAAATTTTGCAACTTCTAAATGGCCTGGAAAATTGCAAAACATTTATTTGCAATGGAGGACAGAGACGACGAGCTTAAAAAAAATGGTGTGATTCTCTTGCATCTCAATTATATATTATGTGAAAATTACTTTCTGCGCCCATCTGTTTTGAGTTTTGGTGGCCAGAATATCAAGAAATATGTTAGACATCTCCTAATGGGGAAAGGCTACTGGATTAGAGTAACATTTTCTTTGGTGGGCACTAAATTCTGGTTCTCCACTCAGGGAGACTGTACTGCAGAAGCATAGTACTTTTCAGTCCAGAGATCTGAAAGAAATTAAGAATTTGAAGGTTGATAATCATAAGCCTAATATCTGAACCTGGACTGTTAAATTCTCATATCCTGGTTGCTATGAGGCAAGATCCTCTCAAACTATGAGGAGTTTCCAAGTTTCTTGACTACAGATCCCTCAACTGTCCCATAAAAGGCACTTGAGAAAAAAAGTCAATCTAGATGGAAGTCAGTTCCAGTTCATCTGGCCAGTGCATTACTGACAAAGGTTTACTGGGAAAAGCAAGTCACACTGCAGCAAGTATCAGATACTTAAATGATTTTTAGAAGACTTTTGATATCGAGATTTTAGTCATGACAGCATCACCCTGAAAGAGACTACATTGTTCTTGGAAGCCAGCAAATGCCAAATAAAAATCTCCTTATAAAGAACAGTCTCGGTCTTTCAGGACTCCAGAACCATTAAGCAGAAAGAGAATGTTTTTCGAACTGTTCACTGTGATTAAAAAGAAAGGAGACTATTTTCAGAATAGAAGTAGAATAGAAGAAAAGCAAGGATATTCATCCCATTGTACTGGTATAGTTGACAAGACACTTTACCAATTAATCTTTACTTGTCTTAATGAAGCCACATTGTATTTTCATATACTCGAAGATAATGCTTTGTAATCCTTTATTTTCAAAGGTGTGCTTTTGAGAATGCATAGGATTCTGACTGTCAAACTGCTTAATATCCAAATGACTGATTTTTTTCCCCCTCTTAAAATAAAGTGTGGAGACAACCGCTGAAGCCCAGGTGCAAGCCAGGAGACCAAAGGACAAGCTTTTGTATGAGCACTGGCAACTAGGCTCAGCCTAGACCACTATGAAAATTTTGTAATACATAAATGGCTAAGAAGACCGCTCTAAAAAAAGCAGGGGAAAAGACTGCAACTTTAAGACAATAAGAATAAGTACATTATAAAAAGTTGCCCAGCAGTGAAACAAAAAGGACAAAGGAAAGAAAAGTTCCTCCTGGCCCCAAATTGTGACTCTATCAAAGAGCTTCCCTAGCTTGAGTCAGCTTCACTGAAAATGAGGCAGCTTTTATCTGAGTTACTAACCCACACCAGACTGCCCAAATTCAGAGCCAGTTGCCTCCTGTAGAAAATCTGGCATAACCTAGCAATGAGTATTTAGAGTGGTGCATGATCCACACACAAAAAGTGACATATAGCCAAGAATTGGCAAGTGAAACTTTTAGTGGCATTCTTAAGCTGCTCTCTCATTTTAGTAACATAACTAAATTAAACATTTATCCATGAGTTCTTATATAGATTCAACAACTATGAAATACCACTTGCTGGAGATATATTCTTTAAAAAAAATGTTGCAGCAAAGATCCCAAAAATTTTTAAATGACCAACTCAAAAAAGAATGTACTTACCTAACACAACATGGGTGCCAGAACTAAATTTTTTTTTCCATTGCTCTACAGCATATTTGAAATGAAATTCAATTTCTTTGTGTACTTTCAAGCAGAATATGGAACGACTCTCCACTGCCTAATGATGAAACATAAGAGTTACGAGTTTTTCCAGAAGTATACTACACAAATGAAATCTGATTACCAATTATTACTCTAGCTGAAACAAAGTCTTCTTATTCTACTGGTACATTACATACCTCCTGGGCTCATGTGTGGGTACCTACAAAATCGTCTATTTAAAAATAATTCTGCTTTATAACTTTAACTTCTATCATTCTTTAATTTAACATTTTTAGGTAAACAGGCTTTTTATTTATTAAAATAAATGTGGCATTTTTCTTATTTAAAGTCAATCCTCTGATATAAAAATAATCAGAATTCTATTTAAACATTTTTGTGAAGAAATGGGTTGTCTTACCAACTAAAATGTCTGATTTTTTTTGAGTGCATGGGTAACCCAAAAATAGCTTCTACAGAAGATTTCAACTTTCCATGGAATTAGTCCATTCTGATTAAAGTTAGAAAAAAAATCTCTCAAATTATCAAAAGTATTCAAAAATTGCATCCTGTGCATGTACAGGATTTTCTGCTACTAATATTTTAACAATTTTCCAGATATATTAACACTCATGGGGTACATCACATAATGAAATAAATGCTACTGTTTTTATCTGCAATTTTTATAACACATTCAGATTTTTTCCTTTCAAACTCTACTGAGTCAAAAGGAGCACACTGCTACTTTTTGATACACAGATGTGTAGCATGTCAAGTAATTTTCTGTCTAGGCACTAATTAAACAAATGACTAATAGTCAGCTGCCAGAGGCCAAATGATTGAATCAGGAAAATGGATCTCTTTAATTAGCACATTTTTAATAATTGAAATAATTTTTAAAAGGTGTCCTCTTGAATTAGTATTCCACTTCAACCTGTACTACAAAATTCTGTTTCAACATTTTTGTTAACAATATTCCACTTAAAATATTTTTCAACTGATTTGGCACACATGGCTTAAAACACTTACTAGCAGTTGAACATGAAACTAAGGTGGCAAAAACAGGAGAATGATTAACTGAAAAGTCACCTATTTGAAATGCCCTATCTCAACTACATAAAGCATTAAAAGCTACTTTACACCTCCCAATTTCATGAAGACTGAGATTATGATTACGTGATTAAGATTCTTGAGCGGACTACTGTTGCCACACCGTTGTTTTGTCTCAAATGTAGACGTTATTTTCAAATGTAATAAGACCCGTGAAGCCACGCAACAACAGGTAGACTGCACTTTGACTAATACCTGAGAATTCTGAGTGACTATCAAGCTGAAACCTTAAACAAGGGTTTTAATGTTCTTGGGGAATGAGACAAACCAATGATACTTGGCTGGAAATAGGAAGATAAAAATGTTTTGCTGGAGCTCAGAAAGGAATGCTATATGTGATTAAGTGTTTTGTGCTTTTGCTATTTTTAGTCATCTTTTGAAATAGAAACTACATGCATACTGTAAATGAAATTACATACAAAAACTCACTTGGAAAAGAGTGTTGAGGTTTCAAAGTCAAACATTCAAAAGTGAAGATGTGGCAAAATTAAAGTTCCCTGTGTAAAGGAACCAGGTTTGTCGAGGCCACTTGTGGGCTATCAGGAAAACTTTGGACTTTTCCAGACTGATCTTGTGAAGCACCCACGCTAGGAGAGGGGTGGGAGGAAAGCATCTCATTTTATAAGAAGGGCATTGCCTAACGAGTGAAGGCCCAGCCCTGCTCTGGTGCAAAACTGCGGACATTCGGCATTCTGTGCAGTTGCAAAAAGGTCTACTGTTGGTAACCCCCAATGCTTGAATACATTGTGTAGCACACATGTCCAGTTCCCACTTGCGGTCCTGAGAAAAATTCCTGCTTAGTACATCTGCTGTGGTGTTTTGGCATCCACGTAGGTATGATGCTGAGAGGTGGATAGTGTGTGTGATGCACCAGTGCCAGAACTGTATAGCTTCTATGCATAGGGAGTGTGAGAGTGCTCCCCCCTTATCTGTTTACATAAAAGATGCATGCCAAGTCGTCTCTGAGGACTTATATGGTCTTGTCTTTAGTGATGGGTAAGAAGTGAGAGTACACATTGTGAACGGTTCATAGTTCTAAAATATTTATGTGCAGAAGGGATTCAACAGCCCTGGATAAAATGTGAGTTCAGATGTGCTCCCCAACCTAGGAGTGGTGTGTCTGTTGTGATGGTCATTGTTGGGGGATTCTGTACAAATGGCACCCCATGCAGACGTTGTCTGGTTGTGTCCACCAGAATTGGGAGTATTTTATCTTGTTTGGCATTGTGAGGTGTTTGTTTATATTGTGCCTGTGCAGGATAAAGGTTGTCCAGAGCGAGGATCGTAGATACCATATGTGTAGTCTTGCATGCTTCACGACGAACGTGATGGGAGCTATATGGTGCAACAGTTGCAGACAAGTTCTGGCAGTTACCTGCAGACTGTTTAGTGTTGTGGAGATCAGATTGGTTACAGTTAGGAATTGCTGTTGTGGTAGAAAGGGCGTCGCCTCAGGAGAATTGAGGTAGGCTCCAATTAATTCTAGTTCTTGCACTGGCAGTAGTGTTGTGATGAACTGTTTAACTCCTTTTTAACCAATCTGGCAATCTCCAAATGGTTGGGAGATGATCAGTGGTTCCAACACTGAAAGATGTGGGGGATCTCGGACCCTCGACCAAAGTCTCAAATTTGCTGTCTAGATGTTGGTTGTTGAGATGTAGCAGACGGCGGTGGGAGGTGTCGCCTCCTTGTAGGTCTCTGTTTTCAGCCTGTTGTTCATATTGTCTGTGGGGCTGTGTATAAGAAGTGAACCGGAATCTCTGTGGGTTATAGTATTTACCCTGTCTTTTCTTGGTCCCAGGTATGTAGATGCCTAGGGTTCTCAGTGTCGCCCTCGATTCCTTGAGCATGTGAAAGGACTTGTCTGTTTTGGCTGCAGAGAGTTTTGGTTCTTCGAATGGCAGATCTTCAAGCATCAATTGCACCTCTCTGGGAAATCCAGAAAGGTATAACGAATAAGCCCTTTGCATCACTTCCGCAGTGGTTATGGACCTGGCTGCTGTGTCTGCAGAATCCAGGGTGGTCCATAATGCAGTCCTGGTGATGAGATGTCTTTCTGAAACAATGGACTTGAATTGTTCTTTTTTCTCTTCAGGAATAAATTCAATAAATTCTGAGAGTTTGGAGTAGTTACTGTGGTCATACTTGGGGAGTAATGCTTCGTAATCCTGAGGTGTAGAGTGGCAGAAGAGTATGCCTTATGGCCAAAAAGATAGATCTCTTCCAATCCCTGTCATATGTGTATTTTTGGAGTGTTGTTGTCTGCCCCGTTCACTGACCGCATCCACCACCAAAGAATTTGGCATTGGGTGCAAGAAGAGGAACTCAGTTTCCTTCGCAGGCACATATTTCTTTAATCAGACCTCTTCCAAGTAGGTGGGATTGTTGCTGGAGTCTGCCAGATTGACTTAACTGGATCCATAATCACATCATTCACGGGAAGAGCGATTTTGGACAAGGTCGACGTCTGTAAAATGTCTAGGCGTTTATGCTATGCTTCCTGGACTTCTTCCGGTGAAACGACCAGTGAGCTCACAACTCTCTTATAAAGGTCCTGAAATTATTTGAAATCATCTCCCGTACTGGAGGTGGTGGCATGATGGGGTCGTCGGGGGAAGATGAGGAGAAGGGGGTTGCTGGGGTCGTCTCCTGGTCAGAGAATTCTTCCTCCTCTTCAACCCCCTGTTCTATAGGTTCAGATGTTTCTGGTACCGAAGATGAAGGTGAATGATGTATGCTCACTTTGGGTGGGCTGGCAAGTTTGTGTTGTGGGGGGCATACCACCCATGGGCTCCAATATGGCCACTCTGTCGGAAAGGACATCAGTGGCATCCATGGACACCCATACCAGTGATGACCCTTAAGTTCAGCAGAGTCTCTCTTGTGTGGAGGATCTGGTCTGATGAGCGCATGAACGGGGGAAGAATGTTGTGGAGAGTATATTCCCCCTTCATCCTCATCCTCTTCATCACTTGAGAATGGGAGAAACGGATCGAGGCAGAGTGATGAGGTGGCTTAGTACCAAGCATGCTGGAGTAATGTCAATACTGAGAATAGGAGACTACAGCATCGAGATGATAAATGAGGTCTTTTTGACACAGGAATTGCTGCAATGTTGGTGGCATCAGTACCGTTGAAGTCATAGCGGTCAGTACCAACTATTGCAGCATGATTGTCAGTGTGGTGAGTGCACCAAGTGAGTGATGCCAGCACTAGGTGATGCCATCATCTGCGGAAGTACTGATGGCATGGGATTTCAGTTTCCCCTTACTGCCTGTATCAGAGCTAGCCCCCTTGGGGTCTTTTGCTCTCCTGGTACCTGAAGGTCCCACAACTTCGGACACAAAAAAAGTCAGTAGCAATGGGGTTTACCCATTTGAGGAATGCTGTTTCTTGGCTGATTCCCGGGATGGAGACGTGGTGATTCACCTTTTTTTTTTCCCCACCTTCTTAGCGGGGTGGTCCTGAATCTGATTCGTGGAGGCAGGGCCCCTGTCAGAGGTTGCCATGGGTGACCTCTGTCCTGAAGGTGTCCTTGCTTTGGGATTAGAGGCTGGACAGAGAGACTTCTCCTTGAGAAGGATTTTGAATAGTAGGTCTCTTGCTTTCCTGGTGCGGGATTTTAGGTTGTGACAGTGCAAGCACTTTTGAGGAATGTGTGTCTTGCCGAGGCAGCAAACACAGTTAGTGTCCGTCTGAGACAGGTATTGAAAGTCTGCAGGTGAGGCAGCATTTAAAGCCCAGGGAACCAGGCATTCCCCTCAGAGGAGTGTTTCCCCTTCAGGAGGGAAAACTAAAATTTCTACTCTAACTAATACCAACTGGAAAGCTATCTTCTAATCTAAGGGGAAAGATTTTTTTTTCCCCTCAAAAAGTAAGTTAACGTGGAAGAATACTAACCATAACAACTAAGAAACTAAGGCTAACTAGAGAAAACCTAGCTAACAGTAAAGGACACAGAGAAGCTAGCCAGCACCACAGATTCAAGCCAAAGGCAGTAGAGAAGGAACTGAGTTTGGGATGGGCGCACAGCACCAGGTAACCACTTGAAGTCACGTGAAAGGGGGACCACACATGTGAGACTCAACTGGAGACGGCTACCACAAATCTCCAATTACGAGCACAGGGGTGCACAAACACCTGAAGTGGAGCACCCACAGTGACATCACTAGAAGAACTCACTAGTACCAAGTACAGCAGAACAATTACCTCCCATGTCATACATACAACACTCCCATTAATACATTCCAGAATTATATTAGCCTTTTTCATAACTGCATCACATTGCTGACTCGTATTCAATTTGTGATCCATTATAAACCCCCAATTCTTTTCAGCAGAACTACTGTCTAGCCACTTATTCCCCATCTTGTAGTTGTGATTTTGATCTTAAGTGCAGTACTTTGCACGTGTCTTCACTGAATGTCATCTTGTTAATTTCAGACCAATTCTCTAATTTATCAAGATGATTTTGAATTCTAACCCTGTCCTCCAAAGTGCCAACTGTTCCCAGCTTAGTGTCATCCACGAATTTTATGAGCATATTCTCCATTCCATTATTCAAGTCACTAATGAAGATACTGAATAGTACCTGAGCCAGGACACATCTCTATGGGACCCCAGCAGTAGGTCCCCCTAATTCGACAGCAACCCATTGATAACTACTCTGAGTGTGGTCTTTCAACCAGTTTTGCACCCACTTTATAGTAATTTCATCTAGACCACATTTCCCTAGCTTGCTTATGAAAATGTCATGTGGGACTGTGTCAAAAGCCTTACTAAAATGAAGATATATCCCATCTACTGCTTCCCCCTATCTACTAACCCTGTCAAAGGAGGAAATCAGGTTGGTTTGGCATGATTTGTTCTTGATAAATTCATGTTAGCTATTCCTTATAACCCTATTATACTCTAGGTGCTAACAAAATATTTGCTTAAGAATTTGTACCAGTATCTTTCCAGGTATCAAAGTTAGGCTGTCTGGTTGATAATTCTCAGGGTCCTCTTTGTTCAGCTTTTTAAAGACAGGCACTATGTTTGCCCTTCTCCAGTCCTCTGGGACCTCTACCGTCTTCCATTAGTTCTCAAAGATAATCTCAGAACTGTTGGCAATTGTTTCAGCTAGTTCCTTAAGGATGCATTTCATCAGGCCCTGTTGACTAGAATATCTTTTACTTATTTAAATATTTCCTTCCCTCTTGTCATTAACATCAATTGTATTCATGTATCTGGTTGTGGCACGTAAACAAACCGGCCTGGCCTGCCAGGGTGCTTACCCTGGCGGGCCGTGGGCCAAAGGTTGCTGATCCCTGGTGAAAAATGAAAATAAGCATGTATAAATTGCAGTTTTCAGAGATTTTAACTTAGCCAAATTTTTGTGTGGATGCTCAGTGAAATGGCTGCAAGAACTGAACATGGGCAAAACAGAACCAAACACTTTCTCCGAATTTATTCTTGGAAACAACTTTTGCTAAAACTTACCACCATAAAAAAAAAGTGTCAATCTCGGTAAGATCGGCCATGGAAAATTTCATCCTGAATGGCTTATAACTTTGCCAAACTTTTGCAACTGAAAACATGATATTATGTGACAGTGTTAGGAAACCTCAACTATACTACATAGATGGCTAAAAAAGGTCTTTGGAAAGTTTGAGCAAAGGAACTGAGAAGAGAATATCATTTCTCGCCCAAAGTGAAAAACCCATTTCAGAAGTCCAAACTCTTCCTCTCTGCTCAGAAGCCAAGACAATATTACTATAGCTTATTGTACCTTGCTACTTAAAACACATTCCACATCAGTACATACATGATAGGTTAATAGTTAAATATTTGTAATACTTACTTTATAGACCATTTCTGTTTCATCCACAGAATTAGTGAAAATCAGGGTCTTTTGAGCTTTACTGGGAGTAAAATCCAGTATCTGAAGTAATACAGAGGTTCTCTCACAGTTCAAGCAAAGTTGCACCACCTAATAAAAGTGACAAAAAGTCAATTAGAACAAAGAAACCTCATACCATACAACCATTTTGCTATATATCTGGAGGGATAGCTCAGTGGTTTGAGCATTAGCCTGCTAAACCCAGGGTTGTGAGTTCAATCCTTGAGGGGGCCACTTAGGGATCGGGGGCAAAAATTGGTCCTGCTAGTGAAGGCAGGGGGCTGGACTCGATGACCTTCAAGGTCCCTTCCAGTTCTAGGAGATTGGCATATCTTTAATTATTAATAATAAAAATATATGAAAATGTAGGAAAACAGCCAAAATATTTAGTAAATTTAAATTGGTATTCTCTTGTTTAACTGTGCGGTTAAAACTGCGATTAATTTTTGTAATCGCTAATCGTGTGAGTTAACCGCAATCAACTGACAGCCCTAGTAAATATCTTGAGATACTGTTTGATTTAATGTCACTGTTGGTTATTTGTGTTGGGGGAAGCTGATATGTATTTTTAAAAATATATGTTAAGGGTGTCTAGTGCTCTGGATAGGCATTTCCTCCGCCATGTGTCATATCTAAATAAATAAAACAGAACACTGAACAAAAGTTAGAAAATATTACAGTGAATATTACATACAACTGAAAGTGCAGGGGGAATTTAGGCTAGAACACGGGTGGCCAACCTGTGACTCCGGAGCTACATGCTTCAGAAGTTAATATGCGGCTCCATGTATAGGCACCGACTACGGGGCTGGAGCTACAGGTGCCAACTTTCCAATGTGCCGGGGGGAGGGGGTGCTCACTGCTCAACCTCTGGCTATGCCACAGGCCCTGCTCCCACTTCACCCCTTCCCGCCCCCTCCCCTGAGCCAGCAGTGTCCTTGCTTCTCTCTTCTCCCCCCGGCCCCCTCCCGAACCTCCTGCACGCCACAGCTGATCAGGAGGTGCGGGTAGGGGAGGGGGCGGTGCTGGTGCTGATTGGCATGGCTGCCGGTGGGTAGGAGGCACTGGGAGCAGGGTGGGGGAGCTGATGGGGGGCTACTGACATAACTGTGGCTCTCTGGCAATATACATTGGTAAATTCTGGTTCCTTCTCAGGCTCAGGTTGGCCACCCCGGGCTATCAGAATAAAGTTACCCTAACTGAAACTTGTAAGTCATAAATCATAATGAAAGACCTTATCTGTAGCGCGTAGCCCCTACAAAGCACAGCTGTAGAAATTTTCAGCAATCCATCTACAGACTTTGTACTATTAAAATCTCAAATTAAACATACACATTTTTGCATATATTCTGAAGTTTTCTTTTGTTAGCATTTCTAAAATAAGCTTCCCTTGTTATCTTTTCTAAATCCTACTATGGTAAAACTATAGAATGTTATCTTATTTTTAATCAAACAAAAACAGATACATGTGCGCACATAACCTGCCAGTGTAATGCAAACTGCCACTAAATATAAATTAAAGAATCTCACTTCAACTTGGAAGAATAGCATAATCTCTGGGTTTTTACCTGTTGCACATTTCCATATATGGAAGCTTCTTCCATAGCTGTTATCACAATGTAAGGATCATTCATGAACTCTTTTGTTAAATGTTCTATATGTTTACTCCAATGACTTCCAACAGCAACAATTTGATGTGGTGCCGATTCCCGCTCTTCAATAGTAATTGTTTTCTTGTAATACTCTAATATAGTAAATATCTATAAAACAGGAGTAAATTTCTTTTTGGCAAATTTTCTTTTGTTCCATTCTATGATCAGAAAAAGTCAGTGGAAGCAGCACTGATCCAGCAAGAAAGCAAAAGAATTGCTATTCATATATAAGCACCCATACACCTCTTCCCTGTTAGCCCTTCTTGCTTTGGAAGTATCTATTTTTTATAGTACAAATATTGGGTCAAGCAGCATCTTGAAACAGAGAGGAAAGTGGATATTTAGTATGTGAGAAGAGAGCAAAAAGACAAAATATTACCAGTGAATAATTCTGCCTGGTAATAAGTCCCTCTTCTCTCAGCCTATAAACAGGAATAGGGCTTGTTTACACAATGCTTTAGTCCACACCAGAGGGACGTAAATTCTAGTGCGCAACTAGCATGTTGTGCATTAACTGTCCCATGTGGACCCTGCTGGCATACAAAAAAAGTTTCCTAGTATGTGTTGAGACTACATTAGCACTCACTAGGGGGGACTTTTAGTGTACACCAGCAGAGTCCACATGGAACAGTTAGTGTGCAATAGGCTAGTGAGCACTTGAATTTACACTCCTCTGGTGCAGACTAATACACTGTGTACACAAGCCCATAATCAATACAGGTAACAGATGTAGCAAACAGTAAGCTAGGTGGAAGGCTTAACTTTAGTGAGCCACTTGGAGAATCTTGTTAGAAAAAGGCATCCTTTGATATTACAGGACAAGCTATTACTAACACACAAAAATCTGTGGGGAGAGATGAATCTACTCTTTGCAAGTCTCTAGTGCACATGTATTAGCGCCTGTCACATGCATAAAGCTAAGACACCTTTATAGTTGAATAACACCTTACGAACTTTTGGCTGCAGACAACCAGCCTGCTCACATACCTATAGAATATAGTTTAAGTGAAAGGGCAATTAAAGTTTTGGGGGCTGTTTTATCTTTGCTGCATCCATCCAAAAATACAACTGCACTGTCCAAAAACTCTCATATGAATCAGGACAAAAGCAAGTGCTTATTTAATATCCACTAAATGAAAAAAAAAAGTCTAAGAGAAAACGTACTCCGTTCAGGGCACAATATAGGAAGAACAAGGATTGACTAAAATATAAACAAGCATGCATGCTTAAAAATGTCAAATTTACAGGGGGGGTGATACTAGTGTTTAAGAACAGGTTGTTACTGAAAATTTAAAAAAAACGGTTACCCACCTTTTAGTAACTGTTGTTCTTCGAGATGTGTTGTTCATGTCCATTCAAAGTAGGTGTGTGCGCGCCACGTGCACGCCAGCTGGAAGATTTTCCCCTAGCAGCGTCCGTAGGGTTGGCCCTGGCACCCCCTGGAGTGGCGCCACTACAGCGCCCTATAAATGGGCCTGCCGACCCTCCAACCCCTCAGTTCCTTCTTGCCGGCACTCCGACAGAGGGGCAGGAAGGTGGGTATTGGAATGGACATGAACAACCCATCTCGAAGAACAGTTACTAAAAGGTGGGTAACCGTTTTTTCTTCTTCGAGTGGTTGTTCATGTCCATTCAAAGTAGGTGACTCACAAGCCTAACTTTAGGTGGTGGGGTCGGAGGTCACTGCTGACTGGAGTACTGCACGACCGAAGGCTGCATCATCCCTAGCCTGGTGCGTGATGGCGTAGTGTGACGAGAACGTGTGGATGGAGGACCACGTGGCCGCTCTACAAATCTCCTGAGTCGGGATCTGAGCCAGGAACACCACAGAGGAGGCCTGCGCCCTAGTGGAGTGGGCCGTGACCGGAGGGACAGGGGTCTTAGCTATACGATAGCATTCCCGGATACAGGTCGCGATCCACGAAGAGATGCGCTGAGAGGAGACCGGGAGCCCCTTCATCCTATCCGCCACTGCGATGAAGAGCTGAGTCAAGCGTCTAAACAGCTTGGTATGCTCGATGTAAAAAGCCAAGGCCCTGCAGACATCCAGGGAATGTAACCTCCGCTTCTCACTGGAAGAGTGTGGTTTCGGATAAAACACCGGGAGAAAAATATCCTGACCCATGTGGAACTGTGAAACGACCTTGGGTAGGAAAGCCGGGTGAGGTCTAAGTTGGACCTTGTCCTTATAGAAGACAGTGTATGGGAGCTCAGATGTTAACGCCGTGAGCTCCGACACCCTCCTGGCCGAGGTGATCGCCACCAGGAAGGCGGTCTTGTACGACAAGTACAACAGGGAGCACGAAGCCAGAGGCTCAAAGGGAGGCCCCGAGAGGGAGGAGAGAACACCAGATTCAGGTCCCAAGCAGGGGTCGGCTGACAAACATGCAGAAATAGCCTGTCCATACCTTTGAAGAAACGCCCGACCAGCAGGTTCGCAAACACCGAAGTACCCCCCTCTCCCGGATGGAAAGCCGAGATGGCCACCAAGTGAACACGAATGGAGGAAAGGGAGAGGCCCAGTTGTCTTAGGTGGAGCAAATAGTCTAGGACAATGGGGATTGGGACCCCCAGCGGATTGGGACCTCGCTGACCCGACCATATGGAGAAGCACTTCCATTTGGCCAGGTAGGTGGCCCTAGTTGACGGTTTCCTACTACCGAGCAGCACTTGTCTGACCTGCTGGGAGCACTGCATCTCCACCGGGTTCAGCCATGGAGCATCCATGCTGTGAGGTGAAGTGACTCGAGGTTCGAGTGGCGGAGGGAGCCCCGGTCCTGCGTGATCAGGTCCGGAAGCAGGGGCAGCGTCTGGGGCGCCTGAACGGACACGTGCAGGAGTGACGTGTACCAATGCTGGCGCGGCCACGCCAGAGCTATCAGGATTACCCATGCGTGATCCCTGCGAATCTTCAAAATCACCCTGTGTACCAGGGGGATCGGAGGAAAGGCGTAGAGCAGACCGACCCCCCAAGACTGTAGGAAGGTGTCCAACAGAGACCCCTGACTGTGGCCCAGGAGGGAGCAGAACCGTCGGCACTTCCTGTTTTCCCTCGAGGCGAACAGGTCTAACTGGGGAAAGCCCCAGAGCTGGAAAATTGAGCGCACCACATCCCATCGGAGGGACCACTTGTGACCCCGGAACTAGCAGCTGAGGGCGTCCGCCAAAGCATTCTGCTCCCCCGGAAGATAGAATGCCGTCAGGTGGGTAGCATTGTGTACGCAGAAATCCCACAGCGCGAGGGCTTCCCTGCACAGGGGAGAGGAGCATGCATCCCCGTTTGTTGATATAAAAGACTGCCGCCATGTTGTCCGAGAGGACCGAAACACATCTGCCAGCCAGGTGGGACCGGAAGGTCAAACAAGCCAGGTGAACCGCTCTCAGCTCCCTGACATTGATATGCAACTTGAGGTCCTCCGGCGACCACAAGCCCTGCGTAATGAGGCATCCCAGGTGCGCTCCCCAACCCCAATCCGAGGCATCCGTCACCAGGGAGAGGGAGGGCTGAGGGGCAGCGAAGGGGACACCCATGCACACTTTCTGCGGGTCGAGCCACCACTGCAGCGAGCTTAGCACCAAGCGGGGAATGGACACCGAGTCCAAGGGGTCCCTGGCCGGGCGATAAACTGTCGCTAACCAGGACTGTAGTGGGCGAAGCCGGAGTCTGGCATGGTCTACCACATAGGTGCACGCTGCCATGTGACCCAACAGCCGGAGGCAAACTCGCGCCGTGGTAATTGGGGTGCGGTGCAGTCCGAGGATGAGCTCGGAAATCACACCGAACCTGGATTCTGGCAGGTACGTTCTGGCGTGGGTGGAGTCCAGAACTGCTCCTATGAACTCTATTCATTGCGTCGGAAACAGGGTGGACTTGGCTTCGTTCAAGAAGAGGCCGAGATCGAGAAAGGTCCGCCTGATGAAAAACACCTGGGTCTCCACCTGCTCCTTGGAGCGGCCCTTTATGAGCCAGTCGTCCAGGTAGGGGAATACCTGGATGCCCTGCCTGCGCAGGAAGGCCGCCACGACTACCATGCACTTTGTGAAGACCCTTGGAGCAGCTGACAGGCCGAACGGGGGCACCGTGAACTGCAGATGGGCGTCAGCCATGACAAACCTGAGGTACCGACGGTGTCGGGGAATTATGGCCATGTGGAAGTAAGTGTCCTTTAAGTCGAGGCGGCATACCAATCTCCTGGATCCAGGGAGGGAATAATCGAGGACAGAGCGACCATGCGGAACTTGAGCTTTCGCACAAACTTGTTCAGCCACCGCAAGTCTAGGATGGGTCTCAGGCCCCCTTTTGCCTTCGGTATTAGGAAATACCGGGAGTAGAAGCCTTTGCCCCTGAGCTCCCGAGGGACTACCTCCACCGCCCCTGCTTCCGTGAGGGACTTCACTTCTTGAGTTAGAAGTTGCTCGTGAGATGGGTCCCTGAAGAGGGACGGGGAGGGGGACTGGTGGGGCGGGAGGGAAGAGAACTGGATAGAATATCCCCTCTCTATCGTGCGGAGCACCCAGCTGTCCGACGTGATTCGGGACCAGGCACGGTAGAAGGGGGACAGACGTGACCCAAAGGTAGGGGTAGAAGGATCCAGAGTCTCGATAGGTAGGTCACCCTCGACCATACCATCAAATAGGGGGTCTAGGCCTTGATGGTGGTCTCAATTGACCGGACGCCTTGCCGGAGGGGTGGCGTTGGTGGCGCCTCCTGCCATATCTGCCCTGTGTGCGCCCCAGCTCCTGGCGAGTCTGTGGCTGGTATGAGCGTGGGGCCGTCTGCGGCCTAAACTGTCTGCGCTGGGTCACAGGGGTATGCAAGCCCAGCGAGCGAAGTGTGGCCCTTGAGTCCTTTAGGCTATGCAGACGTTTGTCTGTCTTTTCTGAAAATAACATCTGTCCCTCGAAGGGGAGGTCTTGAATTGTCTGCTGGACCTCATAGGGCAGGCCCAAGACCTGGAGCCAGGCTCCCCGCCGCATGACCACGCCCGTGGCCAGGGTGCGCGAGGCTGAGTCCGCCGCATCTAAGGCAGCCTGGAGAGAGGCTCGGGAGATCAGCTTTCCCTCCTCCACTAGGGCCAAAAACTCTGACCTCGAGTCCTGGGGAAGGAGCTCCGTAAACTTTGACATGGCTGAACACGTGTTATGACCATATCAGCTTACAATTGCCTGTTGGTTGGCAATGCGGAGTTGTAGGCCCGCGGTGGAGTACACCTTTCTACCAAAGAGCTCGAGTCTTTTAGCGTCCCTGCTTTTTGGTGTTGACCCCTGAAACCCTTGACGCTACTGCTGGTTGGCCACATCCACTACCAGGGAGTCCGGGGGGGTGGATGTACAGGTGTTCGTGCCCTTTAGAGGGGACAAAATAGCGCCGCTCCATTCTCTTGGCAGTAGGGGCCAGTGAGGCTGGCATTTGCCATAAGGTGTGGGATGTATCTGCTATAGTCTTTATCAGCGGAAGAGCCACCCTGGATGGCCCTGAGGGAGCCAGGATGTCTACTACAGGGTCCACGTCCACCTCGATTTCCTCAGCTTGGATTGCGAGGCTCTGAGCTGCTCGCCGGAGCAATTGGAGGATTCGAGTGTCCTCTAGGGCCGGTGCCACAGCCATGCCCGAGACCGCTTCGTCCGGGGAGGAAGACGAGGAAATTACATGGATCGGTCCTTCCTCCAGTGTATGCAGCCCTTCGGGGTCCTGCAGCACACGGTACTGTGGTTGCGGTGCCGATTCCGATTCTAAATGCAGCACCGCGACCGGTACCGGGGTCGCCAGTGAGCAGCTTGGCGTATCGGGTGGTGCCTGCGGAGCCCGAACTGAAGCCACTGCCAGTGCCACTGCCCGGGTAGGGGGTGCTGAACTTGGAAATGGCACACCCCTGCCCGGCGACGGTGCCGGTGGAGGAGGCAGCTGCGCTGGGGCCACCGACGCCAAGGAGACTGAGGCCGACCTTGACTGAGGACCAAACGCCTGGCCTACCGACTGGTGGTAGGGCCCAGGGAGTCCAAAACGGCCACTGCGAGGGCAGCTGCCATTGTTGCTGCCACTGTGGGTAACGCTGGTGGCTCGCCCCCGAAACCGATCTCCTGCTCCGTGACTGGCTGGAGCAGTAGGAGTCTGCCTCTGAGTCTGAGGTCTCTGAGTACGAGGACCTGGGGGAAGCAGCACTTGGTGCCGTTGGAGAGTGGTGCGGAGGCGGCGGGGAGCCTCTTATCTGGTCCGGTGCCGCCTTAGCGGCGCGGTGCGGGGAGGGAGGCGACACCATGGCCGGCTTGCCCCTTGATTGTACTGGGGGACAGACCACAGTAGGCAACTCCCTACGGTGCGGGGAGGCCGACGCCGGGAGTCCCATCAAATCTGAGGCCGCCTCGAATGCCTCCGGCGTCGAAGGGAGGCGCAAGTCTCCACTGAGGTCCAGGAATCTAGGCCAGTCCGGACTCGACCGCCCTCTCTGCGGTGCGGGAGTCGATGGAGCCGCCAAGGGCTGTAGCCCAGCCTGTACGCTTGCACCTGCGGACGGCGTCGGCCTCGAATCCTGGTGGGGTGACCGTTCCCTCACCGTCTCTCTCTTCTTGGCGGGCACCGGCGACGGTGAGCGGTGCCACACTGAGGCCGACTTCCTATGACCCGACTCCGTCTGGTGCCAGGTTTTGGACGACTTGGGCTGGGCCCTAAGTTCTGATGCCAGTGCTGGGGCGCTCCGCACCGAGGAAGACGTGCTGGGCACCGCCTTGGCTGGTTCCGGGTCCGAGGGTGGCCACAGGCCAGCCTCCATCAGGAGGACTCTAAGTCTTTGAGCTCTGTCCTTGAGAGTTCTCGGGCGGAAGCCTCTACAGATAGAGCACCGGTCTTTTTGGTGGCTCTCTCCGAGGCACCTCAAACAAGCAGAGTGCGGGTCACTCTTGGGCATGAATTTCTCGCAGTCCTTGCAGAGTTTAAACCTGGGGGACCCGGGCATGCCCCAGCGGGCGACGAAAACTTGGGGGGGACCCCCCAACTACAAAGAACTATATACAACGATCTAAGTAAACTAACTATAATGTAACTGTATGCACAGACTAAACATAAGGATAGGACACTGCAAACTTGCTATGCGCAAGAGAAGTTCCAGCTAGCTGTCACCAGCGGTAAGAAGGAACTGAGGGGGTGGAGGGTCAGCGGGCCCCTTAATAGGGCGCCGTAGTGGCGCCACTCCAGGGGGCGCCAGGGCCAACCCTACAGATGCTGCTAAGGGAAAATCTTTCGGCTGGCGTGCACGCGGCGTGTGCACACCTACTTTAAATGGACATGAACAACCACTCGAAGAAGACTGACAATTCTACATGAAAAATTTACCTACTTTTGTTACCAGTACAAATTAGCATAACTGAAAGATTAAAGAAAAATATTTCTCTCCAATTTATTTGTACATCTGACAGTTCTTTATAGATAGCCAGCTTCAACATTTCCCCTCAAGTTTGTGTGTCTTTCACAATGAAAAAAGGCAGAGAAAAACCATCTTAAAAATGCAAGTGTCATGAAAGTTGACAAGGAGTTCAGAGACGTGAAATTATTCCAAATTCATTTGATGAAACTGATTAGACTTCAAGTTGGTGTTCCTTTAAAATTTAAGAAATACATCTCCCAAGGACTCAAAAGAATGGCTTATACAAACTTAAGACAAATCCCATTGAAGAAGCAACTGTCAATAAAAGGTCTGCTTCAAAAAGGACAAAAATGATAGCTTCAAAAATGGGAAAGAACCAGTGTGGCTCTGCTAAACAGCCTATCCTTGAGACACCTTCTAAAACCCTGTTAATAAAAAAAGCTATTGCTTATTGAAGACAAATCTTCATGTTATCTCCCCAGGACCGCCAGATACCACTGTTGCTAAACACTAAGTATCTACACCATGGTAGGAATCTGGCTCTCTGATGGTCTCTAGAAGAAGTTATAAAGAGCTGTCCGGGGCAGCATCTCATAGGGTCCTCCTTAGATGAAGAACAAAAAAAATGACCATAAGAGGGTTCCTTCAGAGAAAGCTACTGACAAGAGAATGACCCTGAGAGAAGGAGCTACTGGTGTCTGGGGAATGGAGAGGCCAGGACAGAGTGGCAAGTGACACTCCAGAAGGATATGAAAAACCCAAAGACATGGGTCAGCAAACATAGAAGTTCTAGTAGGGAGATAGTTAATAGTGGACAAGTACAAGTAATTAGCAAGGTGGAGGGAGCCACCCGGAGGCTAGACAAGAGAATGCAAATGCAATATCACAGTAGTGAAGTAAGGTGAGCTTGTGGCATGCTGCTACCACAGAAAACAACCTGCACAGGAGACAAAACAGGCCAGTGCTGAACCAACCTGGAATTTGAGACAGGGAAAAAAGCATGTCTATATAATTGAGTGCTTTTTTAGAGAGAAGAGACAGCTTAGGACCTTTCACTTTCACTTGACTAACTTTGGCATTTAAACTGGTGCAGAGACATTCCAATACAATTCACTATATGAAACACATATGAAGCTACGGTGTAAAAAACAGGTGAAATACCCTGTGTTACCACTCCCAATTTCCATCAAGACCATGATGCCTTGAGTGGAAAAAAATGCTTCTGAGTAGCCAAGATTTGTCAACATTTTATTAGAATAATAAAGATACTCAGGGAAAAAAGTCTATCCTCCACTCTGGCAGTACAGAATAATAATGTAACCCTGGTGACATCTCAGAATCAGGAAAATACAAGGGCAGCATACCTTCTTCCCAACCACATATTGAGGCAATATCTTTTTTGAGATGAGGTATCCAATACTGCACACAATATTCTGAGGCCATACCTGGCATTATAACTTTTAATATTCTCCATCCACTTCCCATGGATCCTAACACTTTCTTTGCTTTCTTCAACTACATCAATTGACTGAGCTGTCCACAATGATGCCCAAGTCAGTCCACTGCCAGCAGTGGCAGTTTGAATAGAAAATGAAGGGAAGTTCATGTCCAAGAAGTTCATGTCCAACTTCGGAAGACCAGAAAGTTAAGTGCTAGAAAGTTCTAACATGTCACACATTCAGATCCCAAACAAAAGTGGGAATTTCGTGATGGTATTTTTAAATGACAAACTTATGAAGTTTACAAATATATAGAACAATTTTAATAGTAGGCAAAGGCAATCCCAATTGTCGTTGATACATGGAACCCACTAAGGATACCTTGCTTGCACATCTATAATTAGGTACCAAAAAAGTCTATGTGCAGAAAACTCAAGAATTGGCTAAGATGCACTTCAAGCTATTTTCTTTCTTGAACCTCTCTACCATCTTTCTGTCACAGAGACCTTTTAAAGATACACTGCCTTCCACTTACATTGAAAACTTCTGACTAAAGAAGCCTCAGTCACCGCAGGACCTAAGCTGGGAAATGACCTCCTGGTCTCATAGCACTTTCTGGTAACCTATCCTTAAAGAGAGATTAGCTTCTGGGTACTACGAGAACTCCATAATTCCCTCAATACAAAGATAGGAAGATAGGCTCACACCCTGCAAGAGTCTCTTTCTGGGGATCCTGCTTTGTTGAGCAAGAACTATGTCCAATATTGCCAGTTCCAAAGAAAAACTTTAAGGTTAAGTCCACTCATAGGAAGTTAAAAAGGCTCCTCTGCTTGGAAAACACTTCCCCTGGGAAAAAAGCCCATGCATATTGACTGGGTATAAGGGCCTGTTTCTAGGAAATAATTAAGGTAGAAGACTCTTGAGTTTTGCACCATTAAATTCATGATAGATAGATAGCCTTTGTCTACCCTTAGCCGACAGACCCTCGTACTTTTTTGGGGGATACTGGAGTGGGAGAAGGTTGAGAGGTGTAAGACGCAACAATTAAGTCCTGAAACTGGAATTCTAAAAGGGAGTAGAAGCCAGGGACTCTTCTATATGTTTTTCAAAAAAGACAAAAAAATGTTTAGGTTTCCTAACAGAGATTTTGGACCACCTTAATTTGGTATGTGGTAATGTCTGGTTGAACTCATTTCTGCCTTGTATGCCATGAAGACTGAGGGGCCTGCCAGTTATAATCCAAAGAAAAGACCTCAATGGAACAATTACTGGAGAGGGATCCTTGTAGCAGGAGTGAAAGTGGTCTACTTAAGAAGATGACATCATGCTAGTCCCATAAATTAGGTATTTCCTTTTCTATTCTTCAGAGGCAGTAGGCACCACACTGAAAAAGGAGCTGATCTTTGGAGGAGTAGAGGGTCTCCCATAACTCTTCTGAGAGTAGTGAGGAATAGCCAGAATAAGGTGGAAGGGAAAGAGAAGGGAGAGAGGTGTGGGGAGAAACCCACGTCAGCGTTTACTTTATCTGAAAAAGAAACCCATTGTTCAAAATTGGTGGAGATATAGCAACAAAAGCAGTTTGGGTTTTGTTTCTTTCTTTTAAACCACGTAATATGTCTTCACATCCAGGGTTTGTTTGTTTTTTAAATTCATGTCACACTTAGGCAGTACATCATGGGCTAGAATTTTTCTTTTTATACAAATTTCATATTTATACACTGTTCTCCACCCCCTTTAAAGGCTTTCAAGTTACATATTACTGAAGTAGTGTATTATCTGAATGTACACCATACTCACTTGTTTGCTAGCTTCAGAGAACAAGTTATCAACCTCATCAAAAACAAGATGACAAAGTCTAAGAAATAATAAGCTGTGGTGTTCAAGCAGTCTCAAAAGGCTGTATGGTGTAGTTACAATCACTTCACCTATATTTTAGAAGAAAAGAGTTAACATTCATCGTTGATTTGTAATGTTTTCTATTTTCAAAAATACTTTAATACAATTAAAACATTACTGTAACCATAAAATTTGGCCATTTTGTTTGAGGAGTAGAGGGTCTCCCATAACTCTTCTGAGAGTAGTGAGGAATAGCCAGAATAAGGCTATTAATCTTTTCAAACCATTTTTATATAGTCAATGGTCTCAATCTTTGGCTCCTGGTCTGGCAAGACAAAATGGCTGAAAAACTGTCCGAAAGGCTCCTGCCCCCTGTTGAAGGGCAATTCTTGGGTGATATAAAGCCACAATAGGTGACCCTATGCCACCCACTCCCTCTCCCCACCTCAGGTGCATGTCAGGAACGGAGTGATAGGACGGATGTGGTGGGAATACAACAAACGAAGTAACTAAGCAGTATGCTGGGAAAAAGTTACGTACGTATACCTGAGCTGTTAGTGTTCTTTGAGACATGGATACAGACACGTATTCCATTTAGGTGTGTCCAGTGAATCAAAGCCAGAGAACTTTACTTAGCAGTACCCATCAAAGCAATGCTCATGCCCCCTGGCCTGAGTAGCCCCTCCCATGATTATATACAGGGGGTGGTGCCCCGACCCTACTCACTACCTTCACATCAGAACCCACGGCTGGAAATTCTGATGCAGAAGGGAGAAAGGGTGTGTTGTGAAATACACATTTGCACCTACATCTCAAAAAACAGTAACAGTACCAGTAAGTAACTGTTTTTTATTCTAAGTGGTTGCAGATGTATATTCCACTCAGGTGAATCACAAGCAGTAGTGATAGAAAGTGGGGCTCAGAGTCTATTTGAACAATGTCTGCAGAACTGACTTCTCCAGATTTGCATCTAACCTAGATGCCAGGGTCATCACATAATGTTTGGCAAACATATACAAGGAAGATTATGTAGCAGCCCTGCAAATGTCCAAAATTGAAATATTGCTGAAGAAAGCTATCAGTGTTGCTTGAGCCCTTGTGGAATGAGCCCATAAAGTCTGTGGGGGAGTGGTTTGAGCCACTTCATAAGCCGTGGTAACACAGAAAGTAATCCATCTGGAAATCATGTCAGACACCGTCTCACCTTTCATCCGATCCTAGTAAGAGACCAAAAGCCAAGGTAAGAAACTAAATGATATAGTTCTTTCCAGACAGAACACCAAGCATCCTCTCACATCCAACATATGAAGCTGCTGTTCATCTGCATTCAAGTGTGACTTAGGAAAGAATACAGGTAATTACTTCTGCAGTTTCACAGTAACCAAGTTCTTTGGACAAAAACTTCAGATGTGGCCTCAAAGATCATTTTGCCTCTGAAGAACTGCGTACATGGCGGCCCTAGCAGAAGTGCTTACATTTTGCTAACTCTCCTTTCAAAAGTTACAGCAATGAGAAAGGCATTTTGCTGGAAAAGCAGAGACAAAGAGCAAGTTGGTATTGGCTCAAAAGGAGGACCTTTGAGGTCAGTTAGGACAGTATTAAGGTTCCACAATTGGACCACTTTCTTTATAGATGGAAACAGGTAGACAATCTACCTGAGAAATCTCACTACCATGGAAGTTTGAGAACACTGCCCTCCCTTGGAACACTGAGATCACAGTCACTAAGAACCAAACCCAAGGACTTCAAATTTAACAAATAATCCACCATGTCCTGAACATGAGCTAACATCAGCTGAATTCCTTTAGATATTGACTAGACCAAAAACGTTTCCACTTGGCCAAATAGATAATCCTAGTAGATTATCTTCTACTATTTAGCAGGAACTTCTGAACTGCTTCCTAGCATTGCCCTTTCTAATCATGTAGCCACATATCATCCATGCCATAAAGTGAAGATTGGACATTCAACAATGATCATTCAACAATGGCTATGGTGCTGAGTCAGTAGTTCAGGAGGGATAGGAAGAGATTTGGGAGGTCAAACAGAGGCTGAGAAGGTCAGAGAACTAATGTTATTTTGACCAAACCAGCACAATGAGAATCAGTTTGGCATAGTTCAGCTTCATTTTGAGGATAATCTGAGGGATGAGGGGGAATAGGAAGACAAGCATATATCAAGCATACATTTCCAATTCAGATGGAAAGCAATGGTTAACACCTCTGGACTGAATCCTGGTTGAAAAGAGAACTGCCAATACTTCTGATTGATTGTTGCAAATGACTTGACCAACAGGATGCCTCATTTCCTGACCATGCTGTTCTTCAGAAATCTCTCATGGTCCTACTCAGATCATCCACCAACTAGTTCTGAGACTCTGATAAGCGAGAGGCTGTGCACATCTTCTTTGAGGCAAAAAGGGCAAAGCTTCATTAACTCCTGCCAAAGCTGGCTAGAGAAGGCTCCTCCTTGTTTGTTCACGTTATACACTGCCGTGGTATTGTTTGTAAGAATGTGTACCGCTGGCTCCCCAATCTGATTCCGACAGGCTCGGCAGGAACTGAAAATAGCACAAAACTCCAGTATGTTGATGTGAGAAGCAACCTCTTGTTCCAACCACAAACCCTGAATCTTTAATGTCCCTAGATATGCTCCACACCCTATTGCGGTGGCATCACTGACTACACTCCTGGTTGGCAGAGGACAGGCAAAGAGAACGCCATGACATTGCTATTTTCTGCCCACCGGTGTAGAGAATCCAGTGTCTTGGGAGGTACTCAGACAAGTCTGTCCAATGATTGGCAATTGAGTGGTAGACCATCTCAACTATCACTGCAGGAGACAAAGATGTAATCTTGAATGCTGAACCACGTAAGTGCATGTGGCCATAACTTGAGGTACACATGGACCATGGTCGAAGGATGAGATTTGAGAGCCAGACAAAAAAACAAACCATCTAGAATCACTTGCGTGGGAGAAAGGCCCTCAAATTTGTAGAGTCTAGTAGAACCCCGATGTACTCCATTTTCTGAGCTGGAATCAACATTGACACTGTTTTGTTCAAAATCAATTCTAGCTGTTTGAAGAGGTGCAGTGTGATATGCAAGTGACTGAGAACTACTTGTTCAGATCTGTCCCTCGCCAGCCAATTGTCCAGGTACAGGAAGATATGAATCTCTTTCCCCTGGAGATAGATTGGTACCATAGGCGGCAGGTTTGTATAATTTTTGGTGGGGCCCAAAATGGTGGGGCCCCCCCGCTCCCGCCCTGTAAGCCGATATAAAATGAAGCTACAACGCGTCAGTGCCACAAGATTACAAGGGTCAATTAAAAGTGGAAAGTCAGAAGCAGCACTTGCCTACTTCAATATACAGTATTATATTTTGTTGCATCTGTTGTGATGAAGTGGGAATGTTCTTAATATTTTCTCTGAATACTGTGTGGGTGCCTCAGTTTCCCCTGCAAGATGCCAACTGAAGGTGTTGGGGACAAAGATCAGGTGGCCTCCTTGTCCAGAAGAGACACAGAGGCCAGAGGAGGGAGTGTCAGTTTGGAGCTGGCTGGGGAAATTGGGAGAGACCCAGAACTTGGTTCTGGGCTCCCCACCCCCCAAGATGGACCTGACAGAGGGGTTCTGTTTTCTGTACCAACAAGCTCTGTTTAAACTGTGTTCCCGTCATCTAATAAACCTTCTGTTTTACTGTCTGGCTGAGAGTCACATCTGACTGCAGAGTTGGAGTGCAGCGACCTCTGGTTGCCCCAGGACCAGCCTGGGCAGACTCACTTTGAAAAGTGCATGACGTGGAAGGGCATGCTGAATGCTCCGAGGTCAGACCCAGGAAGGTGTAAGCTTCTTGCCCTGGAGACAGTATGCTCCGAGAGAGGAGGCTCCCCCAGAGTCCTGACTGGCTTTGTATGGAGATGTTCCAAAGCATCACAGCATTCCCTTCCACACCGTGCACTTCCCAGAAGTCCGCACAGGCACTGACACTCCCTCCTCTGGCCTTTGTCTCTTTTCCAGGCATTAGGAGGCCACCTGATCTCTCTGTTCTCCAACACCTTCAGTTGGCACCTTGCAGGGGAAACTGATTTGGGAGAAATGAAGTAAAAGCTGCCCAAACCGAGCTTGAGCACTCCTGAATTTTGAGGTGTTCAAATCTGGAAGGCAGGTGCTGGGGGTGGGAGAGGGCTGTGGGCTCCATGGGGGAGCATGGCAGCAACTGTCTGGAGCTGCATGGAGCCAGATACGCTGGTCTGAGTGGCACAGTAAGCGGTTTGGGGGTTGGAGAAGAGGTAGGGAGTTCCGGGGGGCAGTCAAGGGACAAGGAGCAGGGGGAGTTGGATGGGGCAGAGGTTCGAAGGGGCAGTCAGGGGACAGGCAGCAATTGGATAGGCATGGGAGTCTAAGAGGTTTATCAGGGGACAGGTAGGGGGTGCGGTCCTGGGGGGGGAAGTTGGGTGGGGTCTCAGGAGGGGGCAGTTGGGGACAAGGAGAAGGGAGGCTTAGATAGGGGCTGAGGTCCCAAGGGGCAGTTAGGGGCAGGGGTCTCGGGAGGGGGTAATCGGGGAACAAGGACCAGTGGGGCTTAGATAGGGGGTGGAGGTTCTGGGGGGCAGTTGGAGCAGGGGTCTGGGGAGGGGGCAATCAGCGGACAGAGGCTGGGATTCAAAGGGCTCTGGGCTGCTGGCAGCCGCGGGGATCCCAGAGCCCTTTAAATCCCAGCCCCGGCTGGGAGTCAGAGGACTCTGGGCTGCCTGCAACCGCGGGGAGCCCAGAGCCTTTTAAATCCCAGCCGGGGCCGGGAATCAGAGGGCTCTGGGCTGCCTGCTGCGGCGGGGAGCCCAGAACCCTTTAAATCTCAGCCGCTGCTGGGATTTAAAGGGCTCTGGGGTGCCTGCAACCGCGGGGAGCCCAGAGCCTTTTAAATCCCAGCCGCGGCCGGGAATCAGAGGGCTCTGCGCTGCCCGCTGCGGCGGGGAGCCCAGAGCCCTTTAAATCACAGCCGCGGCTGGGCTTTAAAGGGATCAGGGCTGCCTGCAACCGCGGGGAGCCCGCAGCCCTTAAAAACTCAGCCGCGGCAGGGATTTAAAGGGCTCTGGGCTGCCTGCAACCGCGGGGAGCGCAGAGCCTTTTAAATCCCAGCCGCGGCCGGGAATCAGAGGGCTCTGGGCTGCCCGCCGCGGCGGGCAGCCCAGAGCCTTTTAAATCTCAGCCGCGGCGGGAATTAAAGGGCTCTGGGCTGCCTGCAACCGCGGGGAGCTCAGAGCCTTTTAAATCCCAGCCGCAGCCGGGAATCAGAGGGCTCTGGGCTTCCCGCTGCGGCGGGGAGCCCAGAGCCCTTTAAATCCCAGCCGCGGCCGGGAATCAGAGGGCTCTGGGCTGTCTGCTGCGGCGGGCAGCCCAGAGCCTTTTAAATCCCAGCCGCGGCCGGGAATCAGAGGGCTCTGGGCTGCCTGCAACCGCGGGGAGCCCAGAGCCTTTTAAATCCCAGCCGCAGCCGGGAATCAGAGGGCTCTGGGCTTCCCGCTGCGGCGGGGAGCCCAGAGCCCTTTAAATCCCAGCCGCGGCTGGGAATCAGAGGGCTCGGGGCTCCCCGCCGCGGCGGGCAGCCCAGAGCCTTTTAAATCCCAGCCGCGGCCGGGAATCAGAGGGCTCTGGGCTGCCTGCAACCGCGGGGAGCCCAGAGCCTTTTAAATCCCAGCCGCGGCCGGGAATCAGAGGGCTCTGGGCTCCCCGCCGCGGCGGGCAGCCCAGAGCCCTCTGATTCTCTGCCGCGGCTGGGATTTAAAAGGCTCTGGGCTGCCGGCAGCGCACAGCAGGGGAGAAACCTAGCTCCAAATATTGCTGGAGCAGAGCCCCTGTCTGTGAATATTCCTGGGGCTAAAGCCCCAGGAGCCCATATAAGTCGGCGCCCATGATTGGTACCACTGTCATGTATTTGTTCAAGATGCATATGGCCATAGACAGGCCAAAGAGGAGAACTGTATACTGATAATGTTGACTTCCTGTGGCTTCCTGTTCACTTCCTGTGGCTTAAGAGGATAGCCACCTAGAAGGTGGTGTCCTGGAGATTGATGGCACCAAACCAGTCACTGTGATTCAAGGCCCAAAGATTCAAGGCATAAGATGACCATGCATTTGATGAATTTGTTGAGACCACAAAGAGCAAGAATAGGCCTCAACCCTCTCACGGACATGGGGATCATGGGAGCCCCTTTCCCTGATCCTGCAGGGAGACCACCTCTACAGCCCCCAATGAACACCGAGTCTGAACATGCTGAAGGAGCAGTGACTCATGAGAGGAGTCCCAGAAAAGAGCTGGGATGCATGGACAGGAATTGAATGGCATAACCCAATAACACAGTGCTTAGGACCAATTGTCTGAGGTTATTCAGTCCCAAACGCTGTGGATGTGGGGACAGCCTGTCCCCACAGGGAAGGGAGAGTCAATGTGACTGCTTGCCAGATGAAAGACAAGCTGGCTGGTTAAAGCCCACACCAAAAGGCCTTCTCCTGTCAACTTATGTTTTCTCTTGGAGAAGTTGTGTTGCCTTCAGGCTAAGAAGGGTGTTTAAAATACTGCTTTGAGCATGGACAGATGTGTTCTTGTTGCAGATGCCCATAATGATATATTTTTACTGCTGGGGTATAAACCCCTAAGGATGTGACATGGCCCTGGAATCCTTAAAAGAACATAATGTCTCATCTGTCTTTTCCGAAAACAAAGACTGCCTGTCAAATGGTAAGTCCTCTATGGTCAGTTGCACATGCAGATCAATGCCTGAGTTCTACAGTCAAGAAGCCCTCCTCATTGTCTTAGTTGAGGCCATAACCCTGGATGAGGTGTCTGCCACAGGAAACACTGACTGCAGGGATATTTTCCCCACAAAACAGCCCTCTGCCATAGAAGCCTTGAACTTTTCCCTGGCATCTTAAGGTAATTTCTCTCTAAATTGAGACAATGCATTCCAATTTACAAAGTCACATTCAGACAAAAATGCCTGCTGATTAGCAATGAGCATCTGCACAGATAACGTAGAATACACCTTGCTCCCCCACTAAGTCAATTTTTTTTAGCCTCTTTAGCCTCTCTCTCTTTAGGCATAGACATATCTGCCTGATAAATCTGCTCACTAGTCACAGTCACCACAAGCAAATTGGAGCTAGGTGAGAGTAGGAACACTCAAAATCTTGCATGGGGATGTAGTAACATTTGTCAGTATGTTTTGGTGTTGGTGGCACAGACACTGGCATGTGCCACAGGGACTTTACTAGTTCCAAGAGTCTCATTTTCCAGGAAGGCTAACTTTCCCAAGGCTGAAGGCTGCAGAATGTTCAGCAACTTATGAGTGTGCTCTTGGACAAGCTCAGCTTGGATACACAAAGCTGCCAACATCTCCTTAGAAGGTCCTGATAAGCATTAGTTTTCCAGAATCAGGAAGGAGTAGTCCGGGGCTGTGGAATCATCTGGCGAAGAGGATGACAGAGGTGGTGGAACAAGAACCTCATCCTGAAGCAAAAGTTGTTCCTCTTACAGAGTTGGAAATTCAGGAAGGACAATATTGGCTTGAACCTCTCATCTTGAACTACTAAAGATAGTTAAGTCCAAAGCAGACTGTGAAGAGTTACAAAGGGATCTCACAAAACTGGGTGACTGGGCAACAAAATGGCACATGAAATTCAATGTTGATAAATGCAAAGTAATGCACATTGGAAAACAATCCCAACTATACATATAAAATGATGGGATCTAAATTAGCTGTCACCATGCAAGAAAGATCTTGGGAGTCACTTTAGATAATGTGCAGCAGAGTCAAAAAAAACCCAAACCAGAATATTGGGAATCATTAAGAAAGGGATAAATAGTAAATCAGAAAATATCATATTGCCTCTATATAAATCCATGGTACACCCACATTGCATGCAGATGTGGTCGCCCCATCTTAAAAAATCATTGGAATTGGAAAAGGTTGAGTAAAGGGTAACAAAAATTATTAGGGGTATGGAACGGCTTCCGTATGAGGAGAGATTAATAAGACTGGGACTTTTCAGCTTGGAAAAGAGACTAAGGGGGGGATATGATAGAGGTCTATAAAATCATGACTAGTGTGGAGAAGGTAAATAAAGAAGTGTTATTTACTCCTCATAACACAAGAACTAGGGGTCACTAAATGAAATTAATAGGCAGCATGTTTAAAGACAAACAAAAGGAAGTATTTTTTCACACAACGCAGTGTCCCGGGGTCAGCTCCCTCCACCCAACCTCCTTCTCTCCCTGCCCAGGTCGGAGACAGAAAGCTGGAGCCGGCCAATGTGAGGCAGCTGCTGATCTGGCTGGTGCTATGGAGCAGGCAGCCACAGCGTTCCCTCGTCTCCTGCTGCTGCTGGTGCCTGGGGTTGAAGCTGCTCCTCAGCTCCCAGCCCCTTTTGCTCCCACAGAGGCAGCCAGTAAGAACTGCCCAGGTGTGGGGACCCAGCTCTGTAGCTGGCAGAGCCCTCCGGGTTTCAGGATAGCAGGGGAGCCCTCCCAGCATACAGCCCCTAATACCCCATTCCCTACACCCTGAACTACCTCCCTGCCCTCACGCAGCCCTAGACACCCCTTCTCTCTGCATCCTGAGCTATCCCTCTGTCCACACACAGCCATAGCTACCCCCCGTCCCTGCACCCTGAGCTACCCCTATCTACACACAGCCCCTAGCTATCCCCTCCCTGCACCCTAAGCTGTTTTCAAACTTTTTGAGCTGAGTCCCCTCTTTGAATTATAATTTTGGTTGTACCCCCCCACACACACCCCAGGCAGGCTGGGTGGCCTGCTGAGGTGAGTCAGGGGTTGAGGTGGCGCTCCCTCCCTGGACCCCGTCGTGTGAAGCTGGCTTGAGCCCCACTAGCCCCTGCCCCCACCCCAAAAATAGAAGTCAAACTACATCTATGCCCAAGGTCCCTACCACAATGCCCCTCCCACCCCCCACTGGGCCCTGGAGTTTTTAATAGTATGTGGGGAAAAGGCTTAGAAAGAAAAAGATTGAGAACCCCGGGTCTAGAATATGACTGAGATCTTTAAAAACATACCATGGATGCCAAGGTAGCCAATGTGGAAATGAGTACTGTACCAGAGGCCAATAAGCACCAAGCCAATCTCTCTTAGCTTCTGATCAATCTTGGTACCACTGACAACCCTTCACAGGAGGTCTAGAGGATTTGCAAGACCAAATCCTGGAAGAAGACAAAGAAGCAACAGCTGATCCCACGCTGGACTATGAAGAATGCCCGAAATAGCCTACTGTTAACAGAGGGACCAAATCTGCTGGGGCTACCAAATTTCGCACCTCTGTTTGAGATCCAGTGATGCATCAAGGCAATACTGTAGCCAGCGCAATCACTGACTGGCAACCCAAAGCTGTAACAACAGCTGGTAGTGGAAGACGACTGATGCTGGAGTCACAGCAAGTACCAAGAAGGGGGTTGGTGCTGGATCAGGAATCAGTCCTGCAGATGTTGAGATCCTGGTTAGTGAAGTTGTGGGCACTGAAGAGGGATGTCTCAGTGCCAATGATGGGACCAGGTTCACCACTCTAGCAAGTCTCCCTGAAGCAGCCACCCAGGG
This sequence comes from Mauremys mutica, assembly GCF_020497125.1. NCBI lineage: Eukaryota > Metazoa > Chordata > Testudines > Geoemydidae > Mauremys > Mauremys mutica. The sequence continues at coordinate 26,772,584 of NC_059085.1, read as the reverse complement.
TACGTCAGGAATATCGGAGTACCATTCCAGAAGAGGATTCCTGAATCAGTGAAGTGTCCGAGACAGAAAGACAAAGTAAGTCAGCTGCTGCCTGATAGGCCAACGGGGTTGAGACTGTTGGTGCTGAAAGTGACATTGTACTGGACTCAAAGGCTATTCAGCAGACAGCACAGGAGTTGACAATACAGTGCAGGTCTGGTTTTGCCTCAGTATTGGAGACCAGGCAAACAACGCTGCTCTATCTAAGACACCAAGCAAAAGATGGCAGTGTCCCACACTCTTCCTGAAGAAGAGGAGTAAGAGTCTCTTTGAGCCCTAGAATGGGCCCAACTAGTGTTATGAGTTTTCGTTCTTGAGGGTTCAGAGGAAGGGGACCACTCTCTTCTTTTCCAAGGAGAAGAGTCTGAATCTGGCAGCCTATTTGAGATACACACCAGCTATGGAGACTCATGGACCTGGCAATCCACAAAAGTCCCTGATGGCAAAACTGGCCTCACAGCCTGCTCCATGAGGTGTTATTTTAAAAACAACCTCTGGGTGATCTGAGTCCTTTTCTTAATGGAGCACTTTTCTTTATATGCCCCCCTCCTACACACAACCACCACCACACTGGCTCTTTGGAATAGCCACCCCACACAAAGGACAGTGCTTAAACCCTGGTAAAGGCTTAGCAAAAAACCCTACAAAAAAACAGGATAATTCCTAAAGTAAATACTAGCCACTAACTACAAGGGTAGTGCTAATTATTTACAGACAATATCATTGCTGGCTCTCAGAAACTGTGAGGTAAAAATGAACTGCAAAGGGTTTGGGCTGTTCCTTATATATATTCCTGGGAGGGGGCTACGAGGGCCAGAGCACTATCCCTATGGGTACTGCTAAGCAAAAGTCTCTGGCTCCAATGAGCTGGGTGCACACACACCAGAGTGGAATACACATCTGCAACCACTTGAAGAGGAACTATTTCTGTCCAGAGCAGGCCTAGGAAAGGAGGGAGGTAAGAAGATGGCTTAGGGTCATATGCCCCTCCCTTTCACTAAGCAGAGATGTGGATCCAGCTAACATGTAAAACCAAACACAACTTCTACAAAATTATCACCACATTATGTAGACTAAACAGTAGTCTCTGCTTAGGAAAGTCTCACAATTTGGAAAATAGAAATGAAGTGAACAGTTGTAGCTGCATAGCTGTACTTCTATATCTGGTTATAGTCAGTCAGTCAATCTATTTTTTTTTTAAAAACAATATTTATGGGGGGGAAATCAGAGTTGTATTACACTAGAGTCTAGAGACGGGCTGAGATTTGCAAAGAATTAGTAAGTAAACACAACATTCAAATCTATTATAATGATCACTCAACAAAACTGATAGTTACACAAACATTTATGATACAAAGAATACTCAGACTGAACACACAAGCCTACCACCAGCTGAGAAACAAAAGGTTTGTCTCAATCAAGCCCTAAATTCACTCATTAGGGACATCAGATAGCATGCATGATACAAGAGATCAGAAAGCCTAAACAGGCCATTTAAAAAAAAAGTTTCAAAGTTTGTTTCCTGTTTGTTATTCTCCATTGTAGCAAAAAAGCCACCAGTATTTTTTTAAATTCAGCTAACAACCCTCAACAAAAAGCCAAAAAAACGTAACTAAATTTGAATGCAAACAACAACGAATAAAGGGATAGGTAGTAAAGTGAGTACTTCTACAGCCTTCTACAGCTAGAGATATTCGTTCAAAGTGACAATGGTCATGAGTATGAGTTTAGGGGTGCACATCTGCAACTACCGCCTTCACACCTTCTTCCACGCTGTCCCTAATGCATGGACTGCCCTATTCATATCCATCTGCACACCTACTGCCCTTTCCAACCTTCAAATCCTTAAAACATACTTCCATTGTAATACCCAATGCAAACTGTCTAACATCAGTAGTTAGGGCAGGTAGCCTGTTCATGATTCATTAACAGCTATTGCCCATTTTATGCTGAAAAAAATTTGAAGCCCCAGAATGAAGCGTGGTAAATAATCATCTCATTCCCCCCCCCCCAACAGTGGACATTTTTATGCCTCACAAAACAACAACAAAACTGCTAATCTCTAAGTTTAAGAGGTGTAGGACTAATGTCCCAATTCAGCAAGATACTTAAACCACCTGCCTACGACTCTGAAGCACATGAAGTAGCGCCATACACTTTAATGAGGTCTTAAACAACAGAGGTGTTATAGGTAAAGATTTAGACGCACTAGCAGAGCAGCAAGAGGATTTTTCACTGCACCAGTATTAAGCTCTACCAAGTGTTGCTAGTCCATCACTTTCATGGAATTCCAAAGCCACTCGCTTTGTCAAAAATTGTCATTACTGTCATTTAAAATCACAGCCTTACATAACATGAAGCGTAAAAACCACTGCAAATTTAAGCTAACCCCTATCATTTCACAGCATAAATAAGCAGTAAAAAATTCTTACATCCTCGTTGAAGTTTCACATTTTTGGCTTCTTCTTTATTCACTCCTAATAATACCAACATTGGATGAAGCGGCCTGGAGCATCTGCCATATTCTTCCAATAATTCAAAAACAAGTTGTGCTTTCCTCCACCCAGGACATATGATTAATGCTATTGGCTGTATATACACACACACACACACACAACAAAAGAGATACATTAGTTCACACAATTTCCCAGTTTAGGACTAGAAAAGTTTAGAATGCTAGAGGATATAAGATCAGGAGTAAGTCTTGTAAGGCAAGAATAAAATTTGCAATACGAGTGATTTTTCTAAAATTGTAAATTACGCTTTTCAGTATAGTAGATTCTCTCAAATTGTTACATGCAGATAGTGTAGGTCCCAAAGGGATGGAGGATTAGAGGAAAGGCTAACTGGAGCAGAACAAGAAGCACAATTCCATAGAATAAGTAACAAGCAATAGATATGCATGGTCAAATCATGGTTACTTGACTACTGTACTACACACACAGCTCAGATTTTCAAATGGGCCAAAATGCATCCTTCATTTCTACAAACACAAACTTCTGTGCAAACACTTAAGAAATGTTACCCCTGCACATGTACGTAATATATAGATATTAAAAAACCCTTATCCTCTGTGTGCATGCAGGTGATAGGGCTTGAATTGTGTGTGCATGTTTCCATGTACCCAACCTTTTGGAAGTTTGGCCCTAAATGACCAATCAACATGCAAAATCAGGAACTCAGTTTTCAGTGATTAGTGAATGTGGGAAAGAACTTCTAACTGGTTGCCTTGCTAAGCTATTCTACTAACATCTAGCCTTTGTCGGCCAAAGATGTGTCCAGAGCCCAAGAATAGTGGGCTCCGGGCAATGGCTTTGCTCCACATACAGGTCCAAGCTGACGTGACAATAAATGTGGTTAATTCAGATCCCGGCTTCTGTGCTTCAAAGGCCCAAATAAGGCACAGACTTTTTCAAAGGCTGAATTCAGGACGTACAAAACTCAACAACTCTAGAGAACTTCTACTGTAGCACTGTGAGCTTCAGAACAAGAGGTTCTGCCACCCATCCAATCGTATCTTAAACATTCAAAGTCCTCATGTGAAAAGGTAGAAGACAATCCCACATTAGCACCAGACAAGGAGACAGAAGAGTTCCCAGTTGGTCCTCGCTCCCCTTTATTCCCTGTGATATTTTTATGTAGATTTCCCATCAGATGAAAAGAAAGTGATGGAGGACTAACCCTTCTTGTGAGGGTCTACAACCACACAGTTCATTCAGAAAGTCACTCCCTCCATATAGGAGAGCTACCCACAGATGGTTTCTTTCCATCTCTTCCCCATCTACATTTTACATATAAGCTATTTAATTCCTAAACAGTGAGTACCAGACCCAGTGAGGCTCTATAATAGTGTCTCCACTTCTGCCACCATTACAAAGTTTGGCCCTTTTCATATCAATGAAGTGGCATAACAGAAATAAATCTCTTCTGTACAGTCACAGTACATCTCAGAGAACCAACATTACCTATCTAAATACTGCAATGCAGAACCTTTCAGTAATCATAAAAACCTTTCTTGAAGGATCCCAAAGTGCTCTATACAAAATACCCAAAGTACAGACAACATTTATAATCTACCACTGAAATTCAGCTACCTTTAGAGTGAAATCTAGGAGCATTTAACAGCATATAGCAACAGTTACACAACAGGTAAGCACAGGGAAAGAAAGAAACTAACTTACTTTGTGCAGTAACTGGAATTCTTTTGAGAGGTGTTCCCTATGGATGCGCCACTTTAGGTGCGCATAACCAAAAGGTGCATGGAGCACATGCAAACCTGATATGGAGCACCCACATGGACACTACTTCAAAGAATATCTTATCCAATGAAACTGCAGGGGAAATTTAGATACTTAAAATATTTTATCCAACTAGGAATATCAGAATATTAGGGTTATCACCTTTTTACTTATTGTATATGCTCACTCATAAGCCGGATCGTTTATAAGCTGACCCCCCCAAGATGGATAAGCAAAAATGGAAAATTTTTATAACCCATTCATAAACCAACCCTATAATTCAGGAGTCAGCAAACTTTGGCTCCCAGGCCATCAGGATAAGCCGCTGGCGGGCTGAGATAGTTTGTTTACCTCGAGCGTCCACAGGCACAGAGGTAAATCTAAGTAAACAAAGTGTCCCGGTGAGCCAGCTGTTTACCCTGACGGGCCGGGACAGCAACTGGTGAGGAAGTTTTTTCGGGGGGAGTCGGGGGAGTAACCCCTGTGACCACCCCGCACATGACCACACCCTTAGCCCAGGACCATCACACTCTCCCCATCCCATCCCTTCCCACCTTATCTGGGGAGGGCCAGAGGAGGATGTCTCTGATATGGCTGGAACTGCTCCGGCACGCTGGGCAACGCAGCCGCAGCCTGCTCCACCGGGCCAGACCGGGCAACGCGGCCGCAGCATGCTCCAGCGGCGTGGCCACAGCCTGCTCTGGGGGGGGGGGCGCTGGGCTGAGCGGCACAGCTGCAGCCTGCCAGCCCCCGAGCTGCAGCTGCTTCAGAGGCTCGGGGGAGAGCAGTGTGGCCAGAAGTGGAGAGACTCTGGCCCCGCCTCTTCCCTTCTGGCTGTGCTGCCTCTCCTTGCTCCCTCTGTTGGGGGGAGGAGTTGTGTCCCACCTCTCCTTCTCTATACCCGTTCATAAGCTGACCCCCTTCTCTGGTGCTTCCCCTTTTTACTAAAAAAATTAAACTTATGAAAGAGTATATACAGTAATACGTAATGAAATATAAAGAAAAACATTTTATAAAAGTTATTAATGAGCTGGATAGGGATATAATCTTATACATCTTGTTTAATCTCTCTCAGATGTGTCTAGACCCATTACATAGATGTAATCTACCAATTTTTTGAAAAATACGAGTTTGAGGCATATTTCAACTGCCTTTGCATTACAAATTACTCCTGAGTTGTCTAGGTTTTATACTCCTAATGTGAGCATATTTTCAAATGAAACTCATTTACACTTTAAATTAGAAAAAAATGGCACTGTCTTGTAAAATAAACATTTTTCGTTTTACTTACCCCATTCCTAGTTGGCAGTGACTTGTAGCAGCTTCCTGATTGTAAAAATGTAAGAACTGGTGGAATATACAAAAGAGGATCATTTCCATGATGAGAAATGACAACTGAGTCACATCCACGAGCTATTGGTGGCCAACAGTAAGATTCCGTGAGATTAGGACCTAGAAATTTATTTCGGAGAAGCTCCTACAAAAAAAATGAAAAGTGTTGTGTCAAAAACACTGTGGGCATTTAAGTGCTTAATTTTGAATGTATTCTTAAAAAAACAGATGTAAAGATCTGAAATATCTTGAAAGGAAGTAAGGAACAAATGCAACATGTATTTTTCTTAGGTCAACATATCAACATATTTAACTTTTGTGGTGAAAGCTTGTTTCACTGTAATTTTTCCTCCACTTTTGGGTCACTTATTGCCCCCAATAATACACCAGCAGGATCCTTCAATCATGATTTCTTAGACCCACATATACAGTAACTATAATGTAAATAAAATGTCAAGCAAACAGATTACACATGATGGAATGACTGACATTTCTCTTCTAAACATGAGAAGGTATATGTACAATCTAGAAGTGCTTCAAAATTTGAAAAAGAGGCTACTCACCCGATGCAATAACTGAGGTTCTTTGAGATGTGTCCCCCTATGAGTACTCGACTTGTGGGTGCGGCAGCGCACTCTGCGCCTGGGATCAGAGATCTTCATCAGCAATGCCCACTGGGCCACATATGTGCACCATGCCATTCTCGCGTTACGAGCAGGGCATATATATATAGCCCTGTGCAGCCCGACTGCCCCCAATTCCTTCTCTGCCGTACAGTGTACATTTTCAGCTTCAACACAGAGGGTAGGAGGGCAGGTAGTGGAACACTCATAGGGACACACATCTCAAAAGCAGCTCAGCTACTGCACAGGATGAGTAACATTCTCTTCTTCTTCAAGTGATGTCCCTACGGGTGCTCCACTTGTAGGTGACTAGAAAGCAATGCCCCAAATGGAAGACTAGGGCTTCAGAGCAACACTTACTGCCAATGAAAAGACAGTAGGTCCTAGGAGAGTGTCTGCTGTGGTATCATGTGTAATAGTGTAGGGATGGGCAAAAGTGTCTGTTGATGCCCATGTGTCAGCTTTGCAAATATCAGCAATGGAGACATTATTGAGAAAAGCTATTGAGGGGGATCGTGAATGTGTGAAATGTATTCTAATTGCAGTAGAAGGCTATTGTGGAGTTTGTAATATAAATGTATACATTGCGGGATCCACTTGGAAAGGCACTGTTTAGAGACAGAGGTGCCTCTGGATCTTTTGGTGGTTGAGAGGAATAATCGTGGTGATTTTCAGAAAGGTTTAGTCTTGTCTAAGTAGACTGCTAATGCTCGTCTCAGGTCTAGGGTGTGTACAGTTGCCTGCTGTTGGTTACTGTGAGGCTTTAGGAAGAAGCAAGAAAGGTGCATTGGTTGATTGAGATGGAAAGATGATGGAATCTTGGGTAAAAATCTTGGATGTTGGCGTAAAAAAATGGTTACTGACCTTCTTGTAACTGTTGTTCTTCGAGATGTGTTGCTCATGTCCATTCCAAACCCACCCGCCTTCCCCTCTATCAGAGTAACCAGCAAGAAGGAACTGAGGTGGTGGTGAGTCGGCAGGGACCTATATTCACTGCCAGGAAGGCACCACTCCAGGAGGTTCCACAGCCACCTGACAGGTGCTGCTAGCGGAAAAACCTCCTAACGACTGTGTGCGTGTCACGTGGCCTAGAAGTTGAAGACATATTTTGGAAGACACCATCTCTACTACAGCTGAGAATCTGTGAGTGGTAGGACGATTCTGGCTTGTATGGCATCCAATTGTGTGCTGATGAATTCCAGGTGTTGTACCAGCATTGAAGTGGACTTTTTTAGGTTCACGAGAAGGCCTAGTTTCATAAACAGGTCCATTGTTATGCAGACAGCTCAGAGAGCGTCGGTCTTGTATGGGGCCTGGAGGAGACAATCATCCAAATATGTAAGGAAACAAAGCATTATGATCTTTAGATAGGCAGCAACTACTGCAAGAGAACACCAAAGGGACTGTCAACTGTCCGAAAGGCAGTACCTTATACTGGTAGTGGTGATCATCTATGATGAATCAGAGAAATCCCTTGTGGCTGGGGTGTACTGTCATATGAAAGAATGCGTCTTGGAGGCTGAAGGCCAAAAACCAGTCCCCCTGTTCCAGTGCTGGGATAATAGTGGAGAGGGTAATCATCTTGAAACGTTGCAGTTTGACAAATTTGCTTAAATTGCCAAGGTCCAAGATGGGTCATCAGCTACCAGATTTCTTCTGGATCTAAAAGTAATGGGAATAGAAATCCTGTCTCCTGTGTTTAAAAGGGACTGGGTCTATGGCTCCCAGTTGTAGATGATTTATTTCTCCCTGTAGAATGAGTTTGTGAGAGGGATCCCTAAAGAGGGAAGAGGATGGCGGGGCAGGACAGATAGTCAAGGGAAGGATACTCCATCCCCTTCCTATCTCTAGAACCCACTTGTCTGAGGTGACTAGTCTCCATGATGGCAACACAGAGCTAGTCAGTTGCCAAACTGGTGTGATGTCAAAGATAGTTGGAATGAGTGGAAGAATGGGAGGCTTCTTGGGGTCCCAACCATACAAAATTGTTGCTTTGGTGGGGACCCGTGAGAGGTAGCCCCGACGAGTAGGCTGTCTACGTTCGAAGTGAGGTCTCTGTTTTTTCAGCGCTGGATGTCATAGTGCTGTTAAGGCATATACTGCGGTGGTCGGGATTGTGAAGGGAGAGGATATTTCCCTGAGCATCTCTTTAGCGCTGACATGTAGATGCCGAGAGAGCACGCAGTAGCTCAGGAGTCTTCAAGGGAGTTCAGGGAATCGTCCATGTGCTCCAAGAATAGTTTTTGGCCTTCAAAGGTTAAGTCTTCCACAGAGGTTTGTACTTCCTTAGGAAAGCCAAGATGCACATCTCATGACCACAGCAGTTGCAATGGAGAGGGTGGCGGTATCTGCAGAGTCTAACGAGGCTACAGGGCTGTACGGGCTAGGAGGTGTCCCTCGGATATTAGGGTCTGAAACTGCTCTTTCTTGGCCTTTGGAAGGTCACGACAAAGCTCCTCCAACTTGGAGTAGTTTAAGTAGCTGTATTTAGCCATCAGAGCCTTGTAGTTTGAAATTCGAAATTGGAGGGTGACTGATGAACATGCCTTGCATCCAAATAAGTCTAAGTGTTTCCAATCTCTGTCCGGATGGTTAGAATGGGTTTGGTTTTGAGGTCTCTCTCTTGCACTGCATTGACCAGAGAACTTGGAGTGGGGCACAAGAATAGAAAGTCTGCATCTTTCGCCGGAATGCAGCATTTTTTGTCAGAGTGTTTGCAAGTCAGAAGAATGGACGCCAGGGTCCACAAGAGCACTTTCGTGGGGTTGAGAAGAGCCTCACTGATCGATAGTGCAATCTTGGAAGAAGAGGATGTGTGCAGAATATCAAGCAGCTTATGCTGATGATCCTTGACTTCCTCCAAAGGAATATGCAGGCAATCTGCAACCCTGTGGATTAACTCCTGAAAATGTATGAAGTCGTCTGCAATTATAGGAGGTGGTGGCATGGTAGCCTCATGATGGGAAGAGGAAAATAAATGTTATGTTGGTGGAGCTTCCTCCTCCTGTCCCTTCTCCTCAGTCGGTACCAGCAGAGGTTCAGCCTCCGGAGGGTGAGACATCGATGAAGAAGGAAGAAGTGTATGTCTCCAGCTTTGCTCCATGGGAGGTTCCCCGAACTGTGCCCTGTACATGGTCCCAGGGTCCCAATATAGCCACTGTGGGGGGAGTGGAACATGTGGATGCATCCATGGTGGTCTGTACCAAGATTGTGGACCAGATGTAGATTGTGCATAGTGAGGATGAGGAGGTGGCACTTGTATGATAGACAAGGGTGTGATGGAACCCTCCTCTTCCTCCTTATCGCTGGTGAAGGGAGGTGCCATCCTCAGGGGAGAAAAAAAAGGAGTATCATGAGACTGGAGGGAAGGTTGGAAGAGGGAGGAGGTCATATCTGAGGATAGGTGATTCAGGAGTGTCAGATACCAGCAGGTCTTTAGGTATCTGAAGTCTTGTGGAGGGGAAAAAAACATCACTGGTGCTGGTGTAAGACTTGGTGCCGAAGGAGGAATGTGTTCCACTGAAGAGTCATTAGATGGAGCAAGAGACTTGGCCAGCACTAATGACTTGGCGGGTACTAACAGTTTCAATGGTACTGAGGGCTTCATCAGTGTCGAAAAGGATGCCAGTGCCAGCAATTTTACCAGTGCCATAGCTCCTGAAGCTGGCCTGTCTCAGTCTCCAGAGCTGAGACAGTGCCGAGGGCTGTAGGTCTGCTTGGTTAGGGTCTTTAGACCATTTCTTCATTCCAGTACAGGAAGTACTTGTACAGGCCCTGGATCTATGTCCCCTGTCAGAGGATGCTGAGGCAACTGACCTTGCAGAGGATGGTGTTCTTGCAGACTGTGCCTCTGAGTGTGAGGAGGAAGCCCATTTCTTCTTGTCAGAAGAGATGACTTCTCTTCAAGAGACATGGGGAATGAGGATCAGCAGACGAACTGGCAGAGTGTGAGGGCCTCACAGGAGCGGAGTCTGGGTCCGGGTCCGACACAGGTCACAGTGATTTCTCCATGAGGAGAAATTTTAACCAAATGTCTCAGTCTTTTCTGGCTCTGGCTGTTATGCCATGGCATTGGGACACTTTTGTGGGACATGTCTCTCTCCCAGACAGCAAATACACTGTGGGTTGCTGTCCATTCCCAAGAAACCGGCCCCAGAGGGGCATACCTCTTATACCCTCGGCATCTGGGCATAAGGGTGAGGGAACAAAGCTTCCTGGCCTGGAAGGGTGGGAAAATGAAAACCTAAGCTACTGAAATAGCTGTAAAGGTAAAAGTTAAAACAAAAAAATGTGTTTTTTTAGATTGAAGAAAGGAGAAGTAGCAGCACTAACTACGCTACAACTAACAGGTAAGGCACTAGCTACTGAGGGAACAGGAGAAGCGGACCCTGCTGTGGATTCCATCCCAGACCAAAGGCGGCAGAGAAGGAACTGAGGGCGGTCGGACTGTACAGTGTTATATACACGTCCCGCTTACAGTGCAAGAGGGGGAGGTGCACATGTGTGGTCCAACGGGCATTGTTGATGAAGATATTCAATCCCAGGTGCTGCCACACCTGCAAGCGTAGCATCCATGGGGACATTACTTGAAGAACCACTGCTCAGGAACCATTCTGAGGCCAGCTACCATCAATGAGATCCTTCTGATCAAATAAGCCAAAGTAAAATCAGTGAGGAGACTGACCTGCTATGAAAAATTCAAACAGCTCCATATACTTCTCTTGGATATAGTTGGTGTTGAATGAAATAATAATCTGGGTGTATTTAATAGCTTTTGTCCACTTCACAAAAAAACCAAACTGACCCTTAACATCCAGTCATTGAAGGATTTGTTGAGATAATATCCTCAATAACGGGATCTGAATCTCACCTGAACACATTCAAGATTACCCTGAAGTAATCAGTGGATGAAGTGAAAATGGAAGCCATGAAATGAAGGATCTCTGTGTTAAAAGTAGTAGCTAGGGCACTCAGGTAATAAAAGATTCCATCCTCTCCCATTCTAAATTCTGAGAAAAAGACACTACTGTCATCAGCACCTTCCCCCATCCATCTCCTGCTTATTGCTGGTTTTGGCCCCCAAAACGGAGAGCCAGATTCCTGGGAAACTAGGTTAATCACAAGGAATACATACAGATGTATTCCCCTCTATGCCTCTTGTATGAGACACACATAGGCGAATACCCTTTTCCCATACAGAGGTTCCCAAAGAGGCTGGGAGGTTCTCCCAGTTCATTGTCTGAGCAATTCTCTGTTTCTTCCATCTGTATCATAAAATAAGCAATCTCCAAGCTCTCGCCTCCACCAAGAAATAGAGGCAGGGGCTGGAAATTTGAGAACTGAGTCTCAAAGTAGTATTAATTTTTTTTTTAAATGAACACACTTGCTGTTCACTCCTGCCCCTCTTTAAAAAAAAATGGAGTCCTTTAATATTTGAGGAGTGTGCTGGGGCATCAGAACCATCCTTTAATACATTCAGGGTATCAAACAATAAATGTTAATATTACCTTTTTCAGATCTACCAAAAGTGGTGTTGTTTCAAGAACTGAACATGGCTCTATTTTGTTGCTGAGAACAATGGGAGGTTTTTCTGTATTGATCTTTTGAAACTCCTGAAAGTACACACATCATTTAGAAAACACTAACAAAAAAAATATGTACTAAAAAGTTTTTATTTCCTATGCTACCCCACTAAAGTGGCCAAAGAGTAAATTTTAAGGAAAGGAATTACGAGTAAGAAAAGCTACTTGCCAGTTTAAGTGCTTCTGCCTATTCCCACTAGTATAGCTCACCAAAGAAAGTGGGACTCTGCATACATTTTTCATGCGCTCAGACTTAAATGTTCTGCTGAATAGTTGCATTACCCCAATGGGCATTTCATTTCTATATGGTTTCAAAGCTGAGAGATAATGGCATGCATAATGAAAATGGGAATGTGCAGAGGCAATTTTTGAAAATCCTATTTTTTTTTTAATAATTTGCCAAAAATCTGCACACCTTTATTAAACCATGTAGACTCAGTGACCTTGCATGATTGTTTTTGTTAGATTGTGAACTAAAAACAAAAACAAACAAAAACCAAAAAAGTTGTCAACATATTAAAAATCTAGGCTAACAAACGAAGTCTCCTTGTTTGTTTTCCTAACGAAAATGAAGATTTCTTCCTCTTAACTGGAAATATCTCATTTTCTTCTTCCATCCACTACACAGATTCTGGCTGCTCTTAGTTATGGTTTACAGGAACATCTGAGCACAAATCTGACAGAGCAGTTAATGGACAGCCCCCATGTTGTCCATTCAAATACAACTGTCACTAATAGCCTAGGGGTCTGTACTTTTAAAAATATTTTATTTAAGATGACACTCTAGGGTACAGATCAACTTGCTCTCCCACTTTGAAATGGGATTTACAAGAACTCTGATACAAAAAGTTTTACCATATTGTCTCCAGGTAAGCACCAGTGAATTCTTTGCTGAAACTTCCTAAAGTAACAATCCTTAGTCATTAAAAGTTGATATTCAAATAGAAAACTCTAAAAATTCAGTATATTTTAGAATGATGAACTAAGATTAATTTTTAAGACAAACTTTGGCTAAAAATTATGCTCTTTGGAATATACGTAAAATGTCTGCACATGTAATTTTTTTCAGATATAAAATAACCAAAAAAGCATATGTGAATTCCAGAAGTTGCTCCAATAAGTCTATCTGAATCACATCTACCTAGAGCAAATCTACACAATTATAAAAGATGATCACATTTCAATTACACAGAAAACAGTATGAATGCCAAGATAAATGCTAATAATTAGGGTTCTGAATATGAGGGCATGATTATACATATCTTGTCTAATGATAAAGCCATTCTTGTGTCCTATTATATTAAATACTTTCTTATAAAAAGTTTATTTTAAAATAGGACTCATTTGAGAACAAACAATGTACAATTACAAGGCCATAAAGAGCTTAGTAGTGAACTTTATACAATAAAAATATAAAGTTAAGTTTTAGAAGTACCTGCTGTTCATAATGATTATCAGTTTTCAAAGGATCAGGATTCAAAAACTGCAGGAGTCTGAAAAAGCGTTCAAGTATTAAATCCAACACGTATGAAACAGTGATGTCCTTTTCCAAACACCATCACAACCAGTTTTTAACTTCACTTAAAATTAGTATATATACACATTAGTATGCTGTGAAATATTTCAAATGTCTAGCATGTATGCAAAGACTTTAGATTCCCTTTAAAGAACTGCAGAAATTCACAAGAAAACAGAAATTGTTGTTAATAATAAATCAAGATGTTCAGAATTTAATACTTGCCTTTGACCTATAACAATCAGTTAAGGAAACCATCACTCAAATCTCAATAGCTAATTTCTCAGGATACAGAGAACTAAATCAAACTTAATCCAAGAAAAAGGGGTTTTGAAATTTCAAAAAGGGAAACAACCGACCGAGTCTGGCTTCAACTGCCAATTTCACTCATTTAGCTTTCTTTTCATGCACTTGCTAAGTATTTAAAAGGAATAAGGGGGGAAATATACTTCACAGAGCCACTTTTTTCGTTGTGGTCTTTATCTCCTATAGTTGTTTTTTAATTATATTTTCATTTAAGGCACTAGAATAAAAATTATTGCATGAATTTACAGAGGTATACAAAAACCCTTTGTTACAAAAGACTGAAATTTCAGCTAATAAATGAGAAATGCCAATATTTACACTTAGTTGATGTTTGACTAGCTAAACTGCATCTAAGGCCTGGTCTACACTAGGCGTTTAAACCGGTTTTAGGAGCGTAAAACCGATTTAACGCCACACCAGTCCACACTGAGAGGCCCTTTATATCGGTATAAAAGGCACTTTAAACCGGTTTCTGTACTCCTCCCTAACGAGAGGAGTAGCGCTAATATCGGTATTACCATATCAGATTAGGGTTAGTGTGGCCGCAGATCGACGGTATTGGCCTCTGGGCGGTATCCCACAGTGCACCACTGACCGCTCTGGACAGCAATCTGAACTCGGATGCAGTGGCCAGGTAGACAGGAAAAGCCCCGCGAACTTTTGAATATTTCCTGTTTGCCCAGCGTGGAGCTCCGATCAGCACGTGTGGTGATGCAGTTAAAAATCAAAATAAAGAAAGAGCTCCCGCATGGACCATGCGGATGTGATCGCTGTAAGGGCAGGCAAATCTGTTCTATCAGCGCTCCGTTACAGAAGATGAAATTCAAAATCATTTTTAAAAAATCTCCAGACAGATGCCATAGCAGGGACTCAGCGCACTGCTGCGTGACAAGCGTAACGGAAAGCCAAAGAATCAAATGGACGCTCATGGACTGGAGGACTCAAGCTATCCCACAGTTCCTGCAGTCTCTGAAAAGCATTTGCATTCTTGGCTGAGCTCCAAATGCTTCTAGGGTCAAACACAGTGTCCGTGGTGGGTCAGGGCATAGCTAGGCAATTTACGCACCCCCCCACCCACCCCCAGAAGTGAAAGGGAAAACAATCCTCTCTTGACTCTTTTACATGTCACCCTATCTTTACTGAATGCTGCAGATAGACGCGATGCTGCAGCACTCAACACCAACATCCTTGCTCCCGCCACGCCATGGGTGGCTGATGGTGCAATATGACTGGTATCCGTCCTCATCATCAGCCTATTGGCACATGGGGCAGTGCAAAAGGACTGGTAACCATGCCGACTAGCATCGGTAAGGTCAATCAAGGGCACCTGGTCCTAATTTTTCATGGTAGATGGTACAGTATGGCTGATAACCATCGTCATCATAGCAACAGGGGGCTGAGCTCCATCAGCCCCCACCCTTCATGTGTAAAGAAAAGATTCAATTGCCCCTGGACTAGCAGAGGGATGCTGGGCTCCTCTCCTCCACACTCCTTACTGTCCTGTCTGGACTATCATAGCAGCTGGAGGCTGCCTTCCACTCATTTCTCACTAACAAGTCACTGTGTCTTATTCCTGCATTCTTTATTACTTCATCACACAAGTGGGGGGACAATGCTATGGTAGCCCAGGAAGGCTGGGGGAAGAACGGAATCAACAGGTGGGGTTGTTGCAGGAGCACCTCCTGTGAATAGCATACAGCTCATAATTTCTGCAGGATCTGACACAGAGCAGCTGTGCTCTCTGGTTCTATGATACAGTGGTTCTCTAGTACACTTGCCCATATTCTAGGCAGGACTGATTCTATTTTTAGATACCAAAAAGGAGGGATTGACTCAGGGAGTCATTCCCAATTTTGGCTTTTGCGCCCCTGGCTGATCTCAGCCAGGGGCACTTACGACAGCAGCAAATGGTGCAGTGCAAAAGGACTGGTAGCCACGATCATCTTATTACCAATTTATGGTATGGTAGATGGTGCAATATGGCTGGTAACCATCTCTGCTATCATGCAAAAGCAAAAGCATGCTGCTGTGTAGCGCTGCTGAATCGCCTCTGTGAGCGGCATCTAGTACACATACGGTGATAGTCACAAAAGGCTAAACAGGCTCCATGATTGGCATGCTATGGCATCTGCCAGGGAAATCCAGGGAAAAAAGGCACGAAATGCTTGTCTGCCGTTGCTTTCCCAGCGGAAGGAGTGACTGACGACATTTACCCAGAACCACCCGCGACAATGATTTTTGCCCCATCAGGCACTGGGATCTCAACCCGGAAATTCCAAGGGGCGGGGGAGGCTGCGGGAACTATGGGATAGCTACGGAATAGCTACCCACAGTGCAATGCTCCAGAAATCGACGCTAGCCTCGGACCATGGACGCACACCACCGATTTAATGTGTTTAGTGTGGCCGCGCACACTCGATTTTATACAATCTGTTTTGCTAAAACGGTTTATGTAAATTCGGAATAATCCCGTAGTGTAGACGTACCCTAATTCTCGCTGTTTAAATGTAACCAGGGGTGAGCTGGAGCCGGTTCGCACCGGTTCGCGCAAACCCGTTGTTAAATTTAGAAGCGGTTTTAGAACTGCTTGTTAACTAGCTTCCCTGCGAGGGAAGCTTTGACGGGCTCTGCCTGGGAAGCCTGTAATTCCTCCTCCCGGCCGCCGGGGGGCGCTGCGCTTTGCTGCGAGAGCCATGTGAGCTGCCTCCTGGCCCTTTGGCTGCTCCTGCTCTTTGGACCTCTGGCCCTGGGGCTCCCGCTGCTGCCCCGTAAGTCCCCGGCTGCGTCCTGCTGCTCCCAGCCCCCCCCGGGTGAGTATCTGCGCCCCTCCCCCGCCTTCCCTGCCCCCAGCCAGCCCCTGCCCCCAGCTGCCCCCAGCCACCCCCAGCCAGCCCCTGCCACAGCCACCCCCCGGCCCCAGCGACCCCCAGCCAGCCCCTGTCCCCAGCCAGCCCCTGTCCCCAGCCAGCCCCCAGCCAGCCCCTGCCCCCAGCCAGCCCCCAGCCAGCCCCTGCCCCCAGCGACCCCCCAGCCAGCCCCTGTCCCCAGCCAGCCCCTGCCCCCAGCCAGCCCCCTGCCAGCCCCTGCCCACCCTCTGCCCCCAGCGACCCCCAGCCAGCCCCTGCCCCAGCCAGCCCCTGCCCCCAGCGACCCCCCAGCCAGCCCCTGCCCCCAGCCAGCCCCTGCCCACCCTCTGCCCCCAGCCACCCCCTGCCCCCAGCCACCCGCAGCCACCCCCTGCCCCCCCCTGCTCCCCTCTGCCCGCAGCCAGCCCCTGCCCCCAGCCAGCCCCCTGCCCCCAGCCAGCCCCCTGCCAGCCCCTGCCCACCCTCTGCCCCCAGCCAGCCCCCTGCCAGCCCCTGCCCACCCTCTGCCCCCAGCGACCCCCAGCCAGCCCCTGCCCCCCCTCTGCCCCCAGCGACCCCCAGCCAGCCCCTGCCCCCAGCCAGCCCCCTGCCAGCCCCTGCCCACCCTCTGCCCCCAGCGACCCCCAGCCCGCCCCGGCCCCCGCCAGCCCCTGCCCCCAGCGACCCCCCTGCCTGCCCCTGCCCCGAGCCAGCCCCTGCCCCCAGCCAGCCCCTGCCCACCCTCTGCCCCCAGCCACCCCCTGCCCCCAGCCACCCGCAGCCACCCCCTGCCCCACCCCCTGCCCCCAGCCGCCCCCTGCTCCCCTCTGCCCGCAGCCAGCCCCTGCCCCCAGCCAGCCGCAGCCAGCCCCTGCCCACAGCCGCCCTCTGCCCCACCCCCTGCCCACAGCCACCCGCAGCCAGCCCCTGCCCACAGCCACCCGCAGCCAGCCCCTGCCCACAGCCACCCTCTGCCCGCAGCCAGCCTCTGCCTGCAGCCCCTGCCACAGTCACCCCCTGCCCGCAGCCAGCCTCTGCCTGCAGCCCCTGCCACAGCCACCCCCTGCCTGCAGCCAGCCTCTGCCCACAGCCGCCCGCAGCCACCCGCAGCCCGCCCGTCTGCATCACCTGCCCACAGCCAGCCCGTGTCACTCCCTGCCTCCAGCTAGCCCTGCCCCACGCCCCTATCTGCAGCCAGCCCCACATCCACTGGTGCCCTGCAGTTCCCAGGGCAGTAACCCTGCACACCTGCTTTAATGAGGGGGGGCAGGGAGCAGCTGGGACCCACACATGTGCACACCCTAGAGTGACCAGACAGCAAGTGTGAAAAATCGGGACGGGGGTGAGGGGTAATAGGAGCCTATATAAGAAAAAGACCCAAAAATTGAGACTGTCCCTGATCACCACCCACACATGTGAAACGGAGCTCATTTCTAGTTCAGCCCCATCTTTTTAAAAAAGAACTTTAGGTAGGGTTAAAATACATCTGTATTTTCCTGGACATGTCAGGCTTTTCGGTTCTTAATCACCTCCTGGGAAAATATGGACGTATGGTAACCCTATTGGTACAAAAAATACATGCTGTCGCACATCCCTTAAATCAGAACTTTTTATAGGGAACCCGTTGTTAAATCAGAACTTTTTATAGGGAACCCGTTGTTAAGATTTTGGCAGCTCATCACTGAATGTAACCACTAGTTTTACTCCAAATATGAACCACCACTATCAACAAATCCCCAAAAAAGCTAAGTTCTCTTTTAATGGCCTCAAAACATTGGCTGAAAACACTTCGGGATTTGTATTATTGTTACATACAAAAACTGTTAATTAAGAAAAAAGACAAGAATATTTGAATCATACCTGTTTACCCGCACAGTAGGCTGTGCAGAAATATTTATATTTTCTTTAAAAGAGAAACCCACAGTTGCTCTGACAGCCTAACAAAACAAGACAAAAAATAGATACATATGTTGTCAGTGCCCTGAGGAAAAGCGTTTTAGAAAATCATTATTCCGTGTGAAAAATTACGCATGATAAGATTGGTTTTGTTTCTAATGCAAGACCACAAGCACTTCCAGCTAAAAAAAACAAAAGCTGCAATTAACCAATAACAGCCACAGTAAGACAAGACAAAGTTAATTTCACATTTTTGAAAGACTAGAACAGACAATAGATTTAGAAAAGCAACAGAAATAATTTGTTTCAGAATTAAGAGAAGATGCAAACAGATTAATAATTCACACCAACATTATCAGAACACTGAAGATATTTTAAAAAATTAGACATTCACACTATTGCAGTTAAAAAAGCTTAAACACCAAATAATCTAGAAATTAATCAGTTATCATACCATCACCAGCCTTAAAAGGACATACTCACCCAAAGTATAGGTGGCTTCACAAAATGGGATGCCTGTCCTCAAATCCCCTGAGTATTTTTGTGGCTTTAAAATCAAATTATCCTATTTTAAAGTACTTTCCCATGATACTGTATGAAAGATCCACACAAAAGAACAAGGGAAACAGAGCAGTAGAGCTCTGAGAGCAGTTTTTAAACTAGGAGATGGGGGAAAGCCGACTGCTGCAGAGGAGCGTGTGGATCGGACACAGACTTCTCCTAGGGGAGAGTCTGATGATAGAGAATCTCCAGGTTATAGTCAGAAGCAGAGGACTGAAAAGTATAATGTAAGGGCCGGATCAGATAATAAACAGTCACATAAAAAAGAATCTGGCACATCAGAAAAAGGCAGGCTAATAAACAGGGACAAGTTTTTAAAGTGCTTGTACACAAATGCCAGAAGTCTAAATAATAAGATGGGTGAACTAGAGTGCCTTGTGATAAAGGAGGATATAGATATAATAGGCATCACAGAAACCTGGTGGACTGAGAGCAACCAATGGGACACAATCATTCCGGGGTACAAAATATATCGGAAGGACAGAACAGGTCGTGCAGGGGGAGGAGTGGCACTATATGTGAAAGAAAGTGTAGATTCAAATGAAGTAAAAATCGTAAGCGAATCCACATGTTCCATAGAGTCTCTATGGATAGAAATTTCATGCTCTAGTAAAAATATAACATTAGGGATCTATTATCGACCACCTGACCAGGACAGTAATAGTGATGATGAAATGCTAAGGGAAATTAGAGAGGCTATCAAAATTAAGAACCCAATAATAGTGGGGGATTTCAATTATCCCCATATTGACTGGGAACATTTCACTTCAGGACGAAATGCAGAGATAAAATTTCTCGATACTTTAAATGACTGCTTCATGGAGCAGCTGGTACAGGAACCCACAAGGGGAGAGGCAACTCTAGATTTAATCCTGAGTGGAGCGCAGGAGCTGGTCCAAGAGGTAACTATAGCAGGACCGCTTGGAAATAGTGACCATAATACAATAGCATTCAACATCCCTGTGGTGGGAAGAACACAACTGCCCAACACTGTGGCATTTAATTTCAAAAGGGGGAACTATACAAAAATGAGGGGGTTAGACAGACAAAAGTTAAAAGGTACAGTGAAATCCTTGCAAGTTGCATGGGCCCTTTTTAAAGACACCATAATAGAGGCCCAACTTCAATGTATACCCCAAATTAAGAAAAACAGTAAAAGAACTAAAAAAGCCACCGTGGCTTAACAACCATGTAAAAGAAGCAGTGAGAGATAAAAAGACTTCCTTTAAAAAGTGGAAGTCAAATCCTAGTGAGACAAATAGAAAGGAGCACAAACACTGCCAACTTAAGTGCAAGAGTGTAATAAGAAAAGCCAAAGAGGAGTTTGAAGAACGGCTAGCCAAAAACTCCAAAGCTAATAATAAAATGTTTTTTAAGTACATCAGAAGCAGGAAGCCTGCTAAACAACCAGTGGGGCCCCTTGATGATCAAAATACAAAAGGAGCGCTTAAAGACGATAAAGTCATTGCGGAGAAACTAAATGGATTCTTTGCTTCAGTCTTCACGGCTGAGGATGTTAGGGAGATTCCCAAACCTGAGCTGGCTTTTGTAGGTGACAAATCTGAGGAACTGTCACAGATTGAAGTGTCACTAGAGGAGGTTTTGGAATTAATTGATAAACTCAACATTAACAAGTCACCGGGACCAGATGGCATTCACCCAAGAGTTCTGAAAGAACTCAAATGTGAAGTTGCGGAACTATTAACTAAGGTTTGTAACCTGTCCTTTAAATCGGCTTCGGTACCCAATGACTGGAAGTTAGCTAATGTAACGCCAATATTTAAAAAGGGCTCTAGGGGTGATCCTGGCAATTACAGACCAGTAAGTCTAACGTCGGTACTGGGCAAATTAGTTGAAACAATAGTAAAGAATAAAATTGTCAGACACATAGATAAACAAACTCTTGAGCAATAGTCAACATGGTTTCTGTAAAGGGAAATCGTGTCTTACTAATCAATTAGAATTCTTTGAAGGGGTCAACAAACATGTGGACAAGGGAGATCCGGTGGACATAGTGTACTTGGATTTCCAGAAAGCCTTTGACAAGGTCCCTCACCAAAGGCTCTTACGTAAATTAAGCTGTCATGGGATAAAAGGGAAGGTCCTTTCATGGATTGAGAACTGGTTAAAGGACAGGGAACAAAGGGTAGGAATTAATGGTAAATTCTCAGAATGGAGAGGTGTAACTAGTGGTGTTCCCCAAGGGTCAGTCCTCGGACCAATCCTATTCAATTTATTCATAAATGATCTGGAGAAAGGGGTAAACAGTGAGGTGGCCAAGTTTGCAGATGATACTAAACTTCTCAAGATAGTTAAGACCAAAGCAGATTGTGAAGAACTTCAAAAAGATCTCACAAAACTAAGTGATTGGGCAACAAAATGGCAAATGAAATTTAATGTGGATAAATGTAAAGTAATGCACATTGGAAAAAATAACCCCAACTATACATACAACATGATGGGGGCTAACTTAGCTACAACTAGTCAGGAAAAAGATCTTGGCGTCATCGTGGATAGTTCCCTGAAGATGTCCACGCAGTGTGCAGAGGCGGTCAAAAAAGCAAATAGGATGTTAGGAATCATTAAAAAAGGGGATAGAGAATAAGACTGAGAATATATTATTGCCCTTATATAAATCCATGGTTCGCCCACATCTCGAATACTGTGTACAGATGTGGTCTCCTCACCTCAAAAAAGATATTCTAGCACTAGAAAAGGTTCAGAAAAGGGCAACAAAAATGATTAGGGGTTTAGAGAGGGTCCCATACGAGGAAAGATTAAAGAGGCTAGGACTCTTCAGCTTGGAAAAGAGAAGACTAAGGGGGGACATGATAGAGGTATATAAAATCATGAGTGATGTTGAGAAATTGGATAAGGAAAAGTTATTTACTTATTCCCATAATAAAAGAACTAGGGGTCACCAAATGAAATTAATAGGCAGCAGGTTTAAAACAAATAAAAGGAAGTTCTTCTTCACGCAGC
The DNA here is from genome assembly GCF_020497125.1 of Mauremys mutica. Lineage (NCBI taxonomy): Eukaryota > Metazoa > Chordata > Testudines > Geoemydidae > Mauremys > Mauremys mutica. The sequence continues at coordinate 26,750,663 of NC_059085.1, read as the reverse complement.
GCACAGTCAACTTGTGGAACTCCTTACCTGAGGAGGTTGTGAAGGCTAGGACTATAACAATGTTTAAAAGGGGACTGGATAAATTCATGGTGGCTAAGTCCATAAATGGCTATTAGCCAGAATGGGTAAGAATGGTGTCCCTAGCCTCTGTTCGTCAGAGGATGGAGATGGATGGCAGGAGAGAGATCACTTGATCATTGCCTGTTAGATTCACTCCCTCTGGGGCACCTGGCATTGGCCACTGTCGGTAGACAGATACTGGGCTAGATGGACCTTTGGTCTGACCCGGTACGGCCTCTCTTATGTTCTTATGTTCTTATGTAAACAGACTGACTATATAAAGAAACAGTGAAACTGATTACGCATGAAGTGCTGTAATATGCTACCTATCGGGGTAGCAAGTAGAAGTTTTTCTGACAGAATAAATTAGCACCCTTTTAACTCTGTTCCTTACCCTTGACTGCCATTTCACATCAAATTTTCAAATGTGTGCTACAACTTCATGGCTGCACATGCACAGGGAAACAGACTGTGTATGTACATACAAACAGAAGTTCAAGTGACAGAGTCTATGAGCCTAGAGACCCCTCTCTTGACAAGTGTAAAACAGCTGAAGATTCAAGCAAGCCAGCCCTCCAAAAACTCTGATTTGGGGAAAATTTGAATGTTGGTTTGAGATACAATTATTCAAGCTACTACTATATATAATGTATTAGGTGCTGTAGTCTTCACTGTGTTACATTACAAATCATTCAGTATTTTCATTATAATGGAATGGAGAGTATGCTTATAAAATTTGCAGATGACACCAAGCTGCAAGAAGTTGCAAACACTTTGGAGGGTAGGATTAGAATTCAAAACAACCTTGACAAATTGGAGAAAGGCTCTGGATTCAACAAGAAGAAATTCAATAAAGATAAGTGCAAAGTATTTCACGTAAGAAGGGAAAATCAAATGCATAACTACAAAATGGGAAATAACTGGTTAGGCAGTAGTACTACTGAAAAGGATCTAGATGTTACCGTAGATCACAAATTGAATATGAGTCAACAATGTGATGCAGCTGCAAAAAAGACTAATATTCTGGAGGATATTAACAAGAGTTATATGTAAGACCAGGGAAGTAAACTGTCCCGCCCTACTCAGCACTGGTGAGGCTTCAGCTGGAAAACTGTGTATAATTCTGGGTGCCACACTTTAGGAAAGCTGTGGACAAATTGGAGAGAGTCCAGAGGAAAGCAACAAAATGGTAAAAGGTTTAGAATACCTGACCTATAAGGAAATGTTAAGACTACTAGGCATGTTTACTCTTGAGAAAAGAAGACTGAGAAGGGCCTGATAACTACCTTTCAGATATGTTAAGGGAAGCTACAAAGGGGACAGTGATCACTTGTTCTCCATGTCCATTGAAAGTAGGATAAGTGGTAATGTGTTCAATCTGCAGCAAAGGAGATTTTTGTTAGATATTAGGAAAAAAAATTCTAACTAACTATAGCAGTAGTTAAACTCTGGAATAGGCTTCCAAGGGAGTTTGTGGAATCCCCATCATTGGAGGCTTTTTAAAAACATGTTGGACTAACACCTGCCAGGGATGGTCTCAGTTTACTTGGTGCTGTCAACAGAGCAAGGGACTGGACTTGACTACTCTAGGTCCTTTACAGACCTACATTTCTATGATTTTATGTAATTTATCTGGCACGGTATTAATTTAGCACTAATATAAGCAACTGCAGAGGAAATAAATGAACTTTACATTAAAGAGCACTTCTGAACATCAACACATTTTATGCAAATTTTAATTTCAAGTTATTTTTGAAAGATGGCATGCAATACTTACAGACTCAGTTTTTCCATTAAAAGCAGGTGCAGCAATTTTTCTGCATGTCTTTTCAAGAAAAGAATTAGAAGCACCACCACCTAGAGGACGCATATGATTATACTTTACAACCACAACTACAGCTACTATAATAGCTCTCAAAATATATTTTTGTTTTTATTATTAAAAATCACCATATGTATATGAAACCATACATGGTCTATAACAGGGCTATAAAGCTATAAAGAAACTCAAAAAGCAAAATTTCCTAATTAATTGTATAAAATCTTAAAGACATTTAGCTACTTCTATGAAGAGTGTGCATACTTCTAAAGCTTGTATAGTATCCACAGGGCAGTGCATGCACTTTTAAAAATTTTGGACCACCATGTCTACACTGCAATAAAAAACCTGTGGTTGGCCCATGCCAGATTACTTGGGCTCGCGGGGCTCAAGCTAAGGGGCTGTATAACTGCAGTATAGACATCCAGGCTTGGGCTGCAGCCTGAGCTTTAGGACCCTCCTACCTCCCAGAGTCCTACAGCCTGGGCACCATTCCAGGCCCAGATCTCTTCACTGCAATTAAACTGCCCCTTAGCCTGAGCCCCATGACCCCAAGTCACTGGCACGGGCCAGCTGCGGGTCTTTAATTGCAATGTAGATATACTCTAGAGCAGGGGTCTGCAACCTTTGGCACACAACCCATCAGAGTAATCCGCTGGTGGGCTGCAAGACATTTTATTTATGTTGACCATCCGCAGGCATGGCTCCCCGCAGCTCCCAGTGGCTGTGGTTTGTTGTTCCCAGCCAATGGGAGTTGCTGGAAGCAGTGGCCAGCATGTCCCTGAGGCCTGTGCCACTTCCTGCAGTTCCCATTGGCCGGGAACAGTGAACCGCAGCCACTGGGAGCTGCAGGGGGCCGTGCCTGCTGACTGTCAACATAAACAAACTATCTCACGGCCCGCCAGCAGATTACTCTGATGGGCCATGTGCCAAAGGTTGCTGATCCCTGCTCTAGAGGGTCTGATATTTACAGGAGCTTAGCTTCCACAGCTCCCCTTCACTTAAAATTGCCAATAGTAATATTTACAGTATAAATACTTGAACATATTAACCTTTATTTTAAAAATATTACAAAATTCTAAAGTTATTTAGCTACTACTAGTAGTGAACAATTTCAGTGCAATCAATGGTTAGGCGCAATCAAGACTAGGAGAGCTGAAGCAGAAATCAACATTGCAACTGTGAATAAGAGATGAGGTAGGACATAAGAATGGCCATACTGGCTCAGACCAATGGTACATCTAGCCCAATATCCTATCTTCTGTCAGTGACTGGTACCAGATGCTTTACAGGGAATGAAGAGAACAAGGCAATTTATCGAGTGATGCATCCCCTGTCATCCAGTCCCAGTTTCTGGCAACAACAGGCCACAAAGGGCCTTAAAAGTGAAGACAAGAAAGTTTGTGCAGAAATCAGAGTGATGAAGAGTTGCAAGAAACAGAAGCACAAGATAGGATTATTGAACAGTGATGGTTTCAGGAGAGCAGAGAAAAGAATGAACCAACTTATGATATAAGTCAGCAAGGTCCCAGGACTTCCTCCTCCAAAGGTAATCAGTGAAACTAGTAACGAAGACAAGGGGAGAGACAGCAAAAGCTGGAAACTGGTAAGGCAGACAGAGAAATGGGACAAAAAGAAAAAGCTGAAGTTGGAAAAACAGTTACTGTTGAAGACAGTTATCCAAGGATTTTTGTTATGTAAACTTTGTGCATTATCAAACTTCCACATTTTTTAAGCAGATGGCCCTGCATGTATTTCATATAACATTCTATCACTTGTGCTCCTGAAGATTCTAGTGTCTTTGGACTGTAAACACATGTAGCCTAAAAAGAGACCTGAACACCTCACATTATACTAGAAATACAAAGTGCCCATTTCCTGATCTCGGGAACAAGATCCTGCAAACTTTTAAACCTAGAAGACTGCTACTATTTCACTAGAATTAACAAGGGGACTGAGTTGTGTTCAGGTGAAAAGAGTGGTTTTTGGAATAGAAATTATGTCACCCAGTGCAACCAACACATAAGTTATGTCAATATAGTGCAGAGTTAACGTCCCACTCCATTTTTTGGAAACTATATTGAGCGTCAGAAGGGGTAAGTATACATTGTACTCACTTGTTTCAAGATTATTGTGTACCTTCCCCTGCATTAACATTGGCCAAAGAGCAAGTGCAGGACTGATCACTTTCTCTGGAGATGACTTCAGACTTAATGAGGACCACGGCTTTTGACTTTTGGCAGAATTAACTGTGTTTTCTTTGGTCATCACATAACGAGCAAAGTTCTTTGCAACGAGATCATCATTAACACATACCTACAAAACAACATTTCCTAAACATGAAGTACAAAAAGGTAATCAATTGAAAATTCACAATGCATATTTGGAATAGAGTTAAAGATTTGCATGCCACAGCATAGCAATGAAAATGAGCAAAGGTCTATTTGTGGACATTTTCAGCAGAATATCCTTTTAACAGCTAAACAAAAAGGGAAATTCATTTCTAGTAGTTAGCATGTTGGCGCTTTAGAGTGCAGTTCTACTCTGAAAATTAACTTTGCAAAAATAACATTATGGGATTCATGCTTACTGTCACTCACTAAATTCTGCAGCAAATGTGCTCAGTCCACATACAATGGTTTTCTTCTGTGAGCCCTGAAAGCTCATTGTGACTGGAAAGTCAAGCTGATTTCTTTCCTTCTCATACATCACTAACAGCAATGGCAGGCCAAACTATGTCTGTGCAACCCTGCTGTCTTCAAATGTCATCACTAGTTACTACCACAGCCTCCATTGGTTTCAATGATATTGCTCAGACATAACTAATTGGAAATTAACAAGCAATTATTTGAAAGTGCACAAGAGGGAATGTAATCCAGCTCATTCATTCAGCTTTACCTTGGTAACCAAAATAGTAAAAAATATATTTTAGTCATTAATGTAAGCAAATATTATGATGAATACATGCAAGAATATGCAAACTCAGGAGAATCTGCCAAAAAGCCAACTCACCTCTCTTGTCACATAGAGGGTTACTGTTGCAAAGCAGTGGACTTAAAGCTATTGCAAGTTTGTGGTTTAACTTAACAGGTTAGCAGTCTAAAGTAAGTGAAAACAGACAGCATGGAAAGTACTTAAGGCCAACATGGGTACATAATTCAGATACTGACATTCATATTTAGACACCTAAACAGCAGCAGACTGATTCTCTCAGTTACTGAGAGCTCCAATTCCCATTGAAGTTAATGAGAGAAGTATTCTCATCTAGGTAAACTCTACTTTGAGCACATGTTCTTTGTTGTTCTTGGGAATTTTTTTTTAAGAAGCTGGAGTTTCAGGTAGTTTATTGAGTAGCACAATAGTAATGAACAGAATTTTGGATTCCTTCTAAATTGCTGTCCTTGAACAACCCAATGTCCACACTAAGAAAATCATGCACTCCCATTATAAATGACAAGCATGATTTAAAAAAACCAGCACTAAAGGCAGCACAAAAGGTACCTAAAAAAAGGTTAAATTTCTAAAGAATGGGCAAACAGTCAGAGAGCCAACATTTTATTTTAGAAGAACCTGTTTGGCCTCCCAAAAAGACATCACATTGGAACACTTTGTGTATATCAATCACACATTTACAATTTTCCCTCCTGCACTCTGTTTCAGTAGTAGCCCCATGAAGTATCAAGCCAGGTCAGAAACTATGCATTTTGATTCATAAAGAGGCAGATGCTCATTTGAACAATTATTTAAAAGTTAAGTATTTCCTTCCCCACCCTACACACACAAAACCACAAAGGGGCTACATGTTCAAAACTATTCCATGTAAAACTGTAAGTGTTTTTCCCAAGTTAGCCATTTTTGGCATAACTGATAAACAAAATACATCTCTACCTCGATATAACGCTGTCCTCGGGAGCCAAAAAATCTTACCACGTTATAGGTGAAACCACGTTAAATCAAACTTGCTTTGATCCACCGGAGTGCGCAGCCCGCCCCCCAGGAGCACTGCTTTATCGCATTATATCCTAATTCGTGTTATATCGGAGTAGAGGTGTATTCTTACAGTTCTGAAAACTGCACTTCATTCACTCTCCTATAAACCAAAAATGCCTGAAGGATTTTTGCACTGAAACAAAGAATTAAAAACTTTTCAGGGAGCTATGAGCACCAGGGACTTACAATAAAAGCCCCATTAAATCCTTAATTTTAGCTTTTACAATAACTGACAGAAGTTATTACTGTAGCTCATCCAGAATTAAAAACACTTGATTCTCAATAAACTGATCACATACTAATGTGACCACAGCGACTTGCAAAATACTGTATGAGCATAGATCTGCAGATGGACAGATTTGTAAGTGTGAGATACTTTACCTTTTCATCTTTTATTGTTACATAAAGATAAACATCAAAATTGTCATCTTCTATAGCACATAACTTCGCCTCAATCTGGGTGGTTCCTAAATGTAATAAAACAGAAGCACCAAAAAACATTAAAGGAGGAAAAATATTCAATACCTAACTAATTCCCCATCATAGATTTCTTCCAATGTTGTCATTGCTTCTTTCTATACTAGGATTAAAGCAATTTCATTAAGACGTATACATAGGTGTATTTAAAGGACTGCCATATCGTAGCAGAGTCAAAAACTTCAGCTGAAACCTAACTGCAGCCATGTTTTTGCAATATATTAATTGGTTTCGTACTAATTTTGTAAACTAAATCTAATCAGAAATATGTCCATGTATCCAAATAAGATAACTGATGGATCACAATCTGTACTATAAATTTGGAACAGAGAAGTTTTAGTCCCTCAAGGCATCTCTATTATACGCACAACTATCTTCCCACAAGGATGCTATTGCACGTAATTTACTTCCTTTCAGAGCCTGAATAACTTCAGAGTGGCCTTCGCCCAATACTGTATATCAACTGTAACTAATCCATTATTTATACTGGGGCTGCCAAGCAATTAAAAAAAAAAATCAATCGCGATTAATCGTGCAATTAAAAAAATTAATCGCACTGTTAAAGAATAGAATACCATTTATTTAAATATTTTTTATGTTTTCTACATTTTCAAATATATTGATTTCAATTACAACACAGAATACAAAGTGTAAAGTGCTCACTTTATATTATTTTATTACAAATATTTGCACCGTAAAAAAAAAGTTTTTTTCAATTCACCTAATACAAATAATGTAGTGCAATCTCTTTAACATAAAAGTTGCACTTACAAATGTAGAATTATGTACAAAACAACAACTGCACTCAAAAATAAAACAATGAAAAATTTTAGAACCTGCATGTCCATTCCATCCTACTTCTTTTTCAGCCAATCCCTCAGACAAACAAGTTTGTTCACATTTGCAGGAGATAATGCTGCCCACTTCTTGTTTATAACGTTATCCTGAAAGCGACACCAGGTGTTTGCATGGCACAGTTGTAGTTGGCATTGCAAGATATTTACATGTCAGATGCGCTGAAGATTCATATGTCCCTTCATGTTTCAACCACCATCCCAAGGCACATGGAAGCACGAAGGGGCATATGAATGTTTAGTTTATCTGGCACGTAAATTCCTTGCAATGCCAGCTACAAAAGTGCCATGTAAATGCCTGGTCTCACTTTCAGGTGACGCTGTAAATAAGAAGCAAGCAGCAGTATCTCCTCTAAATGTAAACAAACTTGTTTGTCTTAGCGATTGGCTGAACAAGAAGTTGGACTGAGTGGACTTGTAGCTAAAGTTCATTGTTTTGGTTTTTTTGAGTGCAGTTATGTAACAAAAAAAAATCTACATTTGTTTTTTAAGTTGCACTTTCATGATAAAGATATTGCATTATGGTACTTGTATGAGGTGAATTGAAAAACACTATTTTATCATTTTTACAATGCGAATATTTGTAATAATAAATAATATAAAGTGAGCACTTTACACTTTGTATTCTGTGTCGTAATTGAAATCAATATATTTGAAAATGTAGAAAAGCATCCAAAACTATTTAATAAATTTCAATTGGTATTCTACTGTTTAACAGCGCAATTAAAAGTGTGATTAATCACGACTCATTTTTATTGAGATTTTTTTTTGCGTTAATCGTGCGAGTTAACTGCGATTAAATCGACAGCCCTAATTTATACTAGTAGATACCAAAATCTCCACTGATTGCCTAAAACACTCGAAAGCCTTTTATTATTGCCTTTTTCTAGCACATCAATTACTAGGTTTGTATTATTTCCAGTGACAGACTAGGGATATGTCTGTGTCACACTGTGAACACCATTTTGGATTGTAACCTTTACTGCGACGTTCACTTTGCATTGTAATCTCCAAATTGAGTTATCACATGACACCAAGGTGGTGCAGAAAACCAGACTAATCCTGACACGGTCAGCCTAGTTTGGTCAATGTGTGCTCATGCTATGGTGTGGGACACCCTAACAGAGGGTTAACAAGAGAACTGTTAAGGGTCATCAACCCTGTCTCTCAACTACCAGCCTATCCATGAGTTCAATAAAAGGGCTGCAGTTCCTCAGCCAGGAGCACATGGGAAAGTTTAAAAAGATGGCTGCATTGCTAAGAAAGAGGTCGCCCACCACCACATGCAAGCAGACCACGCTATACAAAGGGAAGACCAACAGGGCTGCAAGACCTAAGGACATAGACCAGACTTCAGGACTCTCAGTAGGGATGAGATGAGACTGGGGGACTACATTCACGACTGTCTTAATTTTCCAGAGATCTGTAACTCATGTGCTTTGTTAAGTGTGTGTGTGTTGAGAACTTGCTTTGCTAAACCTGTGTTCCTTGCCTTCCTGTCACGTTGTCCCTGAAGGGATTAACTGAGAAACCAAAGCTCCCATGGCCAGTTGGACTCTAGGGATATGTGCCTAACTGTCTGGGAGCTCAGGAGGGCTGTGTCACTGGTTCTGGGGTCTAAGGCAGCCAGACTATGAGGTCCTACTTCGCAAGAAGGGGGTTGAAATGGGCATTGCACCCAGGAGTATGCCTCAGGCCCCTAGAGCTAGGAACAGCAACCAATCACTAACCAGACTAATCCTGACACGGTCAGCCTAGTTTCCAGCAGAGCTTAGAAACATTCAAGGCCCAGGATTCGGGTCCTTTTATAACAGACTGATGCCCAACTAGAGAGGCAGACAGGACAAAATTGTAACGCTTCCTATAACAAGTTAACCAGCTGTTCATTTTGATTTCTCTGTGTCATTTCCACAACATTCTTGGTTTTAACTGTATTTTTCTTTACCTTTTAGAAGGTTTTGGAAGTACTGAATAGCAGCGCTGTCCCATCTCTTTGCAGGTCTAGAAAGATATAAACAAGATCAATTATCTCACTGTAGCACAAAACAGGTGATTTTTCACACAACGCTATTTTATATGGTAGAACACTTGAATGAAATTATGAAAAATATTTTAACAGCTAAATCAATTATAGCATACTACCAAGGATGGCAGTGGAAGCACCATCACTGGAAAAAACAAAGAACAGATTAGATACAATATAATAGGAATACTTTAAGAAGTTTACTACACTGTGCATGAGTTCAGTCTAGTTGATCACAGCTACGTTTTCCAGCTCTGCCATCAAGAGGAATTGCACATTACTGATTTAGAATTGCTGAACACAATTCTGTCCATTGATTGTATATTAGTAAAAGACAAAACACGTTGGTCTATACCCTCAAAGAAACTGAAGGAAAGTTAGTCTCCAAAAAACAGAACAGGCAATTAAATTGTAAGAGCACATTAATTACTTTTAATTAAATAAATGTGAAATAATGTTTAACAGGTGTGACAAAAGTCTCCTACAGAGTCCACAATTTAATGCAACATGAATCCTTGTTAAAATATTTTAAGGGTCTAAAAAAATTAAAAAAGCACACCATTTAATAGCTCCTTATTTAAGTTGTGAATGCCTTATCACCTCCTACTTCCTATACAGATGGCCCATCACACCACCTGATACACATATAATGTAACTTAAGTTACATATATTCCCTCTTCCCAACCAAACCAAACAGAATACTACCAAACAAACCACTTGGGTCAGCCTTGTGTTAGTACTTTATACTGAGTTGGTTTCCTGCTGTTGATCATTTGCTAAGCAGGAACCTTATCCTGTGCTACTTCAGTCATTCAGAGCTTTGGGCACATGATCACGCCCAAAGCCACCAGGAACTGAAGTGTTTTTACTACTCAAGAACAAGCTCTCTCACAAAGGAATCCTATCCAGTCCTTTGCAACTGAAAAAAATAGCAGCCATTGCACAAGTGGTACAGACATATAGCAATGCCAAAATCCAATAGCAATCCCAAAGACCCTACTAAGGAGGAAAAAAAAACTATCAAAAGGTGGATTATAAAAATTAATTTCTTTTTTTCACAATTAAGCTGTGCATTTAAGTAGAAAATGTATTACTAATTTTGCATACAGTACACTGCATTTCTCTCAAGCCATACTTACACTATTTCTGCAGCATCTTCACAGAAATCTATACGCAACGTGACTGGCTTTGTGCAGTACAGTCTAAACTTTTTCGCTCTATATGGGAGTTGCATAAATGCTTCCACTGCAACCCGAATGCTTAACAGTGAAAAAAAGTTTTAAACATAATTAGATGTAGCAACCTTATACAAAACTCTATTTACTACACATTCTAGGGCACAGCAGCGCTCCCATGTCCCACCCCACTGCAGATGACAACACAGTGTTAAGAAACCAATTGGCAGTTGAAAAAGCAGGAAATCTTGTTTTCTTCTTCCAGTCTAAGAATAATAACTGTGTGTGAGAGGATAAGATCTTAGTTCTAAAATCTTGAAGGGACACAGTGACTAAAAATAATCAGTTCAGTTTACAAACCTACAAATAATACTTCCTTTGATTAATAAGAAGTTAGGTTTAAATGCAAAACATGTTTTGGTAAATATTTTTTCTTCTGTATCCAGCACATTTATGGTAGTTTTATTCATTAAAAAAATTAAATGTTTTTGTGCATTTTAACTGAATTTCCTTCCAAATAGAGCTTGACACACAAATACAAAAATTATCATTCACCATTTTCTAACATAATGAAGTAAAAATTAAGAATCTGAATAAATGTAAATTAAGCTATATAATTGCTCAAATAAATGTGTATACATGTAGCGTATCCATCTAGTTAGGAAAAAGGAGCACCAAATTTAGTATAAAGGCTATATTTAGTTGCAAATCAATATATTTTAAATGGTTACCAAGCAAGGAGACTCCGTTTTTCTTTAGGAAATAACTAAAAAGTCCAAATGCAAAACATAGTTTAGATCGGGGTAGGCAAACTTTTTGGCCCGAGGATCACATTGGGATTGCAAAACTGGATAGAAGGCCGGGGAAGGAAGGCTGTGCCTCCCTAAACAGCCTGGCCCCCGCCCCCTATCCACCCCCTCCCACTTCTTGCCCCCTGACTGCGCCCCTCAGAACCCCAGACCTATCCAACCCCCCCCCACTGCTCCTTGTCCCCTAACTGCCCCCACCTGGGACCCCCCCCTGCCCCTCACTGCTGCCTGGGACCCTACCCCCATCCAACCCCCCTGCTCCCAGTCCCAACCCCATCCACACCCCTGCCCCCTGACAGGCCCCCTGGGACCCTATGCCTATCCAACCCTCCCTGCCAGGCAACTGCACACTGCCTTATCTGCAGGCAGGTTCCCGGACAATGGGAGTTGAGGGGGTGGCACTTGGGGCAGGGACAGGGTTCGGAGCCCCCTGGCTGCCCCTACGTGTAGGTCCTGGAGGGCGGACATGCCACTGCTTCCAGAAGCTGTGCGGAGCCTTGGCATGTGTGGAGTGGGGCAAGTCCCCGACCCCACTCCCCGCCTGGAGCAGGGCAAGCCCCAGACCCCACTCCCCAGTGGGGGCTCAAGGGCCGGATTAAAATGTCTGATGGGCCAGATGTGGCCCATGGGCCATAGTATGCCCACCCCTGTCCTAGAGGAATGAACAAGTCATTGAACTGAACTAGTTGAACAAACTGAAATTAAGAAAATATTCTCTTTGCACCTGCATAAGTATCTGCTGTCAAAAGCTGGTTTAACACTTAGCAAACCCCATTTCCAAGTGCTTAGTCTGTGAATTCTACCATCTCAGCTGACTTTCCTTAAAACTTGGCAGTAAATATGTAGTGCTTAATATTATTTTTATTATTTAAATTATTGTAATAGGTTATGGTAAGTTTACACCTTCATATAGGTTGTCAATTTCAAATTTAGTTTTAAAGGCGTTTTTTAAAACATAAACCTGTTTTCTAATTTAAATTTAAAAAATCCTTTTTAAAAAAAAAAAACCAAAAACATTGATTTTATGCATCCTTTCTAGGAGACACATTGCCTGGTTAGCCAATGGCAATCTTGTTTTATTTTTCTCTCCAATAGAAAATTGAAGATGTGGAAGCCAGTTACTGCTAGCTCCACCAGCCACAAGCACAGAACAGATTTATTTCTGAAATCAGTATCACTAAAGTGCGCTTGTTAAGGAAAGTAGCTGTACCCTAGTTCCACCCCCACCCAACCAATCCGAAGACATTGAACAGCCCTCCCCCTCACCAAAAAAAAACTACAGCTTTAATACTTCCTCCAGTTTCTGAGGCCAAAGGGAGCATGCTACAGAGATGTTGCTCGCTTCCTTGGTATTTGGAGGCTTTTTCACCCAATTTGATCCCTTCTGCACCAAAGAAGGTTCTTTTCGTGAATACTGCTGCATTTTTTAGGCTATGTCTACACGGCATACCACTGGCAGAGCACAAGATATGCATCGCCATACACTGCAATGAAAAGCAAGCTGCATCCACACAGCAGTGTCTAGCGTAGCTACTCTCATCAGTTAAAGGCTCCGGTGGGGGAAAGCAGTGGAAAAGGCTCTGGAAACTCCCTTGCCTTTCACTGCAATGAGGAAAGGTTCTAGCCTGAGGGCATGGGAGGGACTAGCAGAGAGGAAAGGCTTCAGCAGCTGGGAGCTGCTGGTGGAGCCTTTCCTGACTGCCCAAGTCTTTCACTGCATGAGGAAAGGCTCCAGCCAGGGGAAAGGAGCAGTGGGGAAGGGCTCCAACCTGCTGCCAGTCTTTCCCAGTGGCAGGGAAAGGCTCTGGTAGCTCCCTGTGGAAGGAAAAGACTTTCAGTGAGACGCTACCCTGCTAAAAATAGTAATGTAGATGGGAGAGGCACTGTTTGAGTGTGTAGAGAGCCCTGTAGGGTACATATCCTAAGGGTTAAAACATGTCTTTACTCACCTCAGCAGCACCTCACCATCTACACTGCTATTTATACCTATGCTCCAGGGTCATGCAGAGTATGTACTCAACACACTGCCGTAAGGAGTGTGCAGTGTAGGCATACCCCTAGAGCAGCAGTTCTCAAATTTTAGCAACCTGAGGACCCCCATTTTGATTTACATTTTTTGTGGACCCCCAAACTCCCCCCCTCAGCCCCAGGGCCCACCCCACTCCACCCCTTCCCCCAAGGACCCATCTCTCCCCCCCCCCCCCCGAGCATGCCCCGTCCCCACTCCTCCCCCTCCCTCCCAACTGTTCCACGGTGTGCAGGAGGCACTGGGAGGGAGGGGGAAGAGTTGATCCGCAGGGCCGGCAGCCCCAGACATGATTCCGACCCCTCCCCAGAGCACGCCCCATCCGCACTCCTACCCCTCCCTCCCAGAGCCTCTTGCACGCTGCTAAACAGCTGTTCCCCCGACATGCAGGAGGCGCTGGGAGGGAGGGGGAGAAGTTGATCAGTGGGGCCAGTGGACCCCTTGGAGTACCCTCACAGACCCCAGTTTGACAAATGCTGCCCTAGAGGTATCTAGCCTGTGTAGTGACAAATGTAGCACTTGATACTGTAAATAACGTCAGGTAGTTCTTAATACTGAGAATGATCCCATTATAGGCCTAGTAGTGTTTGCAGGACCTGATCCACAGTCTTCACAATTTAAACTACCATGGCTCTCTAGTTTTAGTCAATATAAATCAAGATTAAAAATACTCAAGTGCATTAATATGAAAAAAAAAGGTTTCAGCAATAACTTCGTAAATCAAAATAATACATACTTTTTTGTTTTAACAGGAGCATACTTGGCATAATCCACAAGGAAACACTCTGCCAGGTAATGATCAGCACAGAACAGGATTGACTTAACAACTGCTCTACACCAGCATTTCAGTTCCTGACAAAAAACCACACAAACCTGGGGAAATAAAAGATACATATATTTCTGTACATTAACCTAGATTTGTACAAGTTATATATTCACTTCTTGAATACAGAAATAGCTACAGCACAAAGTCTGAGAAGAAAATACAGTTTTATTTCCAGTGATGTCCTCCAAAAAAGTATTTTGCAGCTTGTGATTATATATTATTTCTACAAATGTATAAAATATGTACAGTAAAATCTGTATTATCCAGCAGTTTGCCAACTGGAAAGCTCTAAAACCCAGCATTTCAGGAGGGGATGCAGGGCGCAGGCTCTGGGAGGAAATTTGGGTGTGACAGGGGGCTCGGGGCAGGGAATTAGAATGCGGGAGAGGCTCGTGGTGCCAGATCTGAGCGGTGCTCATCTCGGGCAGCTCCCCACAAGCGGTGACACGTCCCTGCTGCTCCTAAGCAGAGGAACAGCCACGGGCGTTCCGTGCACTGCTCCCACCCCAAGCACTGGCTCTGCAGCTCCCATTTGCCACAGTCACCAGCCAATGGGAGCTGTGGGAGAAGCACCTGCGGGCGGAGGCAGTGTGCAGAGCTGCCTGGCCGCACTTCCGCCTAGGAGCAGCAGGGACATGTCACCACTTGCGAGGAGCCTCCCGAGGTGAGCGCCGCCCAGATCCGGTACCCCGAAACTGCTCCTGTGCCCCAACTCCCTCCCTCTTAATCGGAATTTTTTATTTACTGGCACCCCCCATTCTGCCAACATGCCAGATAAAGCTTTTACTGTACATGTGCTCATCCTCTAACTTAAATTATATAATATTAAAAAGGACTGCCCAAACATCCAAAATACCTCTAAACCCACACCACACATTTTTCTCAAAAGCCCAAGAAAAAGATAGTGTAGTTACATTTTAATGTACTGCAATGGAAATATTTTCAGGATAAGAAATACTTATAAACTATGATTCTAACAAATATATAAACCTCTAATGACCCAATAAAATACCAGAATTTTCTACTTCCCTCACAATCTTTATGTAGCAAAATGACTGAAAATGTTACCTGCCCTTCTTCTAATGTTAATGGCTTTACTTCCTCCACATCTCTGTTATAGAACTGATTCATTTCAGCATGCAGTTTTTTATATTCCATTTCACGGTCTACAAAAGACCCACATCCTTTTACAATGACCCAAAAGCAACCTGGGTCTTCAATCTAATCAAAAGGTGAAGCATAATTAAAACCACAAAAAAAGACAAGAACAATGAGTAATATCAGATGCTGAGATTAAAATAAAAAACAACAACCTAAAAGCCACATTTCCAAGAACATCTTAACAACATACATACACAAACTTTCAATGACAAAATGGTCACTAATGTTCAAATCACATAACTGGTAATATGAAAAAAGTTTTTAAAAAGTCAGAGCTTCTAGTGGCTTAAAAAAGTCAGAAATCTTCTGATATTTACACTTCGTCATTAAAAGGTGAATGGAAGGGCTTCTGTAAAAAAATAATTAGGATAATCTGTTTAACATTCCAAACAACAGCATTTACACATTTAAAGTATTACATACTATACTCTTAGCATAACAAAGTCCAGTTCACCAGCTGTGTTGCCAGGAACAATTTTGCATTCTAGGGCCTCCAATCCAGAAGCATACTGAAGACACCTGGTCTTTCCTCCACACACTGGTCTTGGGGATCTGGAGCACACTTCTTTGGAACATGGTTTCACCTCTCCACTGTGCTTTGGGCTTAAGCACTGACGTACAGGTTTTTCCAAAGTCCACCTCCAAGGCAAGCTGGCTTCCCCAATTTTTTTAACCCATAATTTTCCACAGTTTTGGATGAACTCAATAGCTTAAGAAATGCTGGTAACTTCCAAAACTGTAATACACTCTTCATGTTTCCTTAACATATTTAACCCAAGATCTGTAACAGACTTTTAATTAAAATAATCCATTCCTTCTCTGTGGCATATGTTTACCAAAGATAATTTCTTTGAAGGAAGCCAAGATGGTTGAATATGGAGAGTTCAATCATCTAAACCTAAGAAATATTTTTTCCTCCGCCTACTGCCTTCACATCCAACATCTTCAAAATAAGACACTTTGAGCAGTGAGTAAAAAAAAAAAAAAAAAAATCCCAGGAAGATTATTGGACTGTTTAAACTGTACCCAGAGATACAAAAATTGGGGGTCAAGAAAGGTTACTGACACACCATATTTTGTAATATTCCTGTCAAATCGCATGGGCTCATAATTATGTCTATTTTATAGTGGTTGGAAAATACAGGGATACAGGACCAAAGGATTCACTCAGCATGTTTCCTCATAAAATTACCTTTCTCTGACCATTATGTGGCATCTCTTGTGGAGTGAGTTTACAGGAATGCTTTATAAGCTTCTTCAAAAGATTTAGGGGTTGTGATGGTTAATCAGCTGAATGTGAACTCCCAGTGCAACACTATGGGCAAGAAGACTAACATGATCCCAGCATGCATAAACAGAGGAAATCTCAAGCAGGAGCAGAGATGTTATTTTACCTCTATATTTAGTACTCGTGCTACCGTGGCTGGAATACTAGTACTGGTGCCCACAATTGAAGATGGATGTTGAAAAATTAGAGAGAGTTCAGAGAAGAGTCACAAGAATGATTACAAGACTAGAAAATCTGCTTTATAGTGACAGACTGAGCTCCTTGAATCTGTTACCTTAACAAAGACAAGGTTAAGGGGTGACTGATTACAATCTATAAATTGCTATGTGGAGAACAAATATTTAATAATTGGCTCTTTACTCTAGGAAAGAAAGGTATAACACAATCTAATGACTGGAAGTTGAAGCTAGACAAACTCAGGAAATACGGTGTACATTTTTAACAGTGAGTAATTAACCTTTGGAACAAATTATCAAAGGTCACAGTGGATTCTCCATCACTGACAGTTTTAAAATCAAGACGAGATGTTATTCTAAAAGATATCTGCTAGGAATTATTTTTAGAACTGTTCTATGGGTATGGCCTGGGAAATCAGAATTTAAGCCTGTTTTCTGCATTTATGAAACATAAGCTTTCTTTCTGCATGATTAGAATTATCTAGAGACAATTCTAATAAAGACACAGGGCCAGATGATAAATATGAGTCAAGTCCCTTTTATGCTGCTTCTTGCCTCCCTCATGAGCATAAAGATTTATCCTGCTCCGGCAGCTAGAAAAGCAAGCTTAACTGTTCTGCCCTTCTATGCAGGACTGAAGCATGGCAGAATAACTGGCACATCTTTTTCTGTGCTTGCTTCTCTTTTCTTTATCCATCTTTCCACTGAGAGCAAAGATAGGCAGAAGTGTTGCCTATGCTCTGCCTGTTTCCAGAGAAGGCTAATTAAGTTAAAAGGTTCAACTAAATAAGGGGATCAAAGGTCCCAGCCCAGCAAGTTTACCACCAAGAAGGGTACAAGCAACATAAAAGAAACCCACTGAAACCTGTTGGACATCAAGCCGAGAAATACTTGGTAAACACCAGGCATGGTCTGGTTGAGAAAGTAGGATGGGAACGGAGTTTGCTGACTGCACTGCAGGAGGAAGTTAACACCATGTACATGGGGAGGGATGAAGGAAGGACTAATAGCAGTGTAGAAAAAGGACAGTTGTGTCTAGTGAGGGAGCACAGGATGGATTTTTAACAGAGTATTTACAATAAAAGGAAATCTTAGTTTTTGTTCACTATTGTACATTTAATATATTTAGAAAATGTATGTCATATTGACGCTGGGCATAAGAAAACCTTATATTGTCAGTTTAATTATTTTTAAATGACGTAAGTTAATCATCACTAGAATATTACTGAGTTCTGTTAAAAACTGACTGGGTAGTGACCAAAGATTTGGAGCTGGAGACTACAATTTTGGATTTAGAAGCATCTATCTCCCAACAGAAAAATATTAGCCTAGAGTCCTGGGAGTAAGGACACATTTCATGGTTTCACAACAAACAACATTCTCCTCCAACAATCTCCTACATACAGGGCATACCTAGGACACATCACACCTGCCCTTCCC